>NC_134228.1:3624695-4249695 GCF_965140235.1 Caretta caretta
TAGTGTGGGGTGAGTGGGACTCTGCAGTGTAGAGAGGGGAGGGGCCGGGAGGTGCAGTGCAGTGGGGGAGGGCCCATGAGGTGCCAGGCAGTGCGGGGAGGGGCCGGGAGGTGCAGGGCAGTGTGGGGAGGGGCCGAGAGGGGCAGGGCAGTGAGGGGAGGGGAGGGCCCACGAGGTGCCAGGCAGTGCGGGGAGGGGCTGGGAGGTGCAGGGCAGTGAGGGGAGGGCCTATGAGGTGCCAGGCAGTGAGGGGAGGGCCCAGGAGGTGCAGGGCAGTGAGGGGAGGGCCTATGAGGTGCCAGGCAGTGCGGGGAGGGCCCAGGAGGTGCAGGGCAGTGTGGGGAGGGGCTGGGAAGGGCAGGGCAGTGAGGGGAGGGCCCATGAGGTGCAGGGCAGTGTGGGGAGGGGCTGGGAGGTGCAGGGCAGTGAGGGGAGGTCCCAGGAGGTGCAGGGCAGTGAGGGGAGGGCCTATGAGGTGCAGGGCAGTGTGGGGAGGGCCCAGGAGGTGCAGGGCAGTGAGGGGAGGGCCTATGAGGTGCCAGGCAGTGAGGGGAGGGCCCAGGAGGTGCAGGGCAGTGAGGGGAGGGCCTATGAAGTGCCAGGCAGTGCGGGGAGGGCCCAGGAGGTGCAGGGCAGTGTGGGGAGGGGCCGGGAAGGGCAGGGCAGTGAGGGGAGGGCCCATGAGGTGCAGGGCAGTGTGGGGAGGGGCCGGGAAGGGCAGGGCAGTGAGGGAAGGGCCCAGGAGGTGCAGAGCAGTGTGGGGAGGAGCCGGGAGGTGCAGGGCAGTGAGGGGAGGGCCCACGAGGAGCCAGTCAATGCGGGGAGGGGCCAGGAGGTGCAGTGCAGTGAGGGGACAGCCCAGGAGGTGCAGGGCAGTGAGGGGAGGGCCCAGGAGGAGCAGGACAGTGTGGGGAGGGGCCGGGAAGGGCAGGGCAGTGAGGGGAGGGCCCAGGAGGTGCAGGGCAATGTGGGGAGGGGCCGGGAAGGGCAGGGCAGTGAGGGGAGGGCCCAGGAGGTGCAGGGCAGTGCGGGGAGGGGCCGGGAGGTGCAGGGCAGTGAGGGGAGGGCCCATGAGGTGCAGGGCAGTGAGGGAAGGGCCCAGGAGATGCAGAGCAGTGTGGGGAGGAGCCGGGAGGCGCAGGGCAGTGAGGGGAGGGCCCACGAGGAGCCAGTCAGTGCGGGGAGGGGCCAGGAGGTGCAGTGCAGTGAGGGGAGGCTCTATGAGGTGCCAGGCAGTGAGAGGAGGGCCCAGGAGGTGCAGGGCAGTGAAGGGAGGGCCTATGAGGTGCCAGGCAGTGCGGGGAGGGGCTGGGAGGTGCAGGGCAGTGAGGGGAGGTCCCAGGAGGTGCAGGGCAGTGAGGGGAGGGCCTCTGAGGTGCCAGGCAGTGAGGGGAGGGCCCAGGAGGTGCCGAGCAGTGTGGGGAGGGGCCGGGAAGGGCAGGGCAGTGAGGGGAGGGCCCAGTAGGAGCAGGACAGTGTGGGGAGGGGCCGGGAAGAGCCGGGCAGTGAGGGGAGGGCCCAGGAGGTGCAGGGCAATGTGGGGAGGGGCCGGGAAGGGCAGGGCAGGGCAGTGAGGGGAGGGCCCAGGAGGTGCAGGGCAGTGTGGGGCGGGGTCGGGAAGGGCAGGGCAGTGAGGGAAGGGCCCAGGAGATGCAGAGCAGTGTGGGGAGGAGCTGGGAGGCGCAGGGCAGTGAGGGGAGGGCCCACGAGGAGCCAGTCAGTGCGGGGAGGGGCCAGGAGGTGCAGTGCAGTGAGGGGAGGGTCTATGAGGTGCCAGGCAGTGAGGGGAGTGCCCAGGAGGTGCAGGGCAGTGTGGGGGGGGCCGGGAGGTGCAGGGCAGCGAGGGGAGGGCCCACGAGGTGCCAGGCAGTGCGGAGAGGGGCCAGGAGGTGCAGGGCAGTGAGGGGAGGGCCCAGGAGGTGCCAGGCAGTGCGAGGAGGGGCCGGGAGTTGCAGGGCAGTGCGGGGAGGGGCCGGGGTGCTCAGTGCGCTGCAGGCAGGGGAGAGAGCTGAGCTGAGCAGCAGATCTGGGCGTGGCTGGTGCAGCAAGGGGAGGCGGCTGGGCTGCAGTGAGGGGAGGGGATGGGGGGCTGCAGGGGGGCAGGGGGGACATGTGATCCAGGGGAGACGGGGAGAATTCTGGGGAGCAGGCTCCCTGCTGAGCGTGCCCAATGGGCCAGCTGGGCAGAGCCACACAGCCAGCCGCCAGCAAGAGCTACGTGGGGCCGAGGCAGGGCCACAGCGGGCTGGAACTCAGGAGTCCTGACTTTCTGTCACTCCCCCCCCCCCCCAAACACTAGATCCCACTCCCTGCCAGAGCTGGGAATAGAACCCAGGAGTCCTGGCTCCCAGCCCCCTGCTCTAACCACTAGACCCCACTCCCTGCCCAGAGCTGGGAATAGAACCCAGGAGTCCTGGCTCCCAGCCCCCTGCTCTAACCACTAGACCCCACTCCCTGCCCAGAGCTGGGGATAGAATCAGGGCCAATTTCAAACCCCGAGCAACGGAAAGTACCTCCAGACCCCCCCAATTTCTCACTTCTCCCCCCCTTTTTTTTTTCAACTAGACCTTCCAGGTGAGAGCCCCCCACCTCTGGCTTGGGGGCTGTCGCTCCGAGCAGGGCCTAAGAGGGCGGCTGGGCCCAGTGGCAGAGGGAAGGAAGGAAACAGCTCAGCGCTGGGACCCCCTCTCGGCGGGGCACTATCGACGGCCGCGGTTTGATACAAACACGAGTCCGGCTTGTCAACGTCTCATCAGTTAAAAAAGAAAAAAAAAAGGAAGGATGAACCACTTCCTCCGCAAGCAGCTTCTCCTCCTCCCGGGAGAGGGGGAGTCATTAATTAATGATGTCGTTAGCGCTTCGATTTGGATCTGATCCCCGTCCAGTCGGGAGAAGGAGAAGATCGCCTGGAGGGTCTGACCCGAGAGGGTCCCTGTTTTCCAACCCCCTTCTGGCCAGATCAGAGCTGGTGCCCCCTAACGGGGAAAGGCTCTGTGTTCAATTCCCCGCCCCCCTGAGCCAGCCAGTCCCTGCCCTGGGCCCGGATGGGAGCCAGCACCCCCTAGGGGGACAGACCCATGTGCCATTCCCCACTAGGGTGACTAGATGTCCCAATTTTATAGGGACAGTCCCAATTTTTGAGTCTTTTTCTTATATAGGCTCCTATTACCCCCCCACACCCCCCGATTTTTCGCATGTGCTGTCTGGTCATCCTATTCCCCACCCCCCAGAGCCAGTCACTCCCTGCCATGGGGCCAATTTGGAGCCAGCGCCCCCTAGAGCGGACAGACCCATGTCCCATTCCCCACCCCCCAGAGCCAGCTAGCCCCCCCCCCCCCCCCCCCAGCCCCTGGTCTGTTAAAGCAGAAAGTCATGCTTGTATTAAACACAGCGTCCGCCTCGTCCTGCTGCCCCGCAGGCTTCCTGGCTGGCTCGTCACCTGCCTCCGTGCCAGCCACTTCATGCTCCTAATTTAGCTTCCCTTAATTAAGTCTGGGAGGGGAGCTCTGTGCAGCTGCGGGTGAGGAGCCATCCGGCAGCATCGGCGGTGCCAGGCCCGGGTGCCACTTTGACAAAACTTGGCCTTCCTGCTCCGCAAGCCGAGGGCAGGGGACGGGGGGCTACTGGCTTCAAGGGAGGCTGCTCCTCCGTCCTTTTATTAGGGAGATTACAGTAGTGCATGGAGGGCCCCCTTTGAGATTGGGCCTTTCACCCCTAAGGGGCGCCAGCTCCCATCCAGCCCCAAGGCAGGGGACTGGCTTCTTCAGGGGGGCGGGAAAGGGGACACGGGGCCTGTCCCATCTAGGGGGCACAAGCTCTGATCTGGCCCCAGGGCGGGGGACTGACTGGCTGGCTCAGGGGGGTGGAGATTGGGACATGGGGCCTTTCCCCTCTAGGGGGTGCCGGTTCTGATCTGGTCCCATGAGGGGGTTGGCTCAGCGGGTCAGGGAACAGGAAAGGGGAAAATTGCATGATTCAAAAATGGAAATCCACGAAATCCAGCCCCCCCCCCAATGCCTGCGCCACAACTGGACCTTGGCCAGCTTTTTGTCTCAGAGCCTGCTGGAAGCAACCCGGGGGACGGCGATTGTAGACGTGATCCTGCCCGACGGGGTGGAATCGGGCAGAACAGGAGGGCAGCAGGCAGGCTGGGTGAATGTGCCCCCAAGGGGACAGATTTCACGGCACTCCGGACAGCAGCAAAGCGAGGGGGGCTGCAAAAAGCAGCCAAGCGAGAACTGGCGGGTCCCATGGCCAGCGGATCTGAGGGAGCTCAGGAGAGCCGGCAGGAGAGGATATTAAAGGCACAGCTGAAAAGTCTCTGGAGGACGGGGAGGGAAGATGGGAAGGGGCCAGTGTGGGTCCATGTGAGGAGGAATCCTGCAAGAAGTGGCCCCGGGGCCAAGCCGCTGAGGCGGGGCAGGAACAGCAGGATGGCACATGCCCCCGGGCACCAAATCAGATAGGCCCAAGCACAAAATGAGTTAAATCTTGTGAGGGATGTGAGGGCAGAAGAAAGGGGGCCAGGGGCTGCACTCACTGGTGAGGGCCTAGCTTGGCCTTGATCTCAGCTCAGGGGGAGTCACCAGACAATCCCAGACCCAGCTCTTCCTGCCAGGGCAATGGAGAAGGTATCCCCTCGTTCCCTGGGCTCAGCCCCTTCCTCCCAGCTGTTCTATCCCTGGGTTGGGGAGGGGAGGGGAGTCTTGGGGTTGGGTTGGGTTAGAAGAGGGGGAGGGAGTCAGGACTCCTGGGTTCTATCCCTGGGTTGGGTTGGGTTGGGTTGGGGAGGGGAGTCTAGGGGTTAGAGCAGAGGTGATGGGGGTCAGGACTCCTGGGTTCTATCACTGGGTTGGGTTGGGGAGGGGAGTGGAGTCTACGGGTTAGAGCAGGCGGCTGGTGGCAGCAGGCTGAGTGGATGCGAGCTCTAGCGGCATATGAGGAAGAAACTCTACAGTACCACTGAAGCAAATGACAGTTGACACCAGCCGGGGATCTTGCCCCATTGACACCAGCCCCGGCCCCCCTGGTTCCATGAAAACTTTTTCCTTTGACCCTTTCCTTTCTGCAGCCCCGAAGAGCCCCTCTTCTCCTCAGCAACACCCCTGCCCTGCCCCTCCCGCCTCTGAACGGTGCCTCGCATAGCTGGCTTAATTACCAAAATTCATTAGTGGGCCCTTAATTACAGCGCGGTGTAGCTGGGAAGGCAGCCGATTAAGAGCATGTCCGATTCTCTGGGAGCCGTGTTCCATAATTAACCGGGCACTGCTCCGGTGTGTAATATTAATGAGATCTGCCTCGTTATACTTGCGATAGGCCCAGCAGTGACAGGTGATTGGATGGCATACGGCGCAGGGGAGGTGGGGGGATTTGTCACCGGTGGGGTATCAGTTTCCAGACAATTAGCTTTCTACCGTGGCCAGCCCAACTTCTGGGCAATGCAAGCCTGGGCAGAGAGCTCCGTGACCGGCGTGCGGTGGGGGGCAGAGGGGAAGGGTTGGGCGTTCCAACCCCCACGGCTGTCACAGACAGAAGCTTCAAGGGTGCACAAGAAGGTGAGTGCTGAGGATGCGGAATAGGGGTGATGGGAGTCAGCTCGGCAGAGATTTGGAGGCAGAAGGGGAGTGCAGACTATTCCTGGATACTCTGGGAGCCAAGGTACGGCTGGGGTTTGGAGTTTGGAGCAGGGGCACCCGGCTACAGACAGTCCCGTGGAGGGATTGGATTTGGAGAGGAATGAGTGGGGGTCCTGTTTCCAAACATGGGCGGTGGGTTTGGTGCCTCCCGAATCTTAACAGCCAAAAGAAGAAAAAGGGTCCGAAATTAGCAGCTACTCCAGGGCAGGGCTGTTAAAGCCCCAAATGGCAGAGGACAGACCAAGTGCCCCAGCCTAAGAAGTGCCAGGCCCAGCCGCTGGCTGTGGGAGTATTACTGTAAAGGCAACCCCCCACAAAGGCAACCCCCTGCCACTAGACCCCACTCCCCTCCCAGAGCTAGGGCTAGAACCCAGGAGTCCTGGCTCTCAGCCCCCCTGCTCTAACCACTAGACCCCACTCCCCTCCCAGAGCTGGGGTAGCCCCGCTGGGCTCTCGGCTATTCCTCCCTCTCGTTTTTTTAAAGTGTCTCGATTTTGTCAAGTGCTTGAAATCTTGTCCTCCAGCCGGCGCTCACACAGACACGCACACGCTTATAGACACGCACACGTGTGTGTGCGTGCACACCCAGGAGCCTACAGACACACGTGTGCGCCCACAAGCCTATCCACACCCTGCACGCTCAGGAGCCTATGAATGTGCGCGCACCCAAAGTTAGATCCACACACCCGCTCGCCTATAGACGCACGTCCCAGGGCCGCTGGGGCGCCCCCTCCTGGCTGCTGTGGGGATTGGCTCCTTCCAGCCCCGACGCCCCCGTCCGACACGTGCTCGGGTGCCCTGCGGCCTCTTTCCCGGTGGCTCCCTTCGCTGCTCGGCCTCTGGCCAGGTGATCAAAGTCTCTCTGTAAAACCGTCCCAGGCAGGCTTCCCATCCTCTGCCCAGACGCTGCCACGTCCCCAGTGGCTGGTGGGGAAGCCCAGGCCCACCCGCTACCCCGGGTATCACCCCAGGGACCTTCTAACCAGCAGTTACAGGCTGCAATGTCCCACCTTGCTGTGGTGGCCCTGGGCCTTTTCCAGCTCCGTGTCGCTCCACTGGATAAACCCTCAGCTCAGGGGCTGGATCCCGCGGGTTTCGTCTTCCCCCGTCCCCGGGTTTCCTTCCTTCCATCTCCACATCTAGAGAGTGGGCGCCGGCTCCCTCCCCGCAGCCCCTGTCTGCTGCCAGCTTCCTGGCTTGATCCCAGCCCCCACCTGCCCCTTCTCCACTGGGCTCCGTCAACCCCATCTCCCGTCACTGGCCCCTTCTCAGCCGCGGTGACCCTGTCTGGGCTAGTGTGGGGGTGAACAGCCCATCACAGGCGCAGGTGTGCACCCCCCATCACACGTGTGTGCACACGCGCATGTGCACATACATAGGCCTATAACACACCCCACATGCACACCCCATCACACGTGTGTGCACACGCACACCCCCGTTCGCACACCCCATCACACGTGTGCATACACACACCCGTTCGCACACCCATCACGTGTGCACATGCACACCCCCATTCGCACACCCCATCACACGTGTGCATACACACACCCCCGTTTGCACACCCATCACACATGTGCGTGCACACACACACGTGTGCACACACAAAGGCCTATAACCCCCCCGTACAACCCCTCCACGTGCACGTACACCCACTTCCGCACACACGCACCCCCGCCCCAGCCAGGCCCCACTCAGCCTGGCCCCAATTCAAGGGGACGTCACTCGCTCCCGCCCCCCCACAGCACCTACACCAAGGGGAGCAGCCAGGCCAGACACACACGTTCCCATGGTGACCCCCCCCAAACCTGCCTCTGCCAGGATCCCACACACACACACCCGCCCCGCCTGGGCGACGGCTGCTGATAACCAGGGCTCCCCCCCTCCAGCTTCGCAGCTCCGCTCCCCGGCGAGAACAATCACAGCACTGGAAATTGGGGGGGGGCACCCGGGGCTGGCACAGCACGGGGGCCTTGCGGGTTGGGAGTGAGGAGCATCGGCCCAGCTGCCTGCCAGACCCTGGCGCAGCATTTCCCTGCCTTGCACCTGGCGCTCCCCGCCCGCCCCCGCCAGGATCCCTGGCTTCCCCTGTCTTGCTGGGTGACAGGTGCTGACAGCCCATCTCCGCTCAGACGGAGGCTGGTGTTTTCATTTTCCTCCCAGCCAGCTGGCTGCTCCCCGTCTTTCTCCCTGAGCGATTGACAGGCCCTCGCATGCATCACGCGGCCCCCGACGGTGTCCTCTGCTCCACTCGGGGGGGCGGGGAGGGGGGCATGGGGCAGAGATGGGGCCTCTGGGACGTACCCCTCAGCCTCCATCTCACCTGGGGTGGAGGGGCGGGGAGCTGGGTTGATGGAAAAGAGCCAACAGCCCCACAGCGATCTCAGCTCCCCGGTGTCAACCCACAGTCGGCCCCGCTGTTGGCAATGGGGCCTGGGCTGAATGCACCCTGTCTGTGGGTGGGGAGCCCAGGGCTGGGCTAGCAGGGGGGCTGTGGGTCGGGAGTGAGAAGCACGGTTGGAGCGGCGTTTGTTGGGAGCCCGGGGCCTGCGGGTCGGGAGTGGGGAGCACCGCTCGGGGCCAGCCTGGACCCACGGGGCCGTTCTCGCTCTGTGCCAGCCACTGGGCGAGCGGGAGCTGCTGGGCAGGTCCTGCCACCGCCGGCTGCCCCTGCCACCGGCTGGAGCAGATCGCTGGGCTCCGTGACAGCCTCGCGCCCGCTCCTGCGAAGTGACGAGCGCCTGGCATCCCCCCCCGGGCACACAGCACAGATGGTCGGGGTGTGAGAGGCCCGCGTCAGCCTCTGGGAGCGGCAGCTTGTCCAGCTCGGGGCGGGGGCGGGGGGGAGCCCCTCACTCTCAATCCACAGCCCCCCCGTTAAACCAGCCCTCAGCTCTCCCTGCAGCTCTGCCAATGCCCCTAGGTCCTTTCCCCCCTTATACTTTGCTTTCCTGACAAGCCCCATTTATTTCTAGATTTTACACCCCCAACCCCCCTCCTTTCCAGCTGCAGCGAGCTGCCCCCGCCCCCGCCACCTGGATCCTGTTCACTGCAGCAGATTCCTACCCCACCCCCGATTCTGCAGCGAAATTAATTTCTCCGCGTCTGGGAGCTCTGAGCCAAGCCCCCCAGCCCCTCTAGCGCTGGGGGGTGGGGGTGGGGGGGTTTCCACTGGGCAATTCGCACGCAGGATGGGGTCAAAGCTCAGATTAAACCACCCTGCCCTCCCGGTGCCAGGGATAGAACCCAGGAGTCCTGGCTCCCAGCCCTCCCGCTCTAACCACCAGACCCCACTCCCCGCCCAGAGCCGGCAACAGAACCGCCGAGATCTGAGTGAACCAGTTCCGGGAATGGGGTCTGGCTCACAGCCGGTGCCCCCTGGAGGGGAAAGACCCCGTGTCCCGGGGCCAGCCCGTCTCCCTTTGGTTGTATCTGTTCTGGACTCTCACAGCACTTCCCTGGCTGTCGCCTCTGCAGTCCCCCTGAATGCCATGGCAGCAGCAGGGGGCAGAACTCAGCCCTGCAACCTCCTCTGACCTGGCGGAGAATCCCCGTCGACTGGTGGCGCTATAGGGGCTAGGACACACAGAGGCACGGTTGCAAATCCCTTACAGCAGGAGGCAGCGGCACACAGACGCTGGCTATTCCCGGGGCCAGCACCAGCAGCTGCGTCAGCTAGGAGAGGGGAGGCCAGTGAGGAGGAGTGAGATGTGCCGAGGTGAGTCACTTAGCGGCGGGGCCAAGCCAAGCGCCGATGCCGGCGGCTCAGCGGGACACAGACTCTACCTCCCCACCACCACAGGGCACATGGCGCCTTCCCCGGAGATTTCACACACACCACAGTCAGGCGCTGCACACAGACACACTCTGCATCGCAACTCCTGGTGCCAGCCGGCATCCCCCCTGTCCTGCCTGCAACGGTGAACCCAGCACACCTTGGTCAGGCGACATGGTAGCTACACACACACACACTAACAGACACACAAACAAGTTCTCACACATTGACATATACAGATTAACAAACACACAGCTCTGTACACATGCTTACAGTCACACACACAAACAAACACAAATGTGAAAATACACACTAGCATTCACCCCCACAAACACACACATTCACACACATAAATACCCTAAAAACATACCAACATATCCACACTACCAAATATGTACACACACACGTACACACACACACAAACACACTAACACTAGAGTGTGTGGCCTAGTTGGGAGAGCACTGGACTTTGGACTCAGCAGACCCGGCTCGGCCACCGACCTGCCCAGTGGCCTTGAACAAGCTAGGTCTCTGCCTCGGTTTCCCCATTTGGTAACATGGGGATACCACCACCGACCTGCTCTATGGCACGAGCGAGGGCTGATGATGATTCCTTGCCCTTTCTAGCACGGGTCGGGTGTTAACCGTGACTCACATGGCCAAGAGGGGTGAGAGTCACCTGGATCAGGGACAGGAGTTGTTGGGGTGCCCATAGCTATTAGGCTAAGGGCCCCCTGGGCTTAGCTTCCCAACAGGGGGCCTGCAGCTATCTTGGGGGGCTGGCGAGATTCCAGCCCCAGGAAGGACAAAGATCCCCAGGTACCTCACAGACTCCTACAGAGCCAGGCCGAGTGACACCGGCTGCGGGTCCGGCCCCTAACCAGGCACCCACGGAAAGAGTCAAAGTCAGAACGACCCGTTTCCCCCATGGCACGGGGCCGGGGCTGTGCGGGGCGCGACCGGCGTGAATCAGCCCAGGAGCTGCGCTAGCAAAAGCTACTGGCATGTGTCTTACAGGGAGCTCAGGAGAGGCCTCCACGGAGATCAGAGCCCTGTTGTGTCAGACCCGACCGAGATCAGGGCCCCGTCGTGCCGGGCGCTGCCCAGACCCCGACCGAGATCAGGGCCCCGTCGTGCCGGGCGCTGCCCAGACCCCGACCGAGATCAGGGCCCCGTCGTGCCGGGCGCTGCCCAGACCCCGACCGAGATCGGGGCCCCGTCGTGCCGGGCGCTGCCCAGACACAGAGTAAGAGATGGCCCCTGCCCCAGAAAGCTCACACTCAAGACAAACAAGGGGCAGGAGGGGAAACTGAGGCACAGAGCGGAGGCAGGATGTGCCCGTGCTCCGACGGTCAGTCTCAGAGCCAGGCACAGAACTCAGGAGTCCTGACCTCTAATCTGGCTCCTTAGCCACCAAGCCTCCCCACCGCTGGCTTTAAGGGGGTTTTGGGGTCACAGAATGGAAACTAGGGGGGAAGAAATCAAGCCTCAGTTAAGGGTCTGGACTGAGAACCGGTGTCCTCTGTCCGCCCCGCCCATGTCAGCACCCGCATTAGCTCCCCCTGCCAGCTTCAGCCCGGCCCCACAGAGGCAGCCCCCGGGGGGGGGGGGGGGGGAGCCAGCGTCTCCTCCACCGGGTCTAGCCCACCCGTCAAGGTCATCTGGCGGCCTCAGGGCCTCACCAGCAGCTGCCGCCGCGCGGCAAGCAGCCAGGGTAATGCCAGCTGCAGGGGAGTGACGTTCCTGGGTGACCTTGACTCTGTGCACGTGTCTGTGTGTAAGCGTGTGCAGCACAACACCCCCCCCCCCCCCACAACAGCTGATCGTTTGCCTCATTTGACGGCTCCCAGATTTGCTAGGGAGAGCCCCCCCCCCCCCCCCGGAGCCCCCTCACCTCCCCCCACTCCACTGCCTTTCCCCTGGGCCCATGGAATGGGGCTGACATTCTCTCTGGGACCCGGGTGTCCTGACTCCTGGGTGAACCTTCTAACCCAAAGGAGCCCAAATGTCCCTTACAGGATATTCATGTAGGGATTCCAGCACTACAATGCAGCCACCTCTGGGGTGGAGTGCGGCAGCTGCTTGTAGAGGGATCCCTCACCCAGCAGCAAGATGCAGCCACTTCTGGGGTGGGGAGCAGCAGCTGCTAAACAGCCACGCGGCAGTTTGGGACAGGAGGGGAGGAAGAAGATTGTCCCCAAAAGACAGAATCTGAGCGGGAATGAGTTGGGAACAGCCTTGCTCTCATGGAAAGCTCCACGTCTCCATCATGCTGGGGGTGGGGGGTGATGAGCTGCCTGGTCCATCCCACACATGTCTGAGCCACTCGCCTGGTAGTTGGAGCAAAGGCAGCGGGGCATAGTGGTCGGAGCAGTGGCAGCGGGGCCAGGAACCGGCACCAGAAACAAGAGCCCAGAGCAGGGTAGGAACAAAGGCTGGGACCAAGGCTGACTGTGACATCCCCAAAGCCAGGCAGGAAAGCCCAGGCCCCTGAATGACGCTGGGCGGGGGGCATCTCCCGGGAAGCTTAAATACCTGCCCTGAGAGCCCCCGGAGCAGCGCCTGGCCCAGGGACCGCTCCTGTCCGCGGGAGGCTTCCTCAGACTCTAGTTTGGGGCAACCCCCAGGAGCCTGTGGCACTGGGGTGCACGGGGGGGGGGGGGGGGGAGATGGACCGTGCACGCATGCGGGGGTGCATGCAGGGGTGCAGGTGGGGGCTAGGGTGTGCACAGGGAGGTGACTGTGCGCATGAGCCTGGGGGAGTGGGGTTTTGTATTTTTGTGTGTGTGTGTGTCTCTCTCTCTAGAACTCTCCCCCTACCCCCTTTCTCTGGCTCTGCCCTTGAGAACCAGCACACGGGCCGCTCATCCAGCAGGAAACCACCCCACTCCGCTGTCTCTGTTGTCAGCTCCCTTCTCCGCTCCTGGGACACAAGCCGGCTGTGGCAGGGAGCCATGGGGTGGAGGAAGGTGAGGTGCCCCGGGGAGTGGACGTGTGTGTGTGTGAGAGAGAGAGAAGAGGGCTCTCTCACTCGAGCAAGGCTTTTATTTTTAGCCCTTTTCCTCTGGCAGCTCTGGGCCCTCCTACGCCAGCCAGCCCGGCTGTGCCCTCAGTTAGGTCCACGGGACCCACCGGGCTCCAGTGGGGTTCAGTCCGGCTTGCGCGGGGAGAAGCGGGAGGCAAGTGATGGCAAGAAGCTGGCACAGAATGTCCCGCCCAATTCTCTTAGCCCAGGGAACTTGTTGCCAGCCCAGCTCCGCAGCCAACGGCAACTGATCTCGGATAAAGCAGGGGGGATAATGGAAAGTCCCTCGCTGGTGGTACGAATACAGACGAAGGCAGCTATGTGCAGGATCTCGCCAGCCTGGTGGCAGCCGGGCGCTGGTTTCACTCAATACAAAGGAGGTTCCTGGTCATGGCGGAAGACACCAGCGTGGGCAATGCCAGCCTGCCGGCCTGGTCTAAACCCTGCCAATTTAGTCACCCATTCTGGAGAGGCTGGAGCAATCGGGGGGAGATTTATGGGTTCCTAGGAGGGCAGAGGATTCGTTCCGGCCGGTGCAGGGGACAAGTTTGACATTTCCCGTAAAAATTTTCAAAATATATATTTTTCCAGGTCACATGAAACCTTCATTTGGATTTCAACTTTTTATTTGGATTAATTTGTAATATCCAGCCGTACGCCTATTTCATGAACTAAGCCTGGCTCGAGGAGATCACAAAATCGAAACATTAAGAAGATGAACCATGGCAGCGCGACCGCAGGGACAGAGCATATGTTCACTGGTGAATCGTTCTGTGATGAAGTGCATCACAGATGGTGACAAGCGGACCCAGCGAGCTGGAGTTTTCCTTCTTTCAGAAAACTGGCACCCAATTCCTCCCTCTTTTCAAACCAGGACAGCTTGAACATTGGCTGAAGGGCTGATGTCACATTCCACAGCAGGAATATGGTTCCTACAATGCTGGGACCAAAAGAGCAAATGCCATCCTGGGATGCTTAAATGGGGAAATCTCGAGTAGCAACAGAGAGGTTGTTTTCCCTCTGGGTTTGGCCCTGGTGCTGGGATCCTGTGTCCAGTTCTGGTGCCCACCATTTGAGAAGGATGTTGATAAATTCGGGGGGGAGGGGGGAGTTGAGAGAAGAGCCAAGAAAAAGAGCAAAGGGTTAGAAAACCTGCCTTACAGCGAGAGACTCAAGGAGCTCCGTCTATTTTGCTTAAAGAGAAGGTTAAGGGGTCACTTGATCCCAGTCTATCAGCCCCTGCAAGGGGAACAAATATTTAATAATGGGCCCTTCAGTCTAGTAGAGAAAGGGTCTGACACGAGTAGCTGGAAGTTGAAACTAGACAAATTCAGACTGGAAATGAGGCCTACATTTTTCACAGTGAGGGTAATTAACAGCTGGAACAATGTACTGAGGGTCGTGGTGGTTTCTCCATCATGGACAATTTTTAAATCAAGGCTGTTTTGAATCAAGGGTGTTTTGCTAACAGATCGGCTCTGGGAATTATTCGGGGGCAGTTCCCTGGCCCGTGTTATACAGAGGACAGATTGGATGATGACAATGGGTTCTCCGAATCTCTGAAACCGGTTGCTCCTAAGATCGGTGCTCAGAGAATTGGGGGTTCTACTCTAAAAGAAAATCTGTTTTGAAATGAAGAGTCAGTTCCCACGTGAGGGAAATCCAAGCATTGTATGCTGAAAATGTCCAAATGGAATGTTTTGACATTCTGGAAAATGCTTTTTGATTTCTTTCGATTTCCTAAATGAAAATTCACTGCAACTGACACATTCCCACAGGAAGGTTTGATTTTGAAGAACTGACACAGAACAAACATTCAGCTGGAAAATTTCTCACCTGCTCAACAACTGGGTGGCCAAACCCTTTCCCGCTTTGATAGGGCCAGGGCTATGCCAGGGAAGGATTTCTGCCTGCTCCATTCCCCGGGTTGGTGAGTAGCGTGCGTGAGTGAGTGGCATCTGGGAGGCCTTTGAATGAGCCCTTTGCGCTGAATGTGTCACTTCATGTTTCAAATGCGGCAGTCAGCACTGAGCCATCCCATCCCTTAGGATGGAGCCCTGGCAGGCTTGACTGGGGAAAACCTTCAAACCATTTATCTTGCAGTGACAAAGAGAAAGTTTAATTTTAAAGGATCTGTCATCCCCCAATCCCACGTGAGCTGCATTCCAACAGCAAGCTGTTTCATGGAGTACATCAGAGAAACTCCCAGGGCCAGCGCCTGGCCTCGGTTTCTCCCATGTAAATCACTGGGCCAGATCCCCAGCTGGTATGGATTGGCTGGCAACCTGGATTTAAAACACAGAGGAGGCATCTTTGCGCGCCTCTTTCCCATATTACCTGCAGAGTTCTGTGGAGCTGGCCGCGTCGGTTGGGCCGTGGTGTCTTTCCAGTCTTGTCTTTCCGTGTGCGGGTGTGAGACAGAGCGAAACACGTAGGCCTGCGCAAACGCAGACCCTGCCTCCTCTGCTGATGTGAAATCTCAAGCCACAATTAAACAGAGAGTAAAACAGAGTGGGGTCTTCCAGAGAGGGAATTACAAAGCAGCCCACAGAGGAGCAGCAAAGGGCCCTGATCCAGGGAACACTTAAGCACCAGACTTTACACAAGTGAGGCGCCTATGAGAGAACATAGGGGTGCAATCCACACCCCAGTAGCCAGGGGCCTGAGAGCCAGGTAAGCCCCACATAAACCCCTGGGGGATTTGAAAGGTACTTACATCACATGTCAGACCCTCTGTGCAGGGACGTCAGTTTCACAGCCAGAACCACTGGGGGTGTTTAAATCATGACAGAGTCGCTGCTCCTAGAAGCAATGGGGCCAGATCCCCAGCGGGCGTCGATGGGCCGTCGCTCCACTGGAGTCAATGGGGCCAGATCCCCAGCGGGCGTCGATGGGCGTCGCTCCATTGGAGTCAATGGGGCCAGATCCCCAGCGGGTGTGAATGGGCCATAGCTAAGTCTATTTACACTGACTGAGGATCTTTCTCCTCATCCTTCTTTTGGCATCTTAATGAAAGTAGCCGGAATATCAAAGTTACGGAAGATTAAGGCTCCTGTGGATTTCACTCTGGAGTGTAAATATGTTTAATGAGCACTTTCAGCTTTTGTAAGCATAAATACAGTATTTGCAAAAAAAACCCTTCTTTGAGATGCCTTCCTCCCAGAAAGGAATTAACCTTCTTCTTAATGGGCCATGGTGTGTGTATTATTCTGGGTTTATCGTTCACCTAGTTTTTGCCTTCTAATTGTGTGTGTATGTGTCTGCACACACGCTGTGCATGGGCATTTAACCGATCTCTGCCTGTACGTGGGTGTCTGGATGCACACAAGCGTGTACGGCTGTATGCGTGTGCAACTTCTACCTGTGTGTGTGTGTGGGGGGGGTTATTTGTAAATGGCCCCATGCACGTGAAGTGCGCAAGAACTGAGAATCCCCCCATGCAAGAGGCTTCCCCAGCCAGTGTGAAGCTGGCATAAGGGGCCAGGCTCCAGAGAAGGGGGAAGATCGGGGGCGTGGCTGGAGCACCCTGCGCTGTGGCTATTCTCTGCCCCCCACGGCCCTCAGGGGGCGGATCGGGGGCGTGGCTGGAGCACACTGCGCTGTGGCTATTCTCTGCCCCCCACGGCCCTCAGGGGGCAGAACATGTGTTAGAGCAGCCCTGAGACTGCTCTAACTGACTCAGGGGGCCAGGCTCAGAATACAGGGAGCAGAAAGGGGGCTTAACGCCACCTTAACCCTTCCCATGGGCAGGGATGGGGGTAGCTGGGAATCAGACCCGGTGACCTTTAGCTAGATAACGGGGGGAAGGGGGTTATAGGGCATTCCCGCTCAGGAGGGAACCCAGCCGCCCCCTCCTCCCCTATGCTCAGGAATCCATTTCTCCTCATGAACCAAATAAATTAAACAGGCTGCCAGCTCAGTCTGATTGTGCGTCTTGTGCTAAGGCAGCCCTCAACAAGGCTCCCGCCGCGCACACACCCTCCCCCCGCCCCGCTGCCTACAGAAATCCAGCAATCCTGCTAGCGCCTTTTGTGTTCCAGTTTCCTTCACATTCCACCTCAAGGGACTCGCCTCCTGCCCACTGCTGGGGACTCCTGGTTAACAAACTCCTTCCCCATATTAACCCCCCATGCGCCCCCATGTGCTTCCTTCCAGCGTTGGGATACTAGTCCCGGAAGACTCAGGAATTCTAAGCATCAGGACTCCTGGGTTCTTTTCCTAGCTCTGGGAGAGGAAAAGGGTCTTCTTAACAACTTGCGGCACCTCCAGAGGGCTCCTTGCCTGCAGAGCTCATCGACATTGTCGGCCCAGTGTTATAGGTGGGGAAATCGAGGCAGGAAGTGGTTTCCAGCGGAGCACTGCCAATGCCAAGGCCGGGCTACCACGCGCTCCCCACTCATATCTGGAGCTGCCAACCTGCCGCACACCCCAGGCTGGGAGGAGACGGCACCCACCGGTGGCAAAGACCCAAGGAGCCAGGGGAGCCGGAGAGAGTCGGTGACGCTGTCTAGGGGCCAGGGCACAGCTCAGGCTGCCAAGCCAAGAACAGTCTGGGGGGCAATCTCCTCCAACGCCAGCCCTTAGCTAAGAGCCCCTGGACCACGCGGGGCCATTTGCATGCAAGGGAGCTCCTGGCCTCAGCCTGACAGGCAGAAGTGACGCAGGAGCCAAAATCTCATTGAAAGTCAAAGGGGGCCTGAGGTGTTGCTGAGAAACTTTATCCTACAGATGGATCAATCATCCCCATCCACACCCCTCTATCCATCCCCACCCACACCTTCTCTATCCATCCATCCATCCCCAGACACCTCCCCTCTATCCATCCCCCCTACAAATTGATCCGTCCCTCTACACACTCCCTCTATCCATCCATCCCCACCCTTTCTATCCACACCCCCTCTATCCATCCTCCCTACACATCTATCCGTCCCTCCCCATACACACCCCTTTAGCTATCCCCCAGCTGTTTGATTCACACCCATGGCACGTCCAGCGATTAATGCCGCTGTCTGCGGTGGGTTTGCTGGGCAGCGATCTGTGGCTGGTCCCCGCTCCACCAGCCTGATGGGGGGTTAATTGGGCCCAGCCTTGCTCTGCTCTGGAAATTTGTGCTCTCTGACGAGCCGCTGCGGTGCCAGATGGCTGCTAAGCAGCCAGGGCTAGAGGGGATGGCCAGATGGATCGCAGAGAGGTGGCTGGGTGTAGGGACACCAGAACGGCCCCTCTGGATCGGGCCAAGGGCCCATCTAGCCTGGTATCCTGTCTCTGATGGCACCTGCTGCTTCAAAGGCAGGAGCACTGTTCCCAGGGCTGGATCCTCCCTAGCTGGGTCCTGCTGGGAAGTGGGGGTGGCTTCTACCCCCGATTAGCTCCAGATCTTCTCCTTCTCTATGTAAACGGGGTCCACTGCCCACAGGGGAGGACCTTTCTGCCTCTCGCTTTTAGTTGCTGTAGTGGCTGGAGCCAGCGTTGCTGGCTCACACCATGATCGGGTCAGCATCATGCTTGCCACTGAGTTGCCTTCAAGCCCTGGTTCCCAAAATCCAGGCATTCTGAAGGACATTTCCAGCCCAGATGGGAGGTGGGGGCCCGCAAGGCAAAGCTGGAAGACATGACCCCCGAGGGCCACACAGCAGACGGCTGTGAACACCCACAGCCTGGAATTTGGTATTGACTAAAATCTTGGGCTTGGCAAGCCAATTTCACCCTGATGGGGTAGGGGAGGATCTTCGTTCCCGGATTTTGAATGCGGGCAAAACTCAAGCGAAAAGCCCCATTGTGCCATGAGCTGCCAAGACGCAGGGCGAGAGACAGTCCCCAGATGGGTGTGGGAGGGGAAGGGACAGCGTGCGGATGGCAACGTGCACGGAACCCGGAGCGATGATGCCAAGGGTCTCGTTGGGCATCGCAGGGCGCACCAGCCACACCTACCTCCCCCCCGCCCCAGTTGTCCCACACACCCTGGCTCATCTCTCTAAAGAGCCTTGTGAATACAGGAGAGGGACAGACCCCCCTGGCTAATTGGCTCCTTTTATGAGGTCTCCACCACATGAGTTTCCACTGGATGTGATCGAATGCAAAGCACGAGGCTGGGAACACCACATAAGCCGGTTTACACGCCCCCTTGGAGTTTGCCCCGGTCTCTGGGGTTGCCAGCGGTGTGAGAGGCTATGGTGACCCCCCTCCCCAAATTGACAGCCACTGGGATTTCCCCTACCAGCTATTACTGCCCCAACCCAGGAGCCCAGCTCAGACCCTTCTGCCCAGAGGAGGGGTCTCTGCTGGCGACCCAGGGAGAGCCCCCCTGAATCGGCTCAGGGCAGGATGGGGCCCTGTGAAGGGTTTTCACTCACCGTAGGAGCGCTTCCCTGTGGCCAGGCATGGCGGCACTGCTGGCTTGCAATCTGGCCTCTCATCCAGAGCGCGGCCCTGTGGCCAGGGGCCCAGATTTGCGTCCGCTCCTCTTGGGGGCAACGAAGCTTAAGCAAGAAAAGTCCAGCGAAGAATTCCAAGTCTTTGGGCCAGGTCCCTGGCCCCCAGGTGATCCCAGTGGCTGGCAGGGAACCGAGGGCCTCCCTCTGCATGGGGCCAGCTCAGGGACTATAACCTACAGCCCCCTTCTGCAACCAACTTCTTCTCTTTATTACAGCTAGCTTGTTCCTTCCCCACTGAGCTCTGCCTCCAGGTGCAGCCAGGTCACATAACAGGCCTCTCCAGTCTGCATTAACCCATTCAGGGCCAGGGAGGGCCAACCCCCCCATTCATGACAAGGCCTGGGGGGAGCCATCAAGACTCTTTCCTTTGGCTTGTCTGGCAAGACTGGGAGCTCTTTGGGGCAGGGACTGTCTCGGTCGGGTGATGGTGGGGAGGGGACCCCAGGCTGGGCTGGGGCCTGTGTGATGGGTCAGGGTTATAATAATCAAAGTTCAATGCAGGTAAGTGTGTTTTGCCTCCCCGAATCATCCTCACCTCCACCCCCAAGCTGTTCACGTCCAGTCCCTGACTGTGGGTCTAGCTTCAACGCAGCCTTGGGGGGGGGGGGTCCCAGGAGAGCTGAGGGGGAGTCTTCTCCCACCGAAAGCAGAGCCTTTGGATTACATGGCAAAGGTTAACACAGTGGGGGAAGCCCCTTTCCACCTGAGCTAGGAGGGTCGGGCTTTGAGCAGCTGCCTGCTCGGCTTTGGGCGCTGGGACGCCCCCGTGCAGGGAGCACTCCCGTCGTTACTCCCGCTCTACAGATGGGGAAAGCGAGGTGCAGGAAGAGGGTGGTGGGGGAAGGGTTTTGTCAAGGTCACACACTGCAAGTTAGTGACAGAGCTGGGAGTAGGACCCAGGAGTCCTGACACCCATCCCCCCTGCTCTGACCACTAGACCCCACTCCCCTCCCAGAGCTGAGGATAGAGCCCAGGAGTCCTGGCACCCATCCCCCCCTGCTCTAACCACTAGACCCCACTCCCCTCTCTGAGCTGGGATAGAACCCAGGAGTCCTGGCTCCCAGACACCCTGCTCTAACCAGTAGACCTCACTCCCCTCTCTGAGCTGGGAAGAGAACCCAGGTGTCCTGGCTCCCAGTCTTCCATCAGTTACACTCAGGGAGCATCTCCTACACCTTCTCTCCCCACCTACGTCTCCAGCAGATGTTTAGGTAAAAAGGCCCTTATTAGGGAGCGGTGTTTGTGCCTGAGCAATAATTACTCCCTCGTTATCTCCGTAATTACAGGCTGTCGGCCTGTACCGGGCACGAGGCTGCTGTAACCAGGGGGATTTGCTCACGAGCTCTGCTCCAACAATTCCCCGGTGCTCTCAGGCAGAACGGAGTCTGGGTGGGTAGGTGGCTAAGTTGGTGGGGGGGGGGGGAAGCTGGCAGGGGGCTCCCCACTCTGAGAACGACAGCACAGCGCGGGGGGAGTAGCGCCCCCTTATGGAGCTTTGTCATGGACGAGAAGCCCTGAGAGAAATCTCACACATGTGCCCTTCAGGCTGGGCACCAGGCAGACCGTGGCTGGGATCAGGGGTCCCGTTGGGCCACGCGCTGCACAGACCCCGACAGACCAGGGGCCGGTTGGGCCAGGCACCACACAGACTCCAAACTGGATCGGGGCCCCATCAGGCCAAGCGCTGCCCAGATCCTGACCGAGATCAGGGGCCCCTGTCGGGCCAGGCGCTGCACAGACCCTAGCTGAGATCAGGGGCCCCATTGGGCCGGGCACTGCACAGACCCCGGCTGAGATCAGGGGCCCCTGTCGGGCCAGGCACTACACAGACCCCAACCGAGATCAGGGGCCCCTGTCGGGCCAGGCGCTGCACAGACCCTAGCTGAGATCAGGGGCCCCATTGGGCCGGGCACTGCACAGACCCCGGCTGAGATCAGGGGCCCCTGTCGGGCCAGGCACTGCACAGACCCCAGCCGAGATCAGGGGCCCCTGTCGGGCCAGGCACTACACAGACCCCAACCAAGATCAGGGGCCCCTGTCGGGCCAGGCGCTGCACAGACCCCGGCTGAGATCAGGGGCCCCTGTCGGGCCGGGCACTGCACAGACCCCGGCTGAGATCAGGGGCCCCTGTCGGGCCAGGCACTGCCCAGACCCAGACCGAGATCAGGGGCCCCTGTTGGGCCAGGCGCTGCCCAGACCCCGACTGAGATCAGGGGCCCCCGTTGGGCCAGGCGCTGCGCGCACCCCAACCAAGTTCAGGGGCCTCCGTCGGGCTGGACACTGCCCAAACCCAGACGAGAAATGGCCTTTGCCCCCAAAGAGCTCCTGTGGGTTGTCCCTGGCCAGGTGCCTTGTTCCATGGTGCTCTTGTCTCCCTGGGTAGGGGCACCTGGGGTGCTGAGGATCCAGCCACAATCCCCCTGGGGACAAAGCTCCAGGTGGCTGGAAGATGGGAGCAGGGGGGCTGTGGAAATTAGTGAGCGCGAGTCAAAAACCGGCTAACCCCAAACTGTGCCTGAAGGGGGTCCCAGAGGGTCCTTCCCCACGCCAGGGGGTTCACACTCCACCCCCGTGCCGGGACCATCCGGCTCCGAGCAACCCCCGAAGGCAAAATTCGCTGTCGGCAGCTTTGGTCTCCAGCCGTGAGCTTTCATTGGCTTGCGTCCCATGTGATGTCATCAGTGCCTTGGTGACTGCATGATGTCATCATCTCCACCGCCCATCTCCACGGGGACCTCTTGCTCCCTCCTTGATGTCTTCAGCGTGGCGACCTTTCCCCCCCTCCCAAGCGCCATCCCAGCACTGTCATGGTGGCCGCTCTACCTCCAGGATGTCATCACTATGACATCAGTGATGTCATCAGCGAGGTCATCACCGCTGCGACCTTCCACCTCTTGCGATGCCATCACCAGGGTGCCAGGTCTCCCCTGGCAATGTTGTTGCCGCGGTGACCTTCCTCCCCTCTGATGTCACTATGATAACCTTGCTTTATGGCATCATCACCATGGTGACCTCACTCCCCAGGATACCATCACCGGGGCGCCAGGTCTCCCCTGGCAATGTTGTTGCCACGGTGACCTTCTACCCATCCACCCCCTCCACCGCCGCATCTCACATCCCCCTCCAGCCAGCTTGACCCCTGCGGGACAGGTGATCCGGGACAAGGGCTAACGGCCATCAGAGCCGGAGCCAAAGGTCCCAGGGAAGATTTTGCACGTTCCCATCATCATCTCTTCTTCTCCTGAAACACAGCGCTAATAAATCTGACGACTCCGCTCCCCCGTTCCCTGCCGAGCCAACTTGTCCGCTGAAAAATTGAACAGCCAGGAACTCAGAGAGCCTCTGTATAAATCACGCTCCGGCTGCTTCACTTAACACCTCTTGTTCGGCCTGAAGTATCAGCTGCTTCCTTGGAACCTCTCAGCTGATGAGGCCAGCACGCGGATGGGCCCAGGAAGAGCTGCCAATAGGAACCGCTCGAAGCCCCCCAGCTGGCGCATTGCTGGCCTTGCGGACAAGGCGCTGGGTGGGCATTCAGGATGCCTGGGTTCAAGTCCTGGCTCTTTCGCGTGGCCCCGGGGGAGTTGCTTTATGTGGCCCGTTTGCTTCTCCATCGCGTGCACTCGCGCAAAGTGATCGTGCGATGCTCGTGCAAGGGAGCAGAGAGTTCTGATCTGCTGGCGTTGCTGGAGGGCTGGTGCGTATGACCCAGAGGTAGGGAGACAGCTCCTTGAGTTCCCTGTGACTCAGTTTCCCCAGCTGTAAAATGGAGATAGCGAGCTTTCCTTTGTCTTGTGAGCTCTTCAGGGCAGGAGCTGTCTGTCTCTGTGCAGCACCTGGCACAATGGGACCCTGGGCTTAGCTGGGACCTCTAAATGCTCCTATGGACTCCCCACTTCTATCCCCAATGCCGGGAAGGGAGTGGGGTGGGGTCTAGGGGAGCAGGGAGATCTGGACGTCAGGACTCCTGGGTTCTATTCCTGCCTCTGTCACCAACTCTCTGAGTGACCTTGAGCAAGTCCTTTCCCCTCCCCACACCTCGGTTTCCCCATCCTTAAACTGGGGGGGGGGGCACCTTGCTGTGGGAGGGTGGAGATTGAGACCTTAATTTATTAATGTTTGTAAAGTGCTTGGGGATCCACCCCCACCACAGAAGTGCAAGGATCCAAGGTGTGGAAAGAGGCGTGCCTTGATAAGGAGAGATGCCCGGCACCTCACCCATCCCAGACACTCTCCTTGTCTCCTTGTTCTGGGATGTTTCATGCTCTCCACCCCTGGCATGTTGTGTTTGCTTGCCTTGCACTGCGCACAGCCCGGTGCCTCACTCCAGGCCTCTTGCACGTTTGGGACACCCTCCTGGCCCCTCGCACTTTTCATTCGTGCTTCTTGCACTTGCGTGTTCTGTGCATGCTCCCGACGCCCCGTGGGTTTTTTTCATGCTCGTCGCACCTCGCACGTCCCACTTGCCTTGCACGCTCCATGCATCGTGCACGCTTGATTCACCCTCCTCGCCCCTCGCACCTTCTGTGCAGGCTCCTTTCAGCCTCGCACGTTCCCTGCATGCCCCCAGCCGCTGGAGGCAAAGCCCCAAGCGCAGCAATGAAACGAACGAGCCCGGCCCTGCCCTCAAAGATCCGATCTCCCCCAGGTCTCCAGGGCATTCAGATCTAGGCAGGTGACTGGCTCAGGACTCCCGGTGCCCCTGTGCCCTCCAGTCCAGGCCGGGGAAGCTGTGGCCCAGAGTGGAGATTGGAGGCCCAGGCAACTGTGAGCTCTCAAGGTCTCGCTGCTTCCCGAGTCCTTTTAAAAAGCAGCAAGAACCCGGAGCTTCTTCCTGTGTCCTCCGGCCCTTGAAAGCGACACGTGGCAGCAGCTGCGATTTGTCATGGAAGGAGGCGATGGAGCGGAGGAGGCTGGAGAGATGGAGTGAGACACTGTGTGTGTGTGTCCATCTGTCCGTCTGTCCCAGCCGCCCCCTGCTGGAGGGCTTGAGACCGACTCTGTGAGTGTGTGTGTGTGTGTGTGTGTGTCCACGTGGGTGGAGGGATGGCCACCGGGTGCCCGGGTTGTAGCTGGTGGGGGGGGGATGGGTGAAGTGAGGACACAGCACTTGCCCTGGCTGGGGCTGACTGGTGGGGGGGCGGCCTGGCAGCGCCCACGGCTGGGGGAGGCCCCGGCTGCGGCTGGCGTCGCTGAGCGGGACCTGGCCTTTTCCTCATCCATCATGGTTAGGGCTCCGGCGCGGGGAGCTGGGAGGTGGAAGTGCATTTATCACAGCTGCCAGCGACACAGCGAGAGGGGACAGGGCTGGTTCCCACGCGCCAGGGACCTGCACAGCCCGCACCATGGACAGCTAGGGCCACAGGTACCTGGCTCGGGCAGTGCCCCATGGGCAGGCTGAGCCCAGCCAGTGGGGGGGCAGTGCTGTGTTGTTCCCCCACCCACCAGGCCTGACTACCAGCCCCCGCTCTAACCACTAGACAGCTGGGGATAGAACCCAGGAGTCCTGCCTGACTCCCAGTCCCCACCCACCTACCTACCAGCCTACCGCATTCCCTTACAGCATCAAGGAAAGAACCCAGGAGTCCTGACTCTCAGTCCCCCCCTGTTCTGCCTACTATCTTACCCTTCCCAAGCCAGGAGTAGAACCCAAGAGTCCTCGCTCCCAGCCCCCACCCACTAGCCTGTCCTGCATCTCCCTCCCACCAGGGCACCACTCTGACTCAGTTTCCCAGGGCAGCCTCTCCCACGCAGCTGCATCCCCTGCCCTCCCCCACAGTACCGCACCAGTCTCTGCTCTTTGGATCCAACACCCCCTTCCCCCCGGCAACACACACACACACACACACACTGTGCAATCACCTCCCTTCCCATCCTCCCTCCCAGCTGTTTCCCTGAATGTCAGCCTGCGCCTGACGGGGCCCATGTATCACAGCCTGTCCCCAGTCAGTGCCTCTGACCTTTTCCCGCATGCGAGGAAGGGAAAGCACCCCGGGCCTTGGCTGACTTTTGCATCTGCTCTCAGCCTCTGGGGACCACCAGCGCCATGCAGGAGGGAGCAGGCACCCGGGCGAGCCAGGCCTGGATGAGAGGAAGCGCAGGGCTCCCAGATGCAAGAGGCAGGAATACTCCCAAGTGCTTTCATAAAGCCTCCTTTCATTATTAAACTTTGCGGCTGGTTGGAAAGAGCCGGGTCAAAGGGCCTTCGCCTCCCTGGGTAGGCCCGGGCTGCAGTCGGCAGGTGGCATGGCAACTCACGTCGGCCTACATGTCAGCTTGCTAAAAATAGCAGCCACGCTGCAGGTAGGTGGGCAGTGGCCCAGGCTGGCCACCTGCTTCCGTCCCCAGAGTCCTGAGTCCCGAGCCCCTAGCCAGCGCTGTGCCCCGTGCTGCCACGGCTTCGCGGCTCCGGGTGCTCACGCCGGCTAGGTCGCAGCACACTTGGGTCTGCCTGCATGTGCCCGGCGCCTGGCCTTTATTTTGTGCCCGCGCTGATCGCCATGCCCGAGTACACCACTAGGGGGTGCTGGTCTGAGGGAAGCAAGGTGCGGGGGGAGCTCAGAAGGGGGCGCTCTTCCCTTGCAATCAGTGCTGACCCCAATGCCCTAATGTGCGCGATGCCCCCGGTGCTGAATGTCGTCAGACGTCGCCGGTGTGGTGCTCTGCTCCGTCCAATGTTGATAACTGTCGGCTTGGTGCGTGTGTTCCCTCCGCGTGCTGCCCGGGCTCTGCACAGATTGCTGACACACAGCTACGGTGACCAGACGTCCCCATAAAATCGGGACTGTCCCAACATTTAGCTGTTTGTCCCGCGCCCCGACCGATGTACGGTGGGGACGCCATTTGTCCCGACATTTTGTCTCGGGGCTGGGGGAGTACACTGACGAGCGCCCACCTGGGGTCCCGGCGATGCTCATTAGGGGCGGCTCCCAGGAAAGAGCGGGCAGCGGGACCCTGCGGCCCCTAGGCGCGGGGGTGGCTGGGGGTGGGGGGGTCCCTGCGTGCTGCACCTACCACAAGCTCTGGCTCCATCGCGGCCAATGGGAGCTGCAGGTGCGGACAGGGCGCAGACGCCCCCTCCCGCCCCCCCCCCCCCGGCTGCCCCTGCACCTGGGGCGCTGCGTACGACTCACCCCACAGCTTCCAGCCAAGGGCAGCTGCAGCCAGTGCTTGTGGCAGGCGCAGCACGTGGAGTGGAGACCCCGCTGGCTGCCGCGGACCCGAGGAGTCAGAGGAACCTGCCGGGTGCTTCCCAGTGGGTGGGAACCATCCCCCAGGTAAGCAGCGAGGCTGCGGCGGGGCTGCGGGCGGGGGCCGGGGCCGTGTGCTTGTGACGGGGGCCGGGGCCATGCGCCCCCAACCCGCGGCTTGCAGCAGGGCTGGAGTGGGGACTGTGAGCCCCCAACCCGTGGCTTCCTCAGGCTATGTGTCCCCCTTCCCCCATGGCTCCAGTGGGATGGGGGCTGTGAGCCTGTGTGTCCCGATATTTTATTCTTGTCATCTGGTCACCCTAGGCACAGCAGACCCCAAGAGAACCCCCAATGACCACAGACTCCGATAAGGTACGAAGGCACCCGGCCAGGTTTATTGCCAAACGAAACAGTCCCTAGCTCCCCAGATCACTTGTCTACCGTTCTGCTAGGACATATTTGCTCCCTGACAATGGACCGGCTCAGTCAGTGGCGGGATTTACCTCTGCCCCCTAGGCCAGACAAAGACAACCCCGCAGGGGTGCGTTCTTATACACAAGTGCAAACAAGTTACACCTCCCTCCTGACGTATTGAGGTACAACCCCTCTGCGTGTCAAGGTGCCGCCTATTACCTTGTACATGTTGGTTCGAGCAGAACAGCCCCATCCATCATATTCCCCTTGTGACCCCGTCTTTACGATGGCTCAGCACGTCCCTGTTATCTGTGTGGAATGTGCTCATGCCGGCGTGTCCGGGCACCATCCTGGCACGAGTTTACACTCCTTGTGCCCGGGACCTTTTCGGTACGTGTGTTTTTGCAGCATCCGCCTTCTTCGTGGCAGATTCCGTGAGCAGGGCCTGCCTCTGACGCACAGCTTCACTTTGTTTTGTATCAGCAAAGTCTTGACCGTTAGTTACTTTAACTCCGACCTTAGGTCTCGTACCGGGCCTCTGAAACAAGGACTTATGTTTCAGGACCTCATCTTACCACACGGAAGTGCTAGGGGGTGCTGTGCTGTGGGGAGCAGGACGGGGGGGCTTAGAAGGCGAGGGGCCCCGGAGTCAGTGCTGCCCCCAAGGCTGCAGTGCTAGGGGGTGCTGTGCTGCGGGGAGCAGGACGGGGGGGCTCAGAAGGCGAGGGGCCCCGGAGTCAGTGCTGCCCCCAAGGCTGCAGTGCTAGGGGGTGCTGTGCTGCGGGGAGCAGGACGGGGGGGCTCAGAAGGCGAGGGGCCCCGGAGTCAGTGCTGCCCCCAAGGCTGCAGTGCTAGGGGGTGCTGTGCTGCGGGGAGCAGGACGGGGGGGCTCAGAAGGCGAGGGGCCCCGGAGTCAGTGCTGCCCCCAAGGCTGCAGTGCTAGGGGGTGCTGTGCTGCGGGGAGCAGGACGGGGGGGCTCAGAAGGCGAGGGGCCCCGGAGTCAGTGCTGCCCCCAAGGCTGCAGTGCTAGGGGGTGCTGTGCTGCGGGGAGCAGGGCGGGGGGGCTCAGAAGGCGAGGGGCCCCGGAGTCAGTGCTGCCCCCAAGGCTGCAGTGCTAGGGGGTGCTGTGCTGCGGGGAGCAGGACGGGGGGGCTCAGAAGGTGAGGGGCCCCGGAGTCAGTGCTGCCCCCAAGGCTGCAGTGCTAGGGGGTACTGTGCTGCGGGGAGCAGGGCGGGGGGGCTCAGAAGGCGAGGGGCCCCGGAGTCAGTGCTGCCCCCAAGGCTGCAGTGCTAGGGGGTGCTGTGCTGCGGGGAGCAGGGTGGAGGGCTCAGAAGGGGGCACTCTGCCCCCAGGGTCGGTGCAGCCGAGCTCCCCGGCCTGGCCGGAGACCCCTGCCCACGGAGCGACAGGTGCTACACAGCCATTCCCTCCTGACAGCGGCACCAGCTGGTGCTGCCCAAGCCTCACCCCTCAAAGTGCGGCTCCTCATGCCCGCATGGGCGTGTTTGCGGGTCCTCATGACAGCGGGGCCTGGCGATGCGCCGAGCGGCGCTGCCCTGGGGCAACCTAGCAGGACTGGCAGAGCCTGTCTTCATAGTGTGCAGAGGGAGGGCTCCCAATCAGAGCTGGGGGCCCCGTATCCCCTTCCCTCCCCCGCTCAGACCTATGGGCTCCCCTCACCTGGTACCTCTCCTCCCCACCACCCCAAATCAGACCAGGGAGCCCACGGAGGGATAGAGGGGTGTGTAAGGGGATGGATTAGATTAGATTAGATAGTGTGTATGGGGATGGATGGGTGGATATTGTGTATGGAGATTGATGGATGGATGGATGGAGTGTATGGGGACAGAGAATGGATGGAGTGATGGATGGATGAATGGGGATAGAGAATGGATGGAGAGATGGAGGGATGGATGGGGACAGAGGATGGATGGAGGGATGGATGGATGGATGGAGTGTATTGGAAAAGAGGAGGGATGGAGGGATGGATGGAGTGTATGGGGACAGAGAATGGATGGAGTGATGGATGGATGAATGGGGATAGAGGATGGATGGAGGGATGGATGGATGGAGTGTATTAGAAAAGAGGATGGATGGATGGCGTGTATGGGGACAGAGGATGGATGGAGGGATGGATGGAGTGTATGGGGACAGAGAATGGATGGAAGGACGGATGGGGACAGAGGATAGATGAAGGGATGGAGGGATGGATAGGGTCAGAGGATAGATGGAGGGATGGATGGGGACAGGGATGGATGGAGGGATGGATAGGGACAGAGGATAGATGGAGGGATGGATGGGGACAGAGGATGGATGGAGGGATGGATGGATGGAGGGATGGAGAGGGATGGATTTCAGCCCTAGGAAATAGCCCGGCTCCCTCATACCAGCTCCAGTCAGTGCAGAGCCCCCTCCCAATTAATTATTCTTAAGCCCGGAAGCCAGGGTGAGGGCTGGAGATGGGGCAGAGGGGAGCAGGGCCCAAGGTGTGTGTGTGGGGGGGGGGGAACAGGGCCCCGTGGTATCAGTTGTCCTGCCTGCCTGGGCCAACAGCCCTTGGCACTGAGCACCGGGCCAGGGGACCCTAGGGAGGCTGGGGGGGTGCTGGCAACTGATGGATGTGGCGTGGCTTGTAACTAGGCCGGACTTCGGCTGGTTGCCATGGTAACCAGCTGAGCCATTGTTCTGTTGCAAGGGGGAACACCACGGAAGTTTCTGGGTTACACGGGGCATTGTTGTTGTGGGGGGGGGTCATGTACTGATGCCCCCACCCCCTTCCCCAAGGGCCAAAAGGCAGCAGTGCAGACAGGACAAATTCTGTTGCTGGTGTAAATCCGGAGTAACTGCGTGAGGCCAGACTCATGCCAATGGAGCGAAGGCCAATTGACACCAGCTGGGGATCTGGCCCCATTGACTTCAAGACAGTTACTCTGGTGCAACTGAGAGCAGAATCGGGCCCTTACTCTGGATTTATATTGCCGGTCAAAAAACATCCCAAGGTGCTTGTAGCCTGGGATCAAGTCACCCCGTCACCTTCTCTTTGGTAAAGTAGCTCCTGGAGTTGGTCACTACCAGGCAGGTTTTCTAACCCTCTGATCCTTCTCGTGGCTCTTCTCTGACCTCTCTCCAATTTATCCACATCCTCCTTGAATGGTGGGCACCAGAACCGGACACAGGATCCCAGCAGCGGTCGCACCAGGGCCAAACACAGAGGGGAAAGAATTTCTCTGCTCCTACGCGAGATTCCCCTGTTTATACAGCCCAGGATCGCATTGGCCCTTTCAGTCCCAGCGTCGCACTGGGGGCTCCTGTTCCGCTGATTATCCACTCCGGCCCCCAAATCTTTTTCAGAGTCATGGCTTCCCAGGAGAGAGTCCCCCAGCCTGTCCATCTAGCTCATTCTTTGTGCCTAGATGTCTCTATTGAGCCCAAGCCGTCCTCAAACACATACCGGGTGCTTGTGCCCAGTTTCCCAAGCGATCCGGATCGCGCTGAATCAGTGACGTGTTACCTTGTATTTACTCCCCCGCCCCGATCTTTGCGTCATCTGCCAACTTCATCAGTGACAATGTTACAGTTTCTATGTGGATAAAAAGGTAAAATAGCGCAGGGCCCCTGTGATAAATGAAGGGGGGGATAGCTCCCTTTTATGGAGCCCCAGCCAGCCAAAATCCCTGTTAGTAGCTGTTCTCTACTTTCTTTACCCGTAAAGGGTAAAAAAAGCCCATAGGTAAAAGGAAGGGAGTGGGCACCTCACCAAAAGAGCCAATGGGAAGGCTAGAACTTTTTAAAATTGGGAAAAAACTTTCCCTTTGTCTGCGTGTTGTTCTCCGGAGAGAGGAGACACAGAGCTGCAATGCAGTAAGAAGCTTTAAACCAAGTATGAAAAATCATCAAATCATACCTCGAACTTACTTACCTGAAACCCCAGATATGTAAGCAGATCAGGGAATGTCTAGGAAGACGCGATTAGGTTTATCTCTTTTATTTCTTTATGGCTTGTGGACTTCTCTATGCTAACCCCAGGGGCTTTTGTTTTGCTTGTAACCTTTAAGCTGGACCTCAAGAAAACCATTCTTGATGCTGAATTATTATATTTGCTCTTTTTTAAAACTAGCAATAGCCTATGTTCCAGATGTATTTTCTTCCTTTTTGTTTTTTTAATAAAATGTACCTTTTTTTAAGAACAGGATTGCGTTTTTGTGTCCTAAGAGGTTTGTGCACATTGTTTAATTAGCTGGTGGCAACAGCTGGTTTCCTTTGTTTTCTTTCTCAGCTCTTCCCCAGAGTGGGGATTAAAGGGGGGGGAGGGGTAGCTCAGTGATTTGAGCATTGGCCTGCTAAACCCAGGGTTGTGAGTTCAATCCTTGAGGGGGCCGTTTAGGGAACTGGGGCAAAAACTGGGGATTGGTCCTGCTTTGAGCAGGGGGTTGGACTAGATGACCTCCTGAGGTCCCTTCCAACCCTGATATTCTATGATTCCATGAAAGGGTTTGAGGGCACCCCACAGGGAGGAATTCCCAAGTGCACCTTCCTGGGTCCAAAGGGGTTTTTTTGCATTTGGGTGGTGGCAGCATCTACCCATCCAAGGTCAGAGAGAAGCCCTAACCTTGGGAGCTTAATACAAGCCTGGAGTGGCCGGCATTAATTTTTACAATCCTTGCGGCCCCCCACCTTCTGCACTCAGAGTGCCAGAGTGGGGAATCAGGCTTCACAGCCCACACTGGAAACAGACCCGCTCAGTGACGATTCCCCGTTTACGGTTACATTTTGAGACCGATCAGCCAGTTCTGTGTGTGTGTGTGTGTGCGCTTGCTAGCGTGTGTATATATGTTTGTTCCTGCCGCCCCCTACTGGAGGGAACGAGCCCTGCTCTGTGTGTGTGTGTGTGTCAGTGAGCCCCTGCAGGGTGGGCCCTGCTGTGTGTGTGTGTGTGTGTGTGTGTGTGTGTGTGTGTCCCTGCTGCCCCCTGCTGGGAGGGAACGAGCCCCGCTCTGTGCGTGTGTGTGAGAGTGTGTCCCTGCTACCCCTGCTGGAGGGGATGAGCCCTGCTCTGTGTGTGTGTGCGTGTGTGTGTGTGAGTGTGTCCCTGCTGCCCCCTGCTGGGAGGGAACGAGCCCTGCTCTGTGCGTGTGTGTGAGAGTGTGTCCTGGCTACCCCTGCTGGAGGGGATGAGCCCTGCTCTGTGTGTGTGTGTGTGTGTGTGTGTGTGTGTATGTCCCTGCTGCCCCCTGCTGGGAGGGAACGAGCCCTGCTGTGTGTGTGTGTGTGTGAGTGTGTCCCTGCTGCCCCCTGATGGGAGGGAATGAGCCCCGCTCTGTGTGTGTGTGTGAGAGTGTGTCCCTGCTACCCCTGCTGGAGGGGATGAGCCCTGCTCTGTGTGTGTGTGTGTGTGTGTGTGTTAGACCCTGCAGCCCCCTGCTGGGGGGGAAGGGTCCTGCTGTGTGTGTGTGTGTGGTGTGTGTGTGACCCTGCTGCTCCCTGCTGGAGGGGATGAGTCCTGCTCTGCGTGTGTGTGTGTGTGTGTGTGTGTGAGAGAGAGAGCGAGAGAGACCCTGCTGCTCCCTGCTGGGGGGGATTGGCCCTGCTGTGTGTTTGTGTTTGTGTGTGTGTGTGTGTGTGTCCCTGCTGCCCCCTGCTGGGAGGGAACGAGCCCTGCTCTGTGTGTGTGTGTGTTAGACCCTGCAGCCCCCTGCTGGGGGGGGATTGGCCCTGCTGTGTGTGTGTGTGTGTGTGTGTGTGTGTGTGTGTGTGTGTGTGTGTGAGAGAGAGAGAGAGACCCTGCTCTCAGAGACAAGCACTCTACTAGCCAATCTCGTCCCCGCCCCCCAATCACCGCTGCCCCCTGAAACCCCTCCGCCCAGAACTGCAAATCCCCAGCTCCTGGCTGTGGAGAGACAGCAGGACGCGGCTCACGCAGGCTGGGGGGGCTGCCCTGTGAGTAGCTGGGGGGGCTCAGTAGGGGGCGCTCTCCCTTGGAATGCAGCGCCAGGCTGGAGAATGGGGGTATCCCCCGGAGTACAGGCCGGGTGAGCTCCCCCATCCACCCAGCCCAGCCCAACCCTGGAGGGACCCTCTCCAGGGGCGAGAAGTGGGGGTTCACGCTCACCTCCAATTTCCCATCTCAGCCAACATGAAATAGAGACTAGGGCCTGGCAAGGGCGGGAGGCAGGAGGGGATGAGTGGGGTGGGCCCCGAGGGCTCACCCTACAGCTCCGCACAGGGAGGGGGGCATCTCTGCTAGGCCCAGGCCATGGGAGGGGGGAGTTCAGAACTGAGAGCAGGTGAGGGGTAGCAGCATTAGCCCCCCAGCAGGGACAGACCCAGGCAGTGATGGGGGGAGGGGCAGACCCAGGCAACACTGGAGGGGCCAGGGTTACCCCCCCCCTCAAGCAGGGACAGACCTCAGACATGGACCAGACACCCAGGTTGGGTCCCAAGTGGTTTATTTGCTTCCCGGCCAGTCGCTGGGGGAGGGGGGTGTCCCGGGCCCGGTGGAGTCGGGGGGGATCTGCGCCTCCCCCACCCCCTAGCGGAAGAAGGCCAGCCGTTCCCGCAGCCACTCCTCGGTCAGGTCCTCTGTGGTCCGGATCTCGAACACCTGGGGGGCGGGGGGAGAGGTGGATGGAGCTGGGGTGGGCATTAAGGCGGGGTCCTCCAGAGCGGAGCCTCGATCCAGGGGTGTGGATGCTGAATGGGGGAGCAGTAAATCCCAGCTTTGGGGGGGGGGGTACCGATCCCAGCTATAGGGGCTGGGGGATCCCATCTACGGGGCAATCCAGGGATGGTCCTGGCTAGGTCCCAGGTATGAGGGCAGGTCCCCGTCAGATGGGTGGGAGGCCCCCAGGGCGAGGAAGCGATAAGACCCCCATGCCCTAGGGCAGCCCCCCGGCCCTGGGACAAGGCAGAGCAGGGTGCAGGGGAGGGGAAAGCGACAACCCCTTCCAACGTGGGCCAGAGGGGAGAGGTTGGGTAGCCCACCCAGCCCCAGCATGGGTATGTGGCCGGCAGCTTGGGTGAGGGGGCTATGGGGTGCCGGTGCTGCCCATGGGAAGAGCCCGAAAGGGCATCACTGCCCTGGTACCTTGGTGAGCTCAGCTGTCTGCACCAGCCTGTTCTTGCTCCCAGCATACATCATCTGCTGCTCCGGCTTGCACCCTGCCCCATGGGGAGAGACAGAGATAGAACCCAGGAGTCTTGGTGCCCAGCTCTAACCACTAGACCTCCCTCCCCTCCCAGCACTGGGATTGAACCCAGGAGTCCTGACTCCCAGCCCCCCTGCTCTAACCACTAGACCCCACTCCCCTATCAGAGCTGGGATAGAACCCAGGAGTCCTGGCTCCCAGCCCTATCCCAGCCCTAACCACTAGACCCCACTCCCCTCCCAGAGCTGGGATAGAACCCAGGCGTCCTGGCTCCCATCCCCACCCCGCTCTAACCACTAGACCCCACTCCCCTCCCAGAGCTAGGGAGAGAACCCAGGAGTCCTGGCTCCCAGCCCCCCTGCTCTAACCACTAGACCCCACTCCCCCTGGTTCTCACCGACGGGGCTGGAGAAGATGAAGCAGAGCGGGTAGGAGATGCGCCCGTCATCATGGACGTATTTATAACTGTACACCACAAAGGTAGCCCCAGTCAAGGAGGCAGCTGCTTCTCGGCTGAGCTGGGCCACACTGAAATGCTCCTGTCTCTATCCTTCTCCATCTCTTCACCCTCCTGGCTCGTCCTGCCCCCGCCCTGATACCTGCTCCGGGCTGCCCCCACCCATGTCAGCCCTGCCAGCTGTCAGACACATTGGGATCTCCCAGGACCCCAGCCCTGCAGGGCCCGGGGCGGGTTGGCCCAAAGCCTGAAGCTCTGGGGCACCTGCCCAGCCTCCCACCACACTGCAGAGCCACAAGCAGGGGGGCTGTGGGGTACACCCCCCACAAGAGGGGCTCATTTTCCTCTCCCTCTCTGCGCTGCCCCCTGCTGCTCTGATCCCCTGGCTGCTCCCTGCAGCCCCCTCTGATCTCAAATCTGCTCCAAGCTGGGGACAAGGGACATTTTCCCCTGCCCACAGCCCAGGCACCCCTCCTCTCCCGGGGGCGAGGATGATCCCAGGGGACCCCCACACACACACATCCCTCATGCATACTCCTGGCATCCTGCCACCATGTGCGAGGCCCGTGCCCCGCCAGCTGGCTCGGATGCCCCCTCCCCGCCCCACGGCAGAAGGATATCGGGGCTGGCGCTCTGGCAGCTCGCTCTTCAGCTCCTCCGGAGAGATGTCCTGTGGGAGAGACGCCAAAGGCTGCATCAACTAAGGGGGATGGCAGAGCGAGGAAGAGGACAAGGAGGCTCCCTGTCACCCACATTGTACAGATGGGGAAACTGAGGCACCGAACAGGGCAGGGACTTGACCTAGGTTGCCCAGCAAGTCAGTGGCGGAGCCAGATGTGGAACCCAGGAGTTCTGACTCCGGTCCCTGCCTGGCAAAGTGGTTAGAACAAAGCAAGTCCTGGGAGCCAGAACTCCTGGGTTCTTTCCCCAGATCTGGGAAGGGAGGGGAGTCTAGCAGGTCACAGCAGCGGGGGATGGGAATCAGGACTCCTGGGTTCCACGCTCAGCTCTGGGAGGAGAGTGGGGGCTAGCGGTTAGAGCGGGCGGGGGGCTGGGAATCAGGACTCCTGGATTCTCTCCCAAGCTGGGCGGCGGTAGGAGGGGTGGCCCAGTGGAAGGGCAGGAAGGGCCACTCCTTACACAGGACAACAGGGAGCCGGGAGGTTCCTGCCGCTGCCAGGGCACAGACCCAGAGGCGAGGGGCAACGCTGGTGCGCAGAGGAACTGCTTTTGTGGCATTTTGCCGTCTGGAGACAGACTCTGGGGTGCTGCTGCTCCCCCAGAGACACGCCAAGGTCCTGGATCAACAGCTGAGCTCACGGCTGAAAGGTGCATCAGAGCCATTGAGGGAAATCTTGAGGGAAACGGAGCCATGGATTTAACGGTTTAACAGGGAAGGGAATCCAAGGTCGGGGTGGATTCTCCATCACAGACCATCTTTAAATCCAGACGGGATTTTTTCCTTAAAGCTCTGCTCTAGGATTATTCGGGGGAAGTTCTTTGGCCTGTGTTATCCAGGGGGTCAGACTAGATGGTCACCATGGTTCCTTCTGGCCTTGGAATCTCTAAATAAAGAATTTACTCCACTAACTGATAGCAATAGTAAGTTGCTTCCTTTTATATAGACCAGCCAGCCGAGGGGAGAAGAATGGGTCATATAGACAGTGAACCTGATCTGAAACCAATGGGAGAAACTGGTGGCAAGAGGCAGTATGGTCTAATGGGCAGGGTGCTGGGATGCAGGACACCAGGCTTTTGTGAGTCATGGCCCTGCTCTGTGCCTCAGTTTCCCTTTCTGTGCGGCTAAAGATATTGCCCTCACCGGTGTAAAGTGACCTTCATTCTCCTCTCATCAGAGACAGTGAGCGCTTTGGGGACTGGACTTTCTATGCGTTTCTTACATACAGCACCTAGATAACGGGGCCCATGCAGTTGGTTCGGGGTCAGTCCTAGTTCTCGGGGCGGGATCTAACTCAGGCTTCGTAGTCTCCACGGTGCGTTTGACCTCAGCGCTGCAGCAATCCCTTGTTCCAGTGCAGCGAGCCGGAAACTGTGGCAGCTTCATTCAGGTTGTAAAAACCGCAGGCTCGGATCGAATTAAGTATGAAACCGACTGGTGCGCGCCGTGGCACCTCCCCGGGGCTCTTTCATTCAAGGGTAAATTCAATTTCTACTCCTCCTGCCCGCGTGGGTTCTCGACGCGCTGCCGGAGCGTCGCATGCAGCCAGGCAGGGAACTCAGAACGCAAACCACTGTTTGGAAAGAGAGCAGGGTTCCTTTCGGGGCCACGTGCCCCCCCGTCCCCCCCGCCACAAGGGCAGGGCACTCGACCTTAGAGGGCAAGATGCAGGGAGAGTGAAAGTGTGTGTGTGTGTGTGTGTGTGTGTGTGTGCACACGCTGCCCCCTGCTGGAGCAATGGGCACCTGCTCTGCGTGTGTCCCTGCTGGAGGGATGGGGACCTGGGTGCATGTGTGAGTGTGTGTCTGTCTGTCCCTGCCGCCCCCTGCTGGAGGGCATGACCCCTGCTCTGTCTGTCTGTCTGTCTGTCCGTCCCTGCCGCCCCCTGCTGGAGGGGATGAGCCCTGCTCTCTGTGTGTCTGCTGCCCCCTGCTGGAGCAATGGGCACCTGCTCTGCGTGTGTCCCTGCTGGAGGGATGGGGACCTGGGTGTATGTGTGAGTGTGTGTCTGTCTGTCCCTGCCGCCCCCTGCTGGAGGGCATGACCCCTGCTCTGTCTGTCTGTCTGTCTGTCCGTCCCTGCCGCCCCCTGCTGGAGGGCATGACCCCTGCTCTGTCTGTCTGTCTGTCTGTCTGTCTGTCCCTGCCGCCCCCTGCTGGAGGGGATGACCCCTGCTCTGCGTGTGTGTGGGTGTGTCTGTCCGTCCCTGCCACCCCCTGCTGGAGGGGATGACCCCTGCTCTGTGTGTGTGTGTGTGTGTGTGTGTGTGTGTCCCTGCCGCCCCCTGCTGGAGGGGATGACCCCTGCTCTGTGTGTGTGTGCGTGTGTGTGTGCATGTGCGCACTGCCCCCTGCTGGAGCAATTGACACCTGCTCTGTGTGTGCATGAGAGCCTGAGAACGCTGCCCTCTAGTGGAGACAATCAGACTGCCACCTCCACACCCCATACTCCCCTATGGTGCTTACAAGGTTGCTTCCCTAGCCCCCGTGGCAAGGGGGCTGGGTTTTGAAGCAAGAGGAGCTGGGTTCTAGCCCCGCGGGCGCCATGGGAGCTCTGCGGCACAGCGGCATCTGGGAGGAGCTAGGCACAGGTCTGCTGCCCGCGGGGCCTTTAACCTAACTGAGCTTTCCAAAGGTAGCTGGAAGACGGGCGTGAAAGGTCCCCACCTGGAATTCCTCCTCCAGCACCACCAGCTGCCGCTCCTTGTCAATCTTCACTGGGGAGAGAAGACGGAGCGAGGGTCATGATCTGCACAGGGGCCACCTCCGCCAGCAGGTACCTGAGCAGCGCGGCCTTCCCCTCCGGGACTCTGAACGATCCCCAGCCAGCGCTCCGGCCCTGCTCCCCACAGCACCCCCTGCTGGGACAGGCCAGAGCTGGAGTAGCCGGGGGCTCCCCGCATAGCCAGCGCTTCTGCCCCGCTCCCCACAGCGCCCCCTGCTGGGAGAAGCTGGCCCCAGCGGCTGTCCAGGGCACAGGCTGAGCGGAAGATCCACCAAGGCGAGCGACACTGGGGGTCAGGGAGACGGAGAAGGGCCGGGGATCGTGCCCCTGGGGAGGGAGCCGGCCCGGGGACACTCACTGAGGATGGCCGCGTTGTTGGTTTCCTTCCGGAAGCGGAATTTCCTCAGCTTCTCCTTGAGCGCGGGGTCCACATCGCACACGACCAGGGAGTCCGACTGCAGAGAGACTGGCCGTGAGAGGGGGCTGGGGCAGCCTGGCTCCCTGCAGGACCCCCCCAGCCCCAACCTGGAGGGGCGGGGAGCTGTCCCCCACAGCCAGCGTTCCTGCCCTGCACCCCACAGCACCCCCTGCTGGCAGAAACTGGGAGCTCTGCCCCACAGCCAGCATTCCTGCCCTGCACCCCACAGCGCCCCCTGCTGGGACAGGCCAGGCCTGGAGTAGCCCAGGGTTGTTGCCGAGGAAACAGCCTCCTCCTGCCCATCGTGAAGCGTACACCGCTCTGGCAGAGCCCTGCCCAGTTGCAGGGGACGCGCCATGCCCGGGGCGCAGGGAAGGGAGAGCTCACGCGCATGTAGGTCGCTGCCCCTTTGTGGTGGGGAAGGGAGGGGGCAGCCATCGTGGTTGTGGGCCCAAAACGTTTCATCGTCTGTTCAGCTGAGACCCACCAGCTGAGAAGTGCACACGCGCACGCCTCCCACCCCCCACCCCTCCACACACATGGTCAATCTCACACACACACACACACACACACAGAGACTCACAAACACCCACACACCCATTGTCACATAGACACAGATGCCCACCCATTGTCACACACAGCCACTGTCACACCCACACTCATTGTCACACACAGCCATTGTCACACACACAGACACTCACACCCATTGTCACACATATAGCCCTTGTCACACATACACACACACAGTCACACACAGAGAGACTCACACCCATTGTCACATACACCCATTGTCACACACACAGAGACTCACACCCATTGTCACACACCCAGCCATTTTCACACACATCTATTGTCACACCCACACCCACACACATTGTCACACACATACTCATTGTCACACACACACACACACCCCGTGTCACATACACAGCCATTGTCACACACACAGAGACTCACACCCATTGTCACACACCCAGCCATTTTCACACACATCTATTGTCACACCCACACCCACACACATTGTCACACACATACTCATTGTCACACACACACACACACCCCGTGTCACATACACAGCCATTGTCACACACAGAGAGACTCACACCCACTGTCACACAGAGCCATTGTCACACCCACACCCATTGTCACACACCCCCATTATCTCTCTCACACACACTCATTGTCACATAGACTCACACCCATTGTCACACACAAGGCCATTGTCACACACAGACTCACAGCCATTGTCACACACCCAGCCTCACACCCACATAGAGGGTGGGGATGGGGATGGGTTGATACACAGAAGAAACTCTCCTGTACCCAGCCACTTTTCCCAACCGCCTTTGACCCCAGGGTCGTGGGGGGCGCCCGGGATAGCCATCAAATGCTGGCACCCTGCTAAGCGCCTGTTCTCCCGCCTCCCCCAGAGGAGTCCGGTGGGCAGTTTCCCCAACCCACAGGCTGCTGCCCGGCATCCCCGGGCACAGGTACCTTTTCTGCGCCTCCCACCCCAGAAACATTGCGGGTGCCACGCGGCACCGCTGAAACCTCGGCGCTTGCAAACCCCTCTTGGCTGCAGGGTGCGGGGCCCAGAGCTGCCACCCATGGGCACGTGGCCTCCCGCCTTCCCACCCCAGCCCCTTGGAGCGAAAGACTCAATTCGGACATGCCCCGAATCCCAGATCCAAGCTTTGCAGGGGAGCTGGGGAGTGGGGACACGCAACACCTGCTCCACAAGGAACCCCCTGCCTCCAATGCACCCCCCCCCCCGCCTCCCTTCCTGACCCCCTCGGCGTGACGCAGTGCTCGGCCTGACCATTCTGCCACGATCTCTGCCCTCCCAGCGCCGGGCGGCCTGACTCTCGGCTTTCCTCGCTGCAAGTTGGGCTGGCGCTGACCTTGTGACAGGATGCTCAGAGAGCAGTTCCTCCGGTCGGTCGGGGACACTCTCACAGCACTGATCTGCTGGGGGAAGAGGGGGAAGTGTGGGGGTGGGGGAGGGCAGGGCAGGTTTGGCCATGTGTGGAAAGAGGAAGGGGTTTGCCTTCCAGGGGCCAAAGGGGGAAGGGAACGGTGGCAAGGGGAGCGGGGGGAAGACAGCGCAAAGGGCGACTGGGAAGTAAAAGGGCAGAGGGGGCCTGGCACAGCCCCAGGGCGCTCACAGATCTCCCCGTGTACCACCACATCCTGTTTTGGATGAGTTGAACCAACGGCCACCTGCCCCGCCCCCCCCCATCCCTGCCACCACCACTCCCTGCCAGCTTCACACGAGATGCACGCAGGTCACACGGCTTCCGCTGTGCCCTGCGCCTTGCACGCACCTTTACACCAGGGCAACGTGGTCAATCAACCACCGACAGCCACCCCTGCCACTGAAAGGGGGATTGCACCAGGCATAGCCTAGGACCCAGTCACACAGTTCGATCTTGTAGGTGTGTTGTGGGAGAGACTAGAGGCCCTGGCTGCGATCAGGGATTGTGCCAGGCGCTGCACAGATCCAGACGGAGATCAGGGCCCCCTTGTGCCAGGCGCTGCACAGATCCAGACTGAGATCAGGGCCCCGTTGTGCCAGGCGCTGCACAGATCCAGACGGAGATCAGGGCCCCGTTGTGCCAGGCGCTGCACATATCCAGACCGAGACCAGGTTAGCTCTGTAATTCCTGGGTTTAGACGTTTACGGTTGAAATGAAAGCCGCTCGGCGCTTCCTGGAGAGGTTTGAGTTTTGCTGAACTCGGTGTTCTGGATGGCCCGAGCTGACTCCAGGCAGCCTTCCCTCTGCGTTAACAAGAAATTATTTTGTCAGGGATTTTAGCTGCACTTGAGCCACCTCCAAAGAGACAATAGCTAACCCGGGGGGGGGGGGAAAGGCTCCGCGGGGCTGATATTGCTACAGCTCTCGGGATTTAGTGACCCCCCCGGTACAGCCCTGCTGGTCGATTTCCTCGCTGACACTAGCTGTAAGTGTCTAGGCCTCATGGTCACAGGGAAAAGCTTGGACATGTGACCCCCCGCCCCCCCAGGCTCCAGGGCAGAGGAAGGCCAGACGTTGACTGATTGATTGATTTCAAAAACTCTCGTGATTTTGAAGCCAGTCTCGTGATTTGTGAATGTTTGGGTTGGGCAAAGGAGAGAGGAGGGGGAGACAGGAGAGGGGAGGATAAGGAGTGGGGTGGGGGTGGGGGGAGGGAAGAGTTGGGGAAGGGGAAGAAAGAAAGAGGAGGGGAGGACGGTGCCACAGGGCAAAGGGAGGAGTAAGGGGATAGGAGGGGGAGGAGCTGGGGGAAAGGGGAGGGGCGGAAGGAGAGAGAGGGGGAAGGGAGGGAGGGGAGGAGTAAGGGGATGGGAGAGGGAGGGAGGGGCAGGAGGTGGAGGAGTTGGGAGGGGAGGAGTAAGGGGATGGGAGGGACAAGAGAAAGAGGAGGGGCAGAAGGAAAGGGGGAGGGGCAGGAGAAAGGGGCGGGGTGGAAAGAGGGGGAAGGGTAGGAGATGGGGTGGGCGGAGGGAGGGGGAAGGGGCAGGAGAAAGGGGCAGGGCAGAAGGAGGGGGGAAGGGCAGGAGAAAGGGGCGGGGCGGAAGGAGGGGGAGGGCAGGAGATGGGGCGGGGCGGAAGAAGGGGGAGGGGCAGGAGAAAGAGGTGGGGTGGAAGGAGAGGGAAGGGTAGGTGATGGGGTGGGCGGAGGGAGGGGGAAGGGGCAGGAAAAGGGGCGGGGCAGAAGGAGGGGGAAGGGCAGGAGAAAGGGGCGGGACAAAAGGAGGGGGAGGGCAGGAGATGGGGCGGGGCGGAAGGAGGGGGAAGGGCAGGAGAAAGGGGCAGGATGGAAGGAGGGGGGGCAGGAGAAAGGGGAGGGACGGAAGGGGGGGGGCAGGAGATGGGGCGGGGCAGAAGGAGGGGGAAGGGCAGGAGAAAGGGGCAGGATGGAAGGAGGGGGGGCAGGAGAAAGGGGAGGGACGGAAGGGGGGGGCAGGAGATGGGGCGGGGCAGAAGGAGGGGGAAGGGCAGGAGAAAGGGGCAGGATGGAAGGAGGGGGGCAGGAGAAAGGGGAGGGACGGAAGGGGGGGCAGGAGAAAGGGGCAGGATGGAAGGAGGGGGAGGGGCAGGAGATGGGGCGGGGCGGAAGGAGGGGGAGGGGCAGGAGAAAGGGGCGGGGCGGAAGGAGGGGGAGGGGCAGGAGAAAGGGGCGGGGCGGAGGGAGGTAGGGGAGAGGAGAAGAAAGGGGCGGGGGCGGTCTTCGTTCCGCCCAAGCGGACGCTCAAACGCCACAGCCCAGTCTGTTACGTCACCGCGATGCCACCAGGCCATTGGTTGTGGAACCTCGGAGTGACAGGACTGAAAGCCAGTCAGAGTCTCCGAAGCTGAGCCCGAGGCCGAGGTGGGGGCGAGTGTTGCGCATGTGTGCCGTCGTGCGCGCGGGAAGCCACGCCCCACCGAGGGCAGCCGCGAGCTTCTGGTTGGTCCCGGCCGCTGCCACTCGACCTCCCGCAGCCAATGGCGAGGCGGCTGCGCGCTGACGCGTGGCGTGCCGTGCGCGCTGGCGTTGCGCGGTGGGCTACGGTACGGGCGCCTCGGTGTGAGGCTGGCGGGGCCGAGGCCGGGGCCGGACGGGCCGCAGAGACGGTGAGTGTGGGGCGCGTCCCCGTCTCGCGCCTGCTCGGGCCCCTCCCCCCGTTCGGGGCGAGCATCTCCCCTCTGCTGCACCTCGCCCCTCCCCCACCCCGAGCCCGGGGCCCCTCCCCCCTCGGCCCCTCCCCCAGCCAGGGACCCCCCCGCGCCCCGATCCTGGCTTCTCCCGCGTGCTGCACCTCGCCCCTCCCCCACCCCGAGCCCGGGGCCCCTCCCCCCTCGGCCCCTCCCCCAGCCAGGGACCCCCCCGCGCCCCGATCCTGGCTTCTCCCGCGTGCTGCACCTCGCCCCTCCCCCACCCCGAGCCCGGGGCCCCTCCCCCAGCCAGGGACCCCCCCGCGCCCCGATCCTGGCTTCTCCCGCGTGCTGCACCTCGCCCCTCCCCCACCCCGAGCCCGGGGCCCCTCCCCTCTCTCCAGCCCCCCTCCCACACCCAGGGGTCCTCCCGCCCCGCTCCGGGCTTCACCCCCTCCCCCAAAACCAGCCTCCTCCCCTCCCCCCAGATTTCCAACCCCGCCCTGCTCCTGGGATCCCCCTTCCCTCCATCCCAACCAACCCCGCCCTGCTCCGGGCTTCATCCCTCCCCTCCTCCCTAAACCAGCCTCCTTCCCTCCCCCCAGATTCTAACCCCGCCCTGATCCAGGGATTCCCCTGTAATCCATTTTCCCTGATCCAGGGATCCCCCTTCCCTACCAACCCCGCCCTGATCCAGGGGATCCCTCTGTACTTCATTCCTTCCACTCCTAAACCAGCATCCTTCCCTCTCTGCAGCGCCCCTCCCCCCAGATTTCCAACCCCACCTTGGTCTGGGGGGTCCCCTGTAATCCATCCTCCCTGATCCAGGGGTCCACCTTCTCTCCACTACAACCAATCGCCTCGTAGGCACCGACTCCATGGGTGCTCCAGCTGTTCCATGGCATATAGGAGGTGCTGAGAGGGAGAGAGAAGAGTTGGGGCAGGAAGAGATGGGGGAGAGGGGGCTTCGAGGAAAGGGTGGAGTGGAGGCGGAGCCTGCGATGGAAGGGGGGGTTGAGTGTCTCCCCCCCGCCTCGGTAAGTTGGTGCCCGTGAACTGCCCCCCCCCAATACACACACCAACACTCTAATCCACTATGGTCTGGGAATCCCCTTCCCTCCAGCACACGCAACCCTGCCCTGATCTGGGGACCCCCTGTATTCCATCATCTGTGATCCAGGGATCCTCTACACTCAATTCAGCTAGATCCCCAAACCAAACATTGCCTGCCCCTTCCAAAGCAGGCATCCTACCCCATCCTTATCGAGAGTTACCCTTTACCCCCACTCCACCTAGGGAACCTTTTTCTCCTCCCCTGGATCCCCTACCTCACTCTGATTTGGGTTCCCATATATTACACGCTGGGTCAGACCAAAGGTCCATCTAGCCCAGTATCCTGTCCTCTGACTGTGGCCAGTGCCAGGTGCCCCAGGCGGAATGAATAGAACAGGTAATGATCAAGTGATCCGTCCCCTGTCACCCATTCCCAGCTTCTGGCAAACAGAGGCCAGGGACACCATCCCTGCCCATCCTGGCTAATAGCCATTGATGGACATATTCTCCATGAATTTATCTAGCTCTTTTTTGAACTTTGTTGTAGTCTTGGCCTTCACAACATCCTCTGGCAAGGAGTTCCACAGGTTGTGCGTTGTGTGGAGAAATACGTCCTCTTGTTAGTTTTAAACCTGCTGCCTGTTGATTTAATTGGGTGACCCCTGGTTCTTGTGTTATGAGAAGGAGTAAATAACACTTCCTTATTTACTTTCTTCATAGCAGCCATGATTTTATAGCCTCTATCATATCCCCCCCCTTAGTCGTCTCTTTTCCAATCTGAAAAGTTCCAATCTTATTAATCTCTCCTCATACAGAAGCCATTGCATCCCCCTAATCATTTTTGTTGTCCTTTTCTGAACCTTTTCCAATTCCAATATATCTTTTGTGAGATGGGGCAACCACATCTGCACGCAGTATTCAAGATGTGGGCAAACCATGGATTTATATAGAGGCAACATGATATTTTGTGGCCTATTCTCTCTCCCTTTCCTTATGATTCCCAACATTCTGTTCTCTTTTCTGACTGCCGCTGCACATTGAGTGGATGTTTTCAGAGAACTATCCGCAGTGACTCAAAGATCTCTTTCTTGAGTGGTAACAGCTAATTTAGACCCCATCATTTTATATGGGATGTATTACATCACCTCCTCTCTCCCCAACCTGGGATCTGCTACTGCACCCTAAACCTGGGACACCCCACCCCCACCTCCCAAATGCAACCCATCAGCACACCCTCCCTTGTTCCTTTTGCCCGGGACATAATTCTTAATGTCTCTGCACTCTCCCCATGGATTCCAGAGTGCTCTTGCTAGAGATCCTGTCTCTTCTCCTCTTCTCTCAAAATGCACATGGAGACCATCTAGCCAAATTTCTTCCCTGTTCCTATGTACCAGACAGAACACCTCCCATCTACTTGCTCTGATTCCCTTAAGATACTCACAGCTGTCTCTGCTAGACTCTGACTAGAGGTCTCTCTTCTCTGTCATGCTGGGTGACTGCACTGCCTTCTGTCCTCCTTATGTGTATGCCCATAAGGAGCTCCCATGGAGGAGATCTGTTATCCTTCCCTCTGTACCGAGACCTTTCTATAGAGATATTTTCCACAAAGCCTTGGATCACCCCAACTCTCTTGCTCCAGCAATCCCCTTATCCCTGAAATGCTTCCAGCAGGGATCCTTGCATCCCATTGGAACCCTCCTGCAAAGCCAGGCATGTGCCACTAATGGTCCATTGAGTGAGTCTATCTGGTATCCTGCTTCCTGCAGCAGCCAGTATTGAATGTTTCAGAGGGTGGCATAACCCTCCCTTCCTAAAATACCTCCTTGTGCAATCCCATTCCACTCTGGAACGCGCACATGCATTTCCTTCCTGACCACCCCCAGCTGGTCATCTCATGCCCTCGTGCTTTAGGGCCTGATCGTCCTTATGATTTTGTCCTGTACAGCTGAAATTCTTTCCTAGTACCGTCTGATTTTTCTTTCTGGAACCTTAGTGCCCAACCCAGTTGCTTATTATCAAGTGGCAATGAGTTCTACAAGTTAATGTTAAGTAATGTTAACAGCTTCTTTCCTTCTATGAGTTAAAAATCTGTTTGTTTGTTTTTTTTAAAATTCTGAGTGGGCTATTATGGGTCAGACTAGACAGAGAGAACCAAACTAGCTTTCATTGTGCCATAGTTCTGTACCGCCTTCCATTTTTCAGATCTCCCCTGTCTACACTTGATCAGGTTTGCTAGCCTCCTCTGGTCCTTTCTCTTTGCTCTTAACTGAAATGAACAAACTGACTGCAGTACCCACGCTGAGGTTGTACCAGGAATGTGTATGTTGTCACTGTTTTCTTACTGTTCTCCATCACTTCCTTAATATGCGGTGTTGTCCAGTTGTCAAAACACATTCACTGGGTTCTGTCCTTGGCTCTGAGAGCAGGGTCTAATGGGGAGAGCAGGGGAGTGGGAGTTAATACTCCTGGCTTCCATTCCTGGTTCTTCCACCCCGCCCTGCTTCACAGCTTGCTCTTTCTCCTGGCGGGGTCACTCATACTTCACAAAGGGGACTGTGATGCTTTGATGTCGGTCACATGCCTGGAGATCCTGGAAATAACAAGTTCTAGAGAAGGACCCAAGTGTGGTTCTTCCAGTTATCCAGTAACAAAGATCTCCAGGCATCTCATATACTTGGAGGCAGCACTGAGCGGAAAAGGGGTGGTGTGGGGGAGATTGGGGGTACACATTGGGGACAGTGGTGGCATCTGGGCTTGGGGCTCGGGAGAGCCAGGTTGAGTTTGTGGCTGTGTTGTAGACGCAATGTCTTCACAGCCGGAAAGGCATGGGTTGGATAGCCAGTCCCAGTGGAGACAGGGCACAGGGAGTTTTAACCTCAGGTAGGTGGGCTCCACCCTAGGGAAGAATAAAATAAACTGTAACCAAGGATGGGGTGGGGAGGAACCCAAGAAGATAATTGCTGAATTTCAGCCCATGCGCACACAGGCCACAAAGAGGAAATGTCTCACTGCTGGGAGATCTCTTTGGATTTGTCTTCGCTGACCCCTTGAGTTGGCCTAGCTTGAGAACTGCCACGCTGCAAAATCTGCAGTTACTGCATCCATGGGGGTGCTATCCTCACTTGTGTGAAGCGCTACGACTTCTGTGGGAGGTCGTACCCCATGGTGCTTAACTCTGCGCTAATCTGAACCCTCCCTATCAATCGTGTCGCAGTGGCTTGTGGGACAATTTGTCTGCCCGTTCCGGCCAGCTGGGCAGAATCAATGAAAACAAGGCCTTGGGGAGGTAGCGGTCCTGTGGCTTGTTCCTCTTGAAACCAGTCGGGACAAAAGGCTGAGGAATGAACCCTAGGGAACTAATGAGTGATTCGGAGAGAATTCTTCTGTCATCATCTGTGATGTGCCGAGATGGAGGGGGTGAAATTCTCACCCTCTTTTCGAGGCCTTCCTGTGTCCTTGCTCTGAAGCCTTCCGAGAAGATGCTCTTTTGGTTTGTGCCAAGCACAAAGAGAACCTCCCTCATCTACAGAAGAATCCCAAGCTTGAAATCTTTCTGGTCAGCACCACCACTGTGTCGTCCTACAGAAGGCATGGGATGAAGACGCGCCGAGCTCCAAAGAGATGCTGAGAGAGCGCTGGGAACTCTTCCTGCTGGTAGTTGATCTCAATGCTCATGGGTATCATGAAGAAGCAAGATATCCAGATGGTGTCAAAGATGGGGAAAGCAGCAGGGGACTGGCAAGGGGTCGGTGTGTAGGGTGAGAGCGGACACCGTGAGACGTTGAAACTGGTGGTGCCGGCCAGGCAGAGCGGGGGATGTTCCCTTCTTCAGAGGAAGGCACAAGAAACCCTGTAGCTAGCCCTGGCTGCTGTTGTGGGGGCTCGCCCCATCGCATCGTAGGCTGGAATGCAGTTGCGGGCAAGTTTTTAAAGTCGAGCGGGAGGGAGGGAGCCTTTGGAAGGCTGTAAAGAGGGAGGGGTAACGTGGGCCAATAGGCTGAGGAAGGTGATGGGTCTGGTTTCTCAGAGTTCAAAGTCTTTGCTGAATGAGGCAAACGCCAAGGCTCTTCTGAAGCAGCAAGTGGATGGAGAAGCACGCCAAAAATTTGGCCCAGCTAGCCTGTCGGAGCTGAGCTGGTCCTGTAGTGCAAGCTCCAGATCGAGTTTGGGGGGCAGGGGAGGGTTTTTTTTATATACTGTATTTTAGCACCGTTGAAGAGGAAGGATGGCCTAGTGGTTATGGAGCAAGCCTGGGACCTGTTCCCTGCTCTGCTGAAGTGATCCTGTGTGACCATAAGTCAGTTGCCTCTCTCTGCCTGAGTTTCCTCATCTGTAAAATGGGCGTGCTAGCCCTGCCCCAGCTCACAGGATGTAGGGAGGATGAGTCCATTGTGAGGTGGTCAGATGCCACGGTGACCGGGGCCATATAAGTAGAGGGATTGGCTTTACAACGTGCTGACATCCGTTGGAGACTAAATCCTCTATCTATCTGTGGAGCAGGTACAGCCCTGGTAGTGGTAGGGGGAGCTTCCCTTTACACGCCCGCCCCCTCCCACTCATGTGCCTTAGCCCTGCCCTGGGGAAACCAGCTCTCGTATGATGGTCCATTCAAATCTCATCTTCCGGAGGTATCAGTCACTTGTCTGTTGTGGTGGCTTTTGTGACAACCTGTTGGGTGCTGGTCTGAGACCCATCACATTCATTTCAGAATGTGGGTAGGGCACTGCACTGGGACCCAAGAGAGCTGGATTCTGTCCCCTGTTGGGTGACCTTGGGCAAGTCACTTCCCTCTTCTGTGCCTCGGTTTCCCCACTTTATGGGGGAAATGGAGGCACAATGCTCTAAAATGCTTTGTGGTCTACAGATGAAAAGAGCTAGGTGATATAATAGTAACTTTTCAAAGCAGGAGGTGGAGGGCAGCGTGTAGAACGGATTTCCAGATGGTGACTGCTGTCAGCCAGTGGCAGGAGTTGCCAGCTCATAGAGAACAGATCTTCAGGCACGGATAACAGAAGAGGGGGTGAAATTCCTCCCTTTTCTTTGTGCTAGCCTGGGAACCAAGTTGCAACTGATGAGCTAAAACCGGTGCGGAAGCTTGCACAAGGTTAATATTTGAGGGTCAGACTCAGGAATCGGGTAGCTGACGGGATGAGATACAGAAGCCTCAAATCTCCTGTATGCTGGTTCTGATCCAGTCCAGGGCTACCCCAAACCGGCTGCCGTGGTGGTGGCTGGGTGCCAGCCTTATTCCCAATGGGACGTGTCCACATCACTGAACCCCCTGCTGCCTCTGGTGCTAACTAGGGGGGCCCCTTAGGAGCAACCTCAGCAGGGAGAGAGGCGCGAATGAGTTGGGGGTCTGGATTTCCAGCGGGAGTTGCTGGGGGTTGGCACCTCTCAGGCTGGCCGCGTCTCCGGGGGCTGTAGAAATGCAAACGGCCGGCCTTCTCCAGTGGGGATGTGGCGTGTGCTCTGCATCGGTCCGCCCAGCTGCATGACATCGATTGCTGCTTGTGTCTCCTGGGTCCCCTCTGAAGCTTAGGCCGCTGGTGGCCAGCACTCCCTCCGAAGGTGTAATTACAGCGGGCTGCGTCGTTGCTCCTGTCTCCTTACCTCCGGGAGCCGGCTTAGTTTGGCTCTAATGATAGCGTCCAGTGGGGAGAGACCCAGACAGCAGCTTCCCGTCAGTCTCTCTTCAGACACACGCCTTTTCAGAAGGGTTTGACTGCCTCGCACTTTAAAAATTGCTATGTCTCCCTTCGCCGCCGTCCCCATCCCTCCACTTGGCCGTGGCTAGCGCACATGGACAGCAGTGCACAGGGCGCGATTGTAACCTGGCCGCCTCCAGCAACGCTGACAGGAAATAGCACCCAGGCCAACGGGCAGAGGGGAAAACACTGGGACAAAGGATGCTTCATTCAGCAGGGTCCAGACGCTGCTTCCACTTACTGCATTAGCCTAAGACTTGGGAGTTCAAGTCCTACTTCCCCCACAGACTCCCTGTGTGACTGTGTCGTTTCGCTCCATCCGTGCCTCAGTTTCCCCATTGGTGCGTGGGGATAATAGCACATCACTCATAGGCAGGCTTGGAGGGATTAGATTTTTATTGGTAATTTTCACTAAACATCGACTTCACTGCACCCCCAAGCCCAGGGAAAATATTTTCCAGTGATGATCGAAATTGGCGGGCTTATTAGAGTCCAAATCCAGTGATCAAGACTTTTGAATTAGGCTCATCACAAGCAAAAGACTATTTACCTTTGTATGTTTTGACATGTGAGGTTGACAGTTTGTGTTTTAATGGTTTCTAAACCACTGGCTTTTTGGAACTCAGCATCTGCTGTCAATAAATATTTGTCTGACCCCATGTCTCCAATTTCCCAAAACAGTGAAAATTTAAATAGATAAAAATTGGGGTGGGGAATGCTTAAAAAATAAACCTTTATAATCTGTGGAAATGATCGAAAAATAAAATTGAGTTCTTCTCGGAGGGCATAAATATATTAGATTGAGACACTGAGGTCGCTAATGGGGTCAATAGATTCCTTTGTATAGATCCAAGATATATTGATTGTCTTCGATTGCTGCAGAGACTGACGCAATATATAGGTGCTGAGTACCCGTGGAAAGGGGTACGCTGCTCCAAAGAAGTGGACTGTACCCGTGCGGTCTTAGGGTTTACCTGCTTGTATCTGATTGCTCTTATTTTTATAGCGTCGTCTTCTCTGTGTCTGTCTGTAGTCACAGCCTGCAGAAACTGACCCATCTTACATCCGTATCTGAATGCCTCACAATCTTTAGGGTATTTATCCTCCTAACATACCTGTGAGGGAGGGCCTAGCAGGATAGAGACCCGGCTTGGGATTTGAGGCCTGGTTCCATTGGTGGCCTTGGATAAGTCATGTTCCCTCTCTGCCCCAGTATCCCCATCTGTAGATGGGGAAAATGGGACTGACCTCCCTTGAAGCATTTTGGGATTGGGTGAGGAAAAGTGCTAGATGTTGTTTGTCTCCCATTGCTGCCTCAGTTTCCCCAGCTGTACAGACTACATCACTTGTCTCTGTGTGACCCTTGGCTCTAGCAGAGCAGGGAATTGAACCCAGGTCTTCTGAGTGCCACGTTGGTGCTTTAACCACTGGGCCATGCTTCCTCCAGGATCCAAAGGAGGCCAGATGACAGGTGGTCCTAGTCTCTGAGCCAAATTGCAGTGTCTGTGCTGAGCATGGCAGTGTCTGAGACAGCCTGAGAAGACCGTTGAGCTAGGCCCCGCACTGGATGAGGAGGCAAAGGGAGAGAGTGCGGCATGAGGGTGACTCAAATCAGCTGATGGGGAGTCAGGACTCCTGGGTTCTATTCCCATCTCTCCCGCGACTAGCCTTCGGCTCCGTGCCTCAGTTTCTCAGTCTGTAAAATGGGGATGGTGCTGCTTTGTAAAGGTCTCTGAGGTCTGCCAATGAAAAGCAGTAGATAAGAGCTGGGGTTTATGATATATTTATTACTACCTGGGTTTCATGCAGCAGGGGTGATGCTGCAGGGTCTCTGCGATTGGGGCTGGGGTTTAGAGAGAGGCATCCCGTTGAAGTGGCCAGAGCGGCTGTCAAAAGGCAGAGTCTCCCCTCCTGAGCTGGAACCCAGGCTGCGATGCTGGGGCTAACGCCCTAGTGGTGCCGAGAAGCACCATGGAATGGCCAACGAGCATAAGGAGTCCGTAGCAGAGCTAGGATGAAGATGTGGGGATCCTGACCCTTTGCTCTGAGCACTAGGCTGTGCTACCCACTGTGTTCATGGTGGCAGCATTGTACACTGGGCCTTGTCCATATTAAAGAGAGGGGGCAGGCTGCAAGTTGCCTTGGATGGCTCCCAAGGGCTGCATTCTTGGTATGGTATGTCCTGCCTTGCCAAGTCAGAGCACGGTCCAGCCGTTTCAGCGGCTCAATCAGGAAACCAGACGTCTCTCTCCAACAGTTGGTCTGTGTCCACCACCTCTGGACTCTGTTGGAAAAGCATCTCTGCTTTTCCTTTTGTTTTTTAAATACGTAGAGGCAGAGCTAATCCCACTGCAGACAGAGCCAGCAAACATGCCTTCCGTTGTGCAGACACAGTCTATAAACCCTCTTAGACACAGCGCGAGGTGCTGTCTGAATGCTTTGTTGGGCTTCAGAGAGCTATAGCTTCAGACAGAAAATCGAGGTGTGCAAACAGCACAGCAAAGTCAGTCGCGGGAGCTCAGGAGTTCAAGACGTCTTGTGTGAGAATGCCACACCCGTTAGGCTATGGGGGGCGGGGGGAATATCTGAGACCGTTACGTGGCTGGAATATGAAGCACCTGTTGTCCTTCCACTCAGCCAAAGCTGCTTCTCTTTCTCATACAGTCTTCAGCATTGTCAGTTCTGAAGTGCTGTGTCTGCAGAATGGCTGTGCCGCAGAGCTGATGTCCCCCCGCCCACCACCACCACTGCAGCTAGTGTGCTTCTTCCCTGCCTTTGAGAGACCCACACCCACACCCTGCTAAGAGGGAGTTCTTTCTCCACAATCTAGTTAATCCCCTCTTGGAGCAAAAAGGGGCAAGGAATTTTGGGTTCCTAGATAGGCCCCTCTGGATTACAAAGAGACTGCAACAAAAGGGTCGTTAAGTTCCCCTTGTGACGCTGATTTGTGCCCGGGATCCCCATCTGCTCAACCCACTGTTGTGTGGATCTCCCGATGGCCAGAGACTTAATGGGGGAGTCTCCTGATAGGAGAAAATGGGTCTTGAATTGTTTGTTTGCTGAATAGGCGTTGAAAGCCAGTTTCCTTTTCAGCCCCCTTACGGCTACTATCCCTCTTACTCCTGTCTTATCTCTGCTTCTCTTGGGCGGTCCTGATCCTCAGTATTGTGCTTGCGTGCCAGGAGCAGGTGACTCTCCAGAGACGCCGGTGACGTGAAATCTTGTTGGTTTCACAGCAAAAGTTAAAAGCAGCTGTAGGTCCTAACGCTTGCCCTGAAAATGCTCCCTTTTGAGGCTTTACAGTTGCATTTCCCTACCCTGTATGTTTCAATCTTCCATTGGGGCTGTGTAGAGGGAGTCACAGGAACAAAAGGGGAAACAGCCAGGATGATAGTACCCAAAGTGCTGCCGAATGCATGGAGGAAATTGAGGGCAAAAAGACATTTTTTTTGCTCATCTGTGAGTGTGATTTTAGATGCCTTAATAGTAGCTAAAACATCTTCTGACAGAAGTGACTTATTGTAAGTCAGTGGTGTATTAGAAATGTGTCTTGACTGGAAGGTGAATTTCACTGAGGGTTTTATTTGGATTTAGATCTTCCCCCTGCTGTGCGTACCACCCGACAGTGCAGCCTTCTGCTGTGTACGAGAACCAGGAAGTGGAACTGACTGTAAATAGGAGATAGAACAGATTCCACTGTGAGTGAAGTGCAAAAAGCAAACAGTTTCTGAAAGGTCCCCCCCAACGACCTGTGGTACTTGAATTGCCCGCATCACCATAAATCAATGGTTTGCAACCTATTTTCATTTGCGGACCCTTAAAGAATTTCAAATGGAGGTGCAGACCCCTTTGGGAATCTTAGACATAGTTTGTAGACCCCCCGGGGTCCGTGGACCACAAGTTGAAAACCACTGCCGTAGAATCAAAGCATCTTGCAATCTTTAACTTATTTATCTTCACAACCCCCTTTGTGAGGCAGGGCAGTGCTATTTAGATGGGCCTCTTCTGAGGTCACACAGGAAGTCTGGCAAAGCGAGGTATTGAACTCCAGACATCCAGGTTAGCAACCTTAACCGCTCCTTCCTCCATCACAGGTCCCAAATGAGAACTTTAGGTGTGTGAGCTGTCTAGTTAGCATAACACCTGAATCAGCCCGTTGGAAGGAAAACTAAAGTGAGCCCAGTGTTGGCTCTCCAAAGGCAGAGATCTCACAAGCTGTGCCTGAGTCCTCCAAGGAGACGTCCAGGAAAAGTGAGATGTAACATTCCTGACATTCTTAAAAAGGAAAGTCTCCCTGCTTGGTTTTTTTTTAAGCTTAAAAAGGATTGGAGGGAGCGTGTATGTTTTGCAAGCATAGCTGTGTTATCTAGGAGTGTGGGGATAAAAATCAGCCCCCCTAACCGATGTAGGTGTGCCAGCAAACCTGGTGTGGACACAGCTATACCCACAAAGCCTTCATAGTGTGGATACGCCCCAGGTCTTTGACTTTGCAGGCCTCCTGTGTGTTTATAATGTACGTCCTTCAGCTTGGACTGTTTTGCCTCTTGAATGCTGTTAGTTCTGCTGTGTGGGCAGCAATCAGTGCAAGAGAAGACTTTAAATGTAAAAATCCCCTCTCCCTGGCTTTCCAGGTTTCGATCTTATTGGGCAGGGCAGAAGAGAGAAGATCTCCTTTTTCCAAAACCTAAACTTTGGCCCCGAACCATCCTTTTCCACCAGTGGCTGGCCCTGACTTGATTCTCGCTATCAGCTCGCTTGTCACAGTGCTGCTTTCAAATCTCGCTTCACGTCTTGTTAGGGCAGCCCTGGGGTTGGGGGGAGTTGGACCTGCTTGGGTTGGTTGGCTGCATGCGAAATGAACAAAGATGAACTTGCAGTTCGGGGCAGGGGGAGGGAAGGAGAGGGTTTATGGTACTGTAGCAATGTGGTTGCCCAGGATTGGCTGGTTGGGTATCTGCCCTGGTATCACTACCCTGCCTCGCCTGGTTGGTCTGTTATTCCATCTGGCACCTTCCTGCCGCACTGGGTCAGACGGCTGCTCTACCTTGCCCGCTGTCCGGGCTCTATCAACATCCAGTGCCTGATGCTTAAGGTGAATCCCCTTCTCATCCAACCAGCTCAGTCTAGTAACTTTCCCTTTAAGCTAAAGGGGTGACTTGATCCCAGTCTATAAATACCTACGTGGGGAACAAATATTTAACACTGGGCTCTTCAGTGTAGCAGACAAAGGTCTAACGTGATCCAAAGGCTGGAAGTTGAAGCTAGATAACTTGAGATTGGAAATCAAGCATACATTTTTAACGGCGAGAGTAGTTGACCCTTGGGATATTGTTTCAATGGTGGTCGTGGATTCTCCATCACTGACCATGTTTAAATCAAGACTAGACATTTTTCTGAAAGCTCTGCTCTAGGAATTATTTTGGGACAGGTCTCTGGCCTGTGTTATCCAGAAGGTCAAACTAGGTGATCACAATGGTCCCTTGGAATCTGTGAATTGCACAATACCGTATGTGGGGGAAACAGGGGAGAAAAGTGAATTCGTCTATCCCACCTGAGGTCTGATTTGCACCAACATTGCTGGTCATAAAGCTGTCCAGATGCAATAGTTGACTCTCTCTGATCTCCTGTGGCGATGAGTTCCGCAAGTGGGCTTTCTGCTGGGCTCAACGTATAGCCTGTTGCGTGTTTGGATGTGTCATCGTCCCGACTGTCTGTTGTTGTAAAGCAAGAGAGGCCTTAAACCTGGTTATAGAACAATGCAGGCTGTGCTCCGGGGTGGCCAATCTTTCTTAATCGATCTCATATTTCTTTTTCCTTACAGGGATCTCCAAGGCAGTCTGCTTAGAGGAGAGCCCTGCAAAAGGATCTACACGGAGAAAGATCTTTTGGGACAATCTCCCCCCCACACATGTGATCCCAGCTTCACTGGCAGCAGGATTTGCATTCCAGGTCGTGCCCTCCTCCATCTCTGGGCCAAACCGTAGGACTTAAAGCTGAAACCATGTGAGGGGGTTTCCCTTGCTCCCCCCTCTCCCCTGACCCCCTTCCCTCCCCTCCCCCTCCCCCCCCAGCCTTGGGCGTGTCGCTGTCGAGCCACGTTGACGCGCCTGCCACCATGATGTTCCGGGATCAGGTGGGAATCCTGGCCGGCTGGTTCAAAGGCTGGAATGAATGCGAGCAGACGGTGGCTCTGCTCTCCCTCCTCAAGCGTGTCACTCGCACCCAAGCCCGCTTCCTGCAGCTGTGCCTGGAGCACTCGCTGGCCGACTGCACCGAGATCCACATCGTGGAGTCGGAGGCCAACAGCGCAGGTAAGTTTGGGCGCAGCTTCGGGACGCAGCTGCTGTCGGTCAAGCGGAGCTGTTTCCCTTCCATTTTTCCCCCCCCTCCCCCCCCCCGTCTGAGGTGGAGCAGACTGGGTTTAGCATCAGGAATGGGGTGGGTTTAGATCAGCATCGTTTAATCCGACTCTCCCCTCTCTGAACTATAAAACGAGTCCATTGTTGTGGTATGTGAGACTAACAGTCTCTGAAAAGCAGCCATGTCTGGGGCGAGACAGGGCAGCTGATAACAGCTTTGCAACAACACTATACAGTGGTTTAGGGTGGAAAAGGAGGCATGCTCTATCCATTGGGATTGTAAACCTCTTGGGTCAGGGGACCGTCTTTTTTGTCTGTTTGTGTTGCATCTAGCACAATTGTGTCTGTAACTGGGGCTCCTAGGTGCTACCGTAATACACCTGTACAGCCCCTAGCGTAATGGGCTCCCAGTTCAAGGCTGGGCACAACTGTCATACAAATGGTGGTAATTTAGACTCTGCTCATTAAAGCTGGGATACCAGGGCAGCTCTTGCTTAATGGCTTCCCCCAAGACAGCAGCAGACAAGCTGGTGTAGTGGGGTGAGCCCTGATTCAGAAAGGAGAGTTGCCTGTCTTTCTTTCTGCAGGATGGCTGGGCCCCTTAGTGCTGCTCTGGGGCATGGGGGTCAATATGGTTTCCGAGGGGAGAGCTCCCCCTACTGAGCCTGGAACGCTGTGTAAACAGGAGATCTTAATGACTAACATTGGAGCATGTGTATTGTCCTACACCAAAGATTGAAATAGACAATTGGTTTATATAATCCAGCCCACCGGGAATCAGGGCAGCATTCTTCCTAAGTACAATCCTCTCTGTGACCTAGTTCTAAATGTTCCAGGAGCCAGGGCTCCTTTTTCCATGGGAGGAGACTGTTCCCCAGCTTCAACTCAACCTCTGTTCCCCCTCCTCCATTTCATCCCCTTTCTTCCTGGTCCCACCCCCAGCCGCTCTCCCGCCTTTGCTATTCACATTCTTCAGATTCTTGGAGAGCAATTGCAGTGTATTGGAACTACTTAACTCTCCTCCCTGGTATGCAGTTGCTGCTGTGTGTGTCTCTTTGCACTTGATCACTTAAGCATCTCAGAAGCACAGACGTTTAAAGCTCTTTCAGGGTAGATCTGGCCTTAATGCAGATTTATTTGTAGGGTGACTTGTTACTTAGCCTGGAGGCTGGCGACCCCTTATTTGAAGGCAAACATTTTCCTGAGCCTCTGACTTACTATAAAAGAGTAAAATATAAATAACAATCAGTGATAATGGTAAACCTGTATAACTTATTTGTGTGTTTTGAGGGGTTGATTGGAGAGTGCTTGACCATGAAAAGGTCAAGATGTGCCAGAAATGGGGGAGTGAGATTTTCCTTGCTTTAGATTGTACTAAAACTTTTCAGCATCTAGTAACCCCCTTGAAGGTTGTGGCCTTCCTGGTTGAGAAATGCCTGGTCTAAAGTCTTGTATGCGTCCATGTTAAGACCTCCTCCCTTCCTTTCTCTCCTCTCCTCCCCACCCACCGGGCGGGGAATAAATATGGGGAAATCAAACTGACTTAATCAAATCAGGGAAACCCTCAGTGTGGACACTTAAGGCGTGTCTACATGGGGACCCTCAGGAAAATTAATTGGAATTAACCACAAGGTGTAAAATTAGTGACATCACTTTAAATTACTGGGTGGACACTCCCATTGTAAATTAAAATGGTCTTAATTTGATTCAGTTTAATTCACTTTGGAAGTGAATTATGAGAGTGAGGTTTTGAAATTGAATTAAACTAATCTGAATTAAGGCCACTCTCATTCTTAATGACAGGTTACAGAGTAGCAGCCGTGTTAGTCTGTATCCGCAAAAAGAAAAGGAGGACTTGTGGCACCTTAGAGACTAACAAATTTATTTGAGCATACGCTTTCGTGAGCTACAGCTCACTTCATCGGATGCCTCTAAGGTGCCACAAGTACTCCTTTTCTTTTTTCTCATTCTTAATGAGTGCATCCACACGGAGCTTAGTGTAGTTTAACTAATCCACTTTGAATGTACACGTCTAGTGACTTTTTACCAGTATTAGCCTTAATGCAGGTGCAGTTACACCCACGTAAGGTGCTTTTATTCCAATACAGCTTATTTTGCTTTGCCAAAAGCAGGGTAAGCTATACCAGTATAACTCCATCTAGGGTGGGTGGTTGTGTTTTTTTTGCCACTCAAACTATGCTGGTGGCAATGGGGTGGCATCTGCCCTTGAAATATCCTGGTGTGCAGATGTAAAGCGGGGTGGCCAAACTTACTGACTCTCTGAGCCACATGCAGTAATCTTCAGAAGTTTGAGAGCCGCAAGACATGCGCAGCCTGCCCCGCCGGGCGGCGCCTGCTGGGACTAAAGCCCCGAGACCCCCCTCCCTGCAGGGCAGAAGCCCCAACCCCTCCCCCCCCCCCCCCCCAGTCTGGTAGATGGAGAAGCGGGGGAGGGGCTCCATGAGCCATACTTGAACTGTGAAAGAGCCGCGGTTTGGCCATGCCATATATAAAGTATCAGCAAGACCCTAACTCTTTTTTTTTTTCTTTTTTCTTCAGTCTTCATTTTGTAGCTAACTTGGTTAAAAGCGTGTGTGTGTGTGTGTGATTAACTTTTTATTAATTTTCCTAAAGAAACAATAAAAAACTACAAACAGGTAAAGGACTTGCAGCTTGTATGATAGGTTTCAGAGTAACAGCCGTGTTAGTCTGTATTCACAAAAAGAAAAGGAGTACTTGTGGCACCTTACCAGTTACTGCCCCTTTCACAGGATAGCCAGTAAGATTACGCAGTTATGCGACTTTACAACTTGTCAGAGCTGCAAGACCAGACAACACAAAATCAGACAATATTACGCAGACATAACGTGCTAGGGTGAGAGTAATAATAATAAAAAGACATGCCCAAATAGGCAACAAAGGGAAGTGGGGGCTTTTGAAGAGGAGGGGGAAAAGCAGAGGTGTAAAATAATACCAGACTGCCATTCGTCTGAGCTAGCTTCGCGTTTTTGATCCAAAAGGATCAAGAAACAGGGCCATACTGTTTGGTCAGACCAAAGGTCCATCTAGCCTGGTATCCTGTCTTCCGACAGTGGCTAATGGCAGGTGCTTCAGAGGGAACAAACAGAACAGGGAATCATTAAGTGATCCATTCCCAGCTTCTGGGACGCCAGATTTCTTTGACTTCCTATCATTTCTCTCTACATCATTAAGCTGTTCCTTAACTCAGTTCCGCCCCCAAAATCAGCACGATCAAAACTCTTTAGACAGTTTAACATTGTTTCCATCTAGCAGCCGTACAATATGCACTCAGCCAAAAGTATTTAGCCATTTCCCGTCTTCGGTAGCCAGTTTTTAAAGCAAAGTAAAACTTAACCATCTAAGGGGCCTCTTGTTTTGTTCCTAAAAGGAAATGATCTGAATTGAAAGGACTGTTTGATTTAAAAACAAGTAATGAGTGAATTGTAAAAAGCTTGTTGCTTTTCAGCTGGGAAGAAATGTTAGATTCGGAATGTGTCGGGCCTCAGAACAGGCTAGATTTAAAAAGAAGTTCTACCTATTCGGTGTTTTTTTTAAAGCAAGAGCTCTTGATTCAGCTAAAATCCCCCCTCTCGCTTGTGCCACACTTCAGCTCGCATGTGAATTTTAACAGCCTCGTTCCAGAATTCCCCCATGGGGTGATTTGAGATTGGAAACGTGGCCAACCCTGTGCAGCCTGGTACCCTTTTAGCCCCCAGCTGTTCATCGAGGGACCAAGGACCACACTCACCCACAGAGAAGTGGCAAAGCAAATCTTGTCAAGTTTGCGCAGGGCCTGTCGGCAGCTTGCGGGAGACACTCGCTGAATCATTGGCCTCAGCCTCTGCGGCCTAGCCTTTCCCTAAGCCTTAATTTCCAGGTTAAAAATAGCTGTCTGTGTATGATGGGAGATGCCCCTGAGGTAGCCGCTCTGTCCTTTCCAAGTGTGTCTCCTGCTCCCTGGCTGAGATTGCGTGCTCTGCTAGGGGCAGGCAGGAATGGGTCATAGCCCAGATTGGAGTGTCAAACGCGTACTTGTTTCTACAGTTGCTCTGGCGATGTGTGGATCCCCCTAAATAAACCATGAAGGCAATAGATTCCAGTTCCGTTAATCAGACCACCCATCCTCCGGGGAACTCAGGACTTGGGCCGAGCCAGTGCTTTTCATCCAGAGATCTTTAAGCGCCCTGCAAACGTATGGTTATCCCTGCTTTACAGATAGGGAAACTGAGGCGCGGGGCAAGGCAGTGACTTTCCCTTGCTCTCTCAGCAAATCGGTGGAAGAGGTAGGAATAGAACCCAGGCATCCTGACCCTCCAGGCCTGTGTCATGCCCACGCTGTCTCCCTTGCAGGGGACTCTCGAGAGTGGAGTAGCGGCACAAGTCCCCACTGTGCAGAGCAGTAGAAGGGGGCCCTGTGCAGTTGTGGGGTCACCCCTCTGTGCAGCAGACCTGTCCTTCCACAGGTGTGGGAAGGATCTTCCCCTAGGAGGCCAAGAGGAAACAGTGGGTAGGAGCTAAGGTTTAAAGAATTAAGATTGCTGAGCCTGCATGTGTTGCTCATTGCAGCTTCCCTTGGCAGAGGGTATCTTCCATCCAACAGGCACGCAGCTGAGCAGACTCCGCCCTTCCAGTCTGTGGTCTCCTTCCCCCCCCCCCCCCCCCCCGCGCAATTAATGGGTTGCTCCGGGCCTGTAACTGTATCCTTTGGGCATCTGCCTGCGGTGGTGGCGGCGTGTGCTGGAATCTGTCTGCTCTGACTTTGCAGGGAAAATTTCTCCCAAAGTCGCTATTAAAGAACAAGAGATCCCAGTTCTGCAGCCTGTGCTGCCAGGGAAGAGATGTCCAGAGCCGCAAGCATCCAAATGCATTCCCCGTGGCGTTGGGGAAACTGAGGCAGGGCAGTAAAGTGACCCCTCAGTCCATACGCAGTCAGTCAGTAGCAGAGCTGGGATTAGCAGGGAGGTAGTGTTGAGGGAGCTGCAGGCACCCCTCTGTTGGAGCTGCGTGGACTGTGCCGACAGCACCTCCAACGCAGCTGCTTCTGGGGGGGAGAGCAAGGCAGACCAGCTGGAGGTGAGAGAGGAAATTTTGGCTCAGGAAACCAGGGCAAACCCCTGCTCCCTCGGAAAGTAACCAAGGAGATCTTCATGTCCATGCAGAGTGGATGGGACCTTGGATCTCCTCTGACCCAAGACCCTCACACCCATTGTCCTGGAACGCTGTGGTACTGTCTGACGGCTGAGGGGGCTTGGTCATCTCTGCTGAGAGTTGGCGATTCCAAAGAGGCTGTAACACCTGCTTGAGTTAAGGTTGGGTCTAGCTTACTGTTGAACAGCTGACTTTCCAAAGAGCTCTAACATTCGGAGACTGACTTGGATGGTCTTGAAACTTTCTGTGCCTCATGGGGGTCCGGCATAGCGTGACCGATCCAAACCTGAGGTGGTTCGAGCGTGGGATACCTTAGATAAAGCCCCCTTCCTTAAAATTTGTCTTGCTTGAGATCAACATTTGACATAAGAACGGCCATATTGGGTCCATCTAGCCCAGTATCCTGTCTTCTGACAGTGGCCAGCACCAGGTACTTCAGAGGGAATGAACAGAACAGGGCGGTTTCGAGTGGTCCATCCCCTGTCGTCCACTCTGTTTCTGGCAGTTTAGGGACACCCGGAGCATGGGAGTGTGTCCCTGAGCATCTTGTCTAATAGCCATTAATGGACCAATCCTCCAGGAACGTATCTAGTTCTTTTTTGAACCCAGTTATTCTTTTGGCCTTTACAACATCCCCTGGCAATGAGTTCCGCAGGTTGACTGTGCGCTGCGTGAAGACCCACTTCCTTTTGTTTGTTTTAAACCTGCTGCCCGTTAATTTCATCCAGTGAAATTAATTATGGTTCTTATGACTTTGTTTGCTCGCGCCTGGGGCTCAAACCAGAGGCACCGAGTTCCTAGGGGTTGCTTGACCCCTGCTCTGCCCCAGGCTCTGCTCCCACTCCCTCCCCTTGCCTCTTTCTCCTCCCCTCTCCCACCCCCACCCCCCGCGCTTCCTGCACACCACTGAACAGCTGATCACGGCTGGCAGGAGCCCTGGGGGGGGTAGGGGGGGGTAGGGGGATAAACTGATTGTTGGGGTTGCCGGTGGGTGCTTAGCACCCACTGTTTGTTTGTTTGTTTTTTCCCATGGGTGATCCAGCGCCTATGGTTCAAACTATGACTCTGATCCTCCCTGAACCGATATCAAATGTTTAGGATTTTATTCCACTGCCCACTGAGTGTGGGGTAGCTGGCAAAGGCAAGGAAGGACAGTCCAGTGGTTAGGCACTAACCTAGGACTTGGAGACCTAGGTTCAATTCCCAGCTCTGCCACAAACTCCCAGGGCACGTCACTTTGCCGCTGCCTTCCTCAGTTTCTCCATCTGTGCAATGTGGACAGTTGCCTTTCTCTGCCCCACTAAAGATTTCGAGGCGCTCGGATATAGGACCTAGGACTCGCCCCTTCTTTGGAAGAAAGCTGGGACACACTGCTCTGGTTCACAAGCCCTTATGCTCTCTCTGCTGGCCTCCTCGTCCAGCCAGCGCCATTTGCTTCTTGAGCTGGGTTGGCTGTGCACTTGGTTATTTCCCAATAACTGTACGGTTATTTACCTAATCCCTACATGGTTGAGAAATCTCTCTGCCAGGCTCCCACGGCTCACGTCCCTCAACTGCCCCCCCCCCCGCCCCTTACGCCCGTAACAAATATGTCCGCTTCAGCGTGGTGCGCCCTCTCCCTTTGAAGCCCTCTTTTACCCTCCCTGCCCAAATCGATTCCTGTCTTTAAGTTCCGCACGCTGTGCGGGGGAAGGGAGTTCAAACCCCGTTAGTTCTGGGCAGAGGAAATCGGAAGAGTTCAGCAGGGAGAGGTGGCCTGACCTAGTGGATCGAGCACTGGGCTTTAAACCCAGGGTCTGATGAGCCCAGCTCTGCCGCTGACCTTGGGCAAGTCGCTGCCTTCTCCGTGCCTCGGTTTCCCCAGCTGTAAAGTGGGAGTAATGAGACCCCATTTGTAAAGTCCGTGGAGCTCTCTTTGTTGCTGGAAGTGGTGGCATTTTGTGGGGGGACACAGACTGATCGCCTGGATTGCTTGAGATCACCGTGTCTGGGGTCGGGGCATCATTCCAGGTATCTGGCTCTGGTAAGCCCCCTTGGTGATGCCACACTGTGGCTTTCGGTAGGATACAAATCTCCCTGCCTGAAGCTGTTGCGAGTGTTCCTACACACTCCTTCACCAGCTGTCTTGTTCCTCCCCAGAATTGGCTGCATTGATTTCTCTGTGGTGAAAGCCACTGGAGGAAGGAGCAGGCTCCCTTTTGTTCCTGTTCTTCACCCTTCTCTGCCCCTCTCCCCCAAACAGCTGTCATCAGCCAGTGGCACCAGGAATCGAAGGACAAGGTGGTCTCCCTGCTCCTGTCTCACCTGCCCCTGCTACAGCCTGGCAACACGGAAGCCAAGTCCGAATACATGAAGCTATTGCAGAAGGTCCTGGCCTACTCCATCGAGAGCAACCTGTTCATCGAGGAAAGCCGGCAGCTGCTGTCCTACGCCCTCATCCACCCGGCCACCACGCTGGACGATCGCAACTCCCTGGCCCTATGGCTCAACCACCTTGAGGAACGCCTGTCTAGCGGCTACTCCGGCCAGGGCAGGGGCCGGCCCGACACTGCATACCACTCGCGCCAGGGCTCGGACGAGTGGCAGGGCCCGGTGGACTCGGGCATGGGGGAGCTGGGACACGGCTGGCAGGAGAAGCTGCCCCGAGAAAACGGACACTTGCCTTTCCACTCCTCCAGCTCGGTGCCCTCTGCCATCAACAGCATTGGAAGCAACGCAAATGCAGGTACATGGCGGGGAGGGGACAGGATGGGGCGTGGGCAGTAGGTAGGAGCTTAGAGGCCAATGTAACCTTATTTCCAGTCTGCTAGCTTGAAGAGCCCATGATCAAATATTTGTTCCCCATGTAGGTACTTAATCTGGGATCAAGTCATCTCTTAACCTTTTCCTTACACTGTGTAGACTGAGTTCCTTGAGTCTCTCTCTAAGGCATGTTTTCTAATCATTCTCATGGCTGCCTTCTGTAGAGCTCAAAATACTCGACAGAGATGCAGCTGGGGAAACTGAGGCACAGAGTGGGTAAAGCCACTTGCCTGTGGCTAGTCAGCAGGAGAGATGGGAACAGAACCCAGGAGTTCTGAGTCCCTATCAGCTGAGCCATGCTTCCTCCTCAGAGTCCGCGCCTGCTTTCTGATAGGCCCCAGAAGAAAATATTTTGAGGCCCAAGCAGCAGGGGGGTTGGAGGCGTGGGAGTGTGCCCAGGAAGGGGGGATGATGACAGATCAAATCTAAGCTCTGACAATGGAGGAGGCAGGGCTTGGCATGTCAGTGCCCAGTGTCTCAGTTTCCCCATCTATAAAATGGGGCTGATAATATTGGTTGCCCTTCCATCCCAAGGGGCATTAGTTAATGTTTGCACAGTGTTTTGGGCATCTGAAGTGCTTGGAGTCCTACGTGCCGTGGCAGCTGGGGGTGTGCTTACACGTACGTACAGATGCCACAGGGACTGGCAAGGTACATGAAGATTGAAGATGGTCAGGGAAGTGTCAAGATGGGCGGCTGCGGGTGTCAGTTTCGGAGGTGACCTACTGACACCCCCCCCACACACACACACACACACAATAACTGCCTCTAATTCTATTAAAGAAACAGGAATGATTATTAAAGCTAATCAGATTTACTCGTCCCTTCAGACGCTTTTTCCTTCCCTTTAGTCTCCTCTTCCTCCCATTGGGGCGGTTCCAGGTGCATTTCCCTCCCTGCAGCCCCCAGCTGTCCAGTGTCTGTGCGGGGAGTAGGAGGGGAGAAAACGTATGTTCTCTTCGCACAGAAACAGGAACAACACGAATCAAAACGGAGTTTGACTTACCAGCGTCCCCTTTAACGCCTCTGAGGGTGTGCCCAGGGTTTGTAGACTTCAGGGGAAAAACCAGCTGCATCCCAGAGCGGCGATTAGACCTCACACCTGCTTCACCGCCCTGGCCGTAACTTACAACCTGGGTCCCTTGGCCGAACTGGGCTCTGCCTTGCTCATCTGCCATCCCCCTGCTTGGTGTTGGCTAGCTCCTTGGCAGCCCCCACAGGGGCACTCGGGATAGTGGGAGATCCGTGGCAAGGGAGCGGGAGAGAGCGGTGGCTGGGGGTGGAGGATACCTGCCTCCTTTCACTGCCTCCAAATACAGCAGGGAGCCAAGACGGGGGTTGAACTGCTCCCCGGCTGCTTCACGATGCTGTGGAAGCAGACAGAGCACCTAGCAGTGCAGATGCCAGGTCAGTCCAGATTAGGGTGACCAGATGTCCCGATTTTGGGGTCTTTTTCTTATATAGGCTCCTACCCCACCCCCACCCCCCTCTCGATTTTTTTCATATTTGCTGTCTGGTCACCCTAGTCCGGATGCAACCCCCCTGCCCAGATTGACCCTCCTAAGCCATTTTCTGCTGTTCGTCCCTCTGCACGGGTGACTGGCAAAGAGAGTGTGGTCACTTTAGTTCCCCCCGATAGGTGTGGGTTTGGTTCTCAGTTGTGCTGTCGATCCTCTGCATGCCCTGGAGCAGGCCACTTCCCGGGGAGAGGTCCTGACTCCTGCTTCTCAGTTGCATCAAGAGCCTTGGATGAAATGCACCATAGCCGTGTAGAGAATTCTGCTCAAGTGGCTCTGGGGGAGCCTTGCTGGGGGGGCAGGGCCCATTCTGGGGCTGTATCCTGAATATAGAGAGCAGGAGCCTGGCTAAGAAGGACTTTCTGAGCGCAAGGCCGTGAGGCATTGGCTGCCCTGAGGTGTAGGTGTCTGATCTCTCCGCGCCACGCTCATCCTCCCTGGTAGGCCTGTAGGATAGGAGATCCAGTCCCAATGTTGTCAGGAACTGGGATTGTTTAGTCTGCAGAAGAGAAGAATGAGGGGGGATTTGATAGCTGCTTTCAACTACCTGAGAGGTGGTTCCAGAGAGGATGGTTCTAGACTATTCTCAGTGGTAGCAGATGACAGAACGAGGAGTAATGGTCTCAAGTTGCAGTGGGGGAGGTTTAGGTTGGATATTAGGAAAAACTTTTTCACTAGGAGGGTGGTGAAACACTGGAATGCGTTACCTAGGGAGGTGGTAGAATCTCCTTCCTTAAAAGTTTTTAAGGTCAGGCTTGACAAAGCCCTGGCTGGGATGATTTAATTGGGGATTGGTCCTGCTTTTGAGCAGGGAGTTGGACTAGATACCTCCTGAGGTCCCTTCCAACCCTGATATTCTATGATTCTATGTTAATTCTCTGCCTTCCCCTTCCAGCTCTGCCCTGCCAAATCCACCCCAGCCCGCTCAAGCGCTCCATGTCCCTCATCCCCACCAGCCCGCAGGCCCCTGGCGAGTGGATGAGCCCCGATGAGCTGTGTGCCCGGCAGGCTTTCATCCCGGGGGACCACGCGCCCCTGTCCCCCCAGAGCAGCGTGGCCTCCTCGGGCAGCGAACAGACGGAAGAGCAGATCGGCAGCCGCAACACCTTCCAGGAGGATGGCAGTGGCATGAAAGGTACGGCGTGGGAGGGGGGTCACCCCATGCTGGGTAGGGAACCCCGTGCTGGGGAGGGAACCCCGACTGCCTCACTCTGCCGGCCGACATTGGGAACGCAGGGCTCCCATACTGGATCAGACCCCTGTCTGTGCAGCCGTAACCAGGGGGCTTCCAGCGATTTGACCAGGGCTGCTTGGCCAGGGGCTGGAGGGGACAAGGGCAGCGGTGAGCAAGGGGGATCAGCCTTTCCTATCTCCGTGACGGGTAGAGCCCTGCGCGGATACAAAAATGTGGATCTGCATCTGCCAGGATCAACCCATGATCCGCTAGCCGTCTTTCACCTGTATCCACACCTGCAGCAGCAAGCCCTCTAGCAAGGGAGGGGGAGGGGTCTCAAGGAGAAGGGGCGGTGCAGAGGGGAAGTTGGGGGTCACATCGCGTGCTGCTCCCAGGGGCTCACAAGCAACGGCACGTGGCAGCAGCGGTGTATGTTGCATCACAGTTAGGGGGAGGGGTTGGGCACTGGGTCCAATCCCAGGAGCCGGCGGGCTGGGACTGGGAGCGTGGCCAGTGCTGCTGGGCTAGGCCATGGTGGGGATGCTGGCTCTGCCCGAGGGGCCCGAGCTGCTGGACAGGAAGTGACGTGGCGAGCGGGTGCTGGACGGCCCCCCTCCCCCTCCTCCCAGCCAGGTGCCACCAGTGAGTAGAGCTCCCTGCGTGGTTGTATCTGCATCCGGTCCACTATCTGCAAAAATGGCCCACGGATATGAAGCGGATATCCATGGATTTTCAGAGCTCTAATGATGGGAATCTTGCTGTGGGTATCAGCTAGCCATGGTCTGTAATCTCGTTCCCCCCCCACACACACACACACATGTGAATGCCCTTCACATACCCTCTCTCTCACACACACCCCTTATCACCTGAGAAGGCCCTGCCTTGAAAGGGGTATGCTCCTCTGGGTCTGGGGAGCCCCAAAGTGACTGGTACGTAACGCCGGCGGTCCCGGGAGCTGTCGCCATCCTGTGGCCGCGGAAGCTTTCCCAGGCCTGGCCAGTGCTGGCAGCCTAGGTCGCTCTAAAGGGCTGGTCTTTCCCATCTCCACAGATGTCCCCTCGTGGCTGAAGAGCCTTCGCCTGCACAAGTACGCAGCCCTCTTCTCCCAGATGACGTACGAAGAGATGATGACCCTCACGGAGCAGCATCTGGAGTCCCAGGTGAGGAGGGGACAGCAGGGTCCCAGCCTCCACTCGACCGTGCGCTTCTTGAGGGCAACAGCCACCTTGTGGGTCCCAGCCAGGGGACGGGGGGACTGTGGTGTTGTAGGACATGGGTCTTCCACAGACTTAGGGGGCCACTCCTGCACCCCCGAGCTGGAAGAGAGCTCTCAGGACTGCATAAACGCATGGGCACCTACCACCGTTCCCATAGCTCCTGGCCCAGGCAGGTGAGACGCCACTGGAGGTTTCACTTCGCTCCTGATTTGATCTGATTGCTAAATTCCAGGAGCTTCTCTGGATACCTTGAGCCTGAAATTCCCACCTACCCATGGGGGGAATGGCTGGAAGAGCCCCGAGTTCCTTTCGGGCTGCGTGGCACCCAGGGGGCACCTGTGGCTGGGACCTGTTCCCAGGGCATGTCTCTGAGTCTGTCAGGGGCGGGGGTGGCTGCATCTGTGGCTGTCGCCTCCACTCCCACATGTCTTCCTTCCTGCACAGAACGTGACCAAAGGAGCCAGGCACAAAATTGCCCTGAGCATCCAGAAGCTGCGGGAGAGGCAGAGCGTTCTCAAGTCTCTGGAGAAGGTAAAAGACCCACTGGCTTCCCCTGCGAGCTCTGAACTGGAGGCCTCAGGGTCAAGGCACCCAGCTGGGACCCGGGGTTGATTCCTGACTCTTCTTTAGGCCCCTCGAATCTCTCATCTGTAAAATGAGGATTGCAGCCCTTGCTTAGGCTGTGAGCTTCTTGGGATCTGTGCCTCTCGCTCGGGGCCTGCACAGCACCTGGTGCAAAGGGGGGTGGGGGGCACAGCCCTGATCTTGGTCAGGGCCTCTAGGTGCTACCGGAATTCATGTAGTGGGTGGCACTGCTGGTTTGCACTGGTGAAAGGCTCTGCATTAGCCAGCATTCCCATAGCTCCAGGAGTGCCCCTGGCTGTGAAACCAGCTGGAAGCCTGGATAACCAGGAGCACCGGGAGGGGAGCGGGCATGGGGCTGCGCACTGATTTGATCTCCAATGCGGAAAGGGGCTATTCCCCTGGTTCACGGCACAGCAGCTGGGGGAGTTTGCTTCGAGGCTGCTGGGGTTAAAACCCAAGATCTCTGGACAGGTGCCGTGCAGGGCAGACAGGATCTTGTGGCTGCAAGTCCTAAATTACCTACAACTCTTTCTGCTGCTGGGACTCGAACCCATGATCCTGATGCTTGGACCACTGAGCCCCTTGGTCCTTTTTGAGATGTGGAGCTGCCCTTAATTTTTCATGGCATCTTCCCCGCCCCCTTTCCCTGGCCCCCGCGCAGGACATCCTTGAAGGAGGGAACCTGTGGAACGCGCTCCAGGAGCTCCAGCAGATAATCATCACGCCCATCAAAGCATACAGTTCCCTCCAGGCCATGCCCACGCCCAAGGAGGGGCAGCAGGCGGTGCCCGAGCGCCACGGAGCCCCCAGGCCGGGCCTGGACAAAGCCACCAATGGGGCAGAGGACAAGGAGCCTGTGGTGGACGGCTTCCCATCCCAGACGGCCTCCCCCTGCGACGGGGAGTCGGCCACAGCACCCATCGCGGAAGGGGACATCCCGGGGCAGTTCACCCGGGTGATGGGGAAAGGTAAGGGCGTCTGGTCCGGAAGGGCGCTTCCTCTCCCGCAGTGGCATTCAGGGAGCTCATCATTGTGGGGGTCCCGGGATGCTAGAGGGAATGCTGGTGCTTCTCTCCCAGATAGGGGCGGTACAGATTTGGGGGCATGCCCTCAAGTTGGCATGTGTGGCTGGGGCTGACTGATGTCTCCAGCCCTGTTTCAGGTGGATGGGTCCCACTGACTCCCACTTGGCGGGGCCGGGAAGCTGGATGACTTATCTCATCTGTTGGGGGAGGGGGCGGGAGCTGGGCACAGGACGCCTGGGTTTGAGGAAGGTTGGCTGTGTGTGTTAGGTACAGGACACCTGGGTTCTCTTCCTGACTCCAGGTGTGGGTGGTCAGGAATCCTGGGTTCTATTCCTGGCTGGGGGAGGGAGGTGGGGTCTAGTGGTTAGAGCAGGGGGACCTGGACCTGGGTTCTATTCCAGTTGTGGGTGGGGAGTGGGGTCTAGTGGTGAAAGCAGCGGGGGGCTTGGGAGTTGGGACTCCTGGGTTCTATTCCTGGCTGGGGCAGGGAAGTGGGGACTGAGTGGTTAGAGCAATGGTGGGACTGGCAGGACTCCTGGGTTCTTTCCAGCCCTGCTGCTTGTTCACCGCTTGTCCTTGGGCGAGTCCCTTTTCGTGTGTGCTGCAGCATCCCCCTCTGCCGACCCACCTCCAGGGGGCATGATGCTGAACGTCCGGGGGGTGGGGAGGAGGGGAGATGCTCTGGAAGGGCCCGGGGAGTAACCCCTCTGCTCTCCTCGCAGTGTGCACACAGCTGCTCGTCTCCCGGCCTGATGAGGAGAACATCACCAGTTACCTCCAGCTCATAGAGAAGTGCCTGACTCACGAGGTATCGTCTGCATGGAAACCTCCCTCTGGTCCAGGGGCGGGGGCTGCTGGGTCCCCTCAGGACTCCGGGGTTCTGCTCTGCCGTGCCCAGCAGGCCAGGCCCCAGGGCTGTTGAACTGATCCAGGCAGGTCATTTAAGGGCCTTTTTCCCACCCCCGCACCTCCACACACACATCTGCTTTGGGCTGGGTGTGTGCTCGAATCCCTCCATTTCCTCCCCTCTCTGTAGCAAAGTGCCCCCCGTTCTGTGCCCCTCCTACCCACAGCTGCTCCCGCCCCCTTCCTACGGCCTGGCGCCAGCCCGGCGTCCTGACTGCGCTGTCCCTGTGTGCCGCAGGCATTCACGGAGACGCAGAAGAAGAGGCTGTTGTCCTGGAAGCAGCAGGTGCTGAAGCTGCTTCGGGCGTTCCCTCGGAAGGCAGTGCTCGACATGCAAGGGTACCGCCAGCAGAAAGGGTAGGCGTGGCGAGGTTTCAGGGCTCAGCTGTAGAAAGCATGAAGGCTGGGAGTATGGGGCAGAGTGGGGACAGTGCTGAATAACACCCCCTGGGTGGCTAGACAGTATGGCCCAGTGGATCAGGCTCTCCGGGACCTGGGTTCTGGTCCCAGCTCTTGCCTTGATGTGTGACTTAGGCTGCCTCAGTTTCCCCTCCACCCTGTCTATTTAGACTAAGCTCTTCAGAACAGGGCCTGTCTGGGCAGCACCCAGCACAATGGGGCCCCAATAGCAGTTGCTAGGTGCAACCAATAAATAAATTGGGGGTGGGGGTGTCCCAGCAGTGCCTGGAGTCACTTGGCTCTTAGATCACTAGGATTTATGGCTGTGGAAGGGAGGCAGCGGGACCTAGCAGTTAGAGCATGGACGGGGACTAGGAGTTGGGACTCCTGGGTTCTATTCCCAGCTCTCTGGGGTCATAGCTATGGGCAGGTCGCTCCTTGTCGCAATTCCAGCCCTTCCCCGCCTCTGAGGGGGCTGGGAAGCTGGCTGGTCGCTCCCAGGGGCCCAGAAACAACACGATTGCGTTACGAAATCCCACATGCTCCAGCTCTGAAGCCTTCCCCTGACGAGCCCAGGGAATGGGATGACCGACAGGGCTGGCTGGGTTGTGGGGCGGGCGGGTCACAAATCCTAGCGGGCATGGCTGGCTCATGTGCGTTTCGAAGCCCAGCTCTGCGCTGCCCGCCAGTGCAGGCTGAGCAGCTTGGGTCACCTGTCAGCCGTCCCCAGCTCTCTTCCTGTTCCTGTGTCTGGGAGCTGGGATGCTTTTGACCGCTAGTAGCCAGCTGGAATCCATCCCCACGTCGGCTGCAACCAGGGGAAGCCCGTTTAGTTTGTGCCTCTCCTCCTGGGGGGAGCGGAGAGGGGTAAAGCCCGGTTCGAAGGGGCAATCTGTCTCTGCGGAGGCCAGATTTTCAAGTGGCAGGTGGGGTAGGCCACTTGAGATGCCATTAAAGGACCTTTGTTTTCACAAGGGTGGGAGGGTGCTAAGCACCATCTGAAAACCAGTCCCATCCTCTAGGCTTCTCTAGTGCTCCCCCGCCCGCCACACGTCACATATCACTTGGCCCAGGTGTGTCTAACGCCCCGAGACACTAAGGTGTGTGGGCTGCTGGAGGAGGAGGGGCTTCAAATACCTGTCCCATGTGAAATTTTGTGTGTGTGTGGGGGGGTTTCGGGGTCGATCCCAAGGGATGCTGCAAGTAGCTAGAATCTCTGGTGACTTGAAAACAGGCCTTTATTTTTTTCACCTTCTCCCCTCCCCTAGATGGGCCTTTGGTTCCAACTCTCTCCCCATAGCTGGATCTGTGGGGGTGGGTGTCGCGCGCAGAGGGCAGCGGCCGTTCCAGATGCCCCCTCGAGCCATGCCCCCGAGCCGCCTGGGGCTGCTGAGCCCAGCGGGGATGGGAGGGGTCTTGCCTCGGCATGCACTTACCAGCCCCATCGGGAGCCAGGGACGACAGGTGAGTCTGGCAGGGCGGGTGGTGTCGCTCTAGCCGCGAGCGTGGGCCGGTTTCTCGAACCAGACTCCCCGTGGCTCTGGCTGAAGCCGCAGCCGAGCCAAAGGGGATTTTACAATGAATGGGAGCAGTGTGTACCAATCTAGAAGGGCTCGTCGGTATAGGTCAGCAGGTTGTAGAGAGACGTGTAGTTCTGTGAACACAGGGCTGGGAAGGGAGTGGGGCCCACTGCGGAGGGCTGGGAGCCAGGACTCCTGGGTTCAATCCCAAGCTCTGGGAGGGGAGTAGGGTCTAGTGGTTAGAGCAGGGGGGCTGGGAGTCAGGACTTCCGGGTTCTGTTCTCAGACCAGCCATTAGATTCTCCATCATAGTCTCTCTGTGCCTCAGTTTCTCCATGTTATTATGGGGTTAATTGATCTGCCCTGCCTGCTAGGGGACATTTGAGGACAAATATGTTAGATTGTGAGGTGCTTGTGTATTACTGTGACAGAAGCCAGATAGGTATCCTAGATGGAACTGGGAGCCAGGACTCCTGGGTTCTATCCCCAGTGCTAGTGATTAGAGCAGGGCAGGCGGGGGGACTTCTGAGCCCCATTCCTGGCTGTAGGAAAGGAGTGGGATCTAATGGCTAGAGCAGGATAAATTGATGGGGGCCCCCCTTTTTAAAATGAATTTCTGCTCTCTAAATGGCCTGGTGGAGCTCCCTGTTTGGAGGAGGGAGGGTTAAGAGCTGCTCTGTGAGGTTGAAAAGCGGGGTTCTCTCTGACGGCCCTGGGATTGCAGAATCAAGCTGGGCTCTCCCCTTGCAGTGTCACCTCCCCGCCCCTGGGGGGCACCAGGGCCTTCCCCCTTTTGCAGAAGGGCCTTGTGACTCGCTCTGACGCGGGAGGCCAGCCCCCTGTCCCAGCGTGGCGTCAGCCCGCTGTTCCTTCCAGGGGAGCGTGACTCGGAGCCGCCCCAATCCTTTGCTGCTATGGAACGTTGTCTCCGGATCCCCCGTGTGCCAGGCTGGCGCGGGTGAGCCTGGGGGAGCCAGCTATTCTGTGCCAGGCTCCTGCATCATCTAGCCCGTCTTCCCCTCTCGCCGCAGAACCTGTGGTTCGCCAATCCCGGGGGCAGCAACAGCATGCCCGGCCAGAGCCGCAGCTCGGTCCAGCGCACCCATTCGCTACCCGTCCACACGTCCCCGCAGGCCATCATCATGTTCCCCCAGGGTGAGTAGCCTGGTCGCTCTCCTTCTGGTACCAGCCCTTGGCAGACTCAAGACAGGAGATGTTCTTGGAGAGACTGTTCTGCCCAGCTCAGGTCCGCAGGAGGCCATCTGCTGCAAACTCGCTCTCCTCCTCCTCCTCTCTGGCTGTGGGGTGTAAGCCTGCCATGCTCCTCCCCAGAGCAGGCTGCACGTGTTGGCAAGTAGCGTCCATCTGCTGCAAGTCAGGACTCCTGGGTTCTATTCCTGGTTCTGGGAGGGGCGTGGGGTCTAGTGGGTTAGAGCAGTGGAGTCTGGGAACCAGGACTCCTGGGTTCTATCCCTGGTTCTGGGAGGGGAGTGGGGTGCAGTGGGAGCTGGAACCCAGGACTCCTGGGTTCTATTCCCAGCCCAATTACTGGATTCTCCATCACTGACCATTTTTCAGTGGAGAAGTTGGCAGCGCAGGGGTTAATAACGGAATGAGGCTCAAAGCTGCCACCTTGCTGGGTGGGCCAGGGCGGTCATGAGTGCTGCATGAATCCAGTTTCCATTGCCCATCAGAGAGTGTGGGGGCCACATGGCTAATCCCGTTCCTCCGGCCCCCCTCTCTAGATTGCCAGATCCCTGGAACAGACCTGGAGATCAACCCCACGCTGGAGTCGCTGTGCCTGAGCATGACGGAGCACGCGCTGGGCGGTGAGACGCAGGGTCCGCCCGGGGATGGGAGGGTGTTCAAGGGGGTTACAAGCCAGCAGGTCCCCGGGAGACTGAGATGGGGCCCGATCCCTCCCCTTGACCCCCGTCCCAGGGTGGGCGATGCTCTCACAGCCCTAGATCGCAGCCAGACGCATGGGGCGCATGTATCTAGCAGTGACCTTGTCTGCAATGGGGCTCCTGTGACAGAACCCAGCACATAGCTGGCGTAGTCGGCAGCAAAACCCTGGGCCAAGACCTCCCGCTACTCTTGGCGTTTGGGGGGCTCAGCAAATTCCTGGTGTCTCTGTGTTGTGAGTGGAGCTGCCGCCAGGCACGCGGAATCACTGGCCCCTTATGAATGCCCTTGCCCCGAACTTGGCCACAGGACGATGACTCGTCCCCTTCCGCCTCGACACTCAACACACTCTGGTCCTGTTTTCTCTCCTAACAGATGGCACCGACAAGACCTCCACCATCTGACCAGCCTCGGGGATCCGTGGTTCCTGAGAAGCTTTAGGGGGTTCTCTTTATTTTTATTTTTTTTTGGGGGGGGTGCTTAAAGGGGTGGTTGAATCTTCCACCCCACCCCCCTCCTGCCCTCCCCCGGCGTTTGCCATCAGCTCCGTCACGGCGCGGGGGTTGGAAGAAGCTCTCACTACAATCTTACCATCTTATATGTTCTAATATTTTTCTACTTTATTATTACTTTAACTATGGTTTAATACTGAGCTGCATCCTGTAACTCCCAGGGTAACGAAGCCAGAAGCAGCAGGATCTTGGGTCACGCATGTGTGTGTGTCCTCCCGCCCCCTCTCCCCCCCCCCCCCCACCCATCCTTTCTCAGCATGGGGAAAAACGCTCCTGAGAGGGAGTAGTGGAGAAGGGGGGGATACAGCGCATCTGATTCACTTTCCTCCCCACCCCCCGGGGCAGGCCGGCTGCTCTGGGCCGATGCTGGTTGCCACGAAAGGCACCAGGGGGGCTAACCTGGCGAGCTGGTTTCTTCCGGGTTCGCCTCCTGCCTGCTTTTCGCACCTGATCCCTGCGATGGGGGGCGGGCTGGGGAGAAACACCTCCACAGATGGGGCCAAGAACTCTTCTGGAACTGTTATTAAGTGCCTGTAACTCCCCACCCCACCCCTGTGACTACTTGGGGGCGTGGCCTTTGAAGGAGGGCCATGTCCTCCCCCATAAGAGGGTGGCTGGGGGTGTGGCCTTTGAGGGGTCCATGCCCTCCCCCATAGGGCAAGTGGTGGATTCAGGGAAAGAAGCCACGCCCCAGAGAAGGGGTGTTGGGTTGGGGCTGAAGAGAGGGGGTAGGGGGTGATGGGGATACCTGGGAGGGAGGGGTTGGAGCATTGGAGGGTATTTAACCCTTTGGGCGTCTTCTCCTGGGGTGTATTCCCCTCTCCCCCCCCCCCCCCCCCCCGTGGGAATTATAAGGGTTACATGATTGAAGCATTAGAAGGTTGGTGGGTGTTTGGTTTGGCTGCATCTGGGGCCCTCGAGGGTCAGCTCGGTTGATAGGTGGGGGGGGGGGGGTGTCTGCCCTCCCCCTCCCCCCCCCACCGGTGTGTGTGCCTCTAGCATAGGCTGGGAAGGCTGTGCCCGCACAGGGCAGACCCGCCTGGATGAATTGGCGGCTCCCCCCTGTTGGGCTCTGCATGTGGGTCGCCTCTCCCTGCCCGGAGCTCGTCTGTGTGGGCAGCGCCGTCAGACTGAGCTCGGGCAGCCGGGTTAGAGCACCCCTTCCTGGCCGGGGGCCGCACAGGACAGTGCGGGGCGCTCACGATGCTAATGAACTTGCCGGGGACTGAGAAAGGGCTGTGAAGCAGGGGGTTGTTTGCAAGCCCCTTTGGGGTGGTCTGGAAGACACACACACACCGCTGGGTTTGGGGGGCAGCGGGGACAGAGCTGTTCCTTAGATGCCTTGATGGGGTGTGAGGGGAGATGAGGATTGAGCCCTGCTGAGCTCGGGGGGGCAGGGGCAGGGCATTAGGCAGGAGCGAGCCCTCCCCTAAGCCCCAAGCTTTGTGTGTGCGTGTGCATGTGTGTAAAACAAAAAACACTACATGGGCTGGGGGGGTGGGAGGAGCCTGTGGGCAGGGGGTGTGGCTTTTACCCATCCCAACCCCCCCTTTTGATTGGATTAACTTTTTTTTTTTTTCTCCTTCTGATTTGCCGCTCATTTTTAAAAAACAAATAGATTTAAAACCTTCCAAATGTTCCCTTCCCCGAGCTCTGCTCCCATGAGGCGCCGAAGGGTGCGGGCCTGGCTGTGCTTAGGGGAAGGGGCCCCTGTTTCTCCACCACCTTGCGCCGACAATGATACCCGGGCAACGGCGGGCGCAGATAATGCTGTTTCAACAGGGGAGCGGCACTGGTGAAAAGGGCCACGTCCAGCGGAGAACCGGGGTCACCCCGAGGCTTGTGGTATCCTCAGGCGTTCAGGGGCAGCGGAGGGGACTCTGGGGTGAAGTTCACACCAGGGCTTTGAGGGGGGGGCAGGGGAGAATCTGGGGGAGGACTGGGCTTCGTGAGAGCCCCATGGATTTATTTTGGGGGGAGAGAGGAGCAGGGTCCTGCCCAGACCTCGGTACAAGTTTGTCTCTTTCCAGAAAGATGCCCTGGGACAAAAAGTCCCTTGTCTCCCCGGATCTCTCTACAGCGTGGGGGGAGACGCATGCCCCAAAGTAGATGAGCCCCACAGGCTGAGCCCCTCCCACTGGTACAAAAGAAATTTCCCCCTTCTACCTGTTTAAATGTTAAAGGCCTTTCCAAAGTATATACCGCATAGTAGTGTGTACAAAAAACAACCCCACCCCCAACTGGGGCAAACCCCCCCTCCCCGATCTATTTCTACAGTAGAGACAAGGTTCCTGTTTCAGATAGAAATGTTATTTTAGATACATTTTATTATGAATAACTTTTGTTATGACTATGGCTGGTAACCATGAATACGTTATTAAAAAACAAAACGGAAAAAAAAAATTTTACAAAAAAAAAAAACAAAAACCAAAAAACCAAACCCGGCAGCCCGTGTTCGCTGGCTTTGTCTCGCTGCGCCCCTGCCTCTCGCTGTCTGACCGTGTGAAAGAACCTGCCCCTGAACCAAGTACGAGACCACCCCGTGGAAACACCCCCAAACCCTCTCTGATAAAGTTGTACTTATTTTGTAACCCTGCTTTTTATTCTTGATTTGTTGGGGGGGTTCGCGGGGGGGGGAGTATTTCTTTACAAAGGTAAGAGCCAGGGTGGGACAGCTGGTCCAGTGGTTAGAGCGCTGGTGAGCTGTGGTTCACCACTTAAACGCCTGGAGCACTCTGGGCTGGAGATCTGGGCACCATCAGGTCTTTTTAAGACCAAGATTTTGAGGCCTTCGCTAGCGGGGAGGGCAGGGCACTGATTGTATTTTGTTCCTTCCCTGTGCAGGGCAAGCGCCGGGGGAGCGGTAGGAGGGACCCAGCTGTTTAGGTGAATCCTGTCTGCTGTGCCTGGCCTTTAGCGTCTCCCCCACCTCGGGGCCTGCCCCCCTTGTGCCAGAGGCTGTTGCTCTGGGCACCGCTGGGGACTGGCTTGGCTTCCCGAGAGGAGAGCCTGGGACGGCAGCATCTCTGCTCATGTGTAAGGCCTGACGGTGGCTTTTTTTCTCCTCTCTGTGATCCTGAGCGGTTTTGTCTCTGCAGTAGCAGTTGCCAAGGTCCTCTGCTGTGTCCCCCTACTCTGGGCTGCTTCGTCCAAACTGTCTTGGGGCAGAAAATGGGGTTTTCAACAGTGATTCTCTTCTCCCCCCCCCCCCCCCAAAAAAAAAGTTTGCAGGCAAAATTTAGCTTTGTGGGGCCAGAAAGCTCTGTGTTTTCGGGGGCTCGCCTGCCCTTGGCCCCAGGCGTCATCCTCTGGCAGCTGCCTGTCCTCCTTTCACTCTCCCGGATGAACTACATCTCCCACTGTGCACTGGGGCAGGGACTCTGTGGTGCATTGTGGTAGATGTAGTCTGAGCTGCGGGGACGAACGGGCCCTTGAGACTCCCCCGCAGCCTGTCAGTGCCGAACGATGGGGGGGCTTTCAGCTGCTTTTTGCCAAACAGGCTGGGATTGACGGAGCTGGGCTGTAACGAGGGGTCCTTGGGCAGAACCCCTCTGCTCTCCCTCCCCCATGCTGTCAACCCCCCTAGGCTGAGCCTTAACCCCCCCCCCACCCCCCCATCCCAGCTCTGCCTCCAGCGGGGCCCCTTGCTGCTGCGGTGCACCTGCTTGCCGGGGTGGGAGCCGTCTCGGGCCAGCCCCGTTCAGCGCACTCGGTGCCTGGCTCCTAGCTGGCATCGTGTTGAACCCTGGGCCCCAACTCGAGGTTCTTCTCGGTAGGGCCCCCCCGTGCCCAGCTGATGCTCGTACTGCCGCATGGGGCAGGACTGTGCCAGCTTGCACGTGTCACGGTGCCCAGCTCCCTGGGCCTTCCAGCCATTGCTCAGGCACTAACCCCTGCTGGGCATAGCGCCACCTGGCCCGAGCCCCGCAAGGCCGGACTGCCCCTTGCCTGGCTCTGCGGGGCTGGAACCGGCCCCGCTCCCCGGGTTGGAGCAGACTCTTGAGGCTGGGGGTGGGAGCCTAGCCCCGGGGGCCTGAGTGCGCTGGCAGAGAGCTCGGCGCTTCAGGAAACCAGGGCAGTGGTTCGCCCCTTGCCCACAAATTCACTCGCTGGTCTTGGAACAGGCCTGTGTCCTACACCACCCTGGCACCTCTCCCTCTCTCCGCAGCTCTGCCTTGGCATTGCTCCCTTCTTTCGAAGCTGGGGGTGAGAGACCTTGGGGTGAGGGCTCTGATCCTCATTCCTGGATTGCGGCTCCCACCACACCCCCTGCCCCCAAAGAGGTGGAACAAACCTGTCCTGGGTCATTAACTTCCCCCCCATAGCTGCCTGCCTGCCTGGAAGCGGGTCCCAGTTTCCTGTCTGAAGTGTCCCTAAGGCGGGTGGTGGATTGTGGGGCTGCCCTGGAGGAAGATGGGGGGAAGCCAGGTCTTGTCTCACCCCACACCCCCAGGGCCAGGTGGCTCTAGGCCCCGCAGTTGAGCTGAGATGGTGCCGGGCCAGGTGCAGAAAAATGGAGGCTTATAAACAACTCAAGGGGTGTCTCTGGAAGGGGGAGACACCCCTGCTCCCCAAACCTAGAGCAGGCTGGGAATCCCATGGTCAAAATCCTCTGGACCCCAATAGCTGCAAGGGTGGGGCGGGCTATGGACCAGCTGCTGGCCCGTGAGTCATTTGCTGCCCTGGAGATCAGTCCTGGGATCGTTCCCTTGCCAAGGGGCCTGGTTCCCTGCCTGGGAGCAGGTGGTGGAGTGAAAGACGCATGGAGGTTGGGGGGCTGCTGGTGAATTTGCTCCCAGCCACCTCTCAGAATCTACGAAGGGGGCAGTTTTGTCTGTTTTCTCCCACCCCTTTGGAGGAAGGATCTGGCTCCTGCAGGCAGAGACCACCAAGATCCCAAGGCCGGCAGGGGCCAGTGTGAGCAGCTAGTGGGTGACTTCCCGTGTAATAGGCCTGAGATCTGCCCCGAATAATTCCCAATGCAGAGCTGTTAAAAAAACACCCCAGCTTCTTTTAAAAACAGGCCACGTTGGAGAATCCACCTCAACCCTCGCTCAATTGTGCCAGAGATTAATGACTCTCACCATTCAAAACTGACCCCTTTCCTGTCTGAAGTTGTCCAGCTTCAACTTCCAGCCAGTGGGTTGTGTTCGACCTTCCTCTGCTGGATTGACGAGCCCTTGATTAAATACTCGTTCCCTGGGCAGGTCACCCCTTCACCTTCTCTTTGTTGAGCTCAGTCATTTCTGCTCCTGGAGTCTCTCACTACCAGGCAGGTTTGCTAACCCTTTGATCATTCTCGTGGCTCTTCTCTGACCCCTCTCCAATTGATCAATGTCTTTCTCCAATTGTGGGCACCAGAACCGGACACCGGATCCCAGCAGCGGCTGCACCAGCAGCAAACACGGAAGGGAAAGAACCCCTCTACTCCAGTGCGAGATGCCCGTTCATGCAGCCCAGAGAATGGTACATAGGATGCTCTTGTATTGCGCGGCCAGGGCAGGGGGATCGGTGGCAGGGGACAAAGTGGGAGCAGACCAAGGAATGGGTCTCTTTCCCCCCCCCCACCCCCTCTTGGAGAGCTGGGATCCCACCACGTGGCCTCCAAAGGAACCGAGCCAGGTGGGTTGCTCCCCTTTATGAGGGGCCAACCTCCAGTGAAAATCCAGGTCGGGGTATGGAGCTTAGGGCTGGAATAGGGGGTGATGGGGAGTGGGTCAGGGTTGAGCATTGCACCAGATCCCAACCGCTGTCCCTATTTTTCTCAGTTGAGGGGTTTCATCCCAGCTGGAGCCAGGGCCGACGAAGGCAGCCTCTCCCTGCCCACTAGCCGGAGCAGACAGCCCAGTGCTGTAGCCCCGGGCGCCCTGCAGCCACAATGTTCCCGTGTGGCTGAGAACCCCCAAATCATCTGGCAGCAGCCCACCCCCTTTCCCAGCTATCGGCGGGGGCTGAGGGCCAGAGCTGGGCACCCCCATCCCTGCTACAGCCCGGAGACACGACCGCAGGGGCCTCTTACAGTCACAGCAACATGACTTTATTCCAGCAGCCCGGCCCCTTTCAATAAAACAGCTGATTGAGGCTCCGGCTGCCTCTTCCCCCCCAGCCAGGATTGGGGCAGGGGCTCCTTTAACGAAGTTTCCCCCTCCTAGCCCCGTGGGTGGAACGGCAATTGGGACACATGGTTCTGCCCCCCCCCCCCCCCGCTGAGGCCGACAGTCCCAGAGCACCGGGGGGGCCCAGAACCTGCTGTAAAGGCGGAAAGTTTACGGGCAATACGGCCCCGTATCGGCCCGGAGCCAAGCCCAAGCCCCTCGTACTTGGGCTGTGGCCCAGAGGCCCAAAGGCAGGGCGCTGGGTGCGGGGCTCAGTTCCAGCAGGTGTCCAGCCGCCGAACCCGCACCTTCTGCTTGTAGTGGTATTCCTTGAGGTACTCCTGGAGCGCGCCGGGGATGGGCAGGCGGCCGATGCCATCGTAGGAGGTGCAGCCGGCCACCACGGCCCGGCACAGGTGCTGCAGGGCGAAGGGGAAGGGCCGGCGCACGGGGCGGGAGAGCAGGGGCTCGAAGAACATGCAGGTGCTGGGGTCCTTGTAGCGCTCCAGCAGGCCCGAGACGGTGGGGGCGTGGAAGACGCCGGGGTCGTGCACGTCGAAGCTGAAGTTATAATTCCACTGCTCGACGCGGGCGTGGAGCGAGCGGCCGTACCGCCGGAAGCTGACCGAGAAGAGATAATCCTCCTGGGCCGAATCCCGCAGCAGGAAGGTCCCTTCCGGCTTCCCCTCCAGCAGGGCCTCGGCCTGGTAGCGATCCATCACCCCCCAGTAGCAGGCCAGCCGGGTCAGCTGCAGCAGATCCGGCACCAGGCAGTGGATGTAGTCGATCTGGGTGTGAACGCGGAGCTCCGGTTCGGGGGCCGCCACCACCTCCTCCTCCTCTTCCTCCTGGGGGGCCAGGGTGGCCCGGTTGTCCCCGGCCAGTTCGTTCATGCCGGGGGCCAGCTTGGGCCCCAATTTGTAGAGCGGGTTGATCTGCGCCCTGGCCTCGAAGGTGTGGATCATGGCGTCCGGGGGCGGCTCCACCCCCTGCTCGATGCTGATGCGCCTCCTCTCCCGCAGCCGGTCGTCCTCGTCCTCTGCCGGCCCCGCCCCGCCGCAAGCCAGGCCCTCCTGGGCCGAGACGGGGGCCGTGTGCTGCTTGATGAGGTTCCACTTGCGGGCCAGCTCCGAGCCGGGCGGGAAGGGGCAGGTCTCCAGCATCAGCTCCCGCAGGTGGATCTTGCGCTGGGAGGGGGAGAACTCCGGGGCGCGGGGCCCGCCGGGCCCCTTGATGGGGAAACACTGGCCCACCGCGTCCCGGATCCTCTGCCGCAGCGAGCGCCCCGACCCCCGGCCCGGCTCTGCCCCCTCTGGGTCCCGCCCCGCCGGGGTCTCCGGGAGCTTTGCCCGCCTGCGTCCGCTGCGCCGGCCCCCGGCCTCGCCTGACCTTTCCTTGGGCCGGGCCGCTTGGTCCGGCCCCTCTCCGGCCTGGGACATGACGGGGCCGAGGGCTCAGAGGACTCGGGAAGGTGTCAGGGGGCCCGGCTGGGACCGGAAGATGGCTGGGGGGTCTCTGCTGGGGTGGGGCGACCCCAGCTCACTCATGGTGGGGACGGGGAGCATCCGGCCTGCACTGAAGGGAGAGAGTTCGTTAGAGCCCAGACCCAGGCTGTGTCCCCCACCCCACCGCTGGGACCCCCGGACCCCTGCATCCTACCCCAGAAGTGGCTGCGTCTCAGGGCCGGGCAATGGATCCGTGTATAAACAGCCGCCCGCTCCCCACCCCAGAAGTGGCTGCCTCTCAGCACCAGATGAGGGATCCCTGTAAGACCAGCTGCCCTGCCCAGGCGTGCCCCACCCCAGAGCAAGTTGCAACTCAGTGGCCCAGCTGAGGGGGCACTGGGCTGGCAGAACCTGGGTTCTGTCCCGGCCAGCAGCCGATCCCAGCCAGCGCGTTCAGCGCTAACGGGGAAGTGACAGTCTCCCCTCACAAGCCCCCCCCACCCCCACCCCCTCCACATCCTACCCCATCCTAGGGGCCGGCCCTCAGCACTCGGGGTGGGGGCGTGCTCAGAGCATGGGGGGGCACGTTCCCTTCAGCCAGGAAAGAGGCCAGACGATGGCCGTTTTGGGGTCCAGCTCAACCATCCGGCAGCAGCTGTGAGGGTCTGGGCCTAGGTTGCTGCATTTCAGATCCCTGCCCCACAGATCTACTCCCACCCCATAGCCCAGCCCTGCCCCACAGATCTACCCCCACCCCATCCTGTCCCCAGCTCTCCCACCCCATATCCCAGCCCCACAGATCTACCCCACTCCCCCCATATCCCAGCCCTGCCCATTCACCTCCACACCCCACACATTTACCCCCCACCTGTACCCAGCTTCCCCCACACACCCCAAACCCCACTCCCTGCCCATTCACCCCACACATCTATCCCCAGCAACCCAAGCCCCATATCCCAGCCCTGCCCCACAGATCTACCCCCACCCATCCTGGCCCCAGCTCTCCCACCCCACATCCCATGCCCACAAATCTACCCCACTCCCCCCACACCCCAGCCCTGCCCATTTACACCCCACTCCTGCCCCACACATTTACCCCCCGCCTATCCCCAGCGCCCCCCACCCCATATCACAGCCCAGCCCCACAGATCTACCCCCCACACACCCCAACCCCCACTCTCTGCCCGTTCATCCCACACATCTAACCCCATATCCCAGCCCCGCCCCACAGATCTACCCCCACCCCATAGCCCAGCCCTGCCCCACAGATCTACCCCCACCCCATCCTGTCCCCAGCTCCCCCACCCCCATAGCCCAGTTCTGCTCCACAGATCTACCCCCACCCCCCCACACACACCCCGATCCCCACTCCCTGCCAATTCACCCCACAGTCGCCGCGGGCCGGGGCCGGACTCACCGCGGAGGGTCCCCACGCGGCCAGGCCGGGGCCGGGGCCGGGCCCGGGCCGGGCTGGGAAGCGGCGACCGAAGACGGAGCCAGCCGGGGAGGCGAGGCCGGGCCCAGCGCCCAGCTCCCCCCCTGCGCCGCCCAGCTGCAGCCGCCGCCGGGGGAAGGGAAGGCCAGGCCGGGAGAGAACCCAGGCGTCCTGCCCTCCACCAAGAGCCGGGAGAGAACCCAGGCGTCCTACGCCCCCCACCACCGGAGCCAGACGAGAACCCAGGCGTCCTGCCCCCGCAGCCCCAGCCCCAGCCGCACCGGAGCCAGGAGAGAACCCCGGCGTCCTGCCCCCACAATAGCCAGGAGAGAACCCAGGCGTCCTACGCCCCCCACCACCGGAGCCAGGCGAGAACCCAGGCGTCCTGCCCCCGCAGCCCCAGCCCCAGCCCCACACGAGCCAGGAGAGAACCCAGGCATCTTGGCCCCCAACCTTCCCTCACTAGACCCCACTCTTCCCTCCAACCTGGGAAGAGAAAAGAACCCAGGAGTCCTGCTCCCCAGAACCTTCCCCCACCCTGCCCTAACCACTAGACCCCACTCCCCTCCCTGAGCCTGGAGAGAGCACGGGCGCCCTGGCCCCCAGCCCCTCCTGCAGCAGCAGACTCCCCTCCCCTCCAGACCTAGGGAGAGAACCCAGGCGTCCTGGGCCCTCTCCCCACCCCAGTTCCCCATCTCCCACCCCCACCCCAACCCAGGGAAAGAACCCAGGCATCCTGGCCTCCAGCCCCTCCCCCCAGTTCTGACCACCAAGCACAACCCGCCACCCTGCCCTAGGGAGAGAACCCAGGCATCCTAGCCCCCCTGCCCTGACCACTGCACCCTCCCACCCCAGAGCTGGGGAGAGAACACCCCCCACCTGGCCCCAGGCATTTTGCACTTTTGTGTGCGTGTTGCACACGACTTAGTGTCTCTCACACACACCCTGCTCATCCCTCGCTCAGTGACGTCCTTCTGCCCCCGTCTGGGCTGGGCCCCCATCTGGCTGGGCCCCCGTCTGGCCCTGACACTCACTCACAGCCGCTTGTGCCAGGCCCACTAACACCTGCATCCACCTCCTTCGCACACATGGGCCTTGGGCACCCACACGCACGTGTCCTTTGCACGCTGGAGTGTGTCTCTCTCTCCCCCACCACGTCTCACACTCACAGCCCCCTCTCCCCCCCCACACACACACATAAGTCTCACAGCCGTGCGTGCCACACACTCATCCCGGGCCTGGTTGGCCCCCTCTCTGCAAAGCCCAGGGTTTGGCCCGTGTTGGATTGAGTCCGGGGGTTCCTCTGCAGAATCCTTCCCCCCCCCCCCCCGTAAATGCCTCCAAGTCCTCTTGGGGTAAAGCACCTGGCCTTGTCCGGGGCCTCCTTGATTATCCCACACCTCCCCCTACACAATCCCTCCCCCAGCAGGATCTTGGGGGGGAGAAAAGATAAGCACGGCCCCCCCAGCTGATTCTCACCCCCCCAAAACCAGCTCTCCTTGGAAGCAGCAGGCCAAGCTAGCAGACCCTACGCCCCCCCCCCCCCCGAATCCCGGCCCTTCCAGCAGGCGTGGGGTGTGGGTCTGACATCCCCCACGGTACCATCCGGCCCGTGGAAATGTTGGGACCCCTTAACTCTCTAGCTCCAGATACCACTCATGCTGCTCTGTCTCGCACAGAAATCAGCACGGGACGGCACGCCCTGTTACATGACGTGAACGATCCCCCAGCCACTCGTGGGCCGTACCCAGGGAGGCGCCTGCCAATCGCCCCAGCCTTGCCCCCCAGAAACGTGCGTCCGACACTGCTCGAGCCCCCCTTGGCCAGGGCAAGCGCCTCAAGTCGTCACTGTATCCAAGGAACTGGGAAAGGCACCAGCCGTCGTTAAGCCGGAGCCGAGATTCCCCCAAGCCCTGCAATCAAAAGACACCGGTTTAGATAAAAGAATAAAACTCGTTTATTAACGAGAGACTCGAGGTGATCAAGGCCTCAAAAGGTCAGAACTGGTCACACAAAGAAAATGATCAAATCGCAGACTGCCTGAACCTCGCCACGCGGACCCCTCTGGCCGTCTAGCGCAGGGTCCTTCCAGCAGAGACCGGGGCACAGAGCTGACGAAGACGAAATTAATTGCCTCTTACTTTATACCCGCCTCTCCCCTCCTCACTGACCCCCTCATGGGGATAGACAAAGCAGGCGCCTGGGCAGGTGCGATTCGAAGCAGCTCTCCGGTGAATTGCGTCCGTGACACTCCAGGCCTTTGTTATTCCCCAGCCTCACGCCGTGTGGGAGTAACACACCTACGGCAACACCCCGGCCGTCCTTAGCCAGCGCTCGCCCTGGCCCGTTAACCGGAGAAGGATGCTCGGCAGCTGGCGGGGTGGCAGACGATACGTTCTGGACGCAGCATGCCTCGGGAGGTGCCATACCCCGAGCAAAGTGGGGGGCTCCAGGGGGCTACGTGGAGGTACAGTGTATCCCAGCAGGGCAGCGAATGCACCCCCAACCTTCGCCTCAGCCCTGGGCGCCCGCTGCAGCTGCGAGGCAGCGGTGCGCTCGCCTTTGGCCAGGGCCCCCAGGGGAGCAAGGGGGGCGGTTTCCCCAGCCGAGGGAAATGCCGGTCCGTTTCAATGCCCCAGGTGCCAGTATGGCTATGCAAGGTCCTGCCCCCACCTCAAAGCCCCTTTGTCCCCAAATGCCCCCTAACCCTCCCCAAGAAGGGCTCCGCCCCGCTCCCCTCCCCATGCAGGGTCCGATCTCCCGCTCACACTTCCAACGGCGAAAGGGCTGGTGAGTCCCGGCCCTGGCCACGCAGAGAGCGGGGAACCCAGCCTGCCTCCCCGGCCCTTCGACTGCAGCTTCGAGCCCAGCCCCTGCAGGGGACAGGGCAGAGTTTGGGGCACAAGGGGATGGGAAATCTAGGGATACACAAGCCCTTTCTTCCCTGGAGTACCTGCCCCCCCACTCCTCCCGGGGTGCCTTCCCGCCCCAGCCCTCTGACTGGGCGCACTGCACCCGCCGCCCGCTCCAGGGAGAGTAGACCCGGCTGGCTCAGCACCCCGGCAAAGGAGGGGGCTGGGCAGCGGATGCCGGACCCTCCGCTCGCAGCCTGAGGGAGGCGCTGATGCCAGCAGGGCCGGGGGAGATCCCTGGCAGGGCCAGGGCCGAGCGCGGGTCGGGGGAGAGACGCCCGGGTTTTAGGACGAGACCCTTTTATTGAGGACGGAGAGGGGGCTCTGGTACAGCCTGGTATGTCCAGGGGGCAAAACAAACAGCAGTAAGAATAAAAACACCCCAGTGTCTGGGGGGGGGCGGGACCCCAGAGGTCCTTGACCAAGCACAGGGATGCCAGGCAGAGCCTGAGTCCTCCCCATCATGCCCACATCCTCCTGGTGGCCGCAGGCTGGAGTGACGGTCCCCCAGGGGGGTGGGTGGATCTGGCCCAGGTGGCGGGGGGGACAAGGGACTGCGCCCCACTCAGTCGCTGTCGCTCCCCTCCTCGCTCGAGTCCGAGGCAGCCTCGCTGCCGCTCCCGCTGCGCTCTTCCTCCTCCTCCTCCTCGGCGTTGGAGCCCTCGCTGCCGCTGAGGAAGGGGCGCCGGCCACCCCCATCGCTGCCGCTCTCCTCCTCCCCGGGGCTGCGCCGCCCGCCGCCCCCCTCGCCCTCCGAGTCCTCGTCGTCGCTGCCGAAGATCTCCTCCTTGTCGCGGGCCGCCCGCTCGTCCTCCTCGCTGGCCTCCGGCGAGCCCTCGCTGGCACTGTGCCCGCTGGCCTCCCGCTCGCTCTCGCTGCCCGAGCGTCCTTCTTCCTCCTCCTCTTCCTCCTCCTCCTCGCTGGCCTCCGGCTCGCTCTCGCTGCCCTTCTCCGGCTCCTCGTCTGCGGGGAGAGCCACAGAGTCAGAGGGGCAGGGCCGGGCCCCCCCAGCAGGGAGGGGGCAGTCGAGGCAGGGTGATGGCGTGGAGGGGGGCGACGGAAGGGAGGGGAGAATCACCCCCTGGAGTGGGGGAGGGGTGATGGCAGAAAGGGGACCATCCCCCCAAGGGAGATGGAGGGCTGATGGAAGAGAGGGAACTGCCCCCCCATGGGAGGGGGAAGGGAAGAGAGAAGCGATGGCTGCTCACCTCCTATTCTTGGGGGGGCGGGGGGGGGCACAGGAGCCATCCTCGGGGGTGGGGAATAGGACCAGTCCATGAGGGAGGCAGGGCTCAGGGCTGCCCCCTGTAGCGGGAGCCGCAGCACCATCCCCGGGGGGGTGTGTGTGGGGTCAGAGAGACCGAGGATGAAGTGCCACGGCAGTCCCAAGGGCAGCCACCAGAGGGAGCTGCGAGACCCGGTGCCGTCAGCAGTGGGTGGGAGGAAGCCGATGGGGGAGGGGACAGGCAGAGGGGCCCCTTTTTCCCATGCCACCCCCCCCCCCGAGCTGTAACCCCCCCTTCCCTGGCCGCTACCTGAGCCCTGGGCCTCCTTGTCCATCTCCTCCTCCTCTTCCTCCTCTGGCTCGTGATTCTCCAGCTGCGCCTTGCGAGCCTCCTGCCGGGGCCGGGGAGCCGGGTTAGCCACGCGGTGGGGGGCACACCCCACCCACCCTGCCCAGGCTGGGACCCCGACCAGCACCCCTCCTCAGTCAGTGAGAGTGGGTGGCATGGGGCCTTCAGGGCATGGAACCAGACTCCTGGGTTCTCTCCCCAGCTCTGGGAGGGGAGTGGGGTCTAGTGGTTAGAGCAGGGGGGTGCTGGGAGTCGGCTCTAGTGGGTTCGTCATGGGGGCTGGGAGCCAGGACTCCTGGGTTCTACTCCCAGATCCCAGCGTAGGGGGTGAGAACAGAAGCTACGTGGGGTCATGGATGCACTGACCCCCCCCGCCCCCCAGCACAGAGCAACCCTCGCCATACCTGAGCCTCCAGTTCCTTCTCGTTCATGTCCCGGTGCTTCACCACCAACATGGCGTTGGTGCCCGACGGCGCGCCCGCCTTGGCCCTGCGCTTGCTGAGCCGCACCCTGTGGGGGAGAGAACGAAGGGCGATGTCAGGCCCCGCCCCCTCTTCCCAGGCCACAGCTCTACCCGCTCCATGAGCCCCCTAAAGGCACATCCTGGAGCTGGGGATCCCCCTGGCCCAGCTGCCGGGGGGGTCAGGGCTCCCTGGGATGGCCCCAGCCGGGCTCCGTGCGGTTCTTGGCCCCCCACGGCTCTGAGCAGGAGGCCGCTCCGGGTCAGGAACCAGGTAGCTCCAGCCTCAGTTTACCCTCGGCCGGTCAATTCCCATCGGTTCAAGTGCCGACGGGCAGCGGCCACGAACTCCACCCTCTCTTTGCCCTCCCAGACCTGGCCTTGGAGCCGAGATCTGAGCCGGGCCATGGGCACTGGCCCTGACCCACCCCGCGCCCCGGCTGGGGCAGGCCCCGGGCTTCCCCCCGCCTCACCGGGTCTCCAGCTCGTTGTAGTAGACGCCGTCACCCTCGCGGAAGATGAAGAAGTAATTCTCCTCGTAGCCCTTGCTGGCTTTGTTCTTCACGTTCCAGTTGTACTCCCGGGCGATCTTGTAGTCGTACCTGGGCAGGGGAAGAGAGGGTCAGCACCCCCACAGCTTTGCTGTCCCCCCTCCTGAGCTCAAAGCTGACCCCCCCAGCCTCCCTCCATTCCCCAGCACAGCTCCCCCACTTCCCCAGACCCCACCTCTCCCCCCGTTCCCAAGCACAGCCCCCTTCCCCAGACCCCCCACTTCCCCAGCCCCCCACCCCACCTCTCCCCCATTCCTCAACACAACATCCCCTCCCTTCCCCCCCACTCTCCCATTCCAAAGCACAGCCCCCCCCCCTCCCCTGCACTACCCCACCTTTTCCCCAGGCCCCCCACACAACTCCCCTTCTCCCAGCCCCCCACCTCCCCAGCCACGTACACATCTTCGGGTGCATAGTCCATCTCCTCCTCCTGGTCCCGCTTGCGTTTCCGCAGGGTGTCCTCCACGGGCAGGAAATAGGCCACAAACTGGTTCCCCTCTTCGTCCATCATCCCCCTGAGACGGCCGGGAAAGGGTTAACGAGGAACACTCTCCCCAGCTCCCCACGGCGCTCCCCTCCGCCCCATGGAGCACAGCCCTGACTGCCAGGGAGAGCACCCCCTACTGCCCCCTGCAGCACAGCGCCCCCTAGCGCCGCCCTGGGGCCAGCCCTGACTATGGGAGAGAGCACATAGGGGCCTCCCATCCAAACAGCAGCCTGCCCCCCCTTTAGCTAGGGATCCCCTCCCACGGCCCTACAGCAGCAGTCCATGAGGGCTGAGCCCGGGGGGGGGGGGGGGGCGAGGAGCCTCCTTCCAGGGCAGGACACCCCCCGCCTTGCTAGAACGCTTGGTGGTGCGGCTCTCCGTGATGGGAGGGGGTTAGCACAGGAACCCAGCGCCGAGCAAGGACAGGGGACGCCCGGCTCTTGGGGCCCACGGGAAGGGCTCTGGCTAGCGGAGTGGGGATATCAGGCCAGGCAGAGGCAGGGTGAACCCCCACCCCACCCAAGACTGAGGGGTGCGGCGTTACCTGATCATCGCCTGAGACATCATCTCGAGGGCCGCGGCCCCACTGGTGTCCTTGGGGGCTGGGTCCGAGTCGAAGATGACCTGGGCGCAGGGGTTGATCCACATCTAGGGGGGAAGGAGTCGGTTAGCGGGATGATCCCTGCCCCCAACACCACACCGCCCCCCCCCCCAACACCCCCACTCCACTTCCTGGCATGGCACTACACCCATGGCCCTTCCATCAGGCAGACCCTCCTCTAGGCACCAGCGACCCCGGCATTAGCCCCTGGATCTCCCTCAACATGGGGGGAGCCCCCTTCAGGCTACACTTCCATCTGCGGGAGGGGAGTCAGGGCCGATGGGGAAACTGAGGCACGGAGAGGTCACAGGACGGGCTGGGATTAGAAGCCAGGTCTCCTGCCTCCTGACCCGGCGCGCTACCCACTATGCTCACTTAGCCCCAGACCGGGAGGTGCTTCGGACCGGCCCAGCCGCTAACGGAGCCTCGAAGGTCCTTGCGTGCCACGGGCCAGTGCCCCTGGGCCTAGGGAAGCCGATGCCAAGTCCCCCTCCCCCAGCCTTACCTTGAAGTCTGGGAACACGGGCATCACCTCCATGGGGGTGACGCGAGGTTTGCTGTAATGCTGGGAAATCTGGGGACGGAGGAAGCAGAGAGACAGTGAGGCCTCAGGGGAGGGGTAACCCTAAATCCCCTCCTCCTCCCTCTCCTCCCCTGCCCCCCGCTTTCAACATGGGCCCTTTAAGGCTTAAAGGTACAGTACGTTGTGTGGGGGAGGAGGGAGATATTTAAAAGGGCGACTCACTGATTTCTGGGCATCCTCGAAGGTCTTCTCGATGGCAGCGATCTGGCTGTCCCGGTCCTTGTAGATCTCCTCCTCTGTGAACTGCTGCTTGACAGACACGCCGATCCTGATTGGGGGCAGAGTTAGCAGAGTGAGGCCTGCTGGGAAAACACTGCCCCCTGGCTGGATGCAACCAGCATCGCTGAATGCGACGCTCCCCCTGACCCTCGCCGGCTGGATCGAACCGGATCCAACACCACCCGTGGCTAGGTCCACAAGCACCAGACCTATGCTGCCCCCTGCTGGACGCAACCAGTCCTGTGCCAGGATAGGTCTCCCCCTAGTGGCTGAAAATACTGCACCCCAACACAGGGGCAGCCGAGCAGACTCTCCGACCCCCCACGCTCCTTGTGGCAGGGGGCCATGCAGCATCACAAGAGGAAGCGGAGATCCCAGAGGGAGGGTAACCTCCCTCCCTCCCATAAAGGGGATGGTCCCCCCCCCCACCCCCGGGATGCTGTCCCTGCCCAGGAGAGTCACCCCAGCTGGCTCCCGGCCCACTCACTTGACCTCCGGCTTCTCGTTGGACACGCCATAGCGGTTGAATTCGGTGGAGATGTATTCTGTCTTCCTCATCCATGGTACCACTTTGGCATGCTGCTGGGATCTAGGGCAGAGAAGGATGGGGGGCTTATAGGCCGTGGGGCAGAGGGAGCTGCTGATTGCCCCCTCCTGATGTGTGTGGGGGGGGAAGAACCTCGCACTGGGGGACAGGGCTCAATCGGGTGGGACCGAGCAAAGGGACCCCAAGGCCGCACAGCAGGGCGGGGAGAGCTGGCTAGCCAGGGGTTCAGGGAGGGGCTGCTCTCCACAGCCAGGGGATGCCATGTGTTTTGGGGGCCGGGCTACCTCTTCGAGCTGGTGGGAGCCTGGATTTCCTCCTCCAGCAGCTTTTCGTCGGCCGGATCCAGGAGAACTGGAAGAGGCAGAGCAGGATGAGACAGGACCTGCGCCAGCCCCCCCTCCCATCATGCCCCACCCCCCACCTCCAAAGCTCCTGGGTTCGGCTCTCAGTGGGGCAGGACTGATTGGAGATGGGTGCAATGGAGATTCTTCAGTGAGCAAGATGTTTCGTGGGGGGCACTTTGAAACTAGAACCCAGGATTCGGGGTGCAAGGAGGGACCCCTGAAATGCAAAAGATGCCCCCGCCCGACGTGGGCACGCACAACAAACACACCCACACCCCAGTCAGTGCAAGACACAAACAGTGCCCCAGGATCTGTCGGTGATGCACACGTGGGTGCCTGCCCGGCCCGGCTCTCACCATTGGGGTCGATGCGATACGTGTCAGGGTTGATGAGGTCGATGGTCACGCCCAGGTCCGGCTCAGTGAGGAGGTCGTGTTTGTGCTGTTTCTCCAGAGAGGTGGCTTTGTACTGCACAAACCTGGGGGAGGGACAGGTGAGACGCCAGCCCGGGAGAGCCCCCTGGGCAGAGCCCTCTCCCCTCCCCCAGCCTCCATCCCGGGAGCGGCACTGGTGAGCCTGGGAGGGGGCCCCGATCCCAGCCCGGCTCAGCAGCTGCTCTCTCACCTGTTCTGGTCAAAGGGATATGTGATGAATTTGGGGTCGAAGGGAATATCCGGGAGACTGTTGCAGTATTTCACCCGACACACCACGCCCGATCTGGAAGCACAGGGAGAGACATCAGCACTGGGGGTGGGGGTCTGCCCCTCCCCCCCCCGGATTCCTGGGGTCCTTATCCCTCATCCCACCAGCCCAGCCTAGGGTGACAGGGTGAGTTTGGAGCAGGGCACCATGGAGGACAGGGATCCCGGACTCCTGGGTTCCTTATCCTCCGCCAGCAGCGGGGGATGGAAAGAGTGCATGCAGAGGGAGCTATGGGTGGGGGATAGTGGAAGGGGTCATGTGCCAAACACCCCGCCTGCACCGAACTGTGCTGGAATCTCCAATGCCCCACGTCAATGGCAACCTACGATCGTGCCCGGCCGCCGTGAAATGAGTTTGCTGGGACTCTGGGACTCAGACGAAGGTGGGGAGGGATAGCTCAGTGGTTTGAGCATTGGCTTGCTAAACCCAAAGTTGTGAGTTCAATCCTTGAGGGGGCCATTTGGGATCTAGGGCAAAGATTGGGGATTGGTCCTGCTTTGAGCAGGGGTTTGGACTAGATGACTTTCTGAGGTCTCTCCCAACTGTGAGAGTCTATGATTCATTGTGTAAGGTTTAATCTTTCTTGGTCCTACTTTGAGCAGGGGGTTGGACTAGATGACCTCCTGAGGTCCCTTCCAACCCTGATATTCTATGATTCTATGATTCTGTCCGGTTTGAGAGTGACAAGCAGCCACAGCAATCGCTCCCCCCACCAGCCTTTGCCAGCAAGTCCAAGGGCTGGGCAGGGGAGCAGTGAAAACAGGACTGTTTCCTCCCCACCTCCCAGGGCACAGCGGTGGGGGAACTGTGAGCTGTGGGACGAGGAGGGGTCATACCTCTCAGGCAGGGTCCGGTGAGCGTTGGGCCTGCAAAGACAAGGAAATAAATAACAACATTAAATAATCACAACACTGTGGGCTCTTTTCGTCCAATGCCCTTTACCAAAGAGTGTCGGTAGCATTATCCCCACTCTGCAGATGGGGAAACTGAGGCACAGAGTGGCAGAAAGAGGGTCAACACCAGGGTGGGGTGGGGGAGGGGAGGAGAACCTGCCTGTGGGTCTGGTCCCTGGAGGCTGCCCCAAAGTGAGAGCCCTGCCCAGACTCTCCACATAGAGTGAAACCGATTTAAAGCACTTTATCAATATTGATGCGTTGCTCCTCCCCCACAGAAGGCAAGTCAGCAGCATCAGCTCTATTGGCCAGAAGGGGAAACTGAGGCAAGACCAGCAGCAGGGCCAGGATCCACCAAGTGGAACTGCTGTGGACTTTGTGTGGCCACGTCTAGGGTGGGATATGGCAGCCACACAGTGACGCTATGCTGGAGTTTAGTGGGGGTTAGGTCAGGCCTCCCAGGGGACTCTGAACAGGCCCTCCCCACGGGGCTCTGGCTGTCCACACACCGGGAGATGGAACCCAGGAGTCTGGGTTCCCAGCGCCCTGCCCCGACTCTCCCCATCCCCCCCCGGCAGGGAGGGTGGGGTGGTGAAGGGACACAGGAGTCCAGGACCCTGACTCTCCCCATCACCCCTGCTATGGGGGGGGAATCCCAGAAGTCCGGGCTCCCAGCTCCTCCAACTCTCCCCATCACCCCTGGCAGAAGGGGGGACAGGGAGAGAACCCAAGAGTCTGGCTCCCAGCCCCCCTCCCCGACTCTCCCCATCCCCCCCGACAGGGAGGGTGGGGTGGTGAAGGGACCCAGACTCTCCCTATCACCCCTGCTATGGGGGGGGAGTGCAGGCTCCCAGCTCCCCCCAACTCTCCCCATCACCCCTGGCGGGAAGGGACCCAGGAGTCCAGGCTCCTAGCTTCCCTCCAACACCCCTGGCGGGAAGGGACCCAGGAGTCCGGGTTCCCAGGTTCCCCCGCATCATCCCTGGCGGGAAGGGACCCAGGAGTCCGGGTTCCCAGGTTCCCCCGCCCCCCCCCATCATCCCTGGCGGGAAGGGACCCAGGAGTCCGGGTTCCCAGGTTCCCCCGCCCCCCCCCATCATCCCTGGCGGGAAGGGACCCAGGAGTCCGGGCTCCCAGCTTCCCCCCCACTCCCACTCTCCCCAGCACCCCTGGTGGGAAGGGACCCAGGAGTCCGGGCCCCGTGACGTCACGGGGGTATGAGGTCACGGCTGTGACGTGCGGCCGGGGGCGGCCCTACCTGTGCCCCGGCTCCTCCCGCTGCGCCTGGGTCTGGATGGTCGGGGCCATGGCGGGGCCGCGGCTGCGATCGCTGCTGCCCCGCCGCGGGGCCTGCGGGCGGGGAGGGTGGCCGAGGCCCGCCTGACGGGAAACGCGGCCGCGCCCCGCGGAGCGGCTCCGGGAGAGGGAGCTCGAGGAGGCGGGGAGGCGAGGCGGCGGGACCCTGGGCGGACCGAGACTCCGCCCCGGAGACAGGCACCGGGGTAGACACCTACGGACGGGCTCACAGGGCCCTGCTACCGCGCAGTCTCACGGGAAGCGCGGCTCGGAGAGGTGCACTTCCGGGCAGAGAGCAGGGCGTGCTGGGAGTTGTAGTGCCCGGAACGGCGCTCTCGGAACGTATTGCGCATGAACGCTCGGGGCGCGGTTCATGACGGGAACGGGAGTCTCCAGTCTGCGGGGAGCGATGCATGCCGGGAGCTGTAGTTCCAGGCGTGTGCGGGAGGGGCCAGCTGGGCGAGGAGCGGCGCGCGCAATGCAGGCTGGGAGTTTTAGTCATTGTGCGGGCAGGGAGCGCGTGGTGCACGCTGGGAATCGTAGTTCGCGGTGCACGCCGGGAGGGAGCTGTCGTTGCTAGGGAAGATGGCGGCCCCCTCACAGCAGCAGCAGCAGCAGCAGCCGCAGCCGGCCCCGTCTCAGGCCCCGCCGCCGCTCACGCTCCAGGCGGGCCCGGGGCAGCAGCCCCAGCTGCAGGCCCAGGCGGCCGCGCAGGCGCAGGCGCAGGCCCAGGCCCAGGCCCAGGCCGCCGCCGCCGCGCAGGCGCAGGATTTCGACCCCGTGCAGCGCTACAAGATGCTGATCCCGCAGCTGAAGGAGAGTCTGCAGGTGGGGGCGGGGCCTGGGGAGGGGGCGGGGCCCACCGCTGGAGGTGAGGGGGAAGGGCTAAGCGGAAGGGGGTGTGGCCTGAAGGGGCGGGGGCGGAGCTTCCAGGGCGGCGGCTGAGGTCTATGGGGGAGTGGGTGGGGCATGCGGGATGGGGGGCGGGGCAGCTGCTGGGGTGGGCAGAGTTAAGGCTGTTTAGTGGGGGCATTTGCTGATGAGCGCGGCGGGGGCCATTTCTGTGTTGCGCCGGGTGGGAGCATGGCTGCGGTGCCCTTTAACCTGCCGCGCGGTGCGTTTGGTGAAACGGTAACTCACTGTTTACTAGGGATATTACAGTCGCGCCTCGAGTCCCCCTCACTCAGGACCGAGCCCTCATTGTGCCAGGCGGACCTAGTGAGAGACAGTCTCTGCCCCCCAAGGGCTCCCAGTCCGACCAGAGAGACAACCGGTAGGAGGAGAGAAGCATCATCCGCTCAATCCAGCAGATGGTGGAGTGAGGCCCAGCGAGGTTAACGCTCTGATGCTGCAGGCATGTGCTTCACCATAAGCCTGGGAATAACGCTGTTGATTCCAGTGGCAAGGCTTTTCCTGGGTGCCCAAAATACATGGGGGGGGCAGGGGGTGTTTGCCCGATTAGCAGGTAAATGTCTTGTCCGCAGGCACACAGGACATCTGTAGCAGAGGCGGGAAGAGAATCCAGATTCATTCCAGTGCCTTAACCAGAAAGCCAGCCGCCTTCTTCAATGCTTAGCTAAACAGCTGATCGTAGCAATCGTTAGCCATTTGGGTTGTTCCTGTGTGGTCACAAGGGCTTAACAGGCTGAAAGTCCAATGTCGGAACAGACTTAATGTTCCCATTTAATAGGGGGTCTGCCTGTGAGCTGCCGCCACCCCTCGGTTGGTGGGATTTTATCATGGATGTTATAAGCCACCAGGAGAACGGCATTCTGGCAACATGTCTGAAAAGCGTAAGACGTTGGCTGTGGACAATGGCCCCAGTAGTCTGTAAACCAGAGCAACTGTAAACATCTGCGTTACAAATGAAGTCATTCCACTTTATGCACAATATACGATGTTGGCATTTTGTGAGGAAAGACTCGAGCTTTGCCCCGTCTGAGCGACATAGTGTCCATGTTTCACAACTGTACAGCAGTACGGAGAGGATACAGCTCGAATAGATCTGAACTTGGCTGTCGTGCCAAGATGATGATGATGCCGTATTTGTTGTAAACAACCCATGGCAGACGCTGCAATGCCAATCTGGTGAAGAACCCCCGGGTGAGAGCTGGAGGGACTGGTGAGTATTGAACCCAAATAGCAAAAGCTGGAGACTGCTTTGGCGGTTTCATTATTCAAAGAGATTGGAGTCACAGCTGGACCTGATCCTAGGTTTTGCATTTTAGTCTTTGACCATGAACGTGGAGGCTGACCTTGGCCGACAACTCCTCCGTTTACTGGAGTGCCTCACGAAACCTGTCGGGGCTCTATACTAGGAGAACAACGGCATCAGCAGAGTCAAGGTCTGAGAGCGAGAGATCACCGATTTTAATGCCTATGGATCTGATGGAAGGCTGCATTATGAAATCCATTGCCTGACAAAAGAGTGCAGGGGCCAAGACAAAGCCCTGCCTGACACCAGATACGGATTTAAAAGGTGCCGACATCCGATTCCCCAGACGTACACAAGCAGTGGTTCTGTTATGCAGCTTGCTGATCAAGTCCAATAGAGTGGCTGGGACACCTATGCCCTTTAAGGCCTTCCATAGCCCGACTTGGTCAACTGAATCAAACGCAGGCTTAAGATTGACATACACCATGTGCAGGGGCTTCTTGAATTCGCAGCATATCTCCGACAAGTGGAGGGCCAAAATGATGTCTAACGTGGACCTGTTCCCCATAAAGCCTGACTGTTTGGGCCGATGCTTCTGATGTAACCGGGGCTCCAAACACGCCAGCAGAATGTGCACACACCCATTCCCCGGCACGGACATCAAGGTGATCGGCCTGTAGCTCTTACGTTTGCTGTGAAGACCCTTGCCCTTATAAAGCGAGATCACAATACCAGGACAGGCGGCTGGCAAGGATCCAGGCAAAAGATGGCCAGAAGTCAGCCTGCCTCTCTTCAATATTGACGTTGGAGGCAGTTGTGCCAGAACTGGTTACACAGTGGAGTGTTCTGTGTTGTAATAATTAAGTGGACTGAGAGTCGGAACAGTCTGTTCCTTATTGCATTGTTTCCAAAGGAGCTGGGTGTGCCCCCTGGAGGGGTATGAAGGACTAGCTGGGGGGTGGGACCTAGAGATCCCTCCCCGTTTTTCTTCAGCTCCTCAATGAGCAGCGGCAGTCAAAAAAGCTAACAATGTTGGGAATCACTAAGAAAGGGATAGATAATAGATAAAATATCATGTCACCTCTATATAAATCTATGGTACACCCACATCTTGAATACTGTGTGCAGATGTGGTCACCACATCTCAAAAAAGATGTATTGGAATTGCAAAAGGTCAAGAAAAGGATGACAAAAATGACAAGGGGTATGGAGCAGCTTCCGTATGAGGAGAGATTAATAGGATTGGGACTTTTCAGCTTGGAAAAGAGATGACTAAGGGGGGATATGATAGAGGTCTATAAAATCATGGCTGGTGTGGAGAAAGTAAATAAGGAAGTGTTGTTTACTGCTTCTCATAACCCAAGATCTAGGGGTCACCAAATGAAATTAATAGGCAGCGGATTTAAAACAAACAAAAGGAAGTATTTCTTCACACATTGCACAGTCAATCTGTGGAACTCTTTCCCAGAGGATGTTGTGAAGGCCAAGACTACAACAGGTTCAAAAAGAGCTAGATAAATTCATGGAGGATAGGTCCATCAATGGCTATTAGCCAGAATGGGCTGGGATGGTGTCCCTAGACTCTGTTTGCCAGAAGCTGAGAATGGGTGACAGGGGATGGATCATTTGATGATGCCCTGTTCTGTTCATTCCCTCTGGGGCACCTGGCATTGGCCACTGTTAGTAGACAGGAGACTGGGCTAGCTGGACCATTCGTCTGGCCACTCTTATGTGGGTGACCTGCCCTGTTAATATCAGTGGCTACTGTCTCTGGTGCTAAGGGGGGTCCTTTAAAACTGCCCATCGGCAACTTCTCGTGCTTTGAGTGAGGAAATGGGAGACTCATTTTATGATGCTCTAACCTGTGGATTGGCATCGAGCAACGAGATTGAAAGGGGAGGGTTGAGGTAGCTATTGCTTGCCTGACCAGAGCCTTTGCATGGGAAAACGCTCCATGTCACGTTTCAGTTTCCAGGCTTAATCAACATATAGAGGATGGCGTTTTTTAAAACTAAAACCTACCTCGAGATTTCACATCCGTTTCTCAGCCCCCATCTGAGTCAGGGAGTTTGTTGCCCAGACCGATGGGGCTTTTTTAGAAAGGTTCAACTTAAAAAAAGCATTTTTTAAAAACAAAATATTTACTTTTAAAACAAAGTGAGTCACCCTTCTCCAAAAATAGAAACTTAGGAGAATGAAACCGGTACAGAATCTGTGTGTCATGTCATAAGCCACTTGAGACTGAGATTCTGGTAAATGACTCAGCGCTGGGTTAGATAATAATGTCAACATCTCAGAAACTGCAACGTTCAGATAAAATGGAACAGAACTTTAACCCAAATTCCTCTTGTCAATATGCCATCTGACCTGATTTGACTCAGCAAATTCGTGGATTAAGTTTGGTTCCAGTTCCTGTTAGTCTTTCCCGATTTAGAGCCCCTAGATGTAAATTGCATTAAGAAATTCACAAGAGTGGAATAGCTCATATGGTTCCTGCGTGACTGTGCCTTGCTTTTTCAAACAAGGAGATGGATATTCACCACCTGGATGGGGGAGTAAGGTTTAATTATTGTTTGTAAAATGCTTTGATTGGGGTCTAGTGGTTAAAGGAGTCCTGACCCCCAGCTGCCTGCTCTGTTTCTGGCTTTGGGTGGGGAGTGGTGGCTAGTGGTTAAAGCAGCAGACTTTGGCAGTTCAGTCCTTTTCACAGCTCTGGAATGGGTGACCTTGTGTGAATGGCTTCATGGCTCTATGCCTCAGTTTCCCCATCTGTAAGATGGGGAACTGAACGCCAGCCCACAGTTGTGATTTGCTTTGAGATCCCAGAGGACCGCAGTGCAGTGTGGTGTTTAATATTAATGGCTGTTTCTTGCCAAAGCCAGGATTCTTGTGACAGCTGTGAGGGTCCCAAACACGGCCTCTCCGGGCACAGACGGCATCAAGTCCCGACCCCATTCCCAGGGCTAGCCAAGCAAAGGAGGGAGCGCCGGCACCTGTCGCTTACCTTGCACTGTCTGACTCTTGCTTTCTCTCGCACTCCAGAACCTGATGAAAATCGCGGCTCAGAATCTCGTCCAGAACACGAACATCGATAACGGGCAGTGAGTATTCTCTCCCCTCCTCCCCGGGCAGGGCTATCTTCTAACCCAGGAGCCAGAAGGCTTTCACCCGTGTCTTAAACTTCTCAGCATCAGAGGACACTGCCGGTCACTCCCCCTGGTGTAAAGCAGGAGTGACTCCAGTGCAGTTCATGGGGCCATCTCGAGATAGGCTGGGGTGAGTGACTAGCTCTGTTGTGTCAGTAAAGATCAGAGCCAGGCCTGCTTTTGGTGCCTTTCTGGAGCCCATGTTGTTCCGGTACCTAGCAACCAAACTTCCCGAAGTGGCTGTGGATGGCAGGTGCACCGGGTTCTGGGCACCCGATGGCTCCTGTCAGTACCGTCTGGGAGAATGAATCATAGAATATCAGGGTTGGAAGGGACCCCAGAAGGTCATCTAGTCCAACCCCCTGCTCGAAGCAGGACCAATTCCCAGTTAAATCATCCCAGCCAGGGCTTTGTCAAGCCTGACCTTAAAAACCTCTAAGGAAGGAGATTCTACCACCTCCCTAGGTAACGCATTCCAGTGTTTCACCACTCTCTTAGTGAAAAAGTTTTTCCTAATATCCAATCTAAACCTCCCCCATTGCAACTTGAATGAAGCCCTGGGTGACTTGAATAGGGTGCCCCAAATCAGTGCTGATTCGATCCCAGCGCAGCTGAGTAACGGCCAAACGCCACCCCCGCCTGACAACTGCTGGGGGGCCCATGTGAAAGGAGTTGGCTGGGTCTAGTTGGAACGGGCACCCGCATGGCCAAAACCCACTCTTCCCTCCAGCACTCCAGCCCCATCGTGGGCAGGTGTTACAGAGAGGCCAGGGACTGAATGGCGGACAGTGACTGAGCTACCCCTGCTAAAGAGGTGACCCTCTGGGGTGGGGGAGCCATATTGTTGGGAGTGTGGAAGAGGGGAGAGTTTGCCCTGCAGCTGTCCCTTTTGTAGTGGTCACCCCAAGACTCATTAACGTGTCCCCTTTAAAGATGGGGTGGGCTACACCCGCTTTCCGGCCCAATTTACCATCCTCTCTGTTTCTGTCCCTGCCCGCTCTGCTGGAGACTCTGCTCCGCTTGCCCCACCCCTTTCACTGTAAATCCTCTGGAATCCGGCGGCATTGCCCCATCTCAGTTGGGATCCCCAGCATCTTGCTGTGCATTGGTGGGGGGCCAATGTTCCCCAGGGGTACCCAGGGTTGGGAGGCACCTCAGCACCACCTGCCCTTAGCGTGAAGCAGCTTGTTTGGCCCTGCTATGGCTCAGCTCCCTGAATCTAGCAGCCTCGGGCAGCACAAGCCCTGCCCTCCTCGCGCTCTCTGGAGCAGCAGACGCACGCCAACCTCCAAGTCCTCGGCATGTCCCCTGTGGTGCCCAGGACACTCCCAGAATCCCAGGCCTGTTGTTCCCACAGGAACCATGCTCATAAAATGCAATTCAGGCCCAGCACTTAGCTCAACACCACCTCGCTCCGCCCTCTTGGTAGGGAAAGTGAGAAGAAGTTTATTACCAAAGCACAGAGGAGGTTGGAAACACGGTTACATAGCAAACAAAATCTTAACGTGCTTCGGAGAGTCTAAACTCAACAGGTTAAACCTTCTGTCTGCAGAAGTTTGATCTCTCTTGACGTTCTCTGCAGCGTTTTCAACCAAGCTGCCAGAAAAGGCCCCTTTTCATGGAACAAAACTGCCGTCCTTTTTCTTCCTTGGTGAAGGGTGCCTTCCCTCCCCCGGCTCTCTTTCTCTTCCTGTTAAATCCCCACAAGCCAGTGACGGGAGGCCCACTGTGACTGGGACCCTGCACAATTTACCTGTCAACAGGTGGATGGAGAGAGAGGGCCTGTCTGAGAGAGAACCTGATTTTCACCTTTGCTGGTGACCAGTACCTTGATCCAGACTTGAAGAATGTATTTGGAGTAGATATAGATACATAGAATCTGCACGTACATTTTCCCAATGATATTGCTGAGCACTGAGACACCAGCTTTCGTTTGGGAGCTCACGTGATGCCCTTTCATGAACCAGACTCAAGAAATAATTGTAACCCTTCTGCACCCCTTTCTCAGTTGACACTGAGGTTTGTGGGTCACAGGGGAGACTCCCAGCCTGGGGTCCAGCAGTCCCAGCAGAGGATCAGCCCCATTCTGTCTGCTCTCTCTTGTGGGGCCTAATCCCTGACCCGGGAGGTGCTGCAGTTTGGGTCTGCGTGCCTTTCCCGGAGCAGATGCCTCGGCTGCCGTGTCACAGTACCTGTTATTTCAGGAAGAGCAACGATGGGGTGGTGCAGCGTTTCGACAAGAGCCTGGAGGAGTTCTACGCCCTGTGCGACCAGCTGGAGCTGTGTCTGGTCAGTTAGCCCCTTATCGACAGTGCTTCATGGGAGTTGTAGTTTTGATGGCATCATGTCCCCTGTTCTCCTCCATAGGCCGGGGTCCGCAGCGGGACTTAGTGTCCCATGATGCACCCACGAGGCAATTGCATCACTGCAGTTGCTGGCTGTGGGGCATCATGGGAGATGGAGGCTGTCCGGAAAGCCCGGCCTATAGAGAAGGAGGCTGTGAAGCAACCAAACGGTGTCTCCCATGTTGCCCGCTACTGCAGTGATGCAATCATCTCGCGCCACGAGACATGGTGCCTCTTGGGAGATGTAGTCCTACCCCATCTGAAATGTTTTTTAGTCCAAATGGCTATCTGAAAATTTCCTTTAATTTTACCAAAAGCTGCTTTGTTCGACCCCAGACTAACCTTTTTTAGTTCTTGATTTGCTGAAATTTAAAAAAAAAACCTTCATTTTTGGTTTGACCTACATTTTATTTTATTTTATTTTATTTTATTTTATTTTATTTTACTTCTCAGAATTGCCAGAGAGCCAAAAAATCCGTTATTTGCCCTGCTCTGACTGTGTGGCTCTGTCTCCCTCTCGTGGCTGGGTCACGCAGAGCAGTTCGGTCTCCAGGCTAATGGTCCTTTTAGTTCAGACAGTGGAGTCTTCACTGTTAGTTCTAGGCATTGTAGGTTTGGTCCCTACAGGGGACCCAGCCATGGGCATCATTACAGGTCCCTTTAGGGAGTATCGATCTCAGTCATTGACACAGGGGTCTGCAGCCATAAACAAAGACATGGGTCCTGCCCTGGCAAGTTCAGCAGGGAGACTGAGCTCTCTGCCCTCTACTGAAGGGAGCCTTTTCCGGGGCAGCGGGACAAAATGGGCTCAAGGGATGGGGGGCATTGTGGGGACTGCTGGGAGAGGTGGCTTTGAAGGAAGAGGAGCGTCTGTCAGGAGATGATGTGGTAGGACATCCCAGGCATAGGGAGTAGGGTGATGGGAGGGCTCAGAGCAAGGGGAAGGGAGGGGGTGGGAGCTGTGGGGCTTGGAGAAATGAGCACAGATGCACTGTGGGTACAGGCAAGAATGTGAATGCAAAGAGGCTAAATGTGGTGTTGATCTGTCCAGGGGCAGGTTAGAGACTAGAGGGAAGATTGTTCTGCCCAAGGCCGGAGGGCGAGTGGCTGGATCCCATGTGTTAACTGTTTCCCTCCCCTTCCAGCGGCTTGCCTACGAATGCCTGTCCCAGAGCTTCGACAGCACCAAGCATTCCCCCAACCTGGTGCCGACGGCCACCAAACCCGATGCGGTGCAGACCGAGAGCCTGCCCTACACCCAATACCTGAGCATGATCAAATCCCAGATCTCCTGCGCCAAGGACATCCACAACGCCCTGCTGGAGTGCTCCAACAAGATCACCGGCAAGATCCCCGCCCAAGGGGGGCCGTAGCCCACGGTGCTGGCACAGTTATTGTTCCTGCTCTGCGACCAGCGTGGTTTGAAGGAGACTTGGCTCGTTTCCAGGCCGGCGCTGTGTCAGACGGTGAAACTTTACAAACTTGCACCTGACCCACGGCCTGTCTCATGTCCTCTGAATTCCCTGCGTGGGTGGATGCTCTTGTTCGTATGGAGAGTGAAACAAATGTTCCTGCTCTGCTTCTTCCTCCCCTCTCATTCTCCTCTAACTCTCTCTGGTCTTACTCCTTCCTCCTGCCCGGTCGTGATCCTCAGCTGTCGTCAGGCCTTCGCCAAGCTCACTGTTGCTACACTCGCCTATACCACCCGATGTCTTGGCCCACGTACATTCAGAACGCATTAGCCCTCTCACCCGGCACGCGATCTGCTTGCTGGGTCTGCCATGCCAGGGCCTAAGCACCCTCCACTCCCCTTTGACCTCAGGAGGGGTCGAGGAGACCCGAGATTGTGCTGCTAGTGAAGTGAGGAGGATCAGACAGAATCTTTCTCTGCCATCAAATTAAAACTTCCCCCAACCCCAGGTGAATGGGCTGGATTGTAGCTTTCCAGGTTGGTGGGTGTATTGTTTATTCTTCTTAAAGAGTAACCATTTCAGAGAAATGCCATTGAGTTAAAACAACCCCAGGTGTTAATTTCCTCCCGCCAACACACTGCCTTTACCCCATTGTAACCTTTCTGTCCTTTGAGACATTTCTCTCCTGACCAGCATGGAGCGAGAGGGGAGTTGGGCTCCGGCTCATTTAAAGCTCATTTATGATAATGCCTGTGACCGTTTAAAACAGAAGGCTGGACCGTGATTCCATTCACACCAACACAGAGCAGAAGTAATGAACAGAATTATCTCTGCATCAGACTGGCATAAAACCTAGAGGAGAATCCCTTCCAAAGAGTGAATTAAAGCAAAACAACTTTGAGTCTGACAAATAGAGGGAAACAAACTGAATCAATCTAGCCTGGTCAGTTTCACTTTCCATTTCTAATCAGTTTCACCTTCTCTCTCCCTTCCCAGTTTGCTCCAGGGATCTGAATTTTACTCCTAGGGGAATTCTGCATCACTGAGCATGCGCAGAATTCCTGTTCCCCACAGATTTTTTTTGTTTCCCTGCAGAACAATTGATTCTGAAAGGGATGCCACAAGAGGGGGGGTCACATGCCCTTCCTTGGCAGCGGTCCCAAGCGGGCACGTGGGAGCAGCTGGGAGAGATGTAAATCACTGCTGCCGGGCTGGGTGTGCATGTAAGACTGACTCTATCGCTCACTATTGCGATGCGCCCAGCAGGGAGGGGCAGGGCACTGGGGTGTTTGTGGGGAAGGCCTGGCCCTTGCTCTGTGTCAGGGTTGGGTGGTGGGGGGAGGGCTGCAGGGTGATCCCCCACCTCTGTGCAGCCCCAGTGTGCGCTCCTTGCTGCACATGCCCTGCAGAGGCTGATGCAAGCAGCTGTGGGAAGGTGCAAGGAGCCTTGGCCGGGGCGCCATATAAGGAGGGAGGGGGGGCATAGCCCCCCCGCCAAGTTTCACACCAGAGGTCAGCTCACGGCGCACGCCCCAGTTCCAGGCAGAGCTCTTACCTGCAGCCTTGCACAGGCAGGTCCCTCCTCCAGGACCTGGAATTCTCTGGCTGCGACTCCCATGGTCAGTTTCCTCCACTGCCGTAGGGCCTCTGGGGGTGGGGCAGGCAAGAAAGAGGGTGGTGGTGGGGAGCACAAGTCTGCAGAGGTGGTGGTGGGAGGTGAGAAGAAGCAGAGGGAGCACAGGGCTCCCAGTTGCCGGGAGGGTGTTGGAGCCTGGCGGGGCCAGTGGGGTGGGAAATCTCCAGGGGAAGAGAGAGGTGAGGGCATAGGGCTGTGCCCTGAGGGAGAGGGGCAGTGAGCATGGGCAGAGCAATTGAGGGGGCACAGTCCCCGTGGCAAGGATCATGAGGGGGAGGGAGCTGAAGAAGGGTGGGGGACTAGGAGCAGTGAAGTCTTGGGATTTGTTCTCAGAGAATCAGGGAGCACCTTCACCTCTCCCTGGGAAGAGGCTTGGGACAGACCCCCCCCCCCCCCCCCCCCCCGAAGATGATGCCTTCGCTCAGCTGACTCATCTGCTCTCTGCCTTCCTCCCCATCTCTCCTACTTCAGGGTAACTTCCACCTTGGTCCTGCAATGAGGATCCATGTGGGCGCAGGGGTTTCTTTAACTCTACGCCTGGGGGAATCTTTTTTGTGCCCTGTATTGTTACAGACGTACTTCCTGCTGGTTTCAATTATTTGGGGGATTTCTTTCACAATCCCTGGCGGGATTATATTGGGTTATTTTGACGAATAAAATATGCAGAATTTTAATGGATTTGTAGTGCAGCATTTTCCATTTTTGGATGCAGAATTCCCCCAGGAGTTGAGTTTGGGCTTTTCAAATTACAAAGTGCGGTTTAGAATTTATATTCAGAAGGACAAGGAGTCTCACACACACTTTGGCCCTTTGATTTCTTTAAAAAAAAAAAAAAAACCAAAAAACTTTTCCTATTCGGGTTTTTCTAAAACTTTTTTTGCATTCAACCATAAAATGTATTTGACAGCAGGCTGCGTTCTAAGCCCCGAGGAGTAAATCCGCAGCCTCCCATTGAAAGCACCAGGCACATGGTGGATTTACTCTGGCACTTGACCGATCGGAAGCCAGCCCGCAGGTTTCTTGGTGTCGTCATTCTAATAAAAGCTCTGACCTGTCTCTTTGCGATGGTGTGAGGTTTAGTTTCTAAAAGCTGATGCCTAACGCTGCTTCTCTCATTCTGCTCTGTCACTGTTGGGGCAGAGCCCCGGCCTAGTACCCTTCCTTGAAATGCGGGACTGTACTCCAGCTGCCCTAGGCCCTGGAAAACCAGGGGTGAGCTTTCCCACGCACGCTTCCCCGGCTTTCCACCTACCCAGGCGTGCTTTGGTTCACAGTTTAACCCCTGGGGGAGCACATGGCCCATAAAGCAATGGACTTTGCACCTGACGACAGCCTGCAGGAGGGGCCTGTCTGCCTGAGAAGGTGATTATCTATCCCACAATAGTCCTATCCTGAAAATGGGGATATGAGCGTAGAGTTGGGGGGCAGGGAGAGCAAAGGTGACTGTGGTTAAGAAACCCCATTGCAGCAGCTTGGGGGCTAGATCATTAAAGGTTTTTAGGACCTTAATTGCCACTGTCACCAGTAGGAGTTAAGCACCTATCTAAAGCTGAGGATCAACTCCCACCGGTGGAGGGCTGAAATACCTTTGGAGGATCTCAGCCCATGTTCCTTGCTTGGCAGGCCATTTGGGGGGGGAGGGGAGAGCCAATCCTGTGTTCTTCAAAAGAACGCAGCTCCGGGGCCCTTAATGAGGGATGGAGGGAGGAAGGAGTCTCCCCTGGTCATGAGGGCTCGGGGGAAAATCCACCCGCCAGCCCCAGCGCCCCTCGGCTTCAGCTGCAGCTGGTGCTTTCTGGGAATCTGGTCCAGAGCCACTCGCATTCAGCACCCGAAAATCAGCACCTGCTTTAGAAAGCGCTGCCCTCAGCCCGCTCCAGGAAGTGGGCGCGGGCTAGCCCGAATGGGCCGTGAGGCTAGGGACAATCGGGGATTGGGCCCAGAGCTTAATTAGCTAAGCCAGACTCTTAACAAGCCCGGGACCTGGATCCCTTTGTGGATCTGCTGTAACAAGGGTGCGTTTCAGTCCTCCCTGCCCCGCTGGAGGGAGATGAGTCTCCTTGGGGCGATTGCCCCTGGCTTTTGGCCAGCAGTCACCCAGTCCCCAGCCAACTGTGCTCAGTTCAGGGTCTTCGACACTCTTGCTGTCCCCTGGTGCAAAGGCCCCCAGCTTCCTGCCCATTCACAGCAGCTGGTCTGCCAGAACTAGGCAGGATCATGGGGCACAGGACATAGGCCTAGAAGCAAGAGAAGGTTGTGGGGCCCATGCTCAGGTAATGTAGGGGGGCTGGTGATCCACTCCCTAAGGGGCAGAGAACATCCCCAGTGCAGGGCGCTCTGGCCACAGCCCCGATCCGCCCCACTATTGGAGGGCAGAGAATAGCCACAGCTCAGTGCACTCTGACCACTCCCCTGATCCGCCCCCTCTGGGCCCTGGGGGGCAGAGAATAGCCCCAGTGCAGTGCGCTCTGGCCACAGCCCCGATCCGCCCCCTATGGGCCGTGGGGGGCAGAGAATAGCCACAGCTCAGTGCGCTCCGGCCACGCCCTTAATCCGCCCCCTATGCTGGGGCCCGTATGCCCAGCTCCACGCTGGCTGGGGAGATCCCCTGCACGGGTGAGAGTCTCAGGGGGCCGTTTCCACCCATGTTGAAGGCCCCTGTGCTGCTGGATCCTCTCCCCGCGGCTTGGCAGGGCCCCGGGTGGCTTTGGCCGACGTCTTTGTTCCTTGACCTCGAGCGCTTCAGAGCGACACGACCGGGAAGCTGGGCTTCGAGGAGTTCAAGTATTTGTGGGGGAACATCAAGAAGTGGCAGGTAGAGAGATCGGGGGGAGGGGGGCGGTTATCACGTGTGGCTGAGACCCGACCGTACCCCCCCTCTGGTGTGGGAACAGGAGGGGGAACGAGAGACCTTGGGGCTCCCAGTCTAGGGGGGGCCTTTTCAAGAGCGCTGGACTCCAAGCAGCCTTCCCGGCTGGAATTGACATGCGTTACTTTCAGCCCTGCGTGTGTGTGGGGGGGACCTTGCTGCTGCATTGCCTTCTGGGTACCCAGAATTCCCAGCGCCGCACCCCTGCCTACCTGCCAGAGGTACTGGGGGTGCCCGGCAGGGGGGCAGCTGGGATCCGAGCAGTCCCCTCCTTGGGGGCAGAGTTAAGGGGCTGCGTTGCCTCTGATGTCCCCCTCCCTGCTCCCTCCGTCACCCAGCGCTCTAGGGAGGGGCTGCCGTTTTAGTGGGGGGAGAGCGCTGGGTGACTCTCTTAGCCCATAACCAACTTGTCTCCCCCCACCCACCCCCAGTGTGTCTACAAACAGTACGACACGGACCGATCCGGCACCATCGGGAGCAGCGAGCTGCCAGGCGCCTTCGAGGCAGCGGGTAAGGAGCCACTGAAGGGTGGGATTGGCGGGCGGGGGGGACGGACCCACAAGGGCTGTCTCAGGTCTATGGGGAGTGACTGTCTCTGCCCCCCACCCCCAGGCTTCCGGCTGAACAAGCAGCTGTACCAGATGATCGTGCGCAGGTTCTCGGACGAGAATGGCCACATGGACTTCGACAACTTCATCAGCTGCCTGGTTCGCCTGGACGCCATGTTCCATAAGTGGCCTGCGGGTCGGTCCTGGGGATGGGGGGGAGGGTTCTGGGGTCCTCTGCCCCCCTTTTGCCTCCGTCCACCCCCACCCCCTGCCTCTAGTGTGAGCTGGGCCCCTCCCATCTGGGTTTAGCTCTGTGTTTGTACAGCTCCTGGCACATGACAGGGGCTCCTAGGTACTACCGCAATACATCTAATAGCACTAAAATGTACAGCACCTGGCACAATGGGGCCTGGTCCATGACTCAGGCTCCTAGGTGCTACCGTAATATACCTAATAGCACTAAAATGTACAGCGCCAGACACAGTGGGGCCTGGTCCATGACTCGGGTGCCTAGGTGCTACCGTAATCCACCTAATCGCGTTAAACGGTATAGTGCCTAGTGCCATGATGGGCCCCTACGTGCTACCGTAGTACAACTAATAGCCATAAAAGTGTGCAGCGCCTGGCACCGGGGGTGTGTGCTCTGCTGCCCCCTGCTGGCTGGGATCAGGACCACTCAGCTGTGTGTACTGGCTCCCTCTGCTGCTCACAGCCGATGAATATCCTCCTCGAGCAGCTGGGAGGGGAGTTCAAATCCCTCTGGCATCAAGGCCGCCCCTCCCGGGGGGGTTTCCCCCCAAGGGGTTGCGGGGGGAGGGGGGGCTGTGCGAATAACCACTCCTGCAATGAAGCGGCAGGGCTGGGAAGAGGACGTCCAGTTCTAGGCAGGTTCCTGCGGTTGGAAAAGGAGGTTGCATCACTGCAGAATTTTTAGGGCTGAAGCCTCGGAACTGGGACCCCTGCTCCCGCTGTTTGCGGTCAGGGAGGGGGAAGCTGCATCCTGTGGCTGGGGGTGGGAAAGGAGGGACGAGCCCCTCGTAGGGAGGGAACGCTCTGTCCTAGGCCAGCGTGGCCTCCCCTCTCTGCCAAACCCGGGAGCAGCAGTGAGCTCTTGGAAACAGGAACCAGCTGCCAAGCTCCAGCCCAGCAGCAGGGCGGGAACAAGGAGCCAAGCCGCTTCGGACACAGGCCAGGCCAGATTACACAGTCAGTGGTGTAAAACTGGAGTCACTCCCTGACTGGCTTCAGTGCAGCCTGGGCCAGATTCTGATCACAGTGGTGTAAATCTGGAGTCACTCCCCAACTGGCTTCAGTGCAACCCAAGGCAGATTCTGATCTCAGTTGTGTAAACAGGAGTCGCCACATGGATGTCAGTGGCGTGACTATAGCTTCTGATCCTGTTTATGTCAGTGTGAAAGCTGGAGTAACTCCACCAGGGCAGATCCTGATCCGAGGTATACCTAGAGGGTAAACCTAGAGGGACTCCACTGGAGCAAAGGCCAGGTGCTGATCTCAGTCACATACCTTCCCCCTGGGTCACTCACTCTCTGTGCTGTATGTTAATAACTAACGAGGCCTGTCCCGGCCTCCTGGCATGTGGGCCAGTAGCATTCTCCTCATTTTATAGGTGGGGAAACTGAGACACAGGGATGGGAAAGGTCACACAGCCAGAAGAAGAACCCAGGAGTCCTGACTGTTACCTCTCTGCTCTAAACCACTAGACCATGCTGCACCTCCTTGCTCTAACCATTGGACACCACTCCCATCCCAGAGCTGGGAGTGGAATCCAGGAGTCCTGACCCCCAGCCCCCTGCTCTAACCACTCCATTGAGTGTAGCTGGCGCTGTGCTGCGTGACCTGCATTGCCTGGCAGTGGCGGGGGAGGGGGGGGGCCTGTTTGCAAACCCAAAATCAACTCCCCCTCCCCTGAAGTTCCTGCGTGAGCCTCTGAGCTCATTTCCTGGTTCGGATTTTCATCCCTCCAGCTGAGAGCGGAGTGGTGGTGGTGGTGGGTCCGGGGGAGCAGAGGTGGGGGTGGAAAGGGGAGGGGTGCTTGTGGCCGGGGGGCGGGGAGTGGCTGATCTAGGCTGAGGGATGAACTCACAGAGAACAGCCTGTTCTTTGCATGGCAAGAGGGGAATTCTCTGCATTGTTTCTGATTTACGCAACTTCTTCCCACCCTGGCAGCCCTGCTGCGGGGATGGGCTGGCCGGCGGGGAGGGGCGGCTGGAAGTGGGGGATGGGGAAGCCCCTTGATTCCCCCCTGAAAGTCTGCCTCCCAGCCCCCTACTCTGTCCCCTGCAACCCAGCCCTCTTCCCACAGCCAGATTTGCAGGATTTCCTGTTGTGGCTCACCGGGCTGGCAGGCCAGCCCCCAGCCCCAGGGCTGCCCCGAGTGGCAGAGGACTCTCTGGGGAGGGGAGGGCAGAGAGTGATACAGCTGGGGAGCAGGGGGCAGGGAAAAAGGGAGCCCTCTTAACATGAGCACCCTATGCTGCAACCCTGGCACTCCCCTGTGCCTTGCCTCCTTCCTGGGGTGCATTGGGGCGCGGGCCAGGCCCCCTCTGAGCTCCAGGGAAGCAGGAACTGGGCCGGAGCACCTCCTTGGTGGGGCACCATACGGGGCCCTGGTAAAGGCCCCAGGGGTTGTTCCCCGGCTCAGTTCAGGCTGATGGGGTGTGTGTACTGTAGCATGTGAGTGTGACAGAGGGGTGTGCACTGTCTGTGTTTCAGAGTAACAGCTGTGTTAGTCTGTATTCGCAAAAAGAACAGGAGGACTTGGGGCACCTTAGAGACTAACCCATTTATCTGAGCATGAGCTTTCGTGAGTTACAGCTCACTTCATCGGATGCATGCAGTGGAAAGTGTAGAAGATCTTTTTATATACACACAAAGCATGAAACAATACCTCCCCGCACCCCACTCTCCTGCTGGTAATAGCTTATCTAAAGTGATCACACACACAGCTCACAAATACCGACACTTATCTAAAGTGATCACTCTCCTTACAGTGTGTATGATATGGAAATGGAAATGGCCCACCTTGGTTATCATACACACTGTAAGGAGAGGTTTCAGAGGAACAGCCGTGTTAGTCTGTATTCGCAAAAAGAATGATGAGGTGAGCTGTGGCTCGCGGGGGCTCATGCTCAAATGAATTGGTTGGTCTCTAGGGTGCCACAAGTACTCCTTTTCTTTTTGCGAATACAGACTAACACGGCTGTTCCTCTGAAACCTGTCTTTATGTCTGAAGGCACACTGCCTCAGCTTCTCCACTTTTCGAGGCTCTCTTGATTAAATTACCAAAGTAAACTCTTTTCTAATTCAAAAGGAGTACTTGTGGCACCTTAGAGACTAGCCAGTTTGTTTGAGCATGAGCTTTCGTGGGCTGCAGCTCACTTCATCGGATGCATGCCGTGGAGACTGCAGCAGACTTTGTGTATGCACAGAGAGTGTGGAGCAGTGCCTTCTCCCACCCCACTGTCCTGCTGGTGATGGCTTATCTGGAGTGATCATCAGGTTGGGCCATTTCCAGCACAAATCCAGGTTTGTGAGTTTGTGTGTGTATGGGGGTGGGGGGGATGTGAGAAAACCTGGATTTGTGCAGGAAATGGCCCAACTTGATTATCATGCACATTGTGTAAAGAGTTGTCACTTTGGATGGGCTATCACCAGCAGGAGAGTGAATTTGTGTGTGGGGGTGGAGGGTGAGAAAACCTGGATTTGTGCTGGAAATGGCCCAACCTGATGATCACTTTAGATAAGCTATTACCAGCAGGACAGTGGGGTGGGAGGAGGTATTGTTTCATATTCTCTGTGTGTATATAAAGTCTGCTGCAGTTTCCACGGTATGCATCCGATGAAGTGAGCTGTAGCTCACGAAAGCTCATGCTCAAATAAATTGGTTAGTCTCTAAGGTGCCACAAGTTCTCCTTTTCTTTTTACTGTAAGGAGAGTGATCACTTTAGATAAGTGTCGGTATTTGTGAGCTGTGTGTGTGATCACTTTAGATAAGCTATTACCGGCAGGAGAGTGGGGTGGGGGGAGGTATTTTTTCATGCTTTGTGTGTATATAAAAAGATCTTCTGCACTTTCCACAGTATGCATCCGATGAAGTGAGCTGTAACTCACGAAAGCTCATGCTCAGATAAATGGGTTCGTCTCTAGGGTGCCCCAAGTCCTCCTGTTCTTTTCCCTGTCTGTGTGTGAGTGCGAGGGGGCATGCACAGGACAGAAGGTGTGTGAGCAACACACTGGGTGTGCACGCAGGCGAGAGCAGGTGTGCCGGCGGGTGGGTTTCCGGACGCGCCAGCCAGTGCGTCACTGAGAGGGTTTGTGGGTTAGCGTGTGTGTGGCAGGGCGCTGTGGCAGTCCGGGCAGGGGCGGGGGGGTGGCTGTGTGTTTGCTGTGGGTGAATTGGGTGTGGGTGAGGTGTGAATTCTGCCTTTCCTTGGAAGAGGGGGAGGGATGCGTTGTGTTTGTTTGGTTTTGGGGTGGGGGGGGATGGGAGAGAGAGAGATCTGTGTCTGGGGAGCTGAGAGTGTCTGAAAGTTGGGCGGGGTTGTTAGCCGTGTGTGTGTGGGGGGGGCAGGGTTGTTAGCTGTGTGCGTTAGCTCAGTGTTTGTGTCAGTGTGTCTTGGTTAGCTGTGTGAGCGCTGTGTGTGTTTGTGATCTTTGCGCGTGTCCGGGTTTTTTAGCTGTGTGTGTGAAGGGTCAGCTCTGTGTGTGTGTTAGAGCTGTGTAGTTGTGTCGGTATTTGTGAGCTGTGTGTGGGTCTGGGGGCGCTGTGCGATTGTGTTAGTGAGGTTTTGTGAGCCCTGTGTTAATGTCAGTGAGCTCTGTGCGGTTGTGTGAGTGTGTAGGTGTGTTTGTGGGAGCTCTGTGCGGTTGTGTCGGTGTGTAGGTGTGTTTGTGCGAGCTCTGTGCGGTTGTGTCGGTGTGTAGGTGTGTTTGTGTGAGCTCTGTGCGGTTGTGTCGGTGTGTAGGTGTGTGTGTGTGAGCTCTGTGCGGTTGTGTCGGTGTGTAGATGTGTAGATGTGTTTGTGGGAGCTCTGTGCGGTTGTGTCGGTGTGTAGGTGTGTTTGTGCGAGCTCTGTGCGGTTGTGTCGGTGTGTAGGTGTGTTTGTGGGAGCTCTGTGCGGTTGTGGCAGTGTGTAGGTGTGTTTGTGGGAGCTCTGTGCGGTTGTGTCGGTGTGTAGGTGTGTTTGTGGGAGCTCTGTGCGGTTGTGTCGGTGTGTAGGTGTGTTTGTGGGAGCTCTGTGCGGTTGTGTCGGTGTGTAGGTGTGTTTGTGCGAGCTCTGTGCGGTTGTGTCGGTGTGTAGATGTGTTTGTGCGAGCTCTGTGCGGTTGTGTCGGTGTGTAGATGTGTTTGTGCGAGTTCTGTGCGGTTGTGTCGGTGTGTAGATGTGTTTGTGGGAGCTCTGTGCGGTTGTGGCAGTGTGTAGATGTGTTTGTGCGAGCTCTGTGCGGTTGTGGCAGTGTGTAGGTGTGTTTGTGCGAGCTCTGTGCGGTTGTGTCAGTGTGTAGGTGTGTTTGTGGGAGCTCTGTGCGGTTGTGTCAGTGTGTAGGTGTGTTTGTGCGAGCTCTGTGCGGTTGTGGCAGTGTGTAGATGTGTTTGTGCGAGCTCTGTGCGGTTGTGTCAGTGTGTAGGTGTGTTTGTGCGAGTTCTGTGCGGTTGTGTCAGTGTGTAGATGTGTTTGTGCGAGCTCTGAGCGGTTGTGTCAGTGTGTAGGTGTGTTTGTGGGAGCTCTGTGCGGTTGTGTCAGTGTGTAGGTGTGTTTGTGCGAGCTCTGTGCGGTTGTGTCGGTGTGTAGGTGTGTTTGTGCGAGCTCTGTGCGGTTGTGTCGGTGTGTAGGTGTGTTTGTGCGAGCTCTGTGCGGTTGTGTCGGTGTGTAGATGTGTTTGTGCGAGCTCTGTGCGGTTGTGGCGGTGTGTAGATGTGTTTGTGCGAGTTCTGTGCGGTTGTGTGAGTGTGTAGATGTGTTTGTGCGAGCTCTGTGCGGTTGTGGCAGTGTGTAGATGTGTTTGTGCGAGTTCTGTGCGGTTGTGGCAGTGTGTAGATGTGTTTGTGCGAGCTCTGAGCGGTTGTGTCAGTGTGTAGGTGTGTTTGTGGGAGCTCTGTGCGGTTGTGTCAGTGTGTAGGTGTGTTTGTGGGAGCTCTGTGCGGTTGTGTCAGTGTGTAGGTGTGTTTGTGGGAGCTCTGTGCGGTTGTGTCGGTGTGTAGGTGTGTTTGTGCGAGCTCTGTGCGGTTGTGTCGGTGTGTAGATGTGTTTGTGCGAGCTCTGTGCGGTTGTGGCGGTGTGTAGATGTGTTTGTGCGAGTTCTGTGCGGTTGTGTCAGTGTGTAGATGTGTTTGTGGGAGCTCTGTGCGGTTGTGGCAGTGTGTAGATGTGTTTGTGCGAGCTCTGTGCGGTTGTGGCAGTGTGTAGGTGTGTTTGTGTGAGCTCTGTGCGGTTGTGTCAGTGTGTAGGTGTGCTTGTGGGAGCTCTGTGCGGTTGTGTCAGTGTGTAGGTGTGTTTGTGCGAGCTCTGTGCGGTTGTGGCAGTGTGTAGATGTGTTTGTGCGAGCTCTGTGCGGTTGTGTCAGTGTGTAGGTGTGTTTGTGCGAGTTCTGTGCGGTTGTGGCAGTGTGTAGATGTGTTTGTGTGAGCTCTGAGCGGTTGTGTCAGTGTGTAGGTGTGTTTGTGGGAGCTCTGTGCGGTTGTGTCAGTGTGTAGGTGTGTTTGTGGGAGCTCTGTGCGGTTGTGTCAGTGTGTAGGTGTGTTTGTGCGAGCTCTGTGCGGTTGTGTCAGTGTGTAGGTGTGTTTGTGCGAGTTCTGTGCGGTTGTGGCAGTGTGTAGATGTGTTTGTGCGAGCTCTGTGCGGTTGTGTCAGTGTGTAGGTGTGTTTGTGCGAGCTCTGTGCGGTTGTGTCGGTGTGTAGGTGTGTTTGTGGGAGCTCTGTGCGGTTGTGTCAGTGTGTAGGTGTGTTTGTGCGAGCTCTGTGCGGTTGTGTCGGTGTGTAGGTGTGTTTGTGGGAGCTCTGTGCGGTTGTGGCAGTGTGTAGGTGTGTTTGTGGGAGCTCTGTGCGGTTGTGTTGGTGTGTAGGTGTGTGTGTGTGTGTGTGAGCACTGTCTCTTCCTTTGCAACTCCGGCCCAGGGCGTCGCACCCCTGGCTGCTGGGGTGGGCAGGCTGGGGGCTGATACAGGCCCTGGTTGTGCCAGGCTCAGCCTCCTTCCGGATCAGCATGTGTGAAACCAGCCCTGACGCCCCCGGCCCCGAATGCTGCCCTCCCCCTCCATCCCTGGGCGTCCAGGGCCTTTGTCATACAGAGGCCAGTGCCTCTAACAGCCTGCAGGGGGCAGCATGAGAGCTAGGAATGCGTCCAGGGCACGCCAGGAATGGTGTAAACACCAGACCAAGCAATTGTGAGTGTGAGGCCCAGTCCCCGCTCTAACCAGTGGGCTCCACTCTGCTCCCTGAGCTGCGGATAGACCCCAGGAGTCCTGGCTCCCAGCCCCCTGCTCTAACCACTAGACCCCGCTCCCCTCCTAAAGCTGGGGTTAGAACCCAGGAGGCCTGGCTCCCAGCCCTCCCCTGTACTAACCACTAGACCCCTCTCCCCTCCTAAAGCTGGGGTTAGAACCCAGGAGCCCTGGCTCCCAGCCCTCCCCTGCTCTAACCACTAGACCCCACTCCCCTCCTAAAGCTGGGGTTAGACCCCAGGAGTCCTGGCTCCCAGCCCTCCCCTGTACTAACCACTAGACCCCTCTCCCCTCCTAAAGCTGGGGTTTGAACCCAGGAGTCCTGGCTCCCAGTCCCCCCCGCCCCCCCCCGCGCTCTAACCACTAGACCGCACTCCCCTCCCAGAGCTGGGGATAGACCCCAGGAGCCCTGGCTCCCAGCCCCCTGCTCTAACCACTAGACCCCATTCACATCTCAGCTCCCCATGTGTATTTGTGATTGGGGTCAGGGTGAAGGGAGGGCTTAGGCCGAGCTGAGCCCCTGCAGTCCTGGAGACTTGTATCGAACCAGAGCTGAGCGCCGGCTCCTGGGATGAGCACGTGGACGACCACAGGGTGCAGTGCGAGGGCTGGGCCGAGGGGTCCCGGGACGCGGTGGCTGACAGGAGCCAAGTGGCCTTGTATGCTTGGAAACTGAGGTTTGATGCTGGCATTTGGAGGCTGGGGCTATTACATGTCTTGCGGTAGCGTGGAAGAGCCCCAGTCATAGACCGGGGGTCCATGGGGCTGGGGGGTGGGGTGTACATTTTTATTGCGATTATTTTAGCGCTATTACGGTAGCCCCCTCGGTGCTCCAGTCATGGCCCAGATTAGGGGCAACAGGCTTGGAGGGAGGGAGTGTGGGCTTGTGTATGTGCACATGTGTGTGCGTGCATGTCTGTGTGCACACGCACGTGTGTGTATGTGTGTGGCAGCCCAGTTGGCTCAGCCCCATCTCCCTGCAAGACTCCAGCCCCCTTCCAGTGGGGTCGGAGGTCCCAGCAGGCCCATGGCCAGTGACGCACCCGAAGGGTCCCGGGCTTTAAGGGGACATTGGGGCACCTGACAGAGGGTCTCCCAAGCTGGGGGATGTGGAAGGACAGAGGCAGGAGAGTTAGAGAGTGGAGCCCAGGGCTGAGAGCCAGGACTCCTGGGTTCTATCCCCAGCTCTGGGTGGGGAGTGGGAGCTAATGGTTAGAGCCGGGAGGCTGGGAGCCAGGACTCCTGGGTTCTATCCCCAGCTTTAGGAGGGTAGTGGGGTCTAGTGGTTAGAGAAGGGGCTGGGCTTCAGGATGCCTGGGTTCTCTCCCCAGCTCAGAGAAGCAGTGTACTCTCGTGACCTCAAACAGCACTGGGAACCAGAAATCCCAGCCCTGCCAGTGACTCACCCTGTGCTGTTCCTTCCCTATGCCTCGGTTTCCCGATCTGTCAAGTCAGGGTAATTACTCCAGCGCACACGCTTAATTAGTGTTTGCAAAACACATGGTTATTACTATAGTGACAGTGACGCTGTGTGTGTCCTTGGCACCTTCCGTGTGAGGATTCCAAAGTCCCCTGGCAACACGAGTGAGGCCGGTGTCGTGGCAGATACTCCAGAAGCTGGGTCACCCCCTCATTTCACAGCAGGGGGAGGGTATTTGCCCAAGGTCACTGAGGGCAAAGACAACTCGGGAGTCCTGGCCTCCAGTTACGCTCCCACCGAGAGCCAGAAATACAGCCCAAGAGTCCTGACCAACAAGGGTCATCTATAACCCATTACATGCCACACCCCATCCCAGCTGGGGATAGAACCCAGGCGTCCTGGCTCCCAGCCCCATGCTCTAACCACTAAATCCCACTTCCCTCCCAGAGCTGGGGAGAAAACCCAGGAGTCCTGGCTTCCAGCCCCCCCTGCTCTAACCATTAGACCCCACTCCCCTCCCGGAGCTGGGGAGAGAACCCAGGAGTCCTGGCTCCCAGTTGTCCCCCCCGCTCTAACCACTAGGCCGCACTCCCCTCCCTGATCCAGGAGTCACTTTTAATTCCCAAACAGCTGCACTCGTCCCAGAAAGTCACCACTGTGTCCTCCTTCCGGCCGCATGCCTCCTCCTCCCGGAAGCCCCGGGCTGCAGCATCTTCTCCCTGGGAGCAGCCAAGGGGGGGAGATTCTGAGAGTTTGCCCTGGAGTTGGGCCAAAGGTGGGAGCAGGGAGGGGAGGGCGGCAGGTGGGATCAGAGGGCAGCCTCTTCTTTCTCTTTCTGTTTCCAAAGTGGTTGTGTTGTCATGGGCTGAGGTGCGGCAGCAGCTGCAAACCCAGTGACCTTGGTTGAGCAATTGACGGGAGGCACGTTTTGTTCCACTCCCTTCCGTGGTGGTTTCTCACTTGCGTTCTCCTTAGATGGTGACGACTGTGGTTGTCATGCCTGATCATTTACTGTTCTGGATGTCGTGGCGTCTCAGAGGCACAGGCCACCACCCCATTGTGCGAGGCGCTGTATGTTTTGATTGCTATTAGGTGTATTACAGTAGAATCTAGGCACCCCAGTCATGGATCTGGCCCCCGTTGTGTCAGGTGCTGTACATTTGCATTTCGGTAGAATCTAGGCACCCTGGTAATGTAGCAGGCCCCTGTTGTGCCAGGTGCTGTACGTTTGCATTGCTATTAGGTGCATTATGGTAGAATCTAGGCACCCCGTCATGGAGCAAGCCCCCATTGTGCCAGGCACTTTGCGTTTGCATTGCTATTAGGTGTATTATGGTAGAATCTAGGCACCCTGGTAATGGACTCAGCCCCCACTGTGCCAGGCGCTGTACATTTGCATTGCTATTGAGTGCCATTCAGCCTCCAGTTCTGATCCTTACATTCAGACAAGGGTAAGCCCAGATCAGCTTGCTCCATGCAAACTGCTAGCCGACCTGGGGCTTGTCTAGCCACCCGAGCAGGGCCATAGGGATCAGTGAGACCGGGGCCTGTTTGCCCCGGCCTCCTGTCTCCTCCAAGGGCCAGGGCCTGTTGTTTCAGAGAGAGCTGCAAGGACACCCCTGATGGGCAGTGATGGGGTGACCTGCCTCTGGAGGAGGGTTCTTCCCAAATACTGTGTGAGCCACCATACTGGGGGAGTGTGCGTGTGAGTGAAGGGGCCAATGCGTGTGGACAATGGACTGTGCATGGGTGTGCCTGTGAAAGAGTGGGGGACGGGGTGTGTGTGTGTGTGATGCTGCCCCCTGCTGGAGGGGCTGAGCCCTGCTCTGTGTGTGTATGTGTGTGATGCAAGAGAAGAACTGGGGTGCGTGGGAATAATGAACAATTATCAGCTAATTATGAAGCAGTGATATTTTAACTCCGGGTGCTGCAGGCTGGAGATAGGCGGGTGGGGAGGCTGGGTTCCTGAGGGGATAGGGGGGTGCATGGGGGGATAGTGGGTAGATGGGGGACGCTGGGCATGTGGGGGGCAGGCTGGGGTGTGCAGTGGGGGCCGGCCGTGCATTTTCGGGCATAGACCCCTGTTTATCTCACGCCGGTGCGAGGGCCTCCTCCCCCACAGCCCCTTCTGCTGACCCAGAAACTGGGGGGAGGGGCGGGCTGGGCTAGGACTCCTGGGTTCTATTCCCAGCTCTGCAGGGGCTGTTGGGCCCGTTGGTTGGCTCAGGTGGAGCTATTTACCGTAAGCCCCAGAGCGGGTGCCCCCGAGGCCCCCCCCACCCCAACTGGGCCAGGTTTGTTTTGCTTTGCCTTGTGGGGAATGAGTCACTAGCAAGAAAGTGATTTGCTTACCTCTCCCCTCCCCCACACCTCCCCATTTCCCCTCCCCCACGTTTCCTGGACGGGCCCCACCCCCAAATGGAGCCTCAAACTACCCAGGGAGCAGGAGCCCTCCCCTGGCCCCTTCTGGGATGGAAAGGGGGGGCCGCGGAGCACTCAGCCCCTCCGTCCTATTGGGGTTCTCCCGCCCCGCTCACAGACAGGTCAGGCTGCTCGGGGTTGGCAATGCTGTGGTCCTGTGCACACTAATGTTTACAGACGTGCAGACGTGTCCCTGCACACCTGTGCAAACACATGCATGTAACATGCCTGCACATACAGACAGATGCACCCAGGGACACACACAGCCAGACACCGTCGAATGCACCCCGGTGCGAATGGACCTGAGTGCAACCCTGGGCGCAGGCCCGCACACACATGCCAACACGTGCCCGCACGCAGGTACACGGGGAGGTGTGCGCAGACACGGTCAAACACACGTGCAAACGCACAAGTGCACACTGGAACATGCATTAGCTCATATTAAACTAGACACCGGAGATGGAGCAGGGCAAAATGGGCCCTGGGCCTGCTGTCCGCCTGGAGGGTCCTGCCAGGGCTCTCCAGGCTGGGAGGAGCTGGACTGGGGTCTGCACCAGCCCTGAGCCACCTGGGAAGGGGAGGTGACCCCAGCTCCCCACGATCCTGAGTCTGACCCGCAGCCCCCTGCTTTCCCAGCCCCGGGCTCCCCGCCGAAAGCTCTGCCCGTGCCCTTCAACCCCAACCCACAGCCCCCTGCTAGCCCAGCCCGGGGACCCCCCATGGATTTCCCAGTTCACTCCATGACCCTGGCAAGCGCCGATCCCCAGCCAGGGCCAGGGAGTGGCTGAGGTTAGGAGCCCTGGCCCGTGTGAGGTCAGAGCTGGGTTTGGCTGGCTATAACAGACTATTCTGCGGCCCAAGAAAGCCCGAGGCAGGCAGGGCTCGGCCAGCCAGCCCCTTGGGAGGGGAGCCCTTTCCTTCTCCTGTTTTCCATGCTCAAACTTGGCTCCAGCCTGGGAAATCCCTGAGCGACTCAGGCTGAGAACTGCAGAACCCAGGAGAGCGGCTGTTTCCCCGGGCTGTTTCCAGCAGGCTGCATAGGGAATCCCCCCTTCACGCCCAGCGCCAACTCCTCTACCTGCACCCCACCCCCTCTATCTATCTATCCATCCCCATTCACCCCCTCTATCTATCTATCCATCCCCATTCACCCCCTCTATCTATCTCTCTCTCTCTCTCTCTCTCTATCTATCTATCTATCTATCTATCCATCCCCATTCACCCCCTCTATCTATCTATCTATCTATCTATCTATCTATCTATCCCCATTCACCCCCTCTATCTATCTATCTATCTATCTATCTATCTATCTATCTATCGGGGGCCATAATGTCCCTTCCTCTACAGCAGCTGGTGCCGTCACCACTGGAGACAGGTTCGATGGACCCCATCCTTTGGTCTGTTCTGTCCCTGCGAGGGTAGATCTGGAGCGAGCGGGTGCAGTTCACACTTGGGGGCACTAGGGAGCAAATCCGGAACGGGCAGTTACGCTTGGCTCAGACAGAAGGGCCCTGTTTTGTTCCAGTAATCAGAGACCATGCCTGTGTGTGTGTATGGGGTGGGATGTCACTGCCCAGCCGCCTGGAGGTTTAAGGATCCAGTCAGGGGCTGGGCCGGAATACACCCCTGCATTCACACTCCCGTATTCACCCCCCCCTGCATTCACACCCTACACCCTACTGTAATAATCTTTGCACAAAACAGGCCTTGTGAGGGATCATTTGGAAACTAATCACTGGCTGGTCGCCACAATCACAGCGAAATGTGCCTAGCAACCTTACGCGAAATCCCCCGCGCCTCCTCCTGGCTCTTGATGTTAAAGGCACAACCACGAACTCCCGCAGCCCCATTAGGTGGAACTGGTCACGCTGGCCTGGCTTACCCAAAGGGATGTGGGTACAGTTTGCCCGGAAGCTGTAACCTGCAGCCTCAGCCAGCCAGAGGGGGGAGAAAGACGACACGAGAAAACCTGCATTTTAGCGTAGGCAGGTGAAAAGAAGGAGCGGGACTCCGCTTTCCCGCTGGACTCCAGGCCTCCCTGCGCTCGGCTGGGAAGAACTTTCTCCAGGGGATGCGTGCAGGAAGATGCTTTTCAATGGCTGATGTAAAAGCGAGGGGGAAAGCCACCCCCGCCCCATGATCATGCCCCATCCCAGCTAGGGAGACAGGAGAAAATGGCCACTGGATTGGGGAGCAGCTCCTGGCCTGCGAGTTTGGCCAGCAGGTGGTAAGGACCGTCACCTGGAACCGAGTGGAGAAAGCGTTTTCTGTTTGTTTTTCCCATAACCCTTTCTGACCTGAGCGCCTCATGGCTGGGCCTCCCGCCAAACCTCCCTCTTTGGTCTGAAATAAACTTGGTTTGGTCTTTCATCAGAATGGATCTGGGGCTGGGGACTGGCTGGATCACTCCGTTTAAGGCAGTGAGCGGATGTGCATTGATTGCCCCAGAGGGCCAGAAAAGCTAGTATATCTGGGCTGTCTGGGAGGGGCTGGATGCTGCAGAACACGGAACCAGGAGCGTGTTGGGGGTCACGCTGCAAAGAGGAGGCAGGAGGGTGTGTTGCTGGCTGGCTGCTGGGATCAGAGGCGCTGCACTAGGGCTGGCTATGCCCAGATGCTTTGGGGAAAGGGCCTGCATGCTGGCGGACCGATTGTGAGCGACCCCAGTTGGAAGCCACACCAGCAAAGCATTGGGAGGCCCCTCAGGTTGCAGGGCAGGGGGTGACACTGCCCTTCACTGGTCTGGATGGTACCCCGGAATTTCACCAGGGCTTCCCCTTCTTCCCAGCGTCCTTCCGCTGGATGATTCGTTATTCCTCAGCGCTGAGGTCTGCTGGGACAGGAGGTGTTTTTGCAGGCTGGTTGGCTGGGACATGGGGTGGGGGACTGATGCAGAGATGTGAGGGGGGGTCCAGACTGGCTGATGGGTTAGGCAGGAATCTGCTGCATCTTGAGCACAAGATATGCACCAAGTTTCATTCATCACCCCGAAGGGAAACACCTCCCCCTCCCCCGCCGGCTAACAAGATGGAGGAGCATCACCGCTGCTCCCCCTGGCATCCTGTCTTCAGCAGTGACTGGTGCTGGGCACTGTAGAGACAGGACCCATCGCTAACCCCCAGATCAATGGCACCAGCTGTTCTGCATCAGCAGGGAGGCGTTCCTTCCTTCCTGACCACGCCAGTGAACTCACCAGGGGCCCTGAAGCATGGGGGCTGGCTGCACGTGGCGGGATCAGCCAAGGGAGCTTGCAGTGTGGGCGTGTGGTGTGTGGGTGTGTGCGTGCACGGTGGGTGTCTGTAGTGAGTGGGAGTCCGTAGTGTGTGTGTGTGTGTGTTTGTGTGTGTACGCACGTGTGCAGGGGGGATCTGTAGTGTGGGGGTGTGTGCAGCGGGTGTCGGTGTGTATCACAGTGCGTGTCTGTAGTGAGTGGGAGTCCGTAGTGTGTGTGTGTATGCTTGCACAGGGGGCTCTGTAGTTTGGGGGGTGTGTGTGCGGTGGGTGTGCTCACCCACCACACACACACCTGGGACCCAGGCCCAGTGCACACTGGACACAGGCCCCCCCACCCTGGCCCCCTCGAGCCCCAGCAGGGTTCCACATCTGCTGGCTTGGCTGCCCCCCCCAGGAAGCCTGCACCCCAATTCCTGAGACACCCAGGACATGCAGCCTCTCCGCCCCCAGGCTAAAGGCAGAGGGGACTGAGCGGCTCCAGGGGGGGTCTAGTCTAGCCTGCATAGGTTCTTATGGCGTGCCCATCACTGGAGCGTCTGGTCGGGGATGCTAACCACAGCCAACCGCCGGCAAGGTGTGTGAGGGGGACCGGGGGGCAAAGTTGTGCCATGAGCCAGGGGAAGGGCTTAGCAGTAACAGCCCCCCCATCCTGCTTCTGCTAGGGGCGGGGGAGAAGGATACAGTCCCTTTCGCTTCCCTCCCCCATCCTGTCTCACTTCTTGTTTTGCAGGTTTATCAGTGTCGAAACCAACACAGACGCCCCCATGGCGCACAGGAAACTGCATCGCTCCCACCGGCTGGGGCGGGGCTGCGTCTTTGTCAGGCCTGGCCGGCCCCACTGCCTGAAAAGTCCCCCCTGACTCCACCATAAACCGCCCCGATCAAGGTGTGATGCTGTCTGGACACAGGGGCTGGCCAGGAGCCGACAGGGGTTCCCCGAGCTCCACCCCACTCGGAAACGGTGACGCGTGTGCTCCACCGCGGGACCGGTGTCTGTTTGTCGACAGGCTGAGCGTGTGCGTACGACAGGGCTTGGGTGTCGCGGCGTATCTAGAAACCCCTTGCCTCAAACCGCCGTGACGTGCCTTCCCTCACGCAGGCACCTACACGAATGTGTGCAAACACACACGCGTGCAAACACAGCCGGCATGTACGCACACGTGTGTACACAGGAGCGCACACGCACACATGCAGGCAAGCACACAAACACAACATGCGTGTACGCGCACTTGAATATTCACACACGCAAGTGACCCCCCACACGTGCACGTACGCACACACCTGTATACACACACATGCATGCAAACACACACTAATATGCGTGTGCACACGTGTATACACAAGAGCGCATATGCAGACGTATGCAATCGCACACACAACATACATGTATGCATACATCTGTATACACACACGAATGCAAACATACACTAACATGCATGTACACACATGTATACAAACACACTGCAGTTAGTCATTTACCCCCTTCCCCCATCAGTCTCTCTCAGACCAGGACATTCCCTGGGAGCCCCACTGGACCTATGTGGCCCTCATGTTGAACACCGGGGATCCCAGTCTGTACCCCAGTCCTCATCCCAGTCCTCTCGGTCACTGTGTGTCTGGGCGGCGCCCGGCCCGACGGGGCCCCGATCTCGGTCATTGTGTGTCTGGGCAGCGCCCGGCCCGACGGGGCCCCGATCTTGGTCACTGTGTGTCTGGGCGGCGCCCGGCCCGACGGGGGCCCCCGATCTCGGTCACTGTGTGTCTGGGCAGCGCCAGGCCCGGCGGGGGCCCCCGATCTCGGTCACTGTGTGTCTGGGCAGCGCCCGGCCCGACGGGGGCCCCCGATCTCGGTCACTGTGTGTCTGGGCAGCGCCAGGACCGACGGGGGCCCCCGATCTCGGTCACTGTGAGTCTAGTCAGTGTCCGGCGCAACGGGGCCCCGATCTCAGTCACTGTGTGTCTGGGCAGCGCCCGGCCCGACGGGGGCCCCCGATCTCGGTCACTGTGTGTCTGGGCAGCGCCAGGACCGACGGGGGCCCCCGATCTCGGTCACTGTGAGTCTGGTCAGTGTCCGGCGCAACGGGGTCCCGATCTCGGTCATTGTGTGTCTGGGCGGCGCCAGGCCCGACGGGGCCCCGATCTCGGTCACTGTGTGTCTGGGCGGCGCCCGGCCCGACGGGGGCCCCCGATCTCGGTCACTGTGTGTCTGGGCAGCGTCCGGCGCAACGGGGTCCAGATCTCGGTCACGGTGTGTCTGGTCAGCATCCGGCCCGACGGGGCCCCCGATCTCGGTCACTGTGAGTCTGGTCAGCGTCCGGCCCGACGGGGCCCCCGATCTCGGTCACTGTGTGTCTGGGCAGCGCCCGGCCCGACGGGGGCCCCCGATCTCGGTCACGGTGTGTCTGGGCGGCGTCTGGCCCGACGGGGCCCCGATCTCGGTCACTGTGTGTCTGGGCGGCGTCTGGCCCGACGGGGCCCCGATCTCGGTCACTGTGTGTCTGGGCAGCGTCTGGCCCGACGGGGCCCCGATCTCGGTCACTGTGTGTCTGGGCAGCGCCCGGCCCGACGGGGCCCCCGATCTCGGTCACGGTGTGTCTAGGCAGCGTCTGGCCCGACGGGGCCCCCGATCTCGGTCACGGTGTGTCTAGGCAGCGTCTGGCCCGACGGGGCCCCCGATCTCGGTCACTGTGTGTCTGGGCAGCACCCAGCTGGATGGGGCCTAAATCTCTGTGACTGTATCTTAATTTGTGTGCTTTGAAATCCACCCAGGAGCAAGCGATTCCGGGGGGGAGGGCTGTGGGTATATGGTCTCCCCTAGGACACTTGTGGGGGGGCTGGGGGCACCAGGGGAAACCCTCCCCGTGTTGCTTCCAGCAGCAGCGGAATGGATGTCACACACTCGGGTGACCAGACAGCAAGCGTGAAAAATCGGGACAGGGAGTGGGGGGTAATAGGAGCCAATATAAAAACAAGCCCCAAAGATCAGGACTGTCCCTATAAAATCGGGACATCTGGTCGCCCTATGACACCCCCCCACCCCCGCCCCCAGAAGCGGGGCTGTCTCCAGAGGGGTATTTCCAGCCCAGCGCGGCTGGTGTGGCTGGATGGGGAGGAATTTCCCCACAGAGGAGCTCACGCTCATGTGGTTAGGGGAGGAGGAGGCCAGGCAAGGTCCCTCCTCCTGCGAGGAAGGGGAAGGAAAGCCGGGCTCCTAGCTGGATTCCTGGAAGAGCCAGGGGTGGAGGGAAAACGCTCCCAGCCTGCCACACCCCACAACCTGGTTTCTCAGCAGGGCCCCCGGGCAGTGGGAAGCCTCAGCCCTAGCAGGGGACAGTCTCGCCTGCCCCCACTGCCCGCCCCTTCCTTCCTGGAAACAGATGGTTCCCGGGCCCCACAGGGGTTCAAAGGGATCCAGGGAAACGGTTCAAGGGATCTGGGGAATCCCCAACCCTCCCGCCGCTGCCAGGACCAAGGGACTTTCCCCCCTCTATCCCCAGGCCCCCCTCCCACCAGGACTCTTGTGCCGGGCGCTGCCCAGACCCCGGCCAAGATCAGGGCCCTGTCATGCTGGGCGCTACCCAGACCCAGACCGAGATCAGGGCCCTGTTGTGCCAGGCGCTGCACCAACCCCGACCGAGATCAGGGCCCTGCTGTGCCGGGCGCTGCCCAGACTCTTTGTGAGATGGGAAACCGAGGCACAGAGCGATGGCAGGGACTTGCCCGCCGTCCCCCAGGGAGCGGTAGAGGCAGCCACTAAGCCCAGATCCCCCCGAGTCCCGTCCCACAAGGCCCACCTGCCTCACTGCACAAGAGCATCATATGGTTTAACCCCTTAGCCCCCCTTGCAGGCCCCAGTCCCCCAGGCCATTTTCAAAGCACCTCCTTAGCACTCCTTCCTATGCTCCCCCTTCCCCATCACCAGAGCCCCCCCGATCTCCATCCCAGAGCCTTGGGAGAAGCAGAGCAGGGAGCGTTTGGGGATAGCTGCTCCCCAGCCACACAGGTGCCCACGTCACTGCCCCGCATTCCTGGCTTGCGGGGTGGGGCGGAGGGCGGCCGGGCAGCTGTGACAGCTCGCTGGGATGAAGGCTTCCCATGGGGGAGCAGTTTGGGGGTGGGGGGGTTCTGTAGGATCTTTTGTGCTGTGGCCGAATGTCTCCCCACAGTGCCCTCCCACACACACACCTCAGGGCAGGCCTGGCACCAGCCGGAAGTGCCAGCAGCTGGATCAGTCCTTCGGCTCGCATGACTCACCTGCTTCTGCCTCACTTGTGTGACCAGGGGTGGGGGTGGGGGGGGGCTGTTTCAGAGGGGAAGTCTGGCCTCTCAAGTGCTGGGAGGCCCCAGGGTGACTGCCGGGAGCCGAGATCTGGGCCCCCGAGCTCCCCTGCGGGAAGCCACCTTCCCTACCGCTGGGCTAGTTCCCAGCCCCCTCGTGCGGAGACTTGAGATTCCCCGGGTGCGTGCGTGCGTGCGCACATTCGTTCATTCCCCCTCGCCAGCCCCAGGAACCCCGTTGTCAAGCCGGGCACCTCGGCTCGCTAGGGCCCAGGGCCGCGTTCAAGGCCGGGGACCCCTCTCTGGGTGCGCAGTCGTGCAAGGCACGATCGGCCGGCCGATCTCGCTCACATTCCTGTAACACCGTTCACAGATTCCAAGGCCGGAAGACAAAGCGCCAGGCCCCTGGAAAGGAAGGTCTTGCTCGCACGAGTGCACCGGGGGGCCCACTAGTGACCCAGATACACCGGGCTCGCCCCGGCTGACTTGCCTAGAAAGGCAAGCTGGAGCTCAGCCCCGGGCAAAGGCATGTGCCCTTTGCTCTCTGTCAAAGGGTCTGTTTGTCGGGTTGCGTAATGGGCGGGGGGACCGACTAGTTTCTTAGAATCAGCAGCTGCCAAAGGACACAGCGGCCTGGGTCAGGGCTACAGACAATGGCAGGGGGCGTGCGAGGGCAGTGCTAGTGGCGGGCGTGCAAAATAGGGAGTGGAGAGAGCATGTGTGGGAGAGGGAGAGGGAGGGTGCAGAAAGACGTGTGGCCTTGTGCCTGTTCCAGGCGGCATGGGGCGCGGGTGTGTGCACTCGTGAGGGGGCGTGCTCGTGAGCGTGGGCAAGAGTCACTGTGCACAATAGTGAAAAGAGAATGGCATGAGCTGGGAGTGATGGTGTAAATGCAGCCCCGGTGACTTGCACCATGGAACAGCTGCACTCATGCGTGTGCGTCCGCTCGTGGGCGTGTGAAACGGGTGTGTGTGTGTGTGTGCAAAGCTGTGTTTGTTCCTATGCATGTGTGTGCAGTCGGGCCTGGGCGCAGAACTGAGGGGTTCACGCATGGGCGTGCAACGATGTGCGTGTCCAGTTGTGTTTGTGCGCCGAATTGTGTAGGTTTGTGTGTGCAGAATTGTGTTGCTGCGTGTGTAAGCCATTGTGTGGGCGTGAGCATCATTTCGGTGCGTAATTGTGCCTCTGTAATGGCGCCTCTGTGTGGGCGCATCTCCGCTTTTTGGGTGTGCATAACGGTGTCTCGGGGGGGGGGGAGTGTCGACCCGTACAGGTGTGTAATTGTGTGTGTGTAATTGTGCATCTTGTCTGCGTGTAACTGTGTTTGTGCGCCTAATTGCGGCTCTCTGTGTGTGCAGTGGTGAGTCTGTGAGTGACAAATCCATTTTCACTCAAGTGGTTTCCTCCGTGTTTTGGGATCCTCCTCAAAACCCCACGTCCCCCAGGCCAGCCCCATGCCTGTATCTTCTCAGCCTCTGCGCCCACCAGTGCTGGAGAAACCAGCCCGGCCCGGCTTCCGTGTCCATCCTGACAGTCCTTGTTGGCTGTATACGGGTTTTCAACTCTGGTAGCCTAGCATCAGTGCCCGGGAGCGGGTGACATAGGGAGGGGCAACCCAGTGGCATGGACCTGAGCCCCCGTTGACCGGTTGCAGGGCACATCTGTGCCACAGATACCATCCCGCTACAGTCGGTGACCTACAGCCACTGGGGCAATGGACAGCCGGCAGCGTAAGAGTCAGCCAGGCCATACAGCCGGCAGCCTCTCTGCTCGTGGCTGGTGGCTGCTTCGCTTGTGCAAATCCTTGCCCGTGGGGCACTGGCATGCCGATGCTCTCCTGCATCAGCTGGGGGGCACCAGGGCTAAAACAGGGTTCAAGAGAGGCCTGGCTAACCCTGCAGCTCTGAACTGAGATGCCAACATGGGAGGGGTCAAGGTCATGCTCCAGGGCCCCCATTTGTCTTCCACAGAGGTCAGGAAGGAAATCTCTCTCCCAGGAGATTTGCCTCTGACCAACAGCCTGAGCTGGCAAAGCCATTGACTCCGCCTGGCACTGACTGAGGGTCCACAAACCCCACTGTTGCTATTAAGGGGGTACTTTGGAGGCCCCAGCCAAACCTGGGGCTCCCTCGCACCACGCAAGAGAGACCCCGCCAATCAGGGGAAGGCAGGGTGACTACCCCGACTTCAGAGGCCCAGGAAGACCAGTGACTTCCCCAGGGCTGCCCAGGCAGAGCTGGGGACGGAGCCCGGGAGTCCTGAGTCCCGCCCGGCCAGCCTTGCCTGTGAGGGGCTCTATGAACACGCTTGAGGGGAAGGTTCCAAACCCCGGGAGCAGCCTGGATCCAAAGTCCCAGCTCCCCAGATTCAGGGTTTCAGCAGCAGCCTTATTCCAGAGGCCGGTTCTAGCTCGGTTCCGATCCGGGGGGTGGGAGAGGAGGTGGAAGGGGTGGATCCACCTGGAACTGTCCACCCCCATCCCCCATGTCGCCGCATGGAGGCTCACGTGCCCTGTTTGCCTTAGGGCATGAGCCATCATCAGCTGACAGGTCTCCAGCCGGGTCCTTCCCTCCAGGCAGCCTTATCGGCTGATGCAAGAGGCAGCTGCCAGGGTGGCGGCTCCGCCCGGTTAGCCGGGCGACTGGGGCCTGGGAAAAATCCCCCCGGGGGTTGGCGCCGGTAGGGCTCGACACCATTAGGGTAGCAGCTGGCATGGGCGTGGTTGGGTAGTGGGGTGGGCGAGCTGGGCGGCTCAGTAGGGGGCGCTCTGCCCGCAGAGTCAGTGCCGAACCCAACACCCTAGGGGTGCTATCTCTCCGATGCAAGAGAAAACCCCTTGTGGCCATTCAGGAGCCCAGGGCGGTTTCCACCAGAGCAGGGGTGATCCGTCCCCTGCCAGCGCTCAGATGAGGATAAACCTGTCTCAGATCCTTCCGCGCTTTCAGTCGGATGCTGGGGTCACCCTCACTCCTTGTTGTGCTACACAGCAGCCAGGCCTTTCTGAAGACGGGGGCCGCGTCTCAGAAGCAGCTGAGTGATCCCTGCATAAACAGCGGCCACGCTGCACCCCAGAGCTGGCTGTGTTTCAGTGCCGAGGGGGAGATTCCTGTACAAACAGCTGCTGTGCCCCACCCCAGAGGTGGCTGCATTTCATTGCTGAGTGAGCTGTACAAAGAGCTGTGGCTGCGTTTTAGCAGTAGCAAAGTGATCTCCATGCATCGTCTACAAGGATTTTGGCGTGGAAGGTAACAGAGAAATAGACACATCCGCTCAGTAGCCATATGCTGCACGTTCCCTTCATAAATCTGCCCCATCCCCTCCCATCCCAACAGTCCCTAAGGATTGGCTCAGTGGGAAATACCCTCGGTGCAGGCACTGGGGGGCGGAGCTACCTCTGGGGTGACCTCCTTCTGCTGTTGTGGGTTTAGCCAATGGCAGGCCAACTCTGGTATCTGATTAACTCCGCCCCTCCGATGACACATTTCCTGAGTCACTGAGTTCCACAGGTGAGCCAGGGGGGCTGGGTTGCTCTGTGATCACTCCGCATAGCTGAGCCAAGGGATCCATCCAGAAGCCAGCCCCAGGGTGGGTCAAGGGTCTGGGCTGGGTCTCGGGTGAGCTGGGTTCTACTCTGGCTCGGCCACTGACTCCATGTGGGACTGTGGGTGAGTCATTTCAGCACTCTGTGCCTCAGTTTCCCCACCTGTAAAATGGGGCGCATACGCCTGCCTTGGAGAGGACCGGAAGCTCTTGGGGGCAGGGGCTGATTTGTCCTTGGTGTCTGCAGCGCCTGGCAGCTGGGGGCCCTGGGCCTGATGGCAGCTGGGGTCTCTAGGTGATACCGTAATTACCATAATAATTGCTCCATCTATAACCCTAGTGGGGTCTCCCTTCCTCCCTCCCTGTGGGATTTAACTTGCTACGTTTCCCTTCCCCCAAGAGGCTGCCTGGAGCCGGCAGGTAAACAGCTACTCCTGGGCTCACCTGAGTCTTGGCACACAATGAGCTCATTGTTCTCCCTGCCTTTCCTGAGCTCACCTGCAACAGCTGATTCCTTAACCCTCTCCTGCATGCCCTGCCTACCCGCGCCACCCTGAGCCAGGCGAGGGGATCCTGGGGCGGCCAGCTGGCAGGCGCACTGGTTCTCTGGCTCCTCTGGGCTGCAAACAACCCCCTGAGACTCAGTCCCGCCCCGCCACCTGCAAGGGGCTGTCCCTGCAGTGTAGTTATTCTCTGCCCCCCAGGGCCCATAGGGGGTGGAGCGGGGGCGTGTCTGGGGCGCACTGAACTGTGACTATTCTCTGCCCCCGCCCCCCCGGGAGAAAAGCAAGCGTTAGAGCAGCCTTAGGGGCACTCAGTGTCCCTATCTGTACAATGGGAGACTAGCCCTGCCTTTGTGTATTTACACTGGATGTTCTTTGGGGCAGGGACTGTCTCTCGCTCCGCGCCTGGCTTGCTAGGGCCCCTGATCTCAGTCAGGGTCTGTGCAGTGCCTGGCACAATTGGGCCCTGATCTTATTTTGGGGGCTAGCAGATGATAACCAATAAGAGACTGCAGGGCAAGGGTGTTGACCCATCCCATCACTGAAGAGGAAGGCTGGCTCAGTGGTTAGGTGGCTCTGCTACAGGCTTCCTGGATGACCGTGAGCAAATCACTTAGCGGCTCTGTACCTCAGTTTCCCTATCTGCACGGGGGAGGGGATGGGGGCGTGTGCAAGGAGGAACGAGTGCCAGTCTGTGCTGCACACGAGGGTTCCCCGCCGGCGAGGGTTACGTGCCCGGCTCATGGTGCCAGGGGAAGAGAATGAGCTCAGGTGGCGCCCGGCTCTGATCATCTGGCGCCTGGCCTGGCTCAGCCCTGTGCCTGGCTGGGAGGTGACTCAGGAGGCCGGGGCGGGGGACACGGGGGAAGCGCGTGACACTGAGGTCACCCGCGTGAGCCCTTATGTAACCAGAGGGAAGCCCTGTCATCCCTTCCTGGAACTGCCCCCACCACCTCCTGGGCGCTCGGCTGTCTGAGCGATGCACGCCCCTTTCGGCGCCGTTTCTCCCCGCCCCCAGGTGGTTTCTGTACACCTGGCAGGACTCCTGGGTTCTCACTGGGAGGGGAGTGTTTAGGGCAGGAGACTGGGGGGCTGGACTCCTGGGTTCCATTCCCGGCTCTGGGAGAGGAGTGGGGTCCAGTGATTAGAGCAGTGCGGGGCTGGCAGCCAGGACTCCTGGGTTCCATTCCTGGCTCTGGGAGAGGAGTGGGGTCCAGTGATTAGAGCAGTGGGGGGCTGGCAGCCAGGACTCCTGGGTTCCATTCCCGGCTCTGGGAGAGGAGTGGGGTCCAGTGATTAGAGCAGTGGGGGGCTGGCAGCCAGGACTCCTGGGTTCTATCCCTGGCATGGGAGGGGAGTGGGGTCTAGTGGTGGGAAGGTGGGATTGGGGACCAGGGGTGTTCCTATCTCTGCCACCGATCGGCTCTGTGACCTCAGGCAGGCCCTTCCCCCGCTCTGTGCCTTAGTTTCTCCCCGTCTGCAAAACGGGGGACGTGATGCCGACTGGCCTGCCAGCAGGCTGTGACGTTGCCTCAGTGTTTATAACGGGCTCAGCGATGCCCAGCTCACAGGGGCCATGGCTCACGAAGCAATGAGTCTGGGGGTATGCGGGGGGAGCTCCCAGGCAGGCTTGGTGAGCAACATCCTTGTTCCCACGACTACCTTCAGTCACGTCCGTCCGGGAGAGGGAGATCTGGAGGGAGAACCGGGGCCTGGCATGAACCAGGAAGCCCTGCGGAATCACCCACATGTGGCGAGATCTTGCCAGTAGCCTTCTGCACTTCCTGATTGACTTGCCGGGCTTCAGCATTGTTGCTGTCTGGGAAAGTGGGTGGTGCTTCTCGGACCAGATGGCGAAACCGGCTTGGCCTGGGCTCGGTTGGCAGGGGGCGTTGGCCGGAGGAAGGCCAGGTCGGGCTGAGCTGTGGCATCAGGGAGGGGGTGTGGCTACCACCATGCCAGCGCAGAGCGATTGAGAGCCGGCAGGGGCTGTAAACCTGGACAGGGAGTTACCGCAGCGCTCAGCCGGCTCAGGGATGAGAGACGGGCCGGGGCGCCCATTCCAGGCTGGGCCCTGCTTGCTTGTACAAGGGCGCCCCTTGTACATGGGTGAGGGATCTGTGTATAACTAGCTGCTGCGTCCTACCCCAGAAGTGGCTGCATCTTAGTGCTGGGTGATCTCTCCGGCCCATACACACCCCTCTATCCATCTCTCTGTCCCTACACCCCCCATCATCTATCCCCCTACACACCCCTCTGTCCACCCGTCTATCCTTAGATCTGCATACACACCCCTCTGTCCACCCGTCTGTCCCCCACATCTATCCCCGCTCCACCTTTATGTAACTATCAGCATATTTGGTAGGTAGGAGTTCAGGGTGCGGTGAGGGTTACGGACTTTTAAAGAACCGGGGTGCGATTTTTAATGCTGGTGGCCCTGATCTCGGGGTCTGGGCAGTGCCTGGCACAATGGGGCCCTGATCTCGGAGTCTGGGCAGTGCCTGGCACAATGGGGCCCTGATCTCGGGGTCTGGGCAACGCCTGGCACAATGCGGCCCTGATCTCGGAGTCTGGGCAGTGCCTGGCACAATGGGGCCCTGATCTCGGGGTCTGGGCAACGCCTGGCACAATGGGGCCCTGATCTCTCTCTGCTGGGGCCTCTAGCCTCTGCCTTTATACAAGCAACAATACAGACAATCAGAGGACGGGACTGAAGCCAAAGGCAGTTGTAACAGAGGCAGGAATTGCCTGCGGGTCTCGGGCGCTGCTGCAGGGTTCGGAGGGCTTAGCCAGCGGCTGCTAGTCCCGGCGACGCGTTTCCAGCCGCCGCCCGCGGGGCTGGGGACGTTGTTCCTGGCGTGGCAGGGCTGCAGCTTGGAGCTGAGCGCTGGGTTTACGTTCCTTCGAGTTGTGCAATTCATCAGCTTCTGCTTTTCTGACGGCCTGCCGGGTCGTCAGAAACACATCTGCAGCCTGCCCGCGTCAGCCTTTTCCCGGCAAAGGCCAGAGGCAGGGCCACACCAGGCAGACCCAAAATGCTCCGGGGGCGCTGGGGAGGGGTGCTGCCCACAGTTATCCACGTGGGCTAGGGAGAGTGGGGTCTAGTGGGTGCAGGGGGGAGTCAGGACTCCTGGGTTCTATGGCTCAGTCTGGGAGGGCCGGAGTCCGCAGCTGGTGTGAATCAGGATCACTCCTCGGCTGATTGGCCTCAGCGGGGGATTTGTCCTGTAAGTTTTTAAGGCCATAAGGAGCCAGTCTGATCTCCTAGGGACTGGAGCTGGAAGCCAGGACTCCTGGGTTCCCTTCCCAGCTCTGGGAGGAGAGTGAGGTCTAGTGGGTTAGAGGGAGAGGGGGCTGGGAGTCAGGACTCCTGGGTTCTATCCCAGCTCTGGGAAGGGAGTGGGGTCTAGTGTTTAGAGCAGGGGAGTGGTGTCAGGACTCCTGGGCTCTATGAAACTTAGTTAATGAATTTTCTATAAGTGTCAATTATTGGTCTGTGAGCTCTGCCAGGCGAGTCCAACTGGGACGCCCCCGGCTCTGACGTGTTTATGCTCTTCCTGGACGCTGGCACCTCCGTGAGGATTGGCGATGACCCCAGGCAGCCTTTACCAAACCAAGCAGAGTCTGTCAGCCAGTGGGCTGCACCACAGGGCAGGCCGTGGGCTGCCGGAGAGGAGCAAATGTTCTGATATGGTCCTTCCCGAGCTGCCGTGGGGTCCATCCGTGGCTCAGTCCCATGGGACAGCTGCCAGTCTGTGCTAGGCGTCAGTTGTTCCATCCTCATCTTTTTGGACTCTCTGCTGCTACAGGTCAGTTTCAGCCAGTCCTTTAAGGCCCCTTTCACACAGACACCCCTCGGACAGTCAGTGGGACACACAGGACTCATGTCTCCTGTTGTGGGCCAGGAGCAGCTTTTTCACCCTTTTTTGCAACCATGGGGGAGCAATGCAAAGGGCAGAGGGAAACTGAGGCACACACCCGGATCACCTGGATTGACAGGTCTTCAGCTGTTGTTAAGACTGCGCTGATCACAACACGCCCACCATTCTTTTCACACTCTTGCCTTTCTTCTCCACGTTCATCCAAAACATTTCACAATGTCATCTTCCCATCTTCTTGGAGGCCGACTGGGTGGTCTTTTCTTTTTCTTGCGGGTCCCATTCAGCAATATTGCTGTCCACCTTTTGTCCGTGAGCCATGCTGTGTGGCCCACCCATCGCATCTTGTTATGTCTGCTTTCCACGATAATATCTTTCACACCGCTGCGTTCTCTGATCATTTCATTTGGGACGCGATCCAGAAGGGAAATTCCCAACATAGCTCACTCCATTGCCCTTTCAGCCACCGACAGCCGCTGTTTGCTCTTCGTCAGTGCCCACGTTTCACTGCCATACAGCATGGCTGGCAGCACTGTTGAATTGAAGATATTTGTACGTGTGGTCTTGTCGGTTTTTCCTTTGAGGACGTCCTTGATGGAATTAAACGCACACCATCCTGCCCGAATCCCTCGCGAGAGTTCTCCATTCAGGTATTGGCACATATTAACTTCTTGGCCCAAATATATGTACTGTTCCACTTCTTCGATTTCTTCTCCTGTTACCGTTATTCAGGCTTTTCGTAAGACGTCTGATCACATGTATTTTGTTTTGCGGTGATTCATTTTCAGGCCTACCTGACTGCTTTTCTTGTCGCATCTTCGTAGCATGCTCTGCAGTTGGTTGGTGCTTTCGGCAATTAGTACGATGTCGTCCGTGAATCTGAGGTGGGATAATCGTTCTCCATTTATGTTGACACCACTTCTCCAATTGATCTTGTTCATAAGCATTTCAAGGCAGGCGGTGAATAGCTTCGGTGAAATCGTTATCTCCTTGTTTTCATGCCTTTTTCGACTGGGATGCGGAGGGGAGTTTCGAGGAGAGTAATGTCTGTTGTACATCCAGTATTCACTTCCTTCAACAAACTGATGTACTGCGTGTTAATGCCCTGCTCTGCGAGCACCTTTAATAGTGCGTTAAACTCGACACTATCGAAAGCCTTTTCATAGTTGATGGAAGCAATGCACAGTGGGAGTTTGTATTCCCTCGCTCTTTCTAGGAGCTGGATAAGGGTAAATATATGGTCGATCATACTGAAATTTCTTTGAAACCCTGCCTGCTCTCTTGGCTGTTGTTCATCCAGAGTCTGTGAGAGTCGGTTTGTTATCACTTTTGTAAAAAGCTTGTAGATGTGAGAAAGCAGGCATATAGGGCGGTAGTTCTTAAGATTTTCTCGATCACCCTTCTTGTGCAGCAAGATGGTATTCGACTCCTTCCAGCTTGATGGTATTTTTCCTTCGTCAAGATATAGACTAAATCTTAAAGCGAGGACCTTCCAAAGTTTTTCGCCTCCTGCAGAAATAATTTCTGACGTTATTCCATCTTTGCCTGGAGCTTTTCCCTTCTTCATCTGGTGTAGTGCGCTTCGGACTTCGCTGACGATTACTGGGGGGACGCGTTCTTCTGACTCTTGGAGCGTTGGGAGAGGGACATTGATTCTTGATTTGAACAGTTCTGTATAGAAGTCCTTGCAGACCTCCTCCATCCCTGCTCTGTTGATCACTGTCTATCCGTCCTTGTTCTTCAATGCTGTTATGCTCAGTCGATACTGTGTCAATTCCCACTTGCATGTCCTAAGGCTCTTGCGTGATTCGGCTGTTTTGAGGAGCTTTTCTTTCCGGAAATTCTCCACGTCGCCCTTCAGTTTTCGCCGTATAAGCTTGCACAGAATGGAGGACTCGAGGTTGTTATCTGAGCTCCTTTGCCTGTTTCTCTGCTTCTCCAACAAGCTTTTCGTTTCATTCGAGATCCTTCCCTTCGCCTTCTTCAGCTTTTCACTTTCAGCTGCTTTCATGCAATGTCTCAGCTCGTCAGCAAAGATCCTATGGTCCTCATCACGCTTTTCCGTCTGGCTCCTGTCAAACCCAGAAAGCGCTTTCTTCAGCTTTGCTTCATCGAATGTCTTCGGACGATGTTTCCTGTCTGCCGTCTGTAACGCCGCCTTGTTCACCGCTTCCTCGAAAATCAACTTCGCTCCAAGCAGGCGATGGACACTGCCGGTGTTGAAAGCCTGCACCACAGAGACATCTTGAACGATGCGCCTTTTATCGACTAAAATACAGTCCATTTCATTCTTGCTCTTCGCGTTTGGCGTGATCCACGTCCACCTTCTTGCGACCTTCTTTTTGCACCAGGTGTTTGCCACGTACAGGTCTTTCGTTTCTGCCATCGCGACCAGCCTTTCTTCTCTTTCATTCCTTTCGCTGCTGCCGTATCCCCCTATGAACTCGTCGCCAGCTTGCCCTCGCCCAACCTTGGCGTTGAAATCGCCCATCGCGACAGTGTGAGTGGACTTTTGCGCGAGGGCTCTTTCGAGCTCTCGGTAGAAATTCTTCCACTTCTTCGTCCTCGCTTGTACTTGTGGGAGCGTAGGCCGGGATGGCCTTGAGGGTAACTTTTGACGCCATCTGAAGATGAAGCCCACCGATACGTGATGATATTAGCGGGCATGATCTGACTTTCGAAGGCCAATCCTTCCTGACGATAAATCCGACTCCTCCGACATTTCTAGCCCCATCTCCCTTTCCGAGCCCCACAGTGCTTCCATCCTTCCAGCTGACCTCCAACTCCTTCTTTCATCGGGTTTCACAGACACCGAGGAGATAGCATCTTACCCTTTTCTTCTCCTCCATCAGGTGGTTTAACGTTTCCTCCCTTGCCAGTGCCCTACAATTGTAAGTACACACAGCGAGGCTTGTGTTTTCCCATGTTGGCCTAGCGCCTAACATTTTTAGCAATGTCTTGTCGCTCAGTTTTCGCTCCGCCACCGTAGAACGGTTCGACGGCGCTCAGGGAACTAAGACCTATTTACTCATGGTGTTTTAGCCGTAAACTTCAAGCCATCCCACTGGCTAGGTGGGCAGGTGGGGGCACACATGGGCATCATAAAAATATTACAGGACATTCCTACTTTGTCACGCCTGGGCGGAGGGAACAGCCCCAGTGGACGCGCCGTAGGGATGGTGATGAATGATCGAGAGGCTCTTGGATTCTCCGCGACGTGAATCTCACGGCACCAGCCCAGGTCAGCCCACGGGACCCATCTAGTCTGACATGAAAGTTCACCTCTCAGCGCTAGTTTTTCAGGCTCTCTGCAAACTCAGGCGCATGTGACTTCCTCAGCTGAACTCAGGTGACGTTTTTGAGATTTTTATTTTTGGGGGGCGACTGTAACTGCTGAAGGCTTCCTGTCTGTTATAAACAAAAGCTGAGACTCTGGGAAACGTTGGCAGGGTCAGAGCATGCCCCAGTTACACCCCCTCCCCCTCGCTCCCAGAGCTGGGAACAGAACCCACTCAGCCCCCTGCTGCTCCAGCCACTAGACCTCACTCCCTTTCCAGAGCTGGGAATAGAATCTAGGAGTCCTGACACTCAGCCCCCCTCTAACCCACTAGATCCCACCCCCCTCCCAAAGCTGGGAAGAGAACCCAGGAGTCCTGGCTCCCAGATCCCTCCTGCTCTAACCACTAGCCCCTGCTCCCCTTCCAGAGCTGGGAATAGAACCCAGCCGCCCCCCCCCCCCCCCCCGACCTTTCCAGTAGTGGGACACAGTCCAGGAATTTCTCAACCGGGAAACTGAGTGGTTGAACCACCCCCTCCCCCACCCCCGCGTCTGACTCCCAAGAACTGCATCAAACTCTTGTGAAAGGCCAGCCCTCCCCTACTCAAAGGAGCACATAGGTTCAAATTCACAAGCCGCTGGGGTTTGATTCTTCTGGGCAAATGAACACTGCTGCGGGGGGGAGCTTTCAATTTCCCCGTCTCCCCCCAACTGCGCCCTGGGCCCCAGTCCTGTTCTCACTTGGGAAACGTTTCTGGTTCATCCTGCAAACCGGCCAGTGCAGGGATGCGATCTCCCTGCTCCTTTAACCTCTTCTGAGTTCTCCCGCCCCCCCTGCCCCCCCCCGGAGCTGGTCCCAACAGCTGGACTGAGAAACTTGGCACCATCGAGGGCATGAAATAACCACAGGGGGCTTCACCAAATGAAGCTGGAGGGGCTGTTTGCTTTGAACAAAACCCCCGTTCTTCACCACTTCTCTTGCCAAGTGGTTTCAGGGGACTGGGATTCCTGGCTGGAGAGAACGGGGCCAGATCCCCGGCCGGCATAAATCAGCATCTCTCCAATGGTGTCAATATGGCCAGATCCCCAGCTGGGGTAAAGCGGAGTCACTCCAATGGCTCCAAATGGAGCCAAATCCCCACATGGGGTAAATCAGCTTCGCTCCAATGGAGTCTTTGGGGCCAGATGCCCAGTTGGGCTAAATCGGTGTCACTCCAGTTGCGTCAATGGGGCCAAATCCCCAGCTGGGGGAAATCGGCATGGCTCCATTGAGCAGAGTGGGGCTGATCTGCACCAGCTGCGGGTCTGACTCGTTGGTTCTAGTGTCTGAACCGGCAGTCGGACCTGCCCCAAGTCCCACCCAGCCCTTCCTGGAGGAGAGGGAAGGGTCCTCCCCTGATATGTATGTGCCACTAATGAGAGAAGGTGCATTTCTGGGGAGCCCAGAGCTGGAATAACAGAGTGGCTGCGGGTCGGGATTGCAGGGAATGGGGTGAGCCCAGGGTTGGGCTAGCTGGGGGCTGCGGGTTGGGATTGCAGGTCACCGGCAAAACTGGGGTGGGGGGGAGCCTAGAGCTGGAATAACAAGAGGGGCTGCAGGTCGGGATTGTGGGGCACTGGCAGAGCTTGGGGGGGAACCCAGGGCTGGGCTAGCAGGGGGGTGTGGGTCGGGATTGAGGGGCACCGGCAGGGCTGGGGTTGGGGGGGAGCCCAGGGCCGGGACAGCAGGGGGCTGCGGGTCGGGACTGTGGGGAACGGGGGGAGCCCAGGGCCGGGATAGCAGGGGGCTGCGGGTCGGGACTGTGGGGAACGGGGGGAGCCCAGGGCCGGGATAGCAGGGGGCTGCGGGTCGGGACTGTGGGGAACGGGGGGAGCCCAGGGCCGGGACAGCAGGGGGCTGCGGGTCAGGACTGTGGGGAACGGGGGGAGCCCAGGGCCGGGATAGCAGGGGGCTGCAGGTCGGGACTGTGGGGAACGGGGGGAGCCCAGGGCCGGGATAGCAGGGGGCTGCGGGTCGGGACTGTGGGGAACGGGGGGAGCCCAGGGCCGGGATAGCAGGGGGCTGCGGGTCGGGACTGTGGGGAACGGGGGGAGCCCAGGGCCGGGATAGCAGGGGGCTGCGGGTCGGGACTGTGGGGCACCGGCAGGGCTGGGTGCGAGTGGGTGACGCAGGTCGGGGCTGAGGTTACTGACGGTGCCGTCTGACATCCCAGAGGCCTGAACTCATCCCTTCTGCCTCTTTCCCCAGACGTGGGGGATGAGATTGCAGGCAGCAGCGGGGGCCATGCAGCACCAGCAGAAGCTCCCGGGCGGCGGGATGGGCGGGAGGCCCAGCGCATTCGCAGTGCTCAGCATCTCTGGCCGAGGGAACCCAGCTGGCATCACGCTCCGCTCAGAGTGACTCAGAGAGACCTTCCCGCAACCCAGAGCCCACACGCTCCTCACCGCCCGCCCCCACCGCAGGGATCCTTCCGGGAATCTCCCTCGGGGGCCAGCCAGAGAGGGGGCTAGGAAACAGCGGAGCGGCTCTGAGTCCATCCAGGAGGAGGCGGCAGGACGCGCGCACGCATCGAGACACAATCAGGTGCAAGGTTGCACAAACTCCCGTGTGCAGAGACACACGCCTGCCCATGCAAAGACACACACCTCGGCACAGGCAGACCCAGAGACGGATGTGTGCAGAACTCCCCCCACCCCTGCTGTAAATGTCACCCCCATGCCCCACTATTAATGTCACACACATACACATTGCTAATGTCACACCACACAAGACCCCGTGGCTAATGTCGCACCCACATACACCCACCCACTTATTAATGACAGGTTTCAGAGTAACAGCCGTGTTAGTCTGTATTCACAAAAAGAAAAGGAGTACTTGTGGCACCTTAGAGACTAACCAATTTATTTGAGCATGAGCTTTCGTGAGCTACAGCTCACTTCATCGGATGCATACCGTGGAAACTGCAGCAGACTTTATATACACACAGAGAATATGAAACAATACCTCCTCCCACCCCACTTATTAATGTAACACACACACACCTCACTATTAATGTCACACACATACACACCATCAGGCTGTCAATGTCTCACACACACCGACAACACCCCACTATTGATGTCACACACGTACACAACATCACACCGTCAATGTCTCACACACACCAACAACACCCCACTATTTGTGTCACACATGTACACAACATCACACCGTCAATGTCTCACACAAACCGACAACACCCCACTATTGGTGTCACACACGTACACAACATCACGCCGTCAATGTCTCACACACACCGACAACACCCCACTATCAATGTCACACACGTACACAACATCACGCCGTCAGTGTCTCACACACACCGACAACACCCCACTATTAATGTCACACGCGTACACAACATCACGCTGTCAATGTCTCACACACACCGACAACACCCCACTATTGATGTCACACACGTACACAACATCACGCTGTCAATGTCTCACACACACCAACAACACCCCACTATTGATGTCACACACTCACTTTCTAGTAATGTCATTGAGAGCCCTGAAATTGACAAGGAAACAGACCAGCTCGGGTGCTTTTTCCCCCTCTCTTGCCAGAGGTGGGGGGCTGCTGGGGCGGAGGCCAGCATCCCTGCCCGTGGGGCAGGCTATGGGGGGAGGGCTGTGTGTGGATGAAGAGGGGGTTGAGAACTGGCTCACCTGGAAGCAGTCTCCATCCCTGCAGATGAGTGCCCCCCCCAGCCCCCATCCTCCACCTGTCACAGATGGAAACCCTCATTACAATTATCCCTAACTGGATGGAGGGGTGAAATGAGGCACGGGGGGGGGGGGGGGAAGGGACTCCACCGTGGTCACCCCCTGAGTCAGTGGAAGAGCCAGGAATGGAACCCAGGAGTCCTGGGCTCCCAGCCCCGACCCTCACTATTGCCACTAGACTGCACCAGCTTCCCAGAGCTGGGGAATAGAATCCAGGAGTCCTGATCGACAGTCCTGCTTGCTCGATTCTGGCTCAGAGGCAAGAGTGGGTCCTAGTGGTTAGAGCAGACGGGGGCTGGGAGTCAGGACTCCTGGGTCCTAGCCCACCTCGGGGAGGGCAGCGGAGTCTAATGGTTAGTGGGGGGAGTTCTAATGGTTAGTGACAGGTTTCAGAGTAACAGCCGTGTTAGTCTGTATTCGCAAAAAGAAAAGGAGTACTTGTGGTTAGTGAGTTAGTCTAGTGGGGTCTAATGTAACTTGTGGGGGGGTGGCGAGTCCCCAGCTTTCACTGTGCCTCAGTTTCCCTACCTGAGAGAGAGAGGCACAATGGTGCCAGCTGGGCCGGGTCCATGTTGCAATGTGAGACCCCTGAGGCAGAGGGCCCGGGGCTTGGCAAGGGGCGGGCCATTTCCCCAGCTCCCCTCCTGGTAGGGATGCACATCTGGAGGCCAGCTGTGGAATCAGCCGGATGCTGACTCAGCCCTAGGCGATTGGAAGCTCCTAGAAGCCAGCTGGGGGGCTTGGGGAGGGGTGGGAATCAATACACTCTGTCTCCTGCACTCACACACACACCCTCCCCACAGCTGCCTCTGGTTATCAGCACATTCCTGCCATTCCTGGCTAAAATTAGCCTTCCACGTTGGGGAGGAGGGGCTGAGGGCCTGGAGCCCAGCCTGTGGGGGGATGGGGGCCAGGAGCCTGGCTTCTTGGGGATGAGATGGGGATCAGGGCCTGGAACGGGGTCCATACAGGTTAGGGTGGGGATCAGGGCCTGGAGCTGGGCCCATACAGGGTAGGGTGGGGATCAGGGCATAAAGACTGCTAAGGGACTATGGACTGGGGGTGGGGGGAATCGGGGCCTCGGGGCTGCAGGCAAACAACCCTGCACACGCAGGGCCTCCTGCCCCCAAACCCATACACTTGTGCCTACACCCCCCGCCCCTGCCACCCCTGCACTCAGGCCAGCCCCCCCCATCCTGCCACCCCCGCCTCCTCACCCCTAGCCCGGATGTGGCTGATCAGAGCCCTGCGCTCTCCAAACGCTGTTCCAGCCGCGGTCGGCCCTGCTACTTTTAGCTGAGTAGCTGACGCTTGGTTTTCTGGCTGCCCTGTTTACGCAACGTCACCCACCGCGCCCCCCCCCCCCCAGCACCCTTTCCCGCCACCCTGGATCGCCCCAGGCTGCAGCTACATGACCTGTCACCCTGCTTCTCACCCACTGCAACCAGGGCTGTATTTTCCACCCTCCCCCCCACCCACGTAGGGTGACCAGATGACAAGAACAAAATATCGGGACACATGGGGTCCCCACCGTACATTGGTCAGGACGTGGGATAAACACCTAAATATCGAGACAGTCCCGATTTTACTGGGACGTCTGGTCACCCTGCCCCCCACGGCTTCCATCCACCGCAAGCCAGGAATGAACCCGTCCCGTCATGCCACCGAAGGACTGACACAGCGTAAGCCATGGCCAGTCCTCACACGGGTATAGCCCGTACCTGGCCAGCCATTGAGGGGCTCTGTAGGGGCTGCTCTCCCCAGGCAGCCCTGGCCCCAATGCCCCAGCGTGGCACTAGGAGGTGCTGGGCTGTGGGGAGCAGGGCGGAGGGCTCGGCAGGGGGTGCTGGGCTGCGGGAAGTGGGGCGGGGGGGCTCGGCAGGGGGTGGCGGGGCGGGGGGGGGGCTCGGCAGGGGGCGCTGGGCTGCAGGGAGCGGGGCGGGGGGACTCGGCGGGGGGCGCCAGACTGCAGGGAGCGGGGTAGGGGGGCTCGGCAGGGGGCGCTTTGCCCTCGCAGTCAGTGCTGACCCCACGGTGCTAATCTCTCCTCTCTGCGTTCTGTCACCTCTAGGACAATCAGGGGTGAAAGCTGGCAAAGGGACAAGGATCGGCCCTGACCCTAGACACGCCTGTGTTCGTACCCAACGCCCGACTGCCGTGCTCCTTATCCCACCCAGGCCTTGTGAGGGAGCATTTGAAAACTATTGCCGCACAGCTCAGTTGTCTCGCTGTGGGATAAAATGTGGCAACACGGCAGGAGAGGGGCTGGCCTGTCCTCCGCCAGTCTGTTTTAACGGCTGCATTTGTGCCCCGTAGGGACGGAGGCTGTCCCAGCCTTAAACCCAAATGCAGTAGGGTGGCCAGTGACAAGGAGACTGCCTCGTACCTATGTGATAAACAGCTCCATCGAAACTCGTGACGGGGTTGCAAACCAAGTGTGAGTCAACAGCGTAGTCCCATGCAAAACACACACACACAAAAGCAAGCATGATTCCGGCCTGCATTAGCAAGCGTGTGGTAAGCAAGCCCTGACTCTGAGAAGTGATTCTTCCGCTCTGCTCAGCACTGATCTGGCCTCAGTGGGCATTCTGGGTCTGGCGCGGGGCGCCAGGCTTCGGGAAGGATGTGGACAAACTGGAGAATGTCCAGAGGAGAGCAACAAATGTGATGAAAGCCCTGGAAGACATGACCCAGGAGGGAAAGATTAAAAAAAGTGGGTTTGTTTAGTCTGGAGAAGAGACGATGGGAGCAGATGTGTGTGTGTGTGTGTGAGATAAGTCATCAAGTACATAAACGAGTATTATAATGAGGAGGGGTGATAAATTGTTCTCATTAACTACCCAGGACAGGACACAAAACAAGGGGCTCAAATCGCAGCAAGGGAGATTTAGGTTGGACATTAGGAAAAACTTCCTGACTGTCACTAGAACAAAATTACCTCGGGAGGTGGTGGAATCTCCATCACTGGAGGTTTTAAGAGCATCCCAGTCTGGGATGGTCTAGATCGGGAGTGGGCAAACTACGGCCCACAGGCCAGCGCTCCACCTGGGGTGCAGGGTTGGGGGCCGCTCCAAAGGGAGCTGCAGGGGTGGTGCCTGCAGATGGGGCAGCGCGCAGAGCCGCCTGGCTGTGTCTCCACGTAGGAGCCGGAGAAGGGACATGCCGCTGCTTCTGGGAGCCACTTGAGGTAAGCGCCACCCGGATCCTGCACCCCTGAGCCTCTCCCCATGCCCCAACCCCCTGCCCCAGCCCTCCGAACCCCTCAGTCCCAGCCTGGAACACCCTCTGACACCCCAAACCCCTCATCCCTAGCCCCACCCCAGAGCCTGCACCCCCAGCCAGAATCTGCACCCCTTTCTGCACCCTTGCCCCACCCTCTGAACCCCTCGGTCCCAGCCCGGAGCACCCTCCGACACCCCAAACCCCTCATCCCCAGCCCCACCCCAGATCCCACAGCCCCAGCCGGAGGCTGCACCCCTTCCCGCACCCCACTCCCGCGCCCCAGCCCGGAGCCCCCTCCCACACCACGAACTCCTCATTTCTGGCCCCACCCCGGGGCCCGCATCCTCAACCAGAGCCCTCACCCTCTCTCGCACCCCAACCCCCAATTTATGAGCATTCATGGCCCAACATACAATTTCTATTCACAGATGTGGCCCTTGGGCCAATAAGTTTGCCCACCCCTGGTCTAGATAATACTTAGTCCTGCCTCAGAAGAAGGGACTGGGCTAGATGATCTATCGAGGTCCCTTCCAGCCGGACGATCCTATGACTTGATCATGAAGAATGGTGCCTTTGCTTCTCTAACCAGCTTGGTCCTCTGGCCGGAGACAATGAAGGGATATTTACGTAACAGCTAAACCAAGCTGGACTGGAGTATCAAGGGGGAGTGGAATCTGAACACTTTGAGAGAGAGAGAGGCCAGATTATAAAGAGAGGGGGCAGTGAACCCCTAAGTTATCTTTCATCTAAGGAGACAAGGGGAACCGGCCCCTGGAACTCCTATGGCAGGTCCTGACTGAGAGACAGTCATCTGTGCTGGACCAGGAGTAATTGAAGAGCGAAACCATCGGAAACGACGTTTTAGCCGCGTGCGTCTCACTTTTATTCGCTTTTAACCACTTTGATTCACTTACTTGGCATCACTTCCCCTCCGCTCTGTTGTTAATAAAGCACACCCAGCACTGCGTCGGAGTGAAAGTCATTTTTAAGGCCCGGGAACAGGGCAAGTTGTCTCTTGAAAGGAGCAAACGAACCTGATTATGTCTCCGAGTCACCAAGGCCTGGACGAATTTGGGGGAAATCTGGGCCCGGGGACTGTGTTGAGGGCACTTGGATAATAGTAACCGAGGCTAGTGGATTCCAGAGCATGTCTGTGGTGTATCAAGCCGGCTTTTGGAGCCAGAATTACCACGGCTACTGGACACACAGACATTCGAGGCATGCTGGAGGGCGTCCAGACAACGCCGCTGTGGGAGGAGAGGGTTTCACGGTGCCCAGGGTTACGGGGCGGGTGGTGACGCTCTCTCTCACCGGTCTGGATGGCCCCCCGAAACACGACAGAGGCACAAAAGCGCGTTGGGCTGTGGTCCGATATATATGGGGCGATCTACCGGCACGACTATCATTAAACCAGATTAGTTAAACCGGATTAAGCCCCTGTGTGAACGCTCTCATTCGGAATAAAAGTGGTTCCATTTGCAGACGTGAATCAGGGCCGAGGCAGCTCTTCTGCCTCCTGAATGGGTGCTCCACCCTCCAATCCGACCTTGCGGAGACTAGGAGTGCAGCCGCTGCCGACAATAGCTCCGCCTAGGCGTAGGATACGGGATCCACGTTAAATGGGTGAAGACCACACAACCGCAGATCTCAAAAAGCAGCCGTCCGTGGGGGGGTTTCTAGCGGGGGTCCCCAGGACTCGGCACCAGGCCTGACTCTAGTCAGCATTTTCATCAATGATCTGGAAGTAAATAGAAAATCGTGGGCGATGGAATTTGAAAATCAAAGACTGGCAGAAGAGTAAATACCAAGGAGGACGGGTCAGTCACGGGCTCCGTCTACACTGAAACATAAGCCCAGGGTTAGTAGAACCGGGGCGAGCAGACCCTGGGCTTGTTAAGCTCGCGCTTGAGCGTCTACACTTATTGTAACCTCAGGATAGGAACTGTCGAACCCTGGGGCCCAACCTGGGGCCCCACCATCTACACTGTGTTATGGGGGCCTGGGTCCAACCAGCTGGATCCCGGGCTTCCTAGCACCCTCCCCAAATGTGGGCGCTCTAGCCCTTGGCTCGTGGTGCAGCGTGAGGAAACTTGAGTGTCCACCAAACTTGACTGTCTGGAGGACAAAGAAATTCGGCCTGTAGGATACTTCTGGGGGACTCCCAGAGCATGAGTCCCCGTGGGGCTGTGTCTACCCTGCCAAGCAATAGGGTTTGAACCCTGGGTCCTGGCTTCACCCTCCTGGGATCCTGGGACCCTGGCTTAGTGCGATTTGTGTGTAGACACAAGTTATTGGGATCCATCCGGGGTACTTAATGGCCTGTGTTATGCAGGAGGTCGGAGCTCTCAGGATTTGGGGCTGTAAAATTGCAGTATAGACATTCAGGTTCGCGTGCTGGGACGGTCCGAGAGCCTGAGCCTGAGCGTCTACATGGCAATTTTTAGCCCCCGCATCACACAGCTGACCCGGGCTGTGAGGTTCGGCGCATGCAGCTGGTCTTTTATTGCTGTGTAGACAGGCCCTCTGAATCTGCGCCAATCAGATTCTATCCCCATGTTTCAGGGCAGCCAAGCGAACATCTCAGAGCGTCCTTGTCTGCTCCGTGTGGGTTTTTACACCCCACCAATCACCGCAGTATCCAAGCGACCCCCAACAGGGCGTTACGCCAGGGGACCGCACGTGTGCCGTGGGTCATTTGTTCTCTCGTCCGCTCCCCAGAGGGGGGTGTGCGTGGCACGATGGAGGGTCTTGTTTTGGTAGGATCCTTGCTTTGGTTTGCCACCCACTAGACCCGTTGCCATGTGTGTATATTAGAGAGGGGTCAAAGAAAGAAGATCAGACTTGATTTGAGGCGGGCTGGGAGGCCGATGCAGAGTTGAGCAGCTGAAAATCAGGAAGACAAATCTGCCTCGTAACATCAACCCAGAGCCGCACCCCATCCTGAGTGTGACAGCACTCCCCCCTCACCCCCGCTAGCTGGGAAGTCCCCTCCCTGCGTGGTTTTACCCTCCGGCAAATGACGTGGCTTGGATGCCCCCATCAGGCCCACCATCTCCAGATCATGTCTTCAGGCAACTGAGCGTGTCCAGCAGGACAGACGCCAGTCGGCACTGGCTAAGTGGCCCAGTGCCTTGTGTGCGGGGGGGGGGGGGTGGCTTTTCTCCAAAGCACCAGGAATCGGCCGTGCCCTGGTGCTCGATGTCGGACTTGGTGGAACATTGGCTGGCGAGATGGAGTCGGGACTAGCTGTTAGCAGATGACACCAGGTGTCAGGACTCCTGGGTTCTGTTCCCAGTTCAGGGAATCAGCATGACCTCCTAGTTAGAGCAAGGCCAGGGCTGGGGATCAGGGCTTGGGGTATCTATTCGAGCTCTGGGAGGGGAGTGGGATCTAGAGGTTGGGGCTCAGGTGAGTGGGGTGTGATCGGGAGTCAGGACTCCTGGGTTTAGTTCCTAGCTTTAGAAGGAAGGGGAGTCCCGTGGTTAGAATAGGGGTGGCTGGGTGCCAGGACACCTGGGTTCTGTTCCCGGCTCTGGGAGGGGAGCAGAGTCTAGTGGTTAGAGCAGGGAGGGCTGGGAGTCAGGATTCCTGGGTTCTATCCCTGGCTCTGGGAGGGGAGCGGAGTCTAGAGGTTAGAGCAGGGAGGGCTGGGAGCCAGGACTCGTGGGTTCTCTCTCCGGCTCAGGGAGGGGAATGGAGTCTAGTTTTTCGATTGAGGGAGGGGGGCAGTCTGGGAGTCAGGACTCCCGGGTTCTCTCCCTGGGCCTGGAGACCCACTTCAGGCTAGTGAAGCCGTGTGCAGCCCATCTCCAAAGTGGGACATTTCACCCTGGGGCCTGGCTGAGCGGGGGCCACCCCCATCGCCTCCTGGCACTGGGAGATTCTTGGGAATGTGGGTGGATTGTGCAAGAGCCTGGCTGCAGAAGGTGCAGCAGAGGAAGTGTGTGAGGGCCGCTGGCTTCCCCCACGCTTCCCTTGAACAGGAGCCAGACCCTCCTCCCGGCCCACCCGCCCGCAGGGAGCAAGCGAGTGCCAACCCTTAGAAACCATTCCCCACTGAACGCAGTCATGCTGGTCAACAGAGCCGATTCCCCCGAATGACAGTTCAGTACAGAGGATCTGGACCCCCCACCCCACCCCAGAAAAACAAATCAGAACCCACAGAACAGAGGATCTGGACCCCCAGAAAAACGGATCAGAACTGTAGCTGGGAGCTCCCAAAAGTCAGGGGAAGTTAAACGCGAAATTTCAAATGATTTCTGAACACTGTGGTTTAAAATAGAACATTCAAATACACAGCACAGAGAGCTCACAGCTGGGTGGGAGGGGAAACTGAGGCAGGGGACCAGCCTTGTGTAAGGTCATCAACAGAGCAGCTGCGAATAGAACCCAGGCATCCTGGCGCTGCAGCGGGGGCCTGAGCCTCTGGGCCCTGCTACCTGTCTAGCGCTGGGGGAGTTGCCTGAGTGGGATCAGACTCCCGGATGGGCTGGATCCATGCCGGGGGACAAGATGCCTGCTGGCTCCAGGTTTTGGGACATTCACGAGACTGTGAGAAGGCAGCAGCCGTGAAGCCCTGCTATCCCTGTCCCGCCCTCCCCGGCAGAGCCGGGGTATCCCCTCCCCGGGGCTGTCTGGTTGCAGCACCTTGTTGTTGTTATTGATCCTTGGACTTTCGCGGCTGATTCAGCAGGGATTTCCCGGCTCATCGGGATGCGTTGCCAGTGAGTCACGGCCCGGAAACCTGGGGTCCTGATGCAGAGCCAAACCGCAAGCCCTAGGCCTGTCAGGGCTCTTTGTCTTTCCAGGGGTGTGAGAGGGCGTGCGGGCTCCCTTCCCAGCCTACTTTGACATGTTGCCCCCTCACTGGTCCCCCTGCAAGATCACCCCCGGTGTCATCTATGCCTGTGCAAAGTGCTAGATCCCAGGACAGATCCCTGGGGGACCCCTCTATTTACCTCTTTCCACTCTGAAAACCCACCGTTTATTCCTACCCTTTGATTCCTGTCTTTTAACCAGTTACCGAGCCAGGAGAGGACCTTCCCGCTTCTCCCATCTCAGCTTACTTTGCTCAACAGCCTTTGGTGAGGGACCTTGTCAATGGCTTTCTGAAAATCTAAGTACACTATGTCCCCTGGATCCCCCTTGACAACATGCTTGTTGACCCCCTCAAAAAATTCTAGCAGATTGGTGAGGCATGATTTCCCTTTACAAAAGCCGTGTTGACTCTTCCCTAACGATCGTATCATCCATGTGTCTAATAATTCCGCTCTTTACTATAGTTTCAACCAATTTGACCGGTACTGAAGTTAGGCTTATGGGCCTGTAATTGCCAAGATCTGAAGCCCTTTTGAAATATCAGTGTCATGTTAGCTAGTGTCCAGTCATCTGGTACAAAGGCTGATTTCAGTGACAGGTTACATACCACAGCTAATATTTGTGCAATTTCATCTCTGAATTCCTTTAGACCTCTTGGGTGAATGCCATCTGCTCCTGGAGATTTATTACTGTTTAATGTATCTCTTTGTTCCAAACCCACCTCTGTCGACACTTCAGCCTGAGAAGAATGGCTCAGCTATGGGGATCTCCCCCACATCCGCTACCTAACATAGAGCAGCCCAGTGGCTGCTCTGAGATACGCCCAGTTGCCTGTGGCCCCAAGGGGCTTTCCCAGAATCGAGGAATAGCTGGGGTGCAGCCAGCATAAACACAAGCTGTGGAATGTGCCGTTGGGGATTCCCGGGTAGCCAGTGAAACCAGCTTTCCTGGCCATGTCCTGTCCTCACTCCTCGCTGTTATTCACCTCTGCTACATTCCTCCCCAGAGACAGCTCCACTGTAACACTGCCAGGATGGCTTCTTGTATATACAGAAGGCTAGATTCTGCCTTGATTATGCCACAAATGAGCGAGGAAGCCAAATAACCCAGGCGTCCTGTCTACCTGCCCACCTCCCACTCTAACCACTAGACTCGACTCCTCTCCCAGTGCCAGGTGCAAAACCTGGGAGTCCCTGTGTTCGAACTAGGGTGACCAGATATCCCAATTTTATAGGGACAGTCTCAATATCTGGGGCTTCGTCTTAGATATTACCCTCCCCACACGCACTCCCGTCCCGATTTTTCCCACGTGCTACCTGGTCATCCTAGCTCAAAGCACCAGACCCCATTCCTCCCCCAGAGCTGGGGATAGAACCCAGGCGTCCTGGGATGATTGCAGTCACCAGCAGGCCATACGCTCCCCTTTCAGAGTCAAGAATAGAACCCAGGAGTTCCGCCTCACAAGCCTGTGCTCTAACCACTAGACCCCACTCCCCCACCCACAGCAGGAACTGTAGCAGGCTGCTCTTGGCTTAGGCCTCTGTTTGAAAGCAGACAGGTGAAAGCCCTGGGGAGAGACATAACACTGCAAGGACTGCACAGGACGGTCTAGGTTTGCCCTGCCGGTTGGCTGAGGTTTGTCATTTCCTGAGGCTCGGGGCCCAGTCAGTTTTGCTGTCTCTCTGCAGCGGGGTGTGCCGGCACGCGAGCGTGTGCGTGGGAAACTTCCCGCTTGCTCGTTTGTTTGTTTCCCAAAAGTGTTACGTTGACAATGCGCCTCGCTGCAAGAAAGGGGAACATGGAGCACTCACTGTGCTGAGCGTGCCGGGCTGCTTCCGGAAACTGCCCGCTTCCCGGGCACTGACGCAGCCCCGACTTACAGGGCGAGGGGCACCGTGAACAGTCCCTGAGTAGCAAACTGAGAACTGAAAGTCTGAGGCAACTCGGGCCGGCGCTCCTAGCCCGCAGGGTAGGGGGGTAGGTTGGGGGTGTGGCCAGGGCACACTGTGCTGAGGCTATTCTCTGCTCCCGAGGGTCCATAGGTGGCAGATCAGGGGCGTGACTGGAGTGCACTGAGTTGTGGCTGTTCTCTGCCCCCCAGAGTCCATGAACAGAGCAGTGGTGGGCCGGGATGGGGAATGCCACGAGATGGCTCTGGCTGGCCAGCCTAGTCTGGCCCGGTCATCTCTGGGGTACCAGTTTAACTTCTTGAGGGGTACCGACAACTGGGCGATTAGGCGCCCCGGCCTGGCCCCGCTCCCCAGCAGGTGTGTTTGTGAGCATGTGTGTGTACGTGAGGGGTCCCATTAGCCAGAGGCCGTGACTTTTCCCCTAACGGCGAGGCGGAAGCAGGGGATGCCCTTCCCACTGTTGGCAAAATCACGGCATTGGGCTCATGTCCCAGACTGCCCAGGAATCGTGACATCACGAGTTACACAGAGCCTGACCTGTAGGGCGCAGGGCACAAGTTAGAGCAGCCCAAAGGCCACCCTGGTGCGCGTGTGAGTGGCCAGGGGCCCGGCTCGTACTATGGTGCCTTCTGGACTGCGTCACCTGCAGCGTGAGCGGGCCCGCTCTCCAGGCCAGCCGCCCTGGGGCCTGCCAGCTGCCCCACAGCCAGCCGGAGCGGGTTGCGGCCTTTGGCTGGGGGCCGAGAGGCAGCTTGAAAGGACGACGCCGTGTGACCTCTGTTGGAAGAAATGAAAACTACCAGTGCTGATGGGGAGACAGGAGATTTTATTCCCCTGACCGGGAAACTCTCTGGAATTTCAGAGGAACAGCCGTGTTAGTCTGTATTCGCAAAAAGAAAAGGAGTACTTGTGGCACCTTAGAGACTAACCAATTTATTTGAGCATGAGCTTTCGTGAGCTACAGCTCACTTCATCAGATGTTTACCGTGGAAACTGCAGCAGACTTTATATACACACAGAGAATATGAAACAATACCTCCTCCCACCCCACTCTTCAGCTCAACCAGGCCTCTAAGCTTGCCAGGCTCCCCCGGGGATGATGGGAACAAATCCTATCACCCAGAGGAGCCTGATCTTGCTCCCAGCAGAGCCAAACAGCCCCCCTGACAGCTAACGTTTACCTAGAGTGACCACATTTACCTGGGGTGACCAAGTTGTCGTTGGGTTTTTTGGGGGTTGGGGGGAGGTGTTAGTTGCATATATAAGACAAAGCCCCTCATGTCCGGATGTCTGGTCACCCTACTTTGACCCCTTCTGGGGCCTGTTTCCCCCCCCTCCCACCATCTGTTCATTCACTCATTCCCTCTCTCTCTCTCGCTCTTTCCTCCCTGGCTTCCCCCGCCCCTCCACCTTTGGTCTGGTCTTTTCCCACGCCCATCCATCCACGCCCGCCTCCGGCTCTTGGCTTTTTGCTTTATTTATTTATTAATTTTGTTTAATGAGATGAGCTCATGGGAGGCGGAGCTACAAGAAGCCCCGCCTCCCCCGGCTCGCCTATATAAGGAGCCGGGGAAGGGGCCCCAGCTCAGCTCGGCTACTGCTCAAGCCGTGGAGGCTTTAAAGCAGCTCCCTCCTGGGGGAAGACAGACAGACAGACTCAGTCACTCCTCTCCTCTCGCCAGCTGCTCCTCACTCCTCTCCTGCTTCGCCATGAGCTCCATGGTGGATGTAAAAACCCTGTACGAGGTAAGAGGCGATCTCCTGTCTTGGGGGCGTGGGCTGAGTTTCCTGGGCTGGCCCGGCTCCCCCTAAGCTAGGCTAAGACTGATTTATGGGCGGGGGGGGGGGGTGATTTCTCCTGCCAAAGCTCACAGCTGTGGACTCACCCCGCCCTTATAAATTGTTGGTTTGTCGGCTGACCCAGATGGGTCACTCGATTGCACAGAAAAAATCGGGAGGCTTTTTTTTTTTTAAAAGCAGCCCCCCCCCCCCCGAAAAGATCTTGGCTCTATCTGGCCTTCCCCCCCCCCCTTTTGGAAAAAGACAGAAAGTTGCTAAAGCGGGTCGGATCTGGAGTTGAGAACTCGGCTCGATTTGCTTCTCCACGGGCGCCGGTCTGGCCGTGTTCTCACTGCGGGGGAACTTGGCGTCGCTTCGTTTTGATTATTTGGGGGGGGGGGTATTTTGTCTCGGGCCCCAGGAAGGAAAGTTTTTGAGGGCGCGGAGCTGGGCGGGCTTGTGTGAGCGACTCCCCAGACCCCCGATTCTCGAGGCCTGGCCCCCAGCTGGGCGGGGGGGGGGGGTGTTTAATGCGAAATCCTCGCTGGAGTGAATTCGTTTTGCTCGGATCTGTTAAGAGCGGAGCGAACAAACCGGGGGCTGATTTTGTGTTTGCGTGCCCCCCAATCACTTCCCCATTCGGTAAATGAAGAGTAGTTGGGGGGGCTTCAGGAACTGCTTCCAAAGGCAGGACCCCCCTAAATCCCGCCCCCCCCAAACTCAGCAACCAGGGGCCGCCTCTGCTGGCCTGGGGGGCGACCCGTCTCCCCTCTGCCCGGCGATGGCTTGATTTGGGGGTTGTGGGGGGAGACTCCGCTCCGGTGCTGATTGAGTGTCTGGCCGCTCGGGTTAATTTACAAAAAGCATTTCGAGAGACGGCCCGGTCCCTAGGGGGGGTCCCTTACCCCGACTGGGGGTGGGGGGCGGGGAAGAGAAATTCCCAGCGGCCAGGGAAGGGTTAAAGTGGCCTAGAATGACGTTCCTCCCTGCCGCCATAGCGAGCTGTGGGGGGCGGGTGGGGTGTGACTTTCCGCCCCGGGAGGGGGGAAATGCAGAAACTTTGAGTGCGGCAGGAACTTGGGGGGTGCAGCTAGGGGACTGTGTGTGTGTGGGGGGGTGTTGAGCAGGGCTCCTCTCTGGATCGGTGGAGGACGGAGGACCCCCTGGGGGGGGTAATGGGGGTGAAGTGGAAAGAGTGGAGGAGAAAGGGCAGTTCCCCATTTAGGTTTACACCAGGCTAGGGTACACACCATGGGAATCTGCCCCCTCTTCGGTTCTGTCACTTCTTCCCCACCCCACCCGTGGATTTCTCGGGGGCACCTCGCTTTTTCCACTCCGGGTGCCCTGCAATCGCGCCCCCCCCTCCCATGCAGCAGGCTGGTGGAAGGCCCCTTGCTTTGGAAGGGGGTGTGTGTGTTGGGCGGGGGTCCATGCCAGTATAAAATCCTCCTTCCTGGGCCCACAGCTCAGTACTCTATAAATAACCCTGGGCCCTGTGAGTCACCACCCAGCTCAGCCTCGCCCCACCCACCCCCCTCCCCGGAGCGCCTGGTGCTGGGGAGAGCCAGGTGCTGAGTTTGCTGGAGGCAAAGTGGCCGTGGCGGGGGGGAGGGGGGTTCCTACCTCGTTGGGGCAGTGCCCAGCTCCAGGGGTATCTCCTATGTGCTTCCACCTTGTTTTGTATGAGAGCCAGGCATTAACCCCCTGCCCTTCCCTCTCTCCCTGCCCCCCAGAACCTCTTGAACCTGAATCTGAGCGAGGAGCGGGATGCTCCGACCGGCTCCGAGCCCCGGGGGGGCAGCGGCGACTCCCACGTCTGGCCCCTGCGCACGGTCTGGAGCCCCAGCACGGAGCAGGCGCTCTCCCCGCCCGAGCCGGCGGCCCCCCGCCCCTCCTTCCGCACCGACCGGTCCCTCAGCCTGATCGAGGGCCGAACCCTGCCGCCCCCCCCGCCCGGCTTCCCCCCGCTGCAGCCCCCGCCGGCCCCCGCCCTCTCGGCCCGCTACAAGACGGAGCTCTGCCGCACCTACAGCGAGACGGGCCGCTGCCGGTACGGGGCCAAGTGCCAGTTCGCCCACGGGGCCGGGGAGCTGCGGACCCTCAGCCGCCACCCCAAGTACAAGACGGAGCTGTGCCACAAATTCTACCTCCATGGCGAATGCCCCTACGGCTCCCGCTGCCACTTCGTTCACTACCCGGAAGAGCGGGGGCTGGCTGCTTCCCCGCAACTTCTGCGCCAGAGTCTCAGCTACACCGGGGTGCCTGCTGGCCGCCAGGCCTCCCCGCCGCCCGGCGTCTCCGACCTGGCCTCTTTCGCCCGGGCGCCCTCCATCTCCCCGCCTCCTGCCGGTGACCTCCTCTCGCCGTCCTTTACCCGCCTCAACTCGGAGCCTGTGCCTCGCGTGGCCACCCTGGGAGAAGCCCTGGCTGCCTCCTCCTCCGCCCCCGGCGGGCGCTGCACCTGCCGCTGCGGGGGCACCGCCAGGCTGGGCACCTTCGAGAGCCCCCGGGACTACTTCGCCGCCGCCCCGGGGACACCCGTCGCCTCCGGCCTCCCCAGGACCCCGTCGTCCAACTCGCTCTCCGACCAGGATTGCTACAGCAGCTCAGGCAGCCTCAGCGGCTCCGAATCGCCCGTCTTCGAGATGCTGCCCACCAGTGGGACCTGGAATGGGACCCGCCGGCTGCCCATCTTCAACCGCATCTCCGTGTCGGAGTGAGCGGCGGGGGGAGGGCTTGCAATAGGATCCAGGCCATGGGAGGAATCTAATGGGGTGTGGGAGGGGTTAGATGCATCTACGGGGTGGGGTTGCAATCAACTCCTGGGAGCAAAAGGTGACCCCCTGGTCCTGCTTCCAAGGTCCCTCCAGGCGCTGCCCCCTGGCCCCTCCAGCTGCTGGTCCAGATGTTTGGGGAAGGACAGCAGCTCCCCAGCCAGATGTTGGCAGGAGCTGCTCCTGTCTGGGGGGTAGGGAGTGGGTGGAAGGGGATTGGGGTGGCCTTCCCTGGTGTGGGACATGAGCTCCCCACAGTGGGGGAGGGAGGGAGCGGGGGAACAGGCATCCAGATGTGCACAATACCAGATACCTGCTGGGCAAGGCAGGCTCCCTGCCTGGCCAGGTGTGGCCACACATTTTAAGTAACCTGCTTCTGCTACCTAACATTGAATGTTGCCACATGTGTGCGGTATCTGCACCATCACCCCGCCTTCCTCCAACCTAGAAGTGCCAGATGACACCACCAACGTGCCTTGCCCCACCCCTGCGGTCCGTCTGGGAGTGCTCACCTGCTTCAAATCAAGGACTCCACGCCTCCCCCGTGTCAGGCTTTCCAGCGGACTCGCCTGTGTTACGGAGGATGAGGGTAAAGCCCCGGGGGGCCAGCCTGCATCCCTGAAAACAGACTGACTTGGTGGGGAGGGGTGCAGTTTTATGCCCAATATGTAGCAGATTGTTGGGGTGGACCACATCCGTATGTGGGACAAATTTGGGTCTAATGGTGCTGCTTTCCTCCCCTGCCCTTACCCTAATTTCATGCTGTGAATATTTCTGGAAGGGTTCCCTGAATTGTTTTTTTGTGGGGTGGGATTGGGGGGAGCTCAGATCCATCCTGCTTCACCCCTTTTCATAAGGAGCTGGGGGGGCAAGGAGTGTCCAAGAACAACGAAAGCTTCCTCCACTACCCTTCTGGAATACCGATTTTTAAAAATACAGAATCGCCCTCTCTGACTTTAAAAATATACAAACTCCAGTAGCAGCCCCTAACCTTGGAGTAACACTTTAACAAGCAGTGGCCTATTTTGGCTCATTACTGGAGTACTTCCCCTAGGGTTTGTATTTGAGACTGGAGTAATTCTGTTCACTTCATTCAGTGGCTTTCAACTTTTTTTTATTTGTGGACCCCTAAAAAATTACCGATGGAGGTGTAGATCCCTTTGGAATTCTTTGACATTGTCTTCTGCAGACCCCCAGGGGTCGGCGGACCACAGGTTGAAAACAACTAGACTTAATTGGTATAAAACAGCTCTGGCTTTAATGTGTGTGTGGCGGGGGAGGAGGGCAGGATTAATCTACAAAGACAGTAGTGTTACTACAGTATTTATGCTCTAATGCCTTAAAGGGGAAGATGAGACAATCTGAGCCATCAGTATCTCTGGGTGGAGCAGGAAGGCAGCACTGAAATATCGGGCAGTTTGCAATGAAGATGTGGTGTCCCCCGCCCTTCCAGAATCCAAAGGTCATGGGGAGGGAGGGGTCTTTGTTCCACCCCTGTTAGCCACCCTATCCAAACGATCAACGTGACAGCAAGGTTGACCTTGATTTCCGGGGAGTTGGTCTCCAAAGCCATAGTGTTAAACCGGTCTGGCCTTGCCATGTAGTGAGCACTTTGTGAAGGGGTGGGAGAGGAGATGCACTGAGTTTGCCTTGCAAGGCAAGGTGGTGAAGTGCTCCCCAATCCAGCCCAGCCTCTCCTCTCTTACTTGCAGCTGGTGTAAATCAGGAGGAAATGGACTTGGACCAGTGTTGCCAACCCCACAGGGGCAAACTCATAACCTCCCACCCCCCAAAAATAAAAAAAAAATCTTGAGTGTGGTTTTAAAAGGCTGCAGGTTTTAAAAAAACGACAAATCTCTTTGGATTTGCCGTGTTCAGCGTTCCCGTTTCTCCCCCCGCCCCAAACCCCGCAGGCTAAAAACTTGCTTTTTTTCCTTGTAAAGGCAAACAAAGGTACAGCTCTGGTCACATGACTCCTGAACCTTGGGGTTTCAGAACTGCTCTAAACCTCACACAGCTTTGGCAACACTGGTATCGAGCTCTGAATCCCACTGTGGTCGCTTGGGACGTCCCCTTTGCAGCTCGGAGGCCTAATGAGATCTTTCACGTTCCGTTTTCTGTGCTAACGATTCCCTGCTTTTGAAGTGTTGCTCTTGGAAACAAAAAACCAAACAAGCTCATGTTTACCTTTGTAATGATAGAAGAGAAACCAAAATTATTTATAGAACCTTATTTATTCAAGACAGAATTTTATATTATATTTATCTTTTTGTAATATTCTGAAATAATATATATTTTTCCCTGTTATTAAAAAGTTAATTCAAGAGAACCCAGTGAGATGTAACCATGGAGTAATAGGAGTGACAAATGTGTTTTTTAAAATCATCATTGTGGTGTTTTATTGCTGAATCTTGAGGATTTAAAAAAAGATGTGGAAATAATAAAACAAAGCCAGCCATGAGATTGGACTGTGTATGTGTGTGATGGGTCAGTGTACCCCCACCGCAAGTCTCCTCTTATCTGAAGAGTATAGAGCAAAGAACATGCACGGAGGGCCTGAAATTCCATTATGGGACACCATGTGTCGGAGGGCATCTACCTCCCCCCCCACCTGCTCTCTGAGCATCTTACAAAACATGGGGTTTTTAAGAATGGGGGTGGGGGAGGAATCTAGAGGCTGAACGGGAGATGATCTCTGTCCCAAACAGCTTCCAATCAACCCCTCTGAGAGGGGAAACTGAGGCATGGCTCAACAAAGAGGAAGGATGGCCCAGTGGTTATGGGATATCCATTGGGAGTGAGGTGCCTAGATCTCTTTGAGGAGCTGGGTGTCAGGACCTAACTCCTTTAGCCTGAAGGGAGAGTTCTAGCTTCCATAAATAAGTTCTGGAAGAACAGTCACTGCAGGTGAGCCCATAATTGCCTGCCTCTAAAGCAGCCAGTACTGGTAAGATATGTGGCCATGTCAATGCATTGTTCTGGAAAGGGATTTTCTTCCCAGCTGCCTTATGGGGATCCAGGAAGCATTTCCTTCATTTTACAGGTGGCAGCCCTGGGATTTGAATTTAACCACAAGACTGTCTGGTCTGCCCGGATTGGGGTGGGACATCTCTCTCCATTCCCGTCACCCATTTGCTTGGAGTGCAGTCATGGGCTGATCTCCCCCAGCTCGCTTTAATCAAGCTAGCTGGAGCAGGAGGACCGCAAGTAATTACCATGGGGTCTGGGTGAGCTTGTCAAGTCTTTGCTGAAACCTGTGGCTTGCTGCTCCGGGCTGGCTAGGTTAAAGCTAGCACAGGTAAGTCTGCTGCAATCTTCCTCCCCGAGAAGCTTGATCAGTTTAGATTTGGCTCAGGCCTGCCCGGGCAGGGGCCGTGAGTGGTGGCACGTCCCCAGGTGATGAGCGTAGGTCGCATGCTGTGTTTCCTTCCCCCTTTTCGCTGGCTGCCCTCGTCACAGCTGATGCCAGCAGGGCGTGGCCGGTCCCTACCAAGGGCACGTCAACAAAGCGTTTTGCGCAAGGCCCCGTCCCCGCCCAGACTGGAGGAACCGGCCCGTTGAGCGGCCCCCGCCCAATGCCTTCGGTAAACAAGCTGGCTTGGGAAACCCAGCCGAGCAAGGCCCAGGCTGAGCTGAGGGTGGGGGGGAGAGCTGGGTAGTTGGGCCTGTGTGAGAAGCCACCCAAGGTGGGGCCCCAAACACTGGCACCAGGAGCCAATTCCTTCATGAGCGGTTTCATCCCATGGGCCCCCAGTGCCAAACTTCGCCTGCCCTAGCCGGTTCTTGACGGCCGGGCAGAGGCAGCAATGGGAGTCCTGTACCTGTTAAGGCCAGAAGGGTGTAACACCCAGATCATCTGCTTTGACCTCCCTACAAGGCAGAGAGTGCTGCCCTCCCGGTATCAATGGGAAACAGAGGTGTTCGGGAAGCACCGAGAGGCCCTAGCAGAGATCCAGGCCCCACTTTGCCAGGCGCTGCATGGACCCCAATTGAGCTCAGGGCCCCTGTTTTGCCAGGCACTGCACAGACTCTGATCACGACTGGCTAGAGTAGGGGGTGGCTTCGGGTTGCAATCCCCCTCCACAGCCAGGCTGAAGGGATTCTCCCTCGAGAGAGGGCTGGGTTCTCATGGTTGCTGCATTGCTCCTGCTCAGTGGGGCCAGCTTCCAGGCCGACCACAGGGATCTCCCTCTTGGTAGGGCCTGCCGGAGCTTCTGGGAGCACGGCTGCGTTCGGTGTGTGCCGGGGTGCACTGGTTGGGGGTCTGTTCCGCTGGCTTTGGTTTTGGTTTGTTCTTTGTGTTGTTGGTCCCTGCCAGTTTCCCCTGGTGGAGGGGCTAAGGGGGGTTCTCCATGGGGTTCCCTGCAGCTGAGTTCCTTTGACCCGCAAGCCAGGGGCTCGGAGCCTGACTGCTGCGCTGCGGCGGGTGTGTTGCTGAGTAGAGGTGAGGCTTTTGGCTGTGCGACTGTAAAATCTGCCTCTTGAAGGGGTAAATCTGCAGGGATGTTTCCCGGCCCAGGAGGGACACCGGAGCATTGTTGGGTTCCTGTTTTTTCCCCTTGTCTACTCCTGTAGTTAAGTAGTTTTTTTCCAATGCCCCCCTGCCCTGGCGACTTCCTTCTGTCTCCAGGGCGTGTCCTGGAGGTTGAGGAGCAGAGCCAGGCCCTAGAGATGGGGGTGAACAGCCCGAGGAGCCGGGTGGAGCCAGCGTTGTTTCTAAACAGACTGCGGTGGGGGCCCGGTGGGTCCTGTGAGCCGGTGGAGTTTGAGGGAGGTGATGCGGATGATGCTGGTGTCTCTGACTCCTTGCTCCTTCCTGATGGCCCAGCCCGCCAGCTGGCTAGGAAGGGTGCGGCTGGTGTGCGGGAGACGCGCGACTTCGCGGGTCGCGCTAAAGGGACATGGGGGAGTCGAGGCTGAGGCTGACCCCCTGGCTTCCAGCGCTCTGTTCACTCCCCGGCCCTTGTCCCGAGAGAGACCTCAGCTGATCACCCAGGTGCCAACTTTCGTTTTCCTGGGTGGGTGCTCCGCCCCTTCCCCCAAAGCCCCACCCTGCTCCACCTCTTCCCGCCCCCTCCTTCCAATGCCCCGCCCCCTCCCCCAGCAGCTCCCACCACAGCTGATTGGTGGGTGCTCCAGCCCCGGAGCCCCCGCGGAGTCGGCACCGCCTGGGGCTGATCATGGGAAGCGTCTCCATCTCACTACTGTCGAGGAAGCACATGGGGCGTGGCCAAGATAGATAGGCCTCCAACGGGGCCCATTGTGTTCGAAGTACTGCTGCTCACCAATGTCTCCCCCGGCCCCTTGGCCCTCTCCATCTAGCCTTGATGGCCTCTCGAAATATTAACGGCGGCCATGCGGGTCATAAAAGGGCACAACTCTTGGAAGTTCTCCACCCGGGAGGGGCTGATCTCGTCCTTCCGCAAGAGGGGCGCTCAGACCCTGCTAAGCCAGGGGGCTGGCTGAAGGCACGGGAAGGGGATGCTGTCTTGGGTCATGGCTCCGATGTCGACTGGGGAAGCCGTTCTCTTTTCCCGGCGTGCAAGGGCACGGATCCTCTCTGTGCCTTAGATGGCACGGGGCCGGCTCCTCCGGGTAGAGACGCGTACGGGCGCGGTCGTTTTCAATCTTTTCACTGTGCCTGCCCCTGCTCTGGGCCAAGAGCTTGGCTCCTTTTCTGCAGATACTTGCCCAAGCCATTCTGGGCTGTGACCCGGATACTATTATTGCCCTGGGAGGAGACTTCAGTCGCACTGTAGATTATGAAAAGGAGGACTTGGGGCACCTTAGAGACTAACCAATTTATTTGAGCATAAGCTTTCGTGAGCGACAGCTCACTTCACAGAATGCATCAATGAAGTGAGCTGTCGCTCACGAAAGCTTATGCTCAAATAAATTGGTTAGTCTCTAAGGTGCCCCAAGTCCTCCTTTTCTTTTTGCGGATACAGACTAACACGGGTGTTACTCTGAAACTGTAGATTATGTTTTAGACAGGAACCACGCCAGCCGTCAGCCAGGGAACTGTACTGTCTCCTGCAGACCTTTGGGCTAGTAGCTGTTTGGAAGGTGAGGGCTAACCCCGGCCAGGTTTCAGGGGCTAGACTGGATCACTTTTATACCACGAAGGCCAGTGTGGATGTGTTTGTTCACTCTGCCGTTGTCTCCCACTCGTTTGTCTGAGCATCGTCCGGGCTCTGCTGGCGTCTCTCCCTCTCCCTGCCGGTGCATCCCACGGGTGCTTTCATACCAAACCGTTACAGGACGTGTTTGGGGAGAGTCGGTGGCAGTGGACGTGGCTGTACAAGTCCCTGAGACAGTGGTGGGATGTCGGTGAAGTCCAAATCCGCATCCCCAGGCTGCCATCAGGCCCTAGAACGAGAGATCTTAGGCCTTCGTGGCGACTCTGATGTAGGAAACCCGGCGCAGATTCACCAGACCTGCCCGGAGAAGACCCAGCTCCGGAAGTGCTTGCTGGAAGAGATGGTGCCAGGAGCCCTGGCCTGGTTGTCTCCACTGCGTGAAACTGACGCTCCCCCAAGGTTCTTTTTTGGGTTGGAGACAAAGCCTGCGGCCCGTGGGAAAGCAGCGGTTCCCTTGATAGCGCTCTGCCCCTGAAGCCTGGGATGTGCTGGCACGGGGGGAGCTGCACCTGTCTGACCTGTGAGGAACAGAGGTGCTGAGATGCCCCGCCGGCACGGCAGGAGCTCTCTGATGCAGTCCAGCAGCCTTCTACAGGCCAGGCCCCAGGTACTGAAATCGACAAGCCTCTGGCATCTTATGGGTCCTGTTTTTTTTCTAGCCCTGCTGTCTCCAGGAGAAAAAGCTGCTCTCCGTTTTCCTCAGGGCAGCGGCCAAAAAAGGGGGAATCTCTGTGATCTACAGCACGGAAGAGCTTTCTCTTTCTCTCCTCTGTTCTGATGATAAAGTTTTGCCCAGGGCCTGCGCCAGCTGAATGCTTTGACGCACCCCGATCTGACACATGGCATTGCTAACCGCCGCCCACCTAATCATTTGTTTTTAATTGGTGATGTCTTAATTGTTAGCAAACCTTGTCATCTGGAGGTGGGACTTGTTTCAGAGGGCCAGGAGAAGGCCTGTGACAGAGCGACTCGTCGTCGTCTTCTGCAGACATTAGAAGCTTTCGGGACCGGGCCAGCATTCTCGTCCTATATTTCTTTATTGGACCACAGTGATTTGAATGATTCAAGATTAACCGGAGTCTTAATGCCTGGACAATCCCGGAGGGTTGGCCGCCCTATGCAAGGCAGCCTGCAGAATTGGCTCTGCCTCCTGCCTGGATTCTCCTTTCAGGGACAGGTTTGGATTGCCAACCATCTCATGACCTCGGAGTTGGGGCACTGGCTAGTGTGGCTGGACCCTCTCCCGGGCCTTTGGCACCGGATTCAGAAGGATAGTAACCATTTTTTTAAATAGTTACTGCTGGTTGCACCCAGCTGTGCTGTTCCTGCCATGAGACGAGGGTGGAGGCACCCGGGGCTCATTGATTTCCTCTGCAGGGTGGCGGCCTCCGGCCCCAGGTCCTGTGTTCTCCTCCCCATTGGCCTGGAAGCCCTTGCCTTCCCTCTCATCCATCGTGCTGGGGGGATGAGCTTTGACGCTCACCCATTTTTGTTGGCCCCGGGTTGATTACAGCGTCTGGATTTGCCACCGTTCCAGTTCAGTGGGCTGCTGAGTATTTGCAGGCAGTTTTTGTGGGGGTTGTTCTTCTGGGGGGCATCCCTTTGTCCCCTTCACTGGCTAGCTTCGCTCCCTCTGGACAAGGTCCTTGTGCAACCAGACAGACTGTTTTCCTGGAAGGGTTTGGTGAATGTTCCTTTCGCCCCCGTGATCAAGAAGCAGGTCTGCAGCATGTGGGGCAGTTTGCCACCCTCTCTGATCGCCCTGATACAGCCTGGAGGATGCCCCTGGGTGACTCTCTGTCCCCAGCTCAGATGACATTGTAGAAACCTCCTCCCAAGGCTGCTCTCCGGTGACTTGCAGCGGAGGGCCCTGCATAATATGGCAGCAGCTGATCTCTGCATGCACCCTCTCTCACCCCAGAGGCGTTTGTGCCGGGTTCCCTTTCTAGACGGCTTTCGACACCTACGTGGCCCAGGCCTGATTCCTCTTTTGGTTTATTGCAGCAGCTTCTCAGCCCTTCGCAGACTGAGATACAGAGCTCGCATTTGCCCATTTTCCTGCCTGGTTCCCTTTTTGCTGGGTCAGGCAAAACTAGCCATTTAGAAATCTCACCAGAACAGACCGGCCTTGGGGTACAGTGACGTGACGTGCTAGGCCAGTTTGTGGCCCAGCTGCTGGTCGATTACCCCTTTTGTAAGTTGACTTGTAACCTGGACACTTTTTGGGGCGTTAACAATCGGTTGGGTGAACTTTGACGCTGCTGCTTTAGTGATCCAGGTTTAATGTTCGCTTAAGCCATGTTGTGCTTTATGTTATGGTTCATATCTTTTCAGGGTATATAGTGTAATTTTATAACATTTGTAATCGTTTTTAATGTGATTTTTATGGGAATAAAGGTGTCTTCTCTCTCTTTCTCTCATCCCAGCCTCTCTGGCAAACAGGGAACGTCTGATCCATTATCACAAGCTCCGCCCTCTCAGCCTGTTCCCGAGCACGGGGAAGGGGCAGCGCCTGGCATCTGCCCAGCGAGGCAATTTGGCTCAGAGCAATGTGAGCCGCACGGTCAGAGAGTAAAGTAAAGTAAAGAGTAAAGGAAATCAAAGTGCAGGGACACCCTCTCCTCCTGCTTCACTCACATGTATTGCACACGCTCCCATCACATTCATACCGGGGTGCCACTATTGTCTTGCAGCCATCCACTATCACAACACATCTATCTATCTATCTATCTATCTAATCTCCATACACTACATCTATCTAATCTCCAAACACACTCACCTTTTCCTTTCTTTCTTTCTTTTCTTTTCTTTCTCCCAGGAAGTATTTCTTCACACAACGCACAGTCAACCTGTGGAACTCCTTGCCAGAGGATGTTGTGAAGGCCAAGACCATAACAGGTTTCAAAAAAGAACTAGATAAGTTCATGGAGGATAGGTCCATCAATGGCTATTAGCCAGGATGGGCAGGAATGGTGTGCCTAGCCTCTGTTTGCCAGAAGCTGGGAATGGGCGATAGGGGATGGATCACTTGATGATGACCTGTTCTGTTCATTCCCTCTGGGACACCTGGCATTGGCCACTGTCAGAAGACAGGATACTGGGCTAGATGGACCTTTGATCTGACCCAGTAGGGCCATTCTTATGTTCTTATGTTCCCTCTTGCCCCACATCTCTCTCTCTCTCTCCTTCCATGGTGCCAAAGTGAAGTTACTCAGGGGTACCTCAGCCCCCAGCACTGGGTGAGGCTCAGGAATTCTGGGGGGTTGGGCCCAAGCAGCACTCCCAAAGTCCAGCCCTTTGGGACGGAGCAATGAGCTGCACAGAGGAGGCCCTGGAGTTTGTTGGTGCTCTTTGCTAGGGACGTGTTCGAGTGGCAAATTTCAGCTCCCAGGTGACACGCCCAACACGCCCGCAAGTTTGCGGAGGCTCAGATCCAGCAGTTCTGGGCCACTTTCTTACCTGTCCGGTGAGTTTAACTCTTACCGGGGTGCGTACTTAGGAGTTAAACTTACCTGCCATCCAGTCATGTTGAGGCCCAGCCTGCTGGTGAGACGGGCTGATCCCACGCTCCAGAAAGAAACCCAGGACTTCTGGGGTTTCGCAATCCCACCCCCGCATCTCTGTTTCAGCCCGTGCTGCAGATATGGCCAGACGGGCTGTGTCGATGGCAGAGGCCCCATCATAAAGTGGCCATGAAGGACGTGAGATATGGGGCACGCACTGAGCTGTCGGATGGGATGCTTCACAGACCAGCTGGCAGGGTCCCTGTGGGACTATTGTTTGGAAAACTGGGCCTGAACTGTGCGGGAGCTTTGGAGGTAACAGAACCCAGGAGTTCTGTCTCCCAGCACCTCTCCCATCACCACCACCCTGCTCTAACCACTAGCCCTCACTCTCCTCCCAGAGCTGGGATAGAACCCAGGAGTCCCGGCTTCCAGCCCCCCCCCAACCACTAGACCCCACTCCCCTCCCAGAGCTGGGAACAGAACCCAGGCGTCCTGGCTCCCAGCCCCCCGCTCTAACCACTAGCCCCCACTCCCCTCCCAACGTCAGCAATGGAACCCACTGCCCGTGGGGCTCGTGTTTACCACCCGCCGACTCTTTCCAGGCCGGAGAAAGTGACGTGACCTTGTGCAAGTCCCCTGTGCGGAGACGTCTGCTGCCCCCCCCCCACCTAGGCGGCCTCCCCAGCTTCCCCTGTGCAACGGAAAGGGGAAGTGGCCCCCAGCTCTCTCTGCAGCAGCTCAGCACATTCAGTTCCTGTGGTGGCGCAACTGTGGGGCCGGGCCAGGGCCGGGGCTGCTGGGGGGCGGCTTCCGCTTTCCTCCTCTCAGGAGGGAAACTGGGCTTGTCAGCGGACAGTAGGGGTGGGGAGTGGGGGCGCGGGAGCTGCCGTGGCAAGGGAAGGGGACTGGCTGAGCTGCCGGGCCTTTTTCATGCCAGCCCCACGGCACAGCTGGGGAGTGGGGCGAGGGGGGAGCGCTCCTGGCTAGAGGGCGATCTGCGGTGGGAAACTGCAGCTCCAGTCCTGGCCTGGCCAGGGGGAGGCGACGCAGGGACCGGCTGGGCCAGGGGCAGGGGGACACATGGGGACCCGCTGGGCTTGGGGGAGATGGGACACAGGGTCCGGGACTGGCTGGGCCAGGGGGACACACAGAGACCAGCTGGGCCTGGGGGAGACCGGATGCAGGGACCGGCTGGGCCAGGGGGACACACAGAGACCAGCTTTGGCCCGGGGTAGACGAGACACAGGGACCAGCTGGGCCAGGGGGGCGCACGGAGACCAGCTGGGGCTCAGGGGGACGGGATGTAGGGACCGGCTGGGACAGGGACACACACAGAGACCGGCAGGGCCTCAAGGGGACAGGACGCTGGGACCAGCTGGGCTGGGGCAGGGGAAACACAGAGACCGGCGGGGCCAGGGGGTCGGGACGCAGGGACGCTCTCAGCCGTCCCTGGGACCCTCTCCTGCTCAGGGGTCTTGTCCCACGCCAGCCTGGCTGCAGGGGACTCCGCTTTGCAGCATAGCCGAAGGCTGAGTCTTCTGGGGGTGCCTTTAGCCCCCCACCTTGCTCCTGAGCCTGTATTGCCTCTACCTCTCTGACCCTGGATGCTACTCAGCGCCATGGGGCACCTCTAGGTTGCCGGTTCGAACCCCATGGGGTGAGACACATCTAGCTGGGCTCAGCTTGGCTCCGACGCTCCCTCAATTAGGGGTCTCCGAACTGAGGCGCAAATGGGCCATGGTCACTGATCTCCCCTCTCCCAGCTAATTCCATGGACCGTGGTGTCTGGGTGCTTTGCAATCTGGAAGCGGTTTATCCTCCCACTACCTTGTGGGGCAGGGCAGGGCCACTACCTCCATTGGCCAGATGGGGAAACTGAGGCACCAAGAGGCTAAAGGTCTCTCTGGCCGAACAGGGCGCTGAACCTGAGCCAGATGACTGGACACCCACCCACGGGACACCCACCCAGCCTTCCCTGGTCCCCACTCGCTTCCCAGAGCTGGGGAGAGAACTCAGGACTCGTCACTTGCAGGCCCCCCTGGCCTAAGCGCCCGGGATCCCTCCCCACCCGGAGGGGGCTGAGTCTAACACAAGCCAGCAGCTGGGAGTTGCCGCTGGACAAATTCAGCCTGGAAATAAGGTGTCTGTTTTTAACGGGGAGGGTAATGAACCACTGACCAGGGGGTTGTGGTGGCTTTTCCATCACTGGCAATTATTAAATCAAGATGGGTTGTTTTTTCCTGCGTTATCTGGAGGCTGTTTTCTGACCTGTGTTATCCGGGGGTGTGTGTGTGTGGGGGGGTGCGCGCGCACCCCTCTCTGGCCTTGCAATCTATAAAAATCCGGGTCTTGGCTAGCACCCAAAATGCTAGGCACCCCCCCTTTCTTTCTCCCTGGGGCCGTACCCACGCTGAGGACAGGCTGTGGGGTGTCAAAACCCCAAGAGAAATCCCCTCCTTGCAGGGCCCAGCGTCCCCTCCCTCCCCCCCCGGGTGCAGCTCTTCGCAGTGTCTATATTTGGCTCTGACTGGTGGTTTTTCTATTTTTCTATTGCAGATCAGTGAGTGACGTCCCAGGTAGGAAACTCACGAGAATGTGGGGGGTGGGGGGGTGTTACTGCACAGCCGCCACGTGCAGCCACTGTGGTGGCTGTGGAGGGCATTGTGGGGGGGGGGCTGTGCCCCACCCCACCCGCTGGGCTGCCTCACCCCCTGGCACACCCTGGTGGGAGCTCAGGGCTGCCCCCCGCGTGGGGAGGCGGGTAGGGTGACCAGATCTCCCGATTTTATAGGGACAGTCCCGATTTTGGGGTCTTTTTCTTATATAGGCTCCTATTACTCCCCACTCCCGTCCCGATTTTTCGCACTTGCTGTCCGGTCACCCTAGGAGGGGAGGTGGAGGCTTAGGATGGGGCGGGGGGTGTCAGAACACATTGTGTCCCTCCGCCCGAACCTGCAGGAGGACCCCCTCCCCCAAACAAACCCACCCCAGTGATGTGACGCAAGCAGCCCTTGGCTTCCCCACTCCTGGCCCACTGCTGAGTAGGATCCTCCCTCCCCGCCCGCCTCCCGCATTTCCCATTCCCACTCTCCTGCCCTCCCTCCCACACAACTCCAGCCAGCCTGCCATAAAAGGCAATTCAAGGAACTGATACCAGCAGAGTCACTGGGGGGGAGGAGGAGGGAGGGGGACCTATGCAGTTCTCAGCAAGCGGGGTGTCCTCCCTGCCCCCGCTGCAGAGACAGCAAGGCCTGGCGCTCACAGGCATAGCCGGCATGTCAGGGCACCTGGGTTCCATTCCTGGCGCCACTGGCTGACCCCCCCGGCCATTCGCTTCTTCTCTGCCTCAGTTTCCCCATCCTTTCTCACTAGACTGTTTGCTCACTAGGGCGGGAGCTGTTCCTGGGCAGCATCGGGCACGGTGGGGGTGCTGATCTCGATAAAGGCTGCAGCAACAAAGGGAACATTACCACGGAGTCAAAGTCCGACTGGCTGCATGGATCTAAGGTGTACGTTCGCCCAGGTTCTGGGGTTCAACGTTCAGAATGGTGTCAGGTTACCTGGTCTAAAGTACCCGTGGATATTCTTATTAGCTGCATATAGCTGCACCCTGCTGAAGTCTGAGCCTCACTCAGCAGCTTGTGGCAGTGAATTCCACCCGCCAATCTGCACTGTGTTTAATTAAAAAAAGAAGTGGGTCCAATTCTCCGCAGGTTCAAACTGACGCAGCTCCACTGTCTCCGATTTCCACCAGCAGGGGCCCCGTATTTCTCATGATCAGCCCGTGGTCTTGTGTTACAGCAGGAGAGTAAATAAAGAAAGCCATTGTGTCTAAATCCCCTAGACTGGGTTAAAAAGCCCAACCGTGGTAGGTGTAGCCGCCCAGGGATTGCGGCTCCCCTGGGGTGGGGCTCAGCAGCCGACTTAAAAGCCACGTGGCCTGCGCAACCCAGGGGGTGACTGTTCGGCGCTGAGATGCAGCCACCTCTGGTGTGGAATGCAGCACCGGGTTAGCGGCAGACAAGGTTAGGACAGGAAGTGAAGGAGAACCCTATATGCCACTGAAAGAGGACGTTGGGCCCAGCACGAGACTCATGAGAACAGCTCTACCGGAGTAGCGAGTGGCCAGAAGCCAAGCCTGCGCCTCCCTCGCCCCACTGCCCCCTGAGAGGAGCAGGAGGTGGGGAAAGAAAGACAGGAGACGAGGGGAACGGGAAAGAAAGGAAGTAGACGAGGGAGAGGCCGGCGGGGGCCGAGGCCGGGTGTCCAGAAGTGGCTGCAAGCGACTGGCTGCCCGTGCCCGTTGCTGGCTCCGCGCCCCTGGCAGGGACGCGGCCTTGTGGGTCCTGCGTCATGGCCACAGGCTCCCAGCCGCCTGTGGAATGCGGGCCGGGAGTCAAGGGCAGCTGGAGTGGCACAGAGCCGAGCTCCTCAGGCCAGCAAACAGCTGGGGCGCTGATGCAGCCGGGGGCGCTGATGCAGCCGCGGGAGCTGCCGACCCCAGGGGCCCTCTCTCGCCCCACACGCGCTGGCATGGAGGCTGGGCCCTGCCCGCCAGCCCTCAGCTGAACAGGAGAGAGCTGCTGGTTGGGACCGTTTCACAGGAAGTGGAAACCGAGGCACAGAGAGGGGCTGTCCTGGTTCCCAGCCCCCCCACACCCACCGCTCTAACCACTAGGCCCAACTCGAGGCTCCCTGCCCCCCCTGTTCTCACCACTAGGCCCCTCCCTCCTCCCTGGCATTAACCCTTTCCTGGCTGTCTCTCGCACTGCACAGGGAGCGAGGACCCTGCCAGCAGGATACTGTAGGGCCTGGAAGCTGAGGCGGGGAAGGAGCTGAACCAGGCCCCCAGCTAAGCCAGCTGGGGAGGGACGCCTGGCCGGTCTCCCGGGCTACAGGCTCCCGTTGCCTGGTTACTGGAGACCGTTGCCCAGTGACACCCGATCTCCATCTCAACCGGCCATCGTAAACCTTCGGGTCAAATAACCGGGTTCCTGGCAAACACCATGTGTCCCCGGCCAACCCGCCTCGCTCTGCTGCCCCAGCCCCGGGCGCGGTGGGGGTGTCTGCTCAGAGCCAGGCCTAAGGAAGAACCAGGCAGGGGCTAGACATGCCCCCCCTCTGCTCCCCACTGCTCCCTAAAGTGTGCCCCGACCTCTGGGGGCTGGGGAAATCTCGCCCTCTCCCCAGCTGTGCATTGTGCCCAGCAGCCCGATGGCTTGGCCAGCCGGGGATGGGGGCTCGTGCCCACCGGTAGCCTAGGGTGGGAGGGGAGGGGTCAGGACAGAGTCCAGGACAGCTCTGGGGGGTATCACCTCTTAGTAGGGAGCTGGGGACATTCCATGGGGAGACCTCATTGTGCCCCACAGACAGACAAAGTCACTGGGAGCCAGCAGAACCCCAGGAACCGGGGATTGGGGCAGTACCTCGGGGGCAGGATAAGGGGAAGGGGGTCTTTCTCCTCTACGGGGCACCAGCTCTCATCTGGCCCCAGAGCAAGGGACTGGCTGGCTCAAGGTATCAAGGAATAAGACTGGGGGCCTTTCCCGTCTACGGGGTGCTGGCTCCCCTCTGACGGGGGAATTCCCTGCGGGCAGCAAGCGGAAAGGCCGAGCCCTGCGCCCCTCTCAGAAGGACTCCCCTTGGGCTCTGAGCCATTCGCACAGCAGCAATCCATGACTCACTAGCCATCGGCCTGGAGCGGTGCAGAAAGCCCCCCGCCCCCGGTAAAGGGAACGCGAGTGCACCCAAAGGCCCCACGGTGCTGGGTTAGCCGTCCCTGCATGGCTCAGCCACAGGCTAACCTCATAATGGGCTCCAAGCTCACACCTTCTGCCCCTCTGCCCTGAGAGGCCCCGCTGGGTGCTTGTCTGCGGTGGGGCTACGCTGCACGCAGGAAGCTGGAGCAAAGTTGGCACAAGTAACACCAGCAATGAAGCCAGGGCAGCATGGGCACGGCCGAGCCATGCCCCCTGCCCCCACGGCTACTGTTACTCCACCTAGCTTTGATCTCGTGAGACACCAGGAGTCCTGACTCCCAGCACACATTGCCGCCCTCCCAGAGCTGGGCCCTCCCAGATCTCTGGGCCCGGAGATCTGGCGCCCAGCCCCCCTGCTCTAATCACTAGACCCTACTCCCTTCCCAGAGCTGGGGATAGAACCCAGGAGATCTGGTGCCCAGCCCCCTGCTCTAACCACTAGACCCTACTCCCCTCCCAGAGCTGGGGATAGAACCCAGGAGATCTGGCACCCAGCCCCCCTGCTCTAACCACTAGACCCCACTCCCCTCCCAAAGTTGGAGATACAACCCAGAAGTCCTGGCTCCCAGCCCCCCCTGCTCTAACCACTAGACCCTACTCCCCTCCCAGAGCTGGGATAGAACCCAGGAGTCCTGGCTCCCAGCACCTCCCCTGAGCCCTGTGCTAACTCTCTAGACCCCCTCCCCTCCTAGAATTGGGGCAAGAAACCAGAAGTCCTGGCTCCCAGCCCCCCTCCTTAAACCACTAGACCCCTCTCCCTCCTGCCGCTGAGGATAGAACCCAGGAGTCCTGCCTGCCAGTCAAGTAGTCTAGTTAGATAGAAGCTAGCTCAAATATGTCTATATCTGGGCTGCAATCAGCACGCTTTGTAGACCAACCTGCCGAGCTTTGACTCATTCAAACCTTTCAAACAAGGGGCACGAGGAAAAGTGCCAGGTTTTAAAAATCCTTTCTTCTGTCCCCACTTTTCTTGCTGCCCAGATCACTGCGCGAATAAGAGTGAGGATTTTTATAATGTATTGTTTTCTGCTGATTCGTTTGGGTCTACCTGTATGCTAATGACTAGATTCCAATCTCATGCTTCAGGGCTTCATCCAATCACCCACATGAGTCCAGGAAGGATTCTCTCCCCACCCCTGCCCCAACGCCGTTGCACACTTTAAACCTGGGGGCTGTCTCACCTTCCGCTAAAGCATCAGAGATTGGCCGCAGTTGGAGACAGGACACAGGGCAAGGTGGACTGGGGGCAGTACAGAGAATTATTTTTCTTAGATGCCTGGCTGGTGACTCTAGCTCATGTGCTCAGCATCCAACTGATCCCAGATTTGGGGCCAGGAGGGCATTTCCCCCCCCCCCAGGTCAGATTGGCAGAGGCCTTGGGGGGTGAGGGGGTTGTGCTTTCCATCTTCAGGGGCGCAGTTCGCCGGCTGGGATATCTTGCTTGAGCAATTCCTTGCCGTGGCAGGGGCTTTGGGCATCGGCAGCACCGCGGTCTCTCCTGCTCTCTGCTCGTGGCACAGAATAATTTGATCTCTGGGGGCTTGAAATTCTTGAGTGGAACTGAAGTCCCTGGGCCCAACAGAGGGGGATTTGGGTGAAACCCCGAAGCCTGAGATTCGCTTCAAGTCAGCACGCTCCAGGCGGCAGCGAATGAGTCAAACGAAAACAAGAAATGAATCTCGTCCGAGCCTGAATGAGTCAGCCGGCAAGAAAGGCGAAGAACGAGGTTACCAGCTGTCACTGAAACACCAATGCAGTCTGCGCCGAGTTCTGAGTTAGCTGCCCGTGGGGGGGGTGGGGTGGGGGGGGTGGAGAGGGGTTGAAGTCTAGGGTTGGGGCTACGCTGCAGGTTTCTGCCGGCGTAGCTGTGCCGAGGCGGATGGAGCAGGCCTGATGGAAGCCCCGCGGGCAGATGCCCTTAAAACGGCACTGATGTAAGATGCTCAGAACTTTTTGGGGGACATCTAGCACTCGAGATGAGGGGCGCTGAGCAGAGACAGCGCTAGTCCAGGGGGGTTGGAGGACCGCCCAGGACGCACCACCAGCTGCCTTGCAGGGAACGCTGTAGCTTAGGGAGTGTTTCCCTATGTAGGGGCGATAGCGGCAGGGGGATGCGGAGGGTGTTAAGGGGAAAACCCCAGGGTTGAGCCTGACAAAGCCACAACCGTCCCTGCCCCAGATAGTTTACCAACTATATTGACTGAGCAAGGACTGGGGGGGAACTGAGTGGCAGAGAGGGAAAGTGACTTGGCCAAGATCGCACAGGGAGGCAGTGGCGGGACTAGAAACCAGCTCACCTGAGCCATATGCCCATGCTGTGACCACTAGGCCAGACAGCATCTTAGCTTAAGCAATGCTCAGTTGGCTGTTTCCTGGGTCCAGACTGCATGTTTCCCCACACAGATATCTGGCATAGCTGCACCATTCCCCATCTAAGCCCGGCCTGGTTTGCAGACTGATATTTTTTCCCGTGAGTGTGCGTGGGCCCAGCGCTGCACCACCTTGAGCTTTGGGCTGGTGGAAACACAAATTCAGATTCAGACTTTATAGATGGCTCTTGTCTTTAAAACCGGCTAGATCCAGAACCCAGGATCTCCGTCGGGGTCTGTACAGCATCCGGCGCAACGGGGCCCTGATCTTCGTCAGGGTCTGTACAGCACCTGGCACAGTTGGAGCCCCGATCTGTTGGGGTCTGTGCAGCGCCTGGCCCAACGGGGGCCTGACCTCAGTCGGCATCTGCCCAATGTGGCCCTGATCTCAGCCGGGGTCTCTACGCCCCGCATTTTGTCAGACACCCGTAAATAGCCGTGTTAACGCCCCGCTGAGTCTGGCTGGGGGTTTCCCTCTGCCGGAGGGGTTCTGCCCCGGCTGTTTGTGTTCCCAAGCTGTGGGGCTGAGCCGATGCAGGCTGAACCCAGGGACCTCTGTCTCTCATTTCCAAGAAAGACGTGATAGGCATCTTTCAGGGGCGGGAAGGGGGGAGTGCGGGCGTGAATCACCGTCCCGGGCTCCGTGCCAGCGAGACAAGAGCAGCAGGCGAGTGGGGTGGGGCAGGCAGCCCTGAGCGATGAAACGTGCCCCGAGCTAGGGCTGAGACTGGTGTGAACTCACTCCTGGCGTCATGCCATGGAAACCCTCAAGCAAGGAGATGGAGGCCTTTTGCAGCGCGGAAGCCGCCTGACGGTAAAGTGGGCCAAGGGCGCCCCCGGCTGGAGGAAAGGGGGCATCACACGGCTTTGTCAGTGGTGGTGCATGGAGGGGGGGTCTTCCGTGCTCCATTGACCCTTGTTTGGGGCATCCGGGGAATGCATGGCAAGGGTCCTCACACGCATCTCCCTCCTGGTTTACACCAGGGCGAAGGAAATGGGCCCCGCTGACTCTAGTGGAGTGACTCCTGATTTACACCGGGAGGAGTGCAAGGAGCGATTTGGTTACGTGGGGCTGGGGAGGGAGGGAAGGAGAATCAGAGCCCTCTGTCTGCAGAGCAGTGTCAGCTGGGAGTCACCCCCAATGGGCCTCATTCCCCCCCCCCCCCCCAGCTGAGAAACACCCGCCCACCCTGGTGCAGGGAGAAGAGGAGGCCAACTCCTGCTGGAAGCTACCTACCTACACACACACACAGACAAACACAGAGTTGATCTGCTGCTGGAATAGACACATGGGCACAATCTCCATCTCCTGCCCTGCTCCTTGGTCCAGGGAAAGCGCGGGGTGGTGGTGGGGGGAGGGCGGGGAGGATGCCACAGCCAGAGCCTCTGTGGTTAATGCTTGTCCCCATCTGCCTCTCCAGCCACAAACACAACCAGCTTCTCCCCCCATCCGCCCCCGCCCCATTGTTATCCTGGATTCCCTCGCATACGGCCTGCTGGTTAGACTGGTGAGAGGGGGGTGCAGCCGCCAGCACCTTTGGAGGCCGCAGGGAGAGGAGGAATGGGGGAGAGGAGCAGGGCCTAGTGGTTGGAACGAGGGCTGGGGGAGACCAGGACTGGGAATCAAGACTTCTGGCTTCTCACCTTGGTTCTACTGAGCGACCGTGGGCAAGTCATTGCTGCCGCTCTGTGCCTCAGTTTCCCTTCCCAGCCTTTGAGGGAGCTCTTTGGGGGGCGGGGAGTGCCTCTCACTCTGTGGCTGTGCAGCACCTGGCATAATGGGGCACTTGATGATAGTATAACAGCAGTCAGACGGCAGAGCGCCCCAGACCTAGATCCTCTGGCCTGGATCAGGTTGGTCCCTTCTGTCTCTTCAACCAGCAGAAGGTCATTTGGGGACCTGGCTTGGGCCCGGATCGGGTCCAGCATTGCTGGGACCAGCTGCAGGAATTGCTTGGGCAACATCTTTGCCCTCCATACCAACCCACCCAGCAGAAGCAGCATTCCCCCATAGTGGAAAAGGCAGCTCCTTGCTGCATGGGGACGGGGCCAGCGACTAGAACGCAGGCTAGCCCATCCCGCCCGGCCATTCCAGCATCCAGCCCATATCTTGTGGCTGAGCTAGAGCAGATGTGAGCGAGGGGCACCCTGTCTTGAGCTAAAGACTCTGAGAGATGGAGAAGCTGCCCCGTCCCTTCGGGAGCTGCTCCAATGGTCAAGCCCCTTCCCGGTGAAAAATGTGGACCTGCCCCCGTTTCTAGTCTGAACATGTCCAGCTTCAGCTCCCAGCCCCTGGATCTTACTGCCGCTGTATGGTTGATTAAAGAGCTCCCAGCTAACAGAAATCTCCTCCTCTAGGCCTCTTAGCCTGAACAGTATAATCAATGACAAGAGCCAAGCTCAGCTCTTCAAATTATTCAGGGTCCTAACTCTCCTTGTCATCTCATCTGGCACTTTTCATCTGCCGATCCCAAAGCGCTTTGCCAAGGAGGCTGGTCTAATTGTCCTCATTTTTTAGATGGGGAAACTGAGGCCCAGAGCAGGGCCGTGACTTGCCAAGGTCACCCAGCAGCAGCGCCAGGCCCAGAACCCAGCTCTGCTGAATCCCCACACCATGCGCGATCCACTGGGCCACACAAAAGGTCCTGTAGCTTATTGCTGGAAGGCAGGTTTCCCAGCCCTTGAATCAGTCCCGCTCCCAGGGCTCTTTCCTGAGCCCCTGGCCACTTTTACAACAGGAGGCCCATGTGTGGCCCAGGACCCTATTGTGCCAGGCGCTGTTCATTCTTATTGCTATTAGGTGTATTACCTAGGTAACACCTAGTTGTAAATCCACAATGGGCTAGACCCCATTGTGCCAGGAGCTCTACAATTTTATTGCTACTAGGTGAATTACAGTAGTACCTAAGAGACTCGCTCAGAGGCCAGGCCCCCATTGTGCCAGGTGCTGTACATTTACATGGCTATTAGGTGTATTACGGTAGCACCTAGGCACCCCACTTATTGACCCAGCCCCCACTGTGTCAAACCCAGAACACAAAGATGGCCTCTGCCCCGACAGCTTCCAATGGGAGTACCATCCTCTGGGGCCGGGTGCAGCAGCCTGGAGCATTAAGTCCTGAAAACTCAAGGCAGCTAGGCCGAAGCGAATTGAAATCCGGGCCCTTCCCTGATTCCCAAGGTGCCGGCTGGAAATTTCTCCCGCTGCACTCCCAACTGCGACCTCCAGGGGGCACCCTCTGCTAGCCCCTCCACAGGGGCCTGTGAGCAGATGGGTGAAGGGGGCTGGGTGTGGGGGGAGCAGAAATCGGGATCAACCGTGTGAACGGCTCCAGAATGATGCCCGACTTTGGCTCGCTCCGTGCGGCAGAACTCCACCCCACCCCTGCTAAAACCCATCTCCGCTGAGGGTGCAAACCCCAGATCCCGCCCCAGCTGCCCAGGCACTGGTGCAAACAGCGAAGAGGGCTCCCACCCCCACCCCACTGCATAAACAGGACAGCTGCTTCCCCCCCCCAGCTCCCCCTACAGAAAAGCCACGACATAAGCCCTTTAAAACTGAGCCATTGGCGGGGGGGAACTGATGGCCAGTTACTGGGAGCTGGCGGTTTTGTTTGGCAGATCACAGGGACATATGGGGCCCAAACCTATTCCCCCCCCTTCCCAGCTTGCCTGCCCCTAATCTCTGCTGGGGGAGATGGGGTCACTGCAGGCTGGTGGAGACCTCCCCCCATAGCCGCCCTTTCCCGGCAGCCAGGACCCAGCTGGTAAATTCCATCACCTGGCCTGGCTAGGATGATCTGGCGAGGTTGAACTTTGCAGAGGCCCTTGAACTGTCATGTGAAAGCTTTGAAGGCTGCTTGGTTTTTAAAAGAGATTTTTTTTAAATGCATCAGTTGAGGGAGGGAGGGAATTTAAGTGCCCTACAGCGCCCCGGTTTTCAAACAAGAAAGGGAGGAGCCCCATTCCCCCTTCAGCCTGCACCCACGTACATCAGCAGGGCAAAACGCTGGAGCCTGGGCCTTGCGAGGGTATAAAGGGGTGCTATTACCCAGTTGTAGCTTTCTCACGACTTGCTTTGTGTCCGCTAATAACACCCCTTTGACGTGTAGTGAAGACGGCCCTCGCTCTCTTTGGTGACCATGGGCCAATCACATCCCCACCCTGTGCCTCAGTTTCCCCTCTCATCTGTTTCAGTGGTAAGCTCTTGAGGGCAGTGCCTCGTCAGGCCCCCCCCTTTGGTGTGGCCTCTAGGAGCTACCTGAATCCACAGAATCATCGCTCCACCTGTGACTCCCCAGCTGCCCCCGTCTCTCCCCCAAGGCTGTGCAGAGCCTTGCACACTAGGAGCCCAAACGCCGCTGGGGCCCCTGGCGAATACAAACAAGAGCATTCACGGTTTAGTTTCACATTGCTCTGCCGTAAATCCCGGCCCAAGGGAAGCAGAGCAGCTTGGAGACTTATTTTGAAAGCTCAGTTCCCGGCCCCAGTCCCACTGGATGTTGCTCCTAGTCAGAGAAATGGTTCTGAGTCCGCTCACAAGAGCCCCTCAGAACCATCGTGGCATGTGAGCTTCCCGGGGGAAGGAGTGACATTTCTATATTATCACACGGACACAGTGCACAGCTGGCTGGGCCCCACGGGCAGCTACATGTGACTGGAAACCACCCCGCTGACGCAATCATCCCTATCCCCCAGCTGTAGGATGATCAGATGCAACGAGGCCCAGCAGGGGCTGAATGCAGGCTAGCTGGCCTTGAGGGCCAATTGACCTGAATGGGCAGGGGAAGGAGAGTGTTTGGAAAGTGAGCCTAGTCATAGGGCAAGCCCCTAGTTCTCCCCGTGCCTCAGTTTCCCCATTTGTAAAATGGGAATGGAGTACAATTACTTGAGACCCTAGATAAGAGAGAAGAGGCAGGTTTCCTAGCTACCCTTAGTGGTTGCTTTTCAGAAAGGCTTGGAAATTAGGCTCCTCCTTTTTGGAAACCAAGTCATCATGGGATAAGAGGGAAGGTCTTCTCATGGATCAGTAACTGGATGAAAGCTAGGAAAAGGGTAGGGTTAGGTGGTCCGGTTATACAGTGCAGAGAGGTAAATAGTGGGATCCCCCACGGCTTTGTACTAGGGCCTGTGCTGGTCGACATTCATAAGCGATCTGGAAAAGGGGGCGAATGGCAAGGTAGCAATGGTTGCAGAGGAAATAAAATTATTCAAGCTAGCGAAAGGCCAAAGCTGCCTGAGAAGAGTTACAAAGGGATCTCACTAAACTGGGTGCCAAAACGGCAGATGACATTCACTGTTGATAAGTGCAAAGCAACGCCCATTGGAAAACAAAATCCCTGCTGTACATACGGCATTAGCTCTTACCGCTCAAGATCTTGGAGTCGCTGCGGATAGTTCTCGGAAAACTAGCCCCGAGTATGGTCAAAAAGGCCAGCAGTCTGCTAGGCGCTATTAGGAAAGGGATAGAAAACAGGATAACGCCACTATATAAATTCCTGGTGCACCCACGCCTTGACGACTGTGGCCAGTTCTGGTGAGTCCATGAAAAAAAGAAAAAAAAGACACAGTGGGACTGGAAAGAGGTAGAGAGAAGGGCAAACAAAGATGATTAAGGGTATGGAGCAGCTTCTGTACAGGGAGAGACTACAAAGATCAGGGCTGTTCAGCTGGGAAGGGCACTGACTAAGGAGGGAAGATGATAGAGGTCTATAAAATAATGGTGTAGGGGGGAAAACAAAAGTGTTACTGTCACACTATACAAAAATCAGGGGTCACCTAAGAGGCAACAGCTTTAGTACAAACAAGAGGAAGTAATTTCCCCTCACAATGCACAACTAACCTGTAGAACTCATTGCCACAGGATGTTATGATGGCCAAAAGTAGGACTGGGTTAAAAAAAACCCACCTCTCCCCCCACCACCACTGGATAAATTCCCAGAGGATAGGCCCATCAATAGCTATTCGCCAAGATGGTCAGGGACGCAACCCCCCCGCTCAGGGCAACTCTAAACCTCTGACTGCCAAAAGCCAGGAGCGGAAGACATGGGTGGGTCACGCCATAATTGTCTTGTCCTGTACACTCCCCCTGAACTCCTGGCAGAGACAGGATTTGGGCAAAACTGGTCTGACCCAGCAGGGCAGCTCTTATCTTTGTGGCCACGTTGCTGGTTGATCACAGAGCAACTTGATTCCAATGCTTCTGCTCTCGGGCAAGATTCCAGACCAAAACAAGGGGCGGGGCAGGGAAGCTGGTTACATCAGAAATAGCATCAGACAAGCTAGTGGCTAAAGGAGAAGGATCAATAATGTGCGTGTCAGAGACATTGCTTGGAAAGAAAACGGGACTGGCAGCCCTGCCCTAGCTTGTGGTGGGGTGGTGAGGATCAGTGGGGTAGAGATTGGGAGGTGCCAGGGCACCGGACAGGTACCCAAGACAAAAAACACAGCACATTGGGTCTGTGACAGGGCAGTGGCCTCACCCTGTTACATCCACACTGGGGTTGCTGAACAGTCAGTTTTTAAATCAAGGGAAATTCTAGAACAGGGGAGGCTATCTGTCAAAGAAAACACTTCACCCCCTGTTTTGAAACCCCCCCCCACGGTAGAATTAAGTCCTTTAGTTGTCAGGGGTGGGGGGAGCAGAGACATGTGCCCCCAAGAAAGTTTACTGAAAGTGGAAAATTTCAGGGGAACCCCCCACCACAAACAAGTTGTTTTTGTTAAAAAGAGGGTTTTCAACATATGGCCACATCCTCACTGTAAACAACCCCTAGCACTTCAGAGCAGATCTGAAAGTGCTTTACAAAGGAGGGTAGCATCAGCATCTCCATTTGACAGGTAGGGAAACTGGGGCAAGCTGACTTGCCCGAGGATCGCCCAGCAGGGCCAGTGGGCATAACTAGGAGCACAGCCCAGGTCTTGGAAGTCCCAGGCCCGGTGCGCCAGACACTGACAGGGAGTTTCACCATCTTTACTTACATCTTTGCTCCGAGAGTGCCACAAGACCTGTTTAAGCTTCAGTGAAGTCAGTGGAACCTAGGAGTCAGGGATTTGCTGAACATCTGCCCTTGAAACACTGAACCAGCCAACACTCTTGCTTAAAGTTCAACATGGGCTTAGTGCCAGAAGCTTGAAGTTAAACACGTGCAAGATCAGGGCCTAGTTTAGTATTATTCTTCCTCCGTAAGTTGCTACCATGATACTAAACAGTCGCTAAAAAACAAAGCCGGCCTTCACCTTAAAGATTAAGCAGAGCACCAGATGCACAAAAAGAGACAGTTTTATTACAGTCAGGAAATAGATACAATCCATTAAAAAAAAAAAATCACCCATTATATTAATTTTATAGATCTATAAAAAAGCAGAGTGAAACCACTATAAATAAACAAGAAATCAATTTCACAATAAGTTAGATTCAGCATGGTTACAGTCAGATCCTTAAGGCAGGCGCTGGTCCTGAATTTCGGCGTGCAGGATAAACTAAAAAGTTTATGCTCCTCTAAAAAGATTTGGTTCCAATATCAGAAATAGGATTTTTTTTAAAGACAATAAATAGTTTAAAATATAATTTAAAAAAAACAGACTAAGGCTTTTCAAACCTACATTTTTGAGGAAGGGCTGGTCGGGGGGAGAGAAGGGATATTGACTGGAATAACTCTTGCAGAATTACTCCCTATTTCCCTGCTCCATTTCAGAGCAAATTTTGTTCCACAACTATTGCTCTGCTTGGGAAGCCCATGAATTATTCCAGAATAGAGCGTCCACACATGCAGAAATTCTGTCACTTTCCACCCCCCTCCTTAGATGCACAGGTCTGATCAGTTGCATGGAAAACAAGCTATTCCCACTGGAGCGGGATTCTCAAATCCACCCCCAAGGCATCTTTGAAAACTCTTTGCCTTAGATACTAGCCCAGCGACGCTAGCCTAGCAGAGGAAGCCTTCTACCTTTGAAAGATTAGTAGCTTTCTTCAAAACAACTGAAGAGGTTTAAACTGGGAAAGACAACGAGAGTAGCCAGCCAGCAGGAGGACGCTGCAGAGCTGAGGGGGGAGTGGGGGGGGGGGCGTTGTTTCCTACCTATAGGGTGGGGCTGTGAAATTAAACCATATAGTCTAAACACTGCTCCATTCCCAGCCCAGTGAGGAGGGGCAGAGAATAGCAGATGGATCTGAAACATGAGGGGGTGGGGGAGGGTGGGGGGGAAGAATAATAATTCAGGAGCCTATTTGGGTTTTTAGAATCTGGCCCTAAAATAATTCAGCCCATAAGATCCGGCCAGCTTTGCTGAAGGTCTCGGCTCCCAAACAAACAGGCAGGTTTGGCCTGTGAGCTTGGCTGTTTGCACAGCTTAGCTCAGAGCAGAGGATTTATGGGAAAGAGTCTGTCCCTTCCTTGGTTTAGAGCCTAGACAGGAACAGAGCAACCTGGAGAAATCTGGCCCGGGGTACAGACGGTGGGTATAGTGAACACCAGCCCTGCCTGCTTGCCAGACACTCCCCCGTCCTGGGTAATTTCCTGCCATCTTCCACCTGCAACTCTGCCTCCGCCCCCTGAGGATCCAGACCACTAGGGAGGAGATGAGAGGGGCTGGGGGCAGGAATCTGGCAGGCCAGCCAAGTTGGGACGAACTTGGGAGGAGATCCCAGGAGGAGGAATCACTTGCCAAACGGACTCCCAACCTGGGATGCCTAACTTCCCCTTGCTGGAACCTAGCACCCCCTGCTGGTAAGATGAGAGCCAGCCTGCCGCCCCAGCCAGGCTGCATGGAGTTTGCGTGGCAAGTTTAAGTCACAGCAAGCCACACATGGCAGCAACCAACCCCTCCGAGATCAATAGCACTTGGGTGTTTAAGCCTGAGAAAAAGTAGCACCTAGTGGGCAGGCTCAGAGCCTGCCAGCTGCAACGGGAGGCTAGCAAGGCCACATGGCTTGTTCAGGACACCCGGAAGGCTCTCGGGTAGAGTCACGGATCATCTGTATAAAGCTACAACCGTCCTACCACCAGCAGCCTGCCCTGAGGGAGTGAGAAGCCTCTGCTCTAGGCCTGGGGAGACAGGAGGCTGGTCAGTTTCAGTTTCAGCACCTCGTCCGTTTCACTTCACATCCACCCTCCTGCACAGGCAGGGGCACCAGGGGCTCCTCAAAAGGGCTACCGATTCTCACCGGCTCTGCAGCTCACAGCAGCGTCCGGCTCTGGTGGAAATCCCTACACCAGATGCAGAGCAGCAGAATCAGACCCAGACACACACACACAAAAAATCCCCTATCACAGGAACTTGCCTGTGTGTGTTAAAAAAACACTTTCCTTTTTTTTGTTTGTTTTGGAAGACACAAGGTCACGCATCCGAGTTTCCAGAAGCGGCCTCTGGGTCAGGAGATCTGACTCAGAATCCACCCACGGACCCGGGCTGCAGAGATCAGGAGGTCTCGTGATGCCTCTGCCTCCCCAGCCCCCCAAGCAAGAATAGCCCAGGCTGTGTTCACCACTGAAAGGCTTTTCCTCCTTGCATGGTGGTTTACACCAGTGCAAGACTCCAACCCCATCCCATCCAGCAGCAGTATACACTGGTATAAGCAATGGTATGAGGCACATGGTGATAGGCGTGGGGGGGGGGGGAGAAGCACCCCCTTCCCAGGCCTAGTTCTCCTCTGCCCTTCTGCAATACAGGGGGGGTCAGACTCCAATAGGAGTGGAATGAGCCCTGATTTATACCAGAAGTAGAAGATCTGGCCCATGGGTTACTGATCACATGATCCCAGAGGGGGGTTTTGCCCCTACACACTGAACCCTGGAACCGATTAACCCCTTCAGCTCTGATCCAATATTGTACCTCCTCCCCCACCCCCCCCCAGGTCCCAGCCTCTCGGTGGAGAGGCAGCGATTTAAGCATTTGCCCCAGCAAAGGGCAGGGGGGGCAGGGCCCGTGCTGGAGGTTCGCTGCACACCGGCTAGTCGGAGACAGACAGGCGACTGAAGATGGGGAGCCGGCGCCCGCCGGGCCCCAGTCCTGGCGACTCGGACCCGCTGCTGCCTCCCGAGTCCTCCTGATCCGAGAGGGAGTCGGAGGAAGGGCTCCTCTGCAGCAACAGCTGCCCGGGGAAGGCGAAGGCGTCGGGGGCAGCCGGGGTCCCCCCTGCTCCGTCCTGGCCCAGAGTGGCGGTGGCCGGAAAGGCCAAAGAGGGGGGATCCCCGGCGGGGTGGCAGCAGCCGCAGGGCCCGGGCGGCCGGAGGGGGACAGGCAGTGAGGCGGAGGGCAGGGAGGCGCTGCGGGAGAAGGAGGGGGGGCGCTGCTCCTCCGCGTTGTGGATGAAGTGGCAGCGGGAGCCGTAGGGGCAGAAGCCGGCCGTGTGGAACGTCCGGCACAGCTCCGTCTTGTACTTGGGGTGGCGGCTGAGGGTCCGCAGCTCCCCGGCCCCGTGGGCGAACTGGCACTTGGCCCCGTACTTGCAGGCCCCGCTCTCCTGGTAGGTGCGGCAGAGCTCCGTCTTGTAGCGGGCCGAGGCGGCCGCCCCCTCCCGGCAGCCCTCGATCACGCTGGCCGAGCGCTCCGCCCGGAATGGGAGGCGCTGGAGACTGGTGCGGGGCAGCGCTGGGGCCCAGCCCCACTGGCCGTGGAGGGACCAGAGGGCACCCGAGGCACCCGCAGCCTCCTCCAGGGGCTCAGCGCTGCCGGACGGCGCCGCCGGGCAGGCGGAGAAGGTGCGCTGGTATCCCCCCGGGCATCTCGCCGTGGGGCCAGGCTCCTCCGCCACGTTCAGCCTCAGGAAGGCCTGTAAGGGCAGAAGGGGGGGGGGGGGGGGCGTCGGTTAGAGGAGGCAACGTAGCGAGGCTGGGGACGGCCAGCAGCAGAAACAGGCTGAGCTGAAGGGGAGAAACCCTGCCCCCCCCCGCCAGTAAAACAGAACAGACAGCCCCTGGCTGAGCCCCACATGCCAGGCCGACCACCCGGCTGCAAATAACGAAGCCAAGTCTCAAGCAGTGTCTAAGCATCAGCAGCCAGAATCCTGTTGATTGGGGCGGGGGAGGCAGAAGGCCCCCAAAGTGTGCCACCCACTAGTTTATGCTTCCTTGATGAGCTGCAAGTGGGGGCACTGTGAAGCAGGACAGCTGGTCTAGTGGTTAGAGCACAGGCCTGGAAGCAGCATTAGGACACCTGGGTTCCATGCGCCCCCCCGCCTCCCCACCAGCACTGACTCACACAAGGCAAGCCGCTTCCCTCCCTCTCCATGCCTGTGTTTCCCCCCCTTCACAGCAGGGATGTCTGGTAGCAAAGTGCTTTACAGACATTGGGGGGGCCACACAGGGCATGGGAGGAGGTGAGCATGCTGCCCTCTGCTGGATGGAAGCAGAACGACACAGCTGTGTGTCCTAGCCCCCCTAAGCTGCTGGCAGGGATTTCCAAGGGGTTTTGAAACCGGGGGGAGGGGGGGTGGGCGGGGAGAGGAGGAAATCTGGGTTCTTGCCCTGAAGCTGCTCTCAGCAGGCCCTGGGGTGTGGTAGGGAGCCAGCCACACAGAGACCTTAGCAGCCAAACAGTTTAGGGATCGGATCTGACAGCTCGATAAGCCACGGCCAGGGAGCCACACCAGGAGGTCGGGGCACACTTGCCCCAGCTGATTAAGCCCTGGGAGAGGGAGCTGAGCCACACGCCTCCGGCTCAGACATCTGCAGGGGCTCCGTCTGGACTGCCCGGCTCATGCAATTAGCCAATTACTCCGTCTGCGGCCTGCAGGACCGTACGGGGCTGGGAAGGATCACTGACTAGAGAGGTACCAAGGAGCTGCTCCCCTGTCCAGAGTGAGTGGGAAGCTTGGACATCATGGGGACGCCCCCCCTCCCCCGAGTGCTCCTAGCTAATGAAGAGTTAATGCGGGGCCACTGGAGACTGGAGTGGAGGGCGCCAGACTAGGACTCAGGACTCCTGGGTTCTATTCTCAGCTCTGCTGCCAGGATGACCTTGGGCAAGTCACCCCCCCGTGCCTCAGTTTCCCCATCCACACAGGATCTAAATTTTGGTTCAGATTTAGACCACCTTGGCAACTCCCACATTCCAGTAGGAGAGCACCCACCGCCGGAGATATACTGGTGTAACAGACCTGAGACGGTGACCTTTTCAGGGGCCTTTAGCCGCTACCATATTCCACGTAATACAAGCAGATCCACCTTTTAGGGAGCACGCTAGGCAGCAGAGACAGGCACCAGGCCTTTTTTTGGGGGGGTGGGGGGCAGGGTGTACACAACCTGGCTTCTATCGGGGCTTCGTCCAGAGGGGAGGCCAGATGCTAGCTCACCGTTCCAGGCATGGCACCGATCGAAGTCAGTGGGTGTCGGCCCCATTTGCCCCCGAGCTGGGCTTAGTCCCGGGCCCCAGCAGGGAGCCGGTTTGAACAAAGGGGGCCCCACAGCTTCATCCAGTTCCCATGCTCCTGAACCACTTGTGCCGTGGTAGCGTGTCCTGGAGGAGAAAGCGGCTCCCACTTTCCCAGCTTCCCCATTTGAAACCTTGCAGCAAACACACGCCTGGCCCACGCCGCTGAAGTGCCTGGCTCTGTTCCAGAGCCTCTGGACGGGGCGCGATGGTCTCACACTGGGTGTTTAATAAAGCGCTCGGGTGTTTTATAGCCCCCCCCCCCCCCCCCCAGCAAATAAAGCAGAACCCCTGCTGCTACAAAACTCAACTGTTTGGAGCAGAGGGGCCCTTTTGTCCGGTTGGGTGGGGGGGAGGCGGTCTGCTGCAACTCAGAAGCTAGGGGAAAGCCAGAGAGACAGAAGGGGTGGGGTGGGTGTAAATCTCTGAAAGCCAGGGTCAGATGCCCAGCGGGTGTCCTATTTGAGGTGAGGCCCAGCTCAGCCGCTGAGGGCCCAGCCTCCGGCAGGCAGATTGGGGAGGAAAAAGACCCCCCCCCCACACACACACACCCCACCCCATCCCATCTCAGAGCAGCTGCAACGATGCAAGGAGCCACAGGTAGGAGGGGTGCAGGGACAATCGGTATGGGGGGGATGCTGCAAGCCACTGAACCAAGCTGCAAACCCTGCACTGAAGGGTGTGTGGGTGGGTAGGTGTGTGTGGGGGGGGACAGCACCCATCCAGCTGGAAATCATAGCTTTTCCTAGCATGGAAGAGACCTCAGGAGGTACCTAGTCCAAATCCCTGCCCAACGCAGTCCCAAGTAAAGTGCCTTGCGGCCTGGACACCTAGGTGCAAATCCTTCCTGGCTTTTTACAAAACTTTGCACCATTTCCCGCCCCTCTCGCTGGGGCCAATCCTCCCCCCCGTGGAAAGAGCAGCTGCGAAGAGCAAGTCGCCTGCCAGGCCCCCCTCCAGCCCGGCACAGGGCAGCCAGGAGCACATGGAGAACCAGGCCAGGCTGCAAGCCCGCAGAGACTTTATTTGCGGGGGGGCGGACACGACTTTCTTGCTTCTGGATCTTCTGCAGCCCGGGGCTCTCACGGGGCCTGTCCTCCCCCAGCCCGGCCAGGCACCGGGGGGGGCCCGGGGGTAACAAAAGCCCATCGGAGCAGCATGGCGGGAAAACAGGAGGGAGGCGCAGAGAGTGACCTGCAAGTGGCAAATCCCTCCCCCCCCAGGTCTCCCCGCCCCACCTGGCACAGAGGATCGTCCAGCTCCACAAAGGGGGTCAGCAGATCGGAGGGCATCGTCTCCGCCCCGGCTCCTCCGGCTCTCGGCAGGGCTGCGCCGGGCCGGGCCCGCGTGGAGGGCTTTTAAAGAGCCAGCTTTTGCAGCCCCGCGCGGCCCTTTGGCCCCGCCCCCCGGGAAAGGGGCGGGGCGGATAGCGGGGTGGGCGGGGCTATGGCGAGCTGGGAGGGGGGAAGCGGGGGGGATTCGCGCAGCAGCATTCCCCAGCATGGCTGCAGCCACAAGGGGAGGCTGAGGCGAGAGGCCAGGACTCCTGGGTTCTCTCCCCAGCTCTGGGAGGGGAGTGGGGTCTAGTGGTTAGAGCAGGAGGGTTGGGAGTCAGGACTCCTGGGTTCTCTCCCCAGCTCTGGGAGGGGAGCGGGGTCTAGTGGTTAGAGCAGGGGAGGGCTGGGAGCCAGGACTCCTGGGTTCTCTCCCCAGCTCTGGGAGGGGAGCGGGGTCTAGTGGTTAGAGCAGGAGGGTTGGGAGTCAGGACTCCTGGGTTCTCTCCCCAGCTCTGGGAGGGGAGCGGGGTCTAGTGGTTAGAGCAGGGGAGGGCTGGGAGCCAGGACTCCTGGGTTCTCTCCCCAGCTCTGGGAGGGGAGTGGGGTCTAGTGGTTAGAGCAGGAGGGTTGGGAGTCAGGACTCCTGGGTTCTCTCCCCAGCTCTGGGAGGGGAGCGGGGTCTAGTGATTAGAGCAGGAGGGTTGGGAGTCAGGACTTCTGGGATCTCTCCCTGGAGCTGGAGTGTGACCCTTACCATGTCATTTCCCCACTCTGTGCCTCAGTTTCCCCACCTGTAAATGCGGTGGGTCCCTCTCTTTGTAAAGCGTTTCAGGCTTTTTGGGTGGGAAGCTGCTTGCAGCAAGCTGGCTGGCATGTCTGTGGACCGCTGCCTTCTACCGGGTGGAACCAGAGCTGTGCTTCTGTGTGCCAGTCCCTCTATACTGCAAATGGAGATTCTCCTTCAGCCGGCACGATGGGGCTGCCTGGACTTGGGGATGGTGTGTTCTAACTCTGCTGTAGCCGGGAAAATTAACTACCCACATCCCCAGTAGAGAGGGGTAGCTGTGCGTTACCCCTCAAAAGCTCTTGGAGCTCTGTATGGGCCCAATATGTCATCCTGCTCACATTTAAAGGCACCGATGTCCCCTGCTGGTGTAGATCAGTGTCTCTCCTTTGATGTCCATGCCATGCCGGCTTACCCCAGCTGGGGGTCTGGCCCGGTGACTCCAATGGAGCGACGGCTGATCGACACCAGCTGGGAATCTGGCCCCCCTGGGTACATCTACACTGCAAGAGAACGCCCAGGGGTGGCCTGTGTCAGCTGGCGCGGGCCAAGGGGGGCTATAAAATTGCAGTGTCGACATTTTTTGGGGTGGAGCTCGGGCTCGGACCCCAGGATGGGGGTGGGTCCCAAAGCCTGGGCTCCATCCTGAGCCCGAATGCCTACACCGCAATTAAACAGCCCTGGAGCCCGAGTCAGTGGGCACTGGCCAGCGACTGGCATCTAATTGCAATGGAAAAATGCCAGACTCCAGTCTAGCTCTGCCAAGGGCCAGTAATTCAGGCTTTTTCACACCTTGGCAGCTCCTCCTTTCCTGCATCTCGGGCCTGATCCCCAGATCCCGGCACAGTCATTTACACCAGGGCAAAGTGGGCACAAAACACTTCCGGGTCAAAGCCAGGCATGTTTGGTGCCCACTTGCCAGCCATGCCAGCGACTGGATGAGGGGCAAGGCAGGAGCAAATTGTATCCCACTGTGCCCCGGGGTCTGGGTGGCCCCCGTCGCTGTCGTCTTTATCTTCCCTGTGTGGCAGAGCCATGCTATTACCCCCATTGCATCGCTGGGGGAAACTGAGGCACGGCGCTGCTCAGTGACTTGCTTCAGGGCACAGAGAGAGTCTGTGGCAGAGCAGCTGATTGAACCTGGCTCTTCTAAGTCCCAGACTGGCACCCCAAACCCTGGACCAGCCTGCCTCTCTGACGTTATAAAAGCATGAACGGGGTTGAGCGTCCTGCATCAAGCCATTCCCAGCTGGGACACAGTTCTGGGGCTGTTGGGAGGGGAAAGCACACACATGTGCACATGCATACACTCCCCCCCCCCCCGACTCTTTCTCAAGAGCTCTTTCACCGCGACCCTGAAAATACAGTTGATGATGCAAACCCCAGTGCCCTCTCCCCTGGCATCGGTGGGCAATGTCTTTAGGCAAAATAATTTATTACAACCCATCTATGCCACCGACCCCGCATTCCCCCTCCACATAGCTTCTCCCCCCTCCATCCCCTTCCTTCCCTGCCGCTTCCCCTGCTGGCCAACCGCTGCCAGCTCGGGTATTCCTATCCCGTGACTCCCTGGCACCCGCCGCTGTAGAATCGCTCAAGCAACGGTCACACACAGCACCCAGCCCTGCCCTGCCACGTCCCTGGTGCAGCTGCTGCTGCAGAGTTGGGAAGAAAGTCTTGAGAGGCAGCGTGGTCCAGTGGTTAGAGCAGGGCATTCTGGGAGTCAGGACTCCTGGGTTCCATCCCCAGCTCTGGAAGGGAAGTTGTGAGGGTCTAGGTGATCTCCTGCTCCAACCACTGGCCCCCACTCCCTTCCCAGAGCTGGGAATAGAACCCAGGAGTCCTGGCTCCCTTCCCAGCCTTGCTCTGACCTCTAGATCCACTCGCTTCCCAGAGCTGGAAATGGATCCCAGGAGTCCTGACCCACACTTACCCCGCAGCTTTAAGCTATCTGGCCCAACTTCCTTCCCAGATCCAGAAGGAGAACCCAGGAGATCTGATCCCAGCCCGCCTTGCTCTAACCACAGGGTATTTTACCCTCCGCTACCACCATTGACGTTCTTCATCCTTTTGTTGTGGGCTTGCCCACCCATAACCCTCCCCCGCTGGTGGTCCTCTGGGAGTGACTGTGAAGTAGACGACCCTCTGGCTGGAGCCGGGGCAGAAGGGAGGGGGTGATACCAGACTGATGGGCCCATTGGTCTGGAGTTGGGGGTGCCAAGCTAGATGGACCCAGTGTCCCTGTCTCCCTTGCCCACCTAACCCAAGCCTCATAGCTAGGGGTGACCCCCCCTCAAGACCCAGGAGTCTTGCACAGCCTCTGGGCTCCTGGGCACCCAGAAAGCCGTAGGGGCCAGGAGGAGCTCAGAGCCGGCTGAACGTAAACAGCATGTCATAGTCCCTCTATCTCTCCTGCTCGTCCCCCCGCGACCCGTTGGCCGCCAGCTGGGCTGAGCTGATAGTCACACATGCACCCAAATGGGCCGGAGGAACCAACCCAACCTCGGAGGATGCGCGGTGAGAGCGTGGGGGGTGTATCTGCAGCTCAGTTTAGCTCAGCTTCAGTCTGGGGGGGCTTGGGGGGGGGGAGGAGTGCTGCGTGTTTACACCACTGGTGTGTGGTTGGTCTGTGGGCCGCGAGGTGCGCACTCCCAGCGCTTGGGATCCACACGCCCAGGCCCCTGAGCATGGTGGGATTTGCACACCAGTGCACTAGTGCCAGGGTTTACACGCCCGGCGAGTGCAATGTGCTAAGGCTAGTCGCAGCGCTCTCAGCCACCAACTGCAGCGGGATTTGCACGCTCCCAGGCCCCGAGCACAGTAGCGTTTGCACACTATGGCATTAGTGCCAGGGTTTGCCCACCCACAGTACAAGTGGATTTGCACACCAGGTCCCTAGGGCAGGATGTGTGTTCCCCGCCATGGAGCATAGTAGGATTTGCACACCAGCTCACGAGCACCAGGATTTGCACACCCACAGTGCAGATCAATTTTCACTCCAGGTCACTGGTGCCAGGATGTGCAGGCAGATTTGCACACCAGTTCTCCAGGGCAGGATTTTCACACCCACAGCGCAGGCAGATTTGCACAACTGGCCACTGGTGCCAGGATTTGCACACCCACAGCACAGACAGATTTGCACACCAGTTCTCAGGGCAGGATTTGCGCACCAACCGGCAGATTTGCACACCTGGCCACTAGTGCCAGGATTTGCACGCCCACCATGCAGGCAGGTCTGCACGCCAGGTCTCTGTTTGCAGGATTTGCATTCCCAGCCCTGGAGCATGGTAGGATTGGCACAGCGGGGCACAAGTGCCCAGGGGTACTGGAACAATGTGTAGAGTGAGGGAGGGAGCTGAGAGCCATTGAACCAAACTGGAAACCCTGCATATAATGGAAAGCACTTCAAGCCAGGGGTTGCGGCATCCCCCCTAGTTCCAGCACCCATGCAAGTGCCAGGACTCACTCCCGGTCCTGGAGGCCACCGGGGGCCTTTTCCCCCGCACACGTCTCCAGCTGTTGGGCAGATGTGGCAGGGCCAGGCCAAGGCTCCAGGGCCGGTGGGTGCGCGGGATGGGGGACCCACTCCCAGCCCCTCTGCCTCTGGCTCTGAGCCCGGCGAGCTGCAGAGCAGTTAGAGCCAGCCGTGCCCCTGCGCTTCCTGATTAGAGCAGAGGGCTTCCCGGCTCGACCGCAGAGCCCAACGGCTACAAGCCAACTGCTGCCTCCGTGGCACCTGCACCGATAACCCTCCCGCCACCCCGTTTCCCCGGAGGGGGGATTCCGTGTCCTCCCTTCCCCCACCACTCATTCTCCTCCTTCCATCCTCCGCCTGACCCCTCTCCCCCACATCCTCCGTCAGGATCAGGTTTAAACTAAACTGAATTAGGAGAGTCTACATGGGACTCAGGGCTCCGGGGTTCTGTTGGAGTGTGGGCGAGTGGATAAAAGAAAAAAAAAGGGGTGGGGGGAACGGGGCAGCTCTGAGCCAGGACTTCTGGGTTCTGTATCCAGCTCTGGGAGGGGTGTTGGGATCTAGTGGGTTAGAGTGGGGGCTGGGAGCCAGGACTCCTGGGTTCTATCCCTGCCTCTGGGAAGGGAGTGGGGTCTGGTGGGTTACAGCGGTGAAGCCGGGCTGGGAATCAGGACTCCTAGGTTCTGTTTCCAGGCCTGGTGGTGGCGGGGGCAGGGGTGGAAGCCAGGATGCCTGGGTTCCATCCCCAGCTCTGGGCTGCGAGCATGCCCTGTTCCCTTGTCTGGACTTGAGGAGCCCAGGGGACTGCAGCCAGGCAGTTTCCCTGCACACGTCTCCAGCGGCTGGTCAGATGTTGCAAGGGCACACGCACCCCACACGTCTCCGGGCGCTTCATTGGGGCCACATGGGCGGGGCTGATCTGGGATTCTCCCAGGCTTTGCCTTGGGGCTCTGAGCCAATCCCCCGGTGCCGTTCCCCCCACCCCCCATCCCTCTTCATCACCCCAGGCAACAGCAAAGGCTCCGAGTCCCTAGGGCCCCCTCCCAGCAGCACTGAAGGCATGTGCTGGCCTGGCTAATAGCCAACAGCTGGCCAGGAGCTCACCGCCACACATAGGCCCCGGCTCTTTTAAAGGGACGGCGCGCCTATTTCATCTCTTCCTCCACTACCGCTTCCAGCTACTCCCGGAGCGCAGGGGTTTCGCCTTCAGCCTCAGGGAGGGGAGTGGGGTCTAGTGGTTAGAGCAGGGATTGAGAGCCAGGACTCCTGGGTTCTATTCCCAGCTGTAGCAGGGCAATGGGCTCTAGGGGGCTAGAGCAGGGGGTTCTGGGAGTCAGGTCTCCTGGGTTCTATTCACAGCTCAGGGAGGGGAATCTTGCGGTGAGAGAAGAGGGGGTGGGTGGGAATCAGAACTCCTGGGTTCTACACTTGGCTCTGGGAGGGGAGTGTGACCTCTTCCCCTCTCACCTCCTGCAGACCTGCTTATGTTTGGGTGGGGGAGGGAGGATCGGCAGACCCCTCCGCCCCCCCCCCCATACACAGTGGGGATCGATTACCCTCCCAGCTGGGGGTGAGATGGGGAGGGGGGCCTGCAGCCGGGCCCTGACTGGAAGGCTGGAGCTAGTGCGACCCCCCTCCTTTCCTACCTATCTTGTTTATTCCCACTGGCTGCGGCCGTGACCCTGGGGTCCCCTGGGCTCCGGGAGGGGCAACTTCCCCCACCCCCACCCCGCTGTCCTGTCCCTCCCTCTGAAGTACCATCGCCCTGCCCATCGGATCCCGCAGTTACTGACTGCCAGGGCAGAGCGCCCCCTACTGAGCCAACCACCCCCTGCGCACAGCGCCCCCTAGTGCCGCACTGGGGCCAGCCCTGACTGCCAGGGCAGAGCGCCCCCTACTGAGCCAACCACCCCCTGCGCACAGCGCCCCCTAGTGCCGCACTGGGGCCAGCCCTGACTGCCAGGGCAGAGCGCCCCCTACTGAGCCAACCACCCCCTGCGCACAGCGCCCCCTAGTGCCGCACTGGGGCCAGCCCTGACTGCCAGGGCAGAGCGCCCCCTACTGAGCCAACCACCCCCTGCGCACAGCGCCCCCTAGTGCCGCACTGGGGCCAGCCCTGACTGCCAGGGCAGAGCGCCCCCTACTGAGCCAACCACCCCCTGCGCACAGCGCCCCCTAGTGCCGCACTGGGGCCAGCCCTGACTGCCAGGGCAGAGCGCCCCCTACTGAGCCAACCACCCCCTACGCACAGCGCCCCCTAGCGCCGCACTGAGTCAATGGAGCCGGCACTGACTACAGGTCAGACTAGCCCAGGCGAGGGGACAGCACAGGGGTCCCGGGCCTGGCCCGAGCGTGCTGCCCTGTAATGCACCTGTAACGCCCCGGACCCCTGGATTCGTACCCTCTGCAGCCGGAGCTAGGCGACCCAGCTGTGTCAGGCGGGCGCGCTCATCTGCCACCCGCCACTAGAGGGCGACAGAAGCGCCACGTGGCACTGCGGGGCGTGGGACACACAGGAAACGCCCACCGGTGAACACACTGGGACGCTACTGGGAGGACACAGCCATTGGCAGCCCCACACCCTGCCTCTCGGCCCAGGGGGAGAACTGGCTGGACAGCGGATTTGTCCAGCCTGCCAAAAAAATCGAAGGGGGGGGGAGGGATTCATCTCAAATTCGGACAAAAAGCCAACGTTTGGTCACTGGGGGGAGGGGGGAGTTTCTTCATCATCATCATGGCAAAGGTTTTAGCCTCCTTGTGGCTTACGTGTCACCTGGGTCTCACACACACACACACACACACAGCTGATCTCCTGCTGAGAAACACACATACACACACACAACTGATCTGCTGACACACACACTCACCCCGGTGAGCCCCCTCCTGGTTTTGGTTCCAGCCAATCGAAACCATTTCAAATTTGTCCTTTTTTTTTTTTTTACAATCTGAAATCAAGGCAATTAAAAAAAAAAAATCCAAGCGGGAGTTCTGGCCATTGACAAAATGGGTTTGAATCGTTCCCCCTCCCCCCTCCCAAAACCCCCCAAATGCCATCGAACTTGAGACAACTTTGCCCCCCCAAATTAACAGAAAACTGCCGGGGCATCAGATGCTACAGCACAAGGCGGGGCAATTGCCCCCCCCACCCGACCTTGGTTTGCCCTTCCAGACTTTTCATAGCTTCATAGGCCCCTAAATGCCTCCCCTTCCCCGCCCCCCGAGACGGGTATAATACAATAATCCCAGACCAGGCTTTAGATCCTGACACAACTTTGCCCCCCCCCTCCAATTTCCCTCCCCCTGAATTTTTCTGAAATGACTCCCCGGGAAAACAGTGGACGAAACTGTTCTGACCGTCCCTGCTTGGGAGTTGCCCGGCGGGCGTGCCCCCAGCTCCTCTGTTTCTGGGGGGGCCAGCCGGGGGCAGGGGGGTGAATAAAGCCGAAGCGGCAGAAGACAGACTCAGATGCCCTCGTGGATGGAGGCAGGGAGGGGCCTGGAGATGGGATTTCTGCCGGCCCCTCGCCGAGACGGAACATCTGTCCGGGGCTCAAAGGGGAGGCCGCCCGGTTTGAAAGGGGCTTTGTCTGCTTGTCCTGCTTGCGACTGGTGTGAACGACTTTGGGGTGTGGGCAAAGGAGGAGCAAACCCTGGGGGTTCTCTTGGCCCTGGGGCAAGCCACTTTGCATTAATGACTTGGGGGGGGGACTGGTTTCCAGAGTGGGGGGGGCAAGTTTCCAAATCAGACCCCCTTTAAAGGGACCCCCCAAGTCACTGCAGTTAGCTCCAGTTATCTACAGTCAAGTTACCCCAGTGCAAATGAGAGCTGCCCCCTGCTGGAGGCCTGGAGTGTGTGCGCATGTCTGGCCCTGCTGGAGGAGTTATGAGCTGGGGTTGGGGGTGTGTGGGGGTGTGTGTCGGGGGAGTGTCCTCCTGGAGACCTTCTGTCTCTGTCCACCCCTGCTGGAGGCGGGCGTGGGGATGGGTGTGGGGGTGTGTGGGGGGGTGGGGCGGTGCACTTGCACGCTGCCCCCTGCTGGAAGGATGGAGACCCACTCTGCGTGTGTTACCACAATACACATGAGTCTAACAACCTGCCACGCCTGTCCCCTGGGGCTCTGATCTGCCTGTTCCCTCCAAATCCAGAGGGGCTGCCCCGGGCTCTGGAAGGGGAATGACATCTGGGAGTTAGAGCCAGGCGGGCCGGGAGTCAGGACTCCTGGGTTCTCTCGCCGCTGCCCAGCCTGGCCACCACAGCAGCCCCGCGCTGTTCTCCTGGCGCCATTCGCCCCGCGGTGCCTTCACCCCGCTGGCCCATTGCAGAGAGCCTCACACAAGCCGAAGCCGAGCCCAGCACCCCCAGTCGTGCAGACCTGGGCTCGGATGGGACCCAGAGACACGTGTTACATTCGCCACCTGATGTGAGCTCGGGCCTAACCCCTGCACTCCATCTCCCACTGCTAAAATACAGCCGCTGCCCCCTCAGCTGGCAAGCAGCAGGATTGTCCCTTCTCCCGCTGCAGGGCCAGTAAACCACCTTGCTGGGGAATTGCCCCGGTATTTCCCCCGACCCCCCACTGGCTGCATCTGGTTTTGGTTACAATGATTCGCTCAACCCCCCACAGCACGTTACTTATGCAAAAGTGGAGCTGATTTAGAACCGCATCTAGTGGGGGGGTGGAGGCTGGGCGTCAGGACGCCTGGGTTCTATCCCTGGCTCTGGGAGGGGAGTGGGATCTAGTGGTTAGATCAGGGGATGTGTCCATCAGGACTCCTGGGTTCTCTCCCCAGCTCTAGGAAGGGAGTGGTATCCAGTGGGTAGAGGAGGGAGCTGGGAACCAGAACTGCTGAGTTCTCTCCCCAGCTGGAGGAGGGGAGTGGTTTCTATTGGTTAGAGGGCTGGGAATCAGGACTCCTGGGTTCAATGTGGAAGCAGAGAGTGCGGTTTAGTGGTCAGAGCAGTGAGTCAGGGTGCCTGGGTTCTCTTGGCTCACGTGAGGCTGAGTTAGAGAAGGCAACTGACAGCCAGGACTCCTGGGTTCTCTTCCCCGTCCTGACACTGTGTGATGGATGACGACTCATTTTCCCCATCTGAACGATGGGAAGAATTCTTTCCCTTTGCTCCAGAACAGCGCTGCAGGGGTGGGGGGGTGTGTGTCACGTGTCCAGTACACCGCACACCTGAAATACTAAAATACACATGGCAAAGGACACGCATTCTTGGTCCATGCCCCCTTCTTGAAGGCAATGCTCCGGCGTGGGAACGGGGGAGCTCTTCCAGCCTGGCTCGGACCAGGGACCCACTTGCCCGCCCCTGCCCAGTCCCCCATCACCTTGAAATGGACAATCCAGGGGAAGGCGAAATTCACACATGCCCAGAAGAGCTGAAGATGGGCATCACTGGTGAAAATCACATGAGAGCTTTACAAGGCTGGGAGTCAGGACTCCTGGGTTCTCTCCCCAGCTCTGGGAGGGGAGTGGGGTCTAGTGGTTAGAGCGGGGGGGGGCGGCTGAGGGCCCCCAGGACTCCTGGGTTCTATTCCTAGCTCTACTACCCCACCTTCTGTGTCATCTTGGGCGAGTCACGTCCCCTCTCTGTGCCTCAGTTTCCCCTTTCAGTGCCTAAGTAGGCTGTCAGCTCTTCAAGGAGCGGCTGCCTCTCAGTATGTGTCTGTGCACAAGGAGGGCCCTGATTTCGGTTGGGGTCTGTGTAGCGCCCGGCATAAGGTGGGCCATGATCTCAGTTAGGGTCTGCACAACAGGGGCCCTGCTTTTGATCCATCTCTGTGCAGTGCCTGACACAACAAGGACCTGATCTCGGTCCGGGGCTGTAGGTATAATTACGATACCGCTTCTTGGGAGAGGGATAGCTCAGTGGTTTGAGCATTAGCCTGCTAAACCCAGGGTTGTGAGTTCAATACTTGAAGGGGCCATTTAGGGATCTGGGCCAAAAACTGGGGCTTGGTCTTGCTTTGACCAGGGGGTTGGACTAGATGATCTCCTGAGGTCCCTTCCAAGCCTGATATTCTATGATACTTGACTGTCTCTAGCATCACTGTCCCACCACTCGGGCCAGCAGTCGTGACTTTCCTACGACAAATGGAATTTCAGGCTCCTGCGTGGACTTTCCCAGCTTTGACGACTCTGGAATAAAAAAATCTTATAGGAAATGTTTTTCCCTTTCCACTGCAGGCCCCCTCTTAAAGGGATGGAGAAAATGCAGCAGGGAGGAATCTCTCCTCCAGGAGTAAGGATTTACATATGAAGCACATGGGGAGGGAGGAACCCTTAGAACAGCAGGGGAGGGGGTTTGTGACTATGAATGCCCCCCCCCACCCATCCCCCTAAAATCCAGGCCTGCCAACCTCTTTCCGGATAAAGCCGCGTCCCCTGCAGCCCCAGCCTTCTTCCCAGCTAATGTGGCGGAAAGTGTCTTTGAAGGGAAGGTTTCCCACTCCCTGGGTTTTATTTCGAAGGCAGAAGAGGCCGTAATTTTAAAGTGGCGGGGATTTGGGCTTTACAAAAGGGCTGGGGGGGACGGGGTCTTGCTCAGCAGATCACACTGAAACACCAACAAAGACAGGGGTGGCTTTTCTGGGAGCCCTTCTGGGAGCAGCTGCTGCTCTGAGCCCCGAGGATCCGGCTTCCCAGGAGAGGGGCTGCAGGTGGGAAACGCCCCAGTTCCCCGTCCCCACTGCTGTATGTTGCTGATCAATGGGCTGCTATTGGGGGTCTGGCCTTGCTTCCTCCGTTTCTCCCCCCCCGCCCCCCGCCAGAGTGTCAGGACATCAGCAAAACACATGGGGGCCGGATCGTCAGCTGATGTAGACTGACGCTGCTCCGCTGACGGGCGGGTGAGGGGCTCTGAGCCGGGACTCTACAGACCTAGCTTCTCTTCCCGGCTCTTCCACTGGCCTGCTGGGTGACAAGTCGTGTCACCGCTTGGCGCCTCAGTTTCCCCTCCCCTCCTCTTTCGATTGGAAGCTCTCCAGGGGCAGAGACTGTCTCTCGATCTGTGGCTGTGCAGTGCAAGCCTCCCCCTCCCCCGGTACAATGGGACCTGGATATCCACTGGGGCTTCTAGTAATATACCTAAGAAATAACACTAATAAGTTAAATGGAGCAACTTTGATTTATCCAGCTGGGGATCTGGCCCACTGAATCCAAAGGAGTGAGGCCGTTTCACACCGGCCGGGGATCTGGCTGGCGCAGTCGTCCGGTTTAGCTAAGGGGAGACAGCGGCCTGTCTCGGACGAACCCTAGCCCCAGTCTTAGCCCGGCTGGTCCTTCCGGGCCCTCACGTCTCGCCGCGTCCCTTTAGCGGGCGTCTGTATGGCGAAACTGTGCTGCTGAACTGCGCCAGCCTATTGCTGATTGGTACGCTGCTGCCCTCTGCTGGGTGGAACTGGGACTGCTGTCTGTGGGTCACAGGCCCCTACCCTGCCCGCAGCTGCTGGGCGAGTCGCCGGTTGCTGGAGGGGGGGCCTGGGGAACAGGAGGGTTTTGGGGTCTATCCCTGAGGCTGCCAGGCTGGGCAGCAGCATGCGGTATGGAGACACTTGGGGTGTTTGGGAGACGGGGTCTGGGCTACTGGGCAAACGTCCGCTCCGGCCACAAGGAAGGTAAAAGATACAGAGAGCCCCAGAGGTACACGCAGCAAGACACCCAAAGAGAGACTCACACAAAACCCTACAGCCACCCAGATCGACACACAACCGGATACACACCCACACAGAGACACTGCCACAAAGCCACACACACTTCCAGCTAAACAGACAGACAGACACACACAGAGATATACAAACAAGGGCACAACGAGAGTGACACAAAACCACACACACACACACAGCTAAACAGACCCTTACAAACAGAAACACAAGGACACAAAGAGAGAGAGAGAGAGAGACACACACACACACAACACAAACACAAGGACACACAGAGACACACACACAAATATGCATACACAAACACAAACATGACACACAGAGAGAGACACACACAGAAAAACAGACACACACGCACAATCCGAGAGGCAAATCAATTCTGGGTGCGTTTCGGGAAGAGACGCTTGAGTCAAACCCCAGTTATTAGGCCCCTGACAGGGGAAAGTGGGGGGAACTGAAAGGCCCCACTCTATAAAGGAGGCCGATTAGATGTTGTAATGGTCCCTTCTTGTCTTAAATGCAATGATTCCCACCCCCTGCACCCGACAGAGCATAGCGCTGTCCCTATTGCAGCTTACCCTCCCTGCTGATCACGATAATCCTCTCTAGCTTTTATCGCTGCTAGATCTCAAAGCTCTTTACAGAGGAGTGCCATTAATCCTGTTTTACAGATGGGGAAACTGAGGCAGGGAGCCTTGCCTGAGCAAACTGGGACTAGAACCCTGGCCAGGGCTCCACCCAGTAGGCCACGCTGCTCACGCATTTAGCTCCACAGCCGGTTGCTGGGCTTCTGTCCCTGCACAGGCTGTCATTATCTGGCTCTGCCGGAGTGGGAGTCCCCTGTGCCCTAAAAGCGGGTTGCTCCCCTTACGCCAGGGCCGCTGTTTTGGTCCCTGCGAAGCCGGGTGGTGTGCGCCAACTCGCTGCAAAGGTGTGTGCATGGAGCACCTGTGTTTGGGGAGCCTCGTCCTGTCTCAGCAGAGAGCCCCGGTCCAGATCTGGAGACACCACATTGCATTGGGGAGGGGGCTGAGCTGCCCGGTCTCTGAATGGGGTGTGGGGAGAGATCAGGTCTATGGAGGGGGGCACGGTGGAGAGCCCTGTTCTCCACACAGCTGCGGGGGAAGCTTTCATGGACAAGCTCAGCTGGGCATCCACTGGTGACAGCAGGGGGCTGGGAAATCAGGACTCCTGGGTTCCATTCCTGGCTCAGCAACGGCCTGAATCTCCCTGTGCCTCAGTCTCCCCACCTGTAGGATGGGGTCAATAATTCTGACCTAACGTCCCAGGACGAGCTGTCGGGGTTACAGGGCTTTGGGATCTTCAGAGCACAGGCTCGCGGAAAGGGCAAAGTATCATTAAAGGGGATGTACGATCACAGCCGCCGTGACTCACGCTGCTTTCAGATACCAGGGCTGGGTACAGGGACAGATACCTGCAAGCTGTCACATCCTGTTTGCCACAGCTGAACTGCCAGGTCGCCTCATCAGATAAACACATTGTGAAACCGAATCATTGGGTAAAAGAAGAAAGAATAGTTCATGTTTATTAGGTGTGTTACGGCAGCACCTGGGAGCCCCAGACAGGCACGAAAAATGCTCCAAAAACCTGCTCCCCGCTCCTGGCCGTGGGATTGGAGGAGGAGGATCAGAATAACAGACCCATCTAGCCCGGTGTCCCGTCCCCCCTGCTCTGCTTCAGCCCAACGGGCCCATCTAGCCCAGCGTCCCGTCCCCCCTGCTCTGCTTCAGCCCAACGGGCCCATCTAGCCCAGCGTCCCGTCCCCCCTGCTCTGCTTCAGCCCAACAGGCCCATCTAGCCCCGTGTCCCATTCCCCCTGCTCTGCGTCAGACCAACGGGCCCATCTAACCTGATCTTGGTGGGGTCTGTGCAGCGCCTGGCACAATGGAGGGCCCTTCTCCGTCAGGGCCCCCAGCTGCCACCATAATGGAACTAACCGATCGGGGCCCATCCCTGCTCCCTTTAGCTGGCTTCCCACCTCCCTGCCAACTTGGGCTGCCTTCAAAGGGTGTCATTTGTCTCTCTTATCCACCCAGCTCTTCCCAGCCCCAAATTCCTCCCGTGACTGGGTGGGTGGGAGCTGAACCTAGCTGCCACCACCGGTTTACCCTGCCGATCTGTTGCAGATCCTGTTTGGGAGCTCCGTACCCTGTCTGTGCGCTCTGTCCCGGGGCCTGATGCTGGTGTATGGTGGGGGGGCGGAGGAATTGGTTTTCAGGGTGGGGGCCAGGGGAAGGAGAAGATTGAAGCGCGTTAATCATGGATTGGTCACTCGGCAATGATAGAGAAACAAAAGAACTTTTTAATGACATGTTGTATCCCCAGCACCTGAGTGAACAGAACTGTGGCCGATCCCTGAGTTGGGGGGCGGCTCTGGCCCCTGTCAGAGCCACGATCATGAGAAAAAGCTAGCAGCAAAAGGGGACCCCCAGCTTCCAGTAGCGACACCTGAGAAGAGCAGCTGCCCCACCCCCAGGGGGGCAAAGATTAATTATGCAAAGAGTCCTTTATGCAGCCCTGGGGGGAACAGAGCCCCCCGCCCCTGAGATTTCCAACCCCTAAAGAGGATCTTCCCACCTGGTGTGGAGCACAACCCTCCACCATGTCTGGGGGGATCAGGGGCCTGGCTGGAGCGCAGAGACCCATTCAGAGCAGCCCCAAGGTTGCGCTATCCCAGTGTTTCTCAACCCTTTTGATACCCGGGACCGGTTTGCTGCCCTCCTAAACTGCGGCAGGCGGATCTCAGGGACCGGTGCCGGTGCATAGACCAGCCGCGGAGAAACATAGCTGACCCTGGCCCAGAATGGGCGGGGAAGAGCACCAACGGGGGCTAAAAGCCACCTGCGCCCCATTCTGCCACCAAGCACAGGGATGGGGGCGTGTGGGGCTGAGAACTGGGCCCAGGGTCCATCCTGGTGGACTCGGGGAATCTCCCGGTATTGGCACTGGGGGAGGGACAGAATGCCAGGTGGGTTCCACGCAGCAGGAGTGGTCCGGGCAGCGGGAGGGTCTCGGGGGCGGGAAGCGAGCGAGGACGGGACGATCAGAGCTTCACCCCACCCCGCCGGGCCGCCCCCCCGGCTCTCGCGTCAGGCAGCTCCGGGAGCTGCAGCAGGACGGTCCGGGGAGGGGCGGCCGGCCCCAGCCCGCGTCGCGCTCAGGTGTCCTTGCGGGGTACGACGTGGGCGGCCGGGGGGCTGGGCTCCTCCAGCCGCAGCCGCAGGGTGTTCCCGATGACCAGCTTCTCCAGCACCAGGGAGCCCAGGAACCAGAAGAGGGCGTACTCCAGCGTCACCAGCCCCATGAGGTGGTAGCGGAAATGGCTGTAGTCCCAGGGGCAGGCATCGAACCGGCGCAGGAGGTAGCCGGTGGCGAACTCCCACAGGTAGATCCAGAGGGTGTAACACAGGCAGCGGCTCAGCAGGGGGCAGCGGTCCCGCAGCAGCAGGTACATCCGCTCCAGCACCAGGCTGGACGTGCCGTAGATGAACAGGGCCCAGACGCTGGTGACGCCCGGGAACTTCCAGTCCCGCTCGGCCACGAAGGCCCAGGTGGCCGTGAACATCACCTCGCAGAAGTACCCGTGGATGGCGTAGATGTACCAGCGGGTCAGGGGGCTCAGGGGCTCGGCCCGGCCGCCCATGGCGCGGGATCTGTGGGACAGTGGCACATGGGGGGGGGGCACGTTAGTGGGGCGGGCAAATAAGAGGAGCGCTGCATAAGGGACGTCCCGTCGAGTGTATGGGCTGGAGGGGCTTGGATCCTAGGGAACCTACACGGAACCGGAGTGCTCCAGAGACAGTGAGTGGGAGCTAGGAGTTAGAGCAGGGCAGGGGGAGGGGCGTTCAGGACTCCTGGGTTCCGTTCCCAGCTCTCAGGAGGGAAGAGGGTCCTAATGGTTAGAGCAGAGGGCTTGAGAGCCAGGACTCCAGGGTTCTATCCGCAGCTCTGGGAGGGGCATGGGGTCTAGTGATTAGAGCAGGGGGGCTGGGAGTCAGGACTCCTGGGTTCTAATCTCCACTCCAGAAGGGGAGGGGGGTTGTGTTCCCGGTTGTAGGAAGGGAATAGGGTGGCTAGTGAGTGGGACGGGGTGTCAGCACTCCCAGCCCTGGCAAGGGAGTGGGGTCTAGTAGCTAGAGCCGATAACCTCATCATCTGGATTCCTAGGTCCAATTCTCAGCTCCGCCACTGACACCCTGGGCATGTCCCTTCCATGCGCCCTGCCTTGGTTTCCCCAGCGGTAAAACGAGGGTGGCAGCACGGTGCTATCATCGTGCTGAGCCTTGGCTAGCCGCCCTGGCAAAGAGCGCTGGGTGGCTGGCGTTCGAGCCTGCCACACTGCTTCCAGCCTCGCCTGACTTCCACGCCGCTCTTAGCTGGCCCGTTTGGCGACCAGATTTGCCATGCACAGTCTCAGGCTGCTAGCAAAAGTGGGGGGGAGAGGGGGAAGCTGTTGCAAGCAAAATAGATTTGGCGCAAGAAAAGGGTTAAAGCAACACCCCAGCTTGACAGCTGTGTGGGCAGGATACCAGGGCTGTGCTCACCTCAGCAGGGGGTTAGTTGGGGTAGGGATGTGGGTGATGCTTCCTGGGGGTACCCAAGCTTGCAAGGCACTTCGCTACCCTCTGGCATCAGCAGGAGGAAGCGGAGGTCAGTCCCCGACAGCTACCAGCGTCTGCACACAAGCGGTGCCTTCCGGCCTTGCTCTCCCTTTGCAGGTTCATCATCGTCAAACTCCAACATCCCCCCGCCACTCCCAAGTCCTCCGGGCACCTCCCTAAATCGCCCAGCCCCTGGTTTACTCACCAAATTCCCAACTCTAAAGGCAGAGGACACCCCCACCGTCCCCGTTCTGCCTTGGACCAGGGCTCCGCTCCACCGGCACTTAGATTTGGTTGTCGAGAAAGCAAGGATTCGTTTATTCCCCAAGAAGCAGAGATTCAAAGGGCAGCCAGCAGAAAGGGAAACAAAACGGGAAAACACAGAAAAAAATAAATCAATCACAACACACATCCTAGACCCCACCTACCCTGTGATCTAGACATCAGCTGCCCCGAAGGGCTCGTCCACACCTGGAACACTACAGCTGCCCGCCGTGTAGACACAGCTGACGCCGATGCCAGAATTCTTAGCACTGTCTACACCAGGGGTTAGGTCGCCTTAACTAGATAGCTCGGGGGGGGGGGGGGTGCGCGCGTGTGTGTGTATTTTTCACACCCATGAGGAGCGCAGCTGGCTCGATGTACTTTTCTCGTGTAGACCAGCCCATCCACACGTCCGCTGCGAGACCCAGACTCTGAATCCTTCCCTGGCGGAGGGCAAGCGGGCAGGGCGCTCGTTTTATGAATGGAGGATCACCGCCATGCGCGGCTTCGGCCATGCCCCAGCTCCGCCCCCTATGGGCTCTGGGGGGCAGAGAATAGCCACACACAGCGCGGTGTGCTCCGGCCAGGCCCCTGCTCCGCCCCAGCCCCTGTGGCCCTTATACCCCTTCCACACCAGCCTGGGGAGCTGCTGAGGGGCCCGTTCCCACCCCACCGCAGGGCCGAGGCGGGGTCTGAGTGTGAGCAGGAATCAGGCCCATTGACTTCAACCAAGATCAGGGAGCCAGAGCGTCTCAGCAGCGAGAGAGAGCGGAGGAGCAAAAACGGGGTCTTCCCCCCTTCCCCTGTCTGCGAGACACATCCCCAGCGGGGCTGGCCCTGGCAGCACCATACACAATAACAAAACCTCCGGACGTGGCCTACTGCTTAACTGCCTGGAACCTGAACCCAATTCCAATTGTTTGTTCTGCCAGGCAGGTGGATCTGCCCAAGTGACCAGGTGACTCACGGTGCCCAGCATCCCCTAAATACACTGGATTAGCTGGTAATCTCGGGAGGCCCAGGGTGAGCCGAAAGAGACAATCTTCGCCCCCAGCAAAATCCTGAGAGGGTGTGCGTTTTAATTACCTCCCTGGCTAATCACCACCTGGAATTCTGTCAGGGCGTGTGCAACAGAGGCACAAAAGGGGTATTTCACTGGGAGCACTCAAAGGTCCACCCATCATTGTGGCATCCGGGCGCACGGTCATTTGCCTCATCCTAACTCCGGCAGTCGCACAGTCAGTCGTGGCACAGCCTGGCCGGACACAGCCCCCTGTCCCGTTGTGCCCCCTTCCGCCTGGCCGGGCACAGCCCCCTGCCCCGTTGTGCCCCCTTCCACCTGAGAGGTGGCAGGGGAAAAACCAGCTTCTCCAACAGGTGCCAAAGGAGCTCCTGGAGTTTAAAGGTCGGATTGGCGAGTCTGACTCCTGGGTAATCCCTTGATTTGAAGCCATCAAGAGAAGGAAAACCCACCACTGCCCTGGGGAGCTGGTTCCCTTGGTTAGTCCCATGCAGGGTTAAAAAAATCGGGGCCTGGTTTCCAGTTTGAATTTGTCCAGCTTTAAACTTCTTATTCGGCCTTTCTCCTCTAGATTAAAGATCCCAGTAGTACCTGGTATCTTCTTCCTCCGAAGGTCTTAGACCAGTGGTTCTCCACCCATTTACCATTGCGGGCTGCACATACAGCTTTCTCTGTGTTATGTGGGCTGCATCCATACAATATATACACTGCCTTATGGCCCTGAGGATGGCCCATGGGCTGCAGCTGTGTGTTGATTCCAACCCTGATATTCTATGATTCTATGATTCCGTTCACACCCAAATCAGTCTGATTTGGATCAGCAAGCACACGGGGACCCATGTCCTAGGACCCTGCTGGGGATGGTGGGGGTCAGAGCCCAGGTCCTGCTTAGACGTGGATCCAAGCCCTTATTTTGCACTGTGGACACGAGCCGCAGCCCCGCGGCAGAAGGGCTGCATAGCGCCGTACAGATGAGTTACAACGGCCGTGAGATCCCGGGTCCAACGTCCGTAAACAACGCAGTGCGGATGCTCACAAGTGGGCTTGGAAAACACCAAGTCCACAAGCCCTGGTCCCACAGATCCAGGTTTACAGTGCCGTGTAGACGGACCTTGATGAGCTCTTTAATATATCCACAGCACGCAGCTCCGCATGGGAGCCGCAGGCGTGGGAGGCAGCTCCAGATTTTCTGCCGGTCTCCTTTGCCTTTTGGTAGGTCGGCCACAGCTCCTGCCCCTTCGCCCGGCACCCTGGCTTCCTGCATCTCCTTTGCAAGACCCAAATAAACATGCAGTTACCCCATAGCCGGGCTTCCGTGGTCCAATCTAGGACTTTCCTGGCCGAGTTTAGCTGTAGTGTTAGGTGGAGCCAGACCTGTCTGGTTGCAAAGGCGGGCTAGCGAGAAGACCAGCGTATTCAAAAGACGTTGGGGATTTGGGGGGGGGGGCGGGTTGGGCAGCAGTGTCAGAGTTTTTCACACCGCTGAGCGATGTCGTTAAGCTGACCTAATTTCTTAGCAGAGACCGGGCCTGAGTGTGGACTCGACACAAAGACGCGCCGAAACAAGACAAGCCTGACCGGTTAAACTTCGTAGTGCAGACTAAGGCTCTCGCTCCAAAAGGTCTTTTCTCCAGCCCTCAGATAACTTTTGTGGCTCTTCACCCTCAACAAGGCAGCAACATCCTTTTAGAAATGCACACACCAGAACTGGACGTGGGGTTTCAGTATAGTTCTCAAGCAAAGCCGGAGACCCAGGTGAAAATCACTTCCTTGCTCTCAGCCGCTACTCCCCTGTGTATATATCTAAGGACCAAGTCCTATTTGTCCTGGGGTCACGCTGGGAGCTCACGTTGGCTTGTTCGTCCACTAGGAATCCGAAATACTATGCTGGAAAGCTGGTGGGGGGCAGGGGGTGTTAAATGAATCTTGGAGTCACAGCATCTTCCAAGCCGCTTTCCTCCAAAGGAGAAAGATTCCAGCATCCAAATGCCATTCTGCCTTCTTAAAATCCCCACCTCCTCTACAAAGGTCCAGTGAGCATGTGTTTCTTCTGCACATCACACCTTAAAGCCTTGCACGGCTTCACCACCCATCAGCTGCCATGCTCCGCTCCAGAGGTGGAAGCATTCTATTGAATCATGAGGCTTGGCGTCCTGGGCCCTGGCAGAACAGCTTGTTCGTAAGTTCACCCGTCACCCTGAAATCTTCCAAGCTTGATCTCCGTCTGCAGGGGAATATTCCATGTTTTCTTTTTGATCCAAATCCCACCGCTGAGTTACGGAAGAGCCAGCATTTCACCCCGTCAGGTAAAAAATTCTCCAAATACTGTTTTTTCCCCCTGTAAAAGGGATCAATGAGAAGCTTGGTTTGGAGGCTGGGAGATGGAGGCCGGGGGGGGGGGCAGGAGGGACGGGGGAGGAAGGTTTAAAGGGACAGTGGTGGTGTGGAAATAATTAATTATATTACAGCAGTGCTTGGGGCTCTAATCAAAATCAGGGTCCCACCGTGCTACCTGCTGTACATATACACAGAACAAGAGACAGCCCTCGAGGAACGGCTAAATAAAAGCGGGATTATTCTCCCCATTTTACAGATGGGAAAACTGAGGCACCATACAGGACCAGAGGAAAGGGAGGCCAAAAGCAAGCATGGCCCCTTTAAGAAGCCCTCCCAGCGGGCAGACTTCCTAGCTCTCTTTGTATTCTAGGCGGTAGGCGGGCTCTCTCCTTTCCATAGATTCACAGATTCCAAGTTTCAGAGGAACAGCCGTGTTAGTCTGTATTCGCAAAAAGAAAAGGAGGACTTGTGGCACCTTAGAGACTAACCAATTTATTTGAGCATGAGCTTTCGTGAGCTACAGCTCACTTCATCAGATGTATCATCATCATCAGTTTCCACGGTATACATCTGATGAAGTGAGCTGTAGCTCACGAAAGCTCATGCTCAAATAAATTGGTTAGTCTCTAAGGTGCCACAAGTACTCCTTTTCTTTTTACAGATTCCAAGGCCAGCCTGACCCCCTCCCTTCCTCTGCTTCCTTGTCCCGTTTCTCTAGCCCACTGCCAAGAGCAGGATGTACCTGGAGTGCACGCGGCCGTCTCAGCTCCAAGCGCTCATCGTGGAGCGCACAGGAAATAACTTGCCCAAGGCGTCGGGTTGGGACTAGAAACCAGAGCTTCCGAATCCGAGGCTAGTGACTCAGCCATGAAGCATCTTCCTCGCTGAGGCTCTCCAAAGCAGGCCGCGCTTTCCTTAAGCAGCTGGTAACGCCGGGCACCTGAGCTTTTGGGCAAACCCAGTTTTCAGAAGCACTGAGCACCCCCTTCCCACACACACTCCAGCAGCAGCTCGGCATCTCGGGACACCCACCGCCTGGCAGGCACCCAAAACTCAAGGCATCGCAACGTTAGCCCAGTGACTGGATTTCCCACTCCTTTGTAGCATCTTTCCACTTGTCATCATGGCCCAGGTCCCCATTCACAGGACAAACGGACCAACAGTCCCTGCCCCAAGGAGCTGACGGTCGGTCTTATTACTGGATACATGGTTTCAAATGGGAATTAAGTGGCTTCCAGTGGGGATTAATTAATGTGGGTGAGGCGCCAGGGAAACTTATGTGTCTGGGCGCAAGGTAGCTTATCCTGGGAAAACTCAAGGGAGCAATTTTTAGATTAAAATTGGACTTTTTTCCCAAAAAGAGCTGCCCTCATTGAAACAGGAATTGCTTCGGGGAAGTACCCCAGCCTGGGTTATACCATAGGCTGGGCAGAATTCCATTTTTATTTCTTGTATAATTTCAACAGATAACATTGGTGGTTATTTTAAAGCCTTTTTTCAATTGTTATCAATTTAAATGTTCACAGGTGTGGGAAATTACAGGGAGAGGAGATCAGACAATGGGGTGAGGGGCAGGAGGATGGTCCATCAGTGGCTATTAGCCAGGATGGGCAGGGACGGTGTCCCTCGCCTCTGTTTGCCAGAAGCCGGGAATGGGCGACAGGGGATGGATCACTAGATGATGACCTGTTCTGTTCATTCCCTCTGGGGCACCTGGCGTTGGCCACTGTTGGAAGACAGGACGCTGGGCTAGATGGACCCTTGCTCTGACCCAGTGTGGCTGTTCTTATGGCAGGCAAGACTTATTTAATGACAGCAGAAGTTGAGATTCAAAAAGTTAAAAGCTTTACGTGTATTAAAACACCAGCTGTCAACATCACATGCCCCAAACACTCTCCGTTCTCACACAGCATTCTCTCTTTGCCACCCTGTCCATTTCGGCTGTGAGTGCAAGAAATATTTTCTCATCGGTTTGGGCGTGTGCGGCGAAATCGACCTGCACCGATGTTTGCCAATAAAAATTGCGAATCCTTCCACGCCTTGTTAGACACAAGGTCAGACCAGAGGATCACAGCCATCCCTTCTGGCCTCGGAAATTTGAAAATACCAGCCAGCCTGAATGAAAGGCTTAAAATCTTTTTATGTTTCATTATGGGTGGGGCATGCAGAGAGGATCAAAATGCCCCCTTCCCATCTCACAGCTGCTATTGGGGTTAGTTAAGCCTGATCAAACCCATTCTCCTGATGGGGAAACCGAGGCACAGAACAGGAAAGGGACTTATAATGGCTCAGAGAGGCAGGCTGGAAATTGAGAGCACGTCAGACGAAAGGGCCTTTTGAAAGGCTGCGGGGGAGGGATATTAGGAATCGCACATGGTCTAGCAAAACGTCTGAGCCCTGCAGGAAACGTAACTCAAGGATCATTGATTTTGCTGTGCCCTGAGCAGGAAAAACGGTGTTAAAGTAGGGTGACCAGATGTCCCGTTTTTAAAGGGACAGTCCCGTTTTTGGGGACTTTTGCTTATATAGGCGCCTATTACCCCCCACCCCCTGCCCCGTTTTTCCACAGTTGCGATCTGGTCACCCTATGTTAAAGGAGAGAAATCACAGCACTGCAGGGTGCCTTCAGGAGAAGTCAAGCTGCTCCTATAGGATGGCTGGGTAGGAGAAGCCCAGGGCTCGGAGACAGGACTCCGGGGTTCCATTCCCACTTCTGGACAGGGAGAGCATTTAGTATTAACAGCAAGAGGGGCCGGTGTCAGGATTACTGGGTTCTATCCCTAGCTTTACCTTGAACTCAGTATGTGGCTCTGGGGAAGTCATGTCACCTCTCTCTCTTTCTGCCTCAGTTTCCCCCTCTGTACATTACAGGTACTCCTTCCCCTCACCCCCTGCTGGTAGGCCACACTTGTTAGCATCCGTTTAGCACTTTGGGGCTCCCTGACGGCAAGTGCTGGGAGGGCGGATTAACGCCAGCAGCTACGCGGCCCTATGCTAGCAAGGAATTCGGGCACTTCTCTCCACTCCACCTGGACATGCCTCCGGCCCAGCCATACGAGAGGGCAGTCTCCCGACAGCTCAGTTGTGCTGCTCCCGTCGTGGCTTTGCTGGGCGCGATGCCTCGGGGGCCTCCAACTCCCAGCCCGCGTCTCACAGCAGGGGCAAGGATGGCGCCCCATGCTAGATCCTGCCTCTGGGCGAGAGGGAAGCTCTGTCCTTCAGAGCCCTTTCAGCGCTTGTCTCCTCTGCTGAGACAGCTGTTAAGGGGCCGGGCGGTGCCCACGCAGCAGGGGGTCAGGACTCTCGGAGCTGGACGGAGAGCCCTCCAATTCATCGCATGAGGAGCCATGGAAACAGCTGTCAGTCTGGGGCTGGGATCGAAGCTGGCCCGCTCTAGAGGGGAAAGGCCCCATCCCTCATTAGCCAGCCAGTCCTCTGCTCCAGGGTTGGGTCAGAGCCGACAGCCTCTGGAGGGGAAAGGCCCCATGTCTTCTTCTGATCCCAGCCCAGATGAGCTCAGCTGGCTGGCTCTGAGAGTGGGGGAAGGTGTGGGGTGGCAAGGGATACCAAGGCCAGAATTTCTTAGGGCATGGGCACAGGAGAGGTGCCCAGAGAAAGTCCAGCCACCAGACTCAGACCCATGAGCAAGGAACTGACACTTTGGAAGCAAGAGAAGGAAGAGATCCCACCACTCGTCCTTCACATTCAGGTGTGTGCTGTAATGTCGCCACCAGCACCAGCCCCGCTTGAGTTGTTTGTCTGGCAGAGGGGAGGGTTGGGCCCAGGTGAAAGCCAACCAAGTCTCCCCTTCTGCCCCGCCTTGCGTTCTCTGGCTCTCAAGACTTTTCTCTAGCGGCCTCTGATTCCGGCTACCTCGGTTTTGAGGGGGCGCTGAGCAGCCACCCCCTCCAGTGGGTGTCCTTGGGGGCTCAGTGCCCAAGATGGGCAGCTCGAATCATCGACCCGCTCTGGGAAGCTTTGGCCCAAAGGAGCATCCAAGCCGGGGAGTGGATTTTCCCTTCTAACGTCCCTTTTCTCGGGGGGGACCTCGCAGCACTTGGCAAAGAGCAGTTCTCATCGCAGATGCCCACCGAGGAGGGCAGCATGAGCAGATTTACAGATAGGGAAACTGAGGCACAAAAAGGGGTATTTCACTGGGAGCACTCAAAGGTCCACCCATCATTGTGGCATCCGGGCGCACGGTAATTTGCCTCATCCTAACTCCTGCGGTCGCACAGTCAGTCGTGGCATAGCCTGGCTGGGCACAGCCCCCTGCCCCTTTGTGCCCCCTTCCGCCTGGCCGGGCACAGCCCCCCTGCCCCGTTGTGCCCCCTTCCGCCTGGCCGGGCACAGCCCCCCTGCCCCGTTGTGCCCCCTTCCGCCTGGCCGGGCACAGCCCCCTGCCCCGTTGTGCCCCCTTCCGCCTGGCCGGGCACAGTCCCCTGCCCCGTTGTGCCCCCTTCCGCCTGGCGGGGCACAGCCCTGCTCACCGTGCCTGGTGCCTGGCTGGCGCGCGGTGGGGTCCGGCTCAGCTCCCTGCCGCTCACCTGCCAGCACGCGCTTGCCGCTTTAAGAGACTCCACACCGGCCGGCTCGGCGTCATCGCTAAGCCCCGCCCAGGGCCTCCCCGCTCCCCGCCTCCGCCGCCATCTTGGGAGAGGCAAGTGGGGCAGCCCTGAGCGCAGAGGCCCTTGGCTCGGCTCGGCGGGGAGCGGGAGTGTATGTGCGCGCACGCGCGCGTGCTGGGCCTGCGCCTGCGCCTGCGCCCCGTCTGTCTGCTCGGCCCCCCCTTCTCTGTCTTCTCGTCCCGTCTTTTTAGCCCCCCCTTGTCTGTCCCCCCTTTGTCAGCCCCCCTTCGTCAGCCCCCCTTTCTCTGTCCCCCCTTTGTCAGCCCCCCTTTCTCTCTCCGTCTGCTCAGCCCCCCTTTGTCCCCCCTTTGTCAGCCCCCCTTCCTCTCTCCGTCTGCTCAGCCCCCCTTTGTCCCCCCTTCGTCAGCCCCCCTTTCTCTGTCTGCTCAGCCCCCCTTCGTCAGCCCCCCTTTCTCTGTCCGTCTGCTCAGCCCCCCTTCTCTGTCCCCCTTTCTCTGTCCGTCTGCTCAGCCCCCCTTTGTCCCCCCTTTGTCAGCCCCCCTTTCTCTCTCCGTCTGCTCAGCCCCCCTTTCTCTGTCCCCCCTTTGTCAGCCCCCCTTTCTCTCTCCGTCTGCTCAGCCCCCCTTTCTCTGTCCCCCCTTTGTCAGCCCCCCTTTCTCTCTCCATCTGCTCAGCCCCCTTTCTCTGTCCCCCCTTTGTCAGCCCCCCTTTCTCTGTCTGTCTGCTCAGCCCCCCTTTCTCTGTCCCCCCTTTGTCAGCCCCCCTTTCTCTGTCCGTCTGCTCAGCCCCCTTCTCTGTCCCCCCTTTGTCAGCCCCCCTTTCTCTCTCCGTCTGCTCAGCCCCCTTCTCTGGCCCCCCTTTGTCAGCCCCCCTTCTCTGGCCCCCCTTTGTCAGCCCCCCTTTCTCTGTCTGTCTGCTCAGCCCCCCTTTCTCTGTCCCCCCTTTGTCAGCCCCCCTTTCTCTGTCCCCCCTTTGTCAGCCCCCCTTTCTCTGTCTGTCTGCTCAGCCCCCCTTTCTCTGTCCCCCCTTTGTCAGCCCCCCTTTCTCTGTCCATCTGCTCAGCCCCCCTTCTCCGTCCCCACTTTGTCAGCCCCCCTTCTCCGTCCCCCCTTTGTCAGCCCCCCTTTCTCTGTCTGTCTGCTCAGCCCCCCTTTCTCTGTCCCCCCTTTGTCAGCCCCCCTTTCTCTGTCCGTCTGCTCAGCCCCCTTCTCTGTCCCCCCTTTGTCAGCCCCCCTTTCTCTCTCCGTCTGCTCAGCCCCCTTCTCTGGCCCCCCTTTGTCAGCCCCCCTTTCTCTGGCCCCCCTTTGTCAGCCCCCCTTTCTCTGTCTGTCTGCTCAGCCCCCCTTTCTCTGTCCCCCCTTTGTCAGCCCCCCTTTCTCTGTCTGTCTGCTCAGCCCCCCTTTCTCTGTCCCCCCTTTGTCAGCCCCCCTTTCTCTGTCTGTCTGCTCAGCCCCCCTTTCTCTGTCCCCCCTTTGTCAGCCCCCCTTTCTCTGTCTGTCTGCTCAGCCCCCCTTTCTCTGTCCCCCCTTTGTCAGCCCCCCTTTCTCTGTCTGTCTGCTCAGCCCCCCTTTCTCTGTCCCCCCTTTGTCAGCCCCCCTTCTCTGTCTGTCTGCTCAGCCCCCCTTTGTCTGTCCCCCTTCTCTGTCCGTCTGCTCAGCCCCCCTTTCTCTGTCCCCACTTTGTCAGCCCCCCTTTCTCTGCCTGTCTGCTCAGCCCCCCTTTCTCAGCCCCCCTTTCTCTGTGTGTCTTCTCTGCCCCCCTTTCTCAGCCCCCCCTTTCTCTGTCCCCCTTTCTTTCTTTCTCACCCCTTTTACTTTCTTTCTTTCTTTTTCTTATTGCCATAGACAACATACATCTTGGCCGAGATATTAAACCTCCTGCTTTAGGGCTTGAAAACCAGACTTTAGAGACAAGACTGAGCCCTTCATAGGGGTGGGGGGGTCCAATTATCCCCTGTCTGCTCGTGCAGGGTCCTTGCCTCTTCGTCTGTTGCATCTGAGGGCTGGGCGTCGTCAGAGACGGGATACCGGGCTAGATGGGCCTGGGCGCTGCTCCCGTGTACACGCCAAGGCAACATTCCCGCCCTGTCTAGATTTCTAGCCCCTTTGTTGTCACCGCAGAGATCGGTTGAGAGCTCTTGCGCGCGGAGCCGGTCCCAGGGTGAGTGGGGGCTGTTTGCCTGGGGGTAGGAAAGGGCCCTTAGGTTTCATTCTGCAGGAAATACAGTCTGGAGAGAGAGCATTCAAGGGGCTTCCCACAGAAGCAGCTGGGGCGCTCAGTCCATGCCCGAGGGCCGCAGCCGCCGCACGCTGCATTCCAGCCTTGTGCTGCTCGCAGACGCAGATAACATCTGCAGCCACAGGCCGGGCTGGCCAAATTGACCTTCCGGGGTGACCCACATGGGCAGCACCCTCCCTATGGCGCTCTGTCCCCCTCTAGTGGCCACAGACAGCCTGCTACAGCCCTGGCTGCCGAGTTGGGTCCTCCGGATTCCCTATTAATTGTGTTTGTTACGGTAGTGCCTAAGGACCAGCCAATAGCGGGGCCCCGTTGTGGTAGGCGCTGTGCATTTTCATTGCTCTTAGGTGTATTACCGTAGCACCTAGAAGCCCTGCGCATAGAGTAGGCCCCAATTTGTGCTAGGTGCTGTACATTTTTATTGCTCTTGGGTGAATTATGGTAGCAGCTGGGCCCCCCAGTCATGCACCAGGCTCTGTACGCACAGGGTAGCAGATGGTCCTTTCCCTGTATGATCCAAATAGACCAGACGCACCCAGAAAGGGGAAGGGGGCGAACATGCCATCAGAGAGACCAACAGGAGGGCAGCAAACGGCATGTTAGTGCCAGGATCGTTTCTTGGTTGGGTGGAGTTCTGAGGGGATCAGCAACAGGGAAGGAAAAGGGGGAGAGACTCAGAGGGGGAAAGGAAGGAGGTGGGGCAAGTAGCACAGGGCAGAGGGAGTCTGATCCAAACAGCCGGGAACTCTCCGAAATTTCAGATGTGCAGAGATCCCGGCCAGGAGACTCAGTGTCAGGAACCAGGACCTGCAGCAGAGCCAGTCTCCGGGCTACCTAACAAGTGCAGCTAGCCGGCAGTGGCCACCTAGTTGGCTACCCCACCTGCCTGGTGGGAATCTTACAACCCAGACTCAGCCGTTCAGTGGCTGCTCCAAGCATTTGCTCCTGGTCTTCCCCAGGTCACCCGGTCCTGACCCTCCGATTCCTGACTGTGGCTCTGACTCCAGTCCTGACCCTGGGCTCCCATTTCTGGCTACTGACGCCTGCTCCAACTGCTGAGCATGACTGCCCACTACCCAGTCCCTGAGATTCTGGCCGGCTCCTCTCTGCAGCCCCCAGAACTCACCTGAGTTCCAGCACCCCCCAGAGTGTGTGCGGGGTCTCCCCTGCATGGGTCTGGCTCTGGGGGGCTGCTGGGTGGCCCGGGTTGGGTCCTGTTTTACCCCTTCCCTCCCAGTGTGGCAACTGCGTTGGCGGCTTCTGCCTCATCCCCACTGCTGACAGCTGACGCAGGGCAGCGGCTTTACACGTGCATCAGTGCTAGTGTTTTAAACCTGCTTGGCATGGCCGTAAAGAACGTCAGGCAGGGGAGAGCCATGACCACTCAGGATGGGGCTATTCACTGGTGGAGCGCGGGTGGGATCCCCTGGGTCCATTTGCCAGCAGCATCCCTTCCTAAGGTCACAGAGATGCATGAGACGCCACTTCTGCTGTGTCTCTCCTTAAGCTGTGATGCCGTACAGAAGTGTTGGCCGGAGTGGGTGGAGGGTCAATATTCGGGGCCTTGCTGGACTGTTTCCCATGGGAGGAGGATCTGAAGATATGAGTCAGGTCTATTCTGTGCTGCAAGCCTGTTTATTTACAAGGGACCCACGCATGGTCCTGCTTCCTTGAATGCAGAAGGAACAGACAACAGCAGGCAGTTTCCTCACTCCCAGTTTCCACGCCTGCCTCTCCAGCTTGTCCTGTGCCCCAAGGAGCTCTCTTCCCTCTTGGACGATGCTCACTACGGCTTTCTTGCCGGCTACTGGCTCACATGCAGCTGCAACCAATTATCACCCCCCCCCCGGTCCCTTGTTTTTGCAATCAGTCTCGGGGAAACCCCTATGCCCACATGGAATAACTCCACTTATCTTTGCCATGCAGCCAATTGCTTTGGGCGGTGGCTTCTCTAATTTCTGGCTATCTCACTCCATAAAGGGGCTTAATTGCTCCTTCCATTTATCCTGAAAGAAGCATGGTTAATGTGCCCATCAGCTTGAACTATTGTCTGTAGATCAAAGTCCCCCTTTTATGGAAGCCTTTCAGACCTTTCAGCATAACAGAAGTTCCCCTGGGGGATCCAGGAGAAGAACTCAGGTGAAGTATGGGATACCAGGAAAGGAATTGTGGGAGTTTGTGAATCTGACCCCTCCAAGTCCCAGAATTCCAGTAAGGATCCCACAGAATTGTGTGAGAGAAACCCCAGAATGTACTGAGTAGCCTGGTGGCAGAACGTTGCACCCTGGGAGATCTGTGCAGTTATTTTGGAATAGCGCAGAGCTGTGTGACTGCAATGACTCACAAGGGAAGTCGCCGAAGCTTGGCTTAACCGAAGTAGAGAGGACACACTGTTTCGGGAGCGTTATACCGGTATAATAACAGCAGAAAAACCTAGAGTGGAAAAACTTTCCCTTGCAGATAAGCCCTCAGCCCCATGTGCAGTCTTTGTGCCAGTGATATTTCCAGTTGGAACAGCAGACGGTAACACGCTGTCTTGCTGGAGAAGCAGTTTAAACTTTTCCTCTGAGCTGAAAGCGTCTGACATGGTAAGATCCTCTAAGCAAAGGGGCCCTAAGGAAAGAGTCCAGTAGATGGAGACATCTGCTCAGCGTGCAAAGCCAAAAAGGTTAGAAAACAGCAGGCACTGATTAGAATTTGCCCCAGCATCTGGGGTCTCTCTGCTTGGTGGCCTGGGCTTACTATGTACTTCTCCTGCTGTGCCGAAAGCCCAGCTGCTAAGGTGGGGTTAGCTGAGGCCCCGATAGCAGTGGGTCACAGCGTCAACACCCCATTGAGATGCAAGGTGCAGTTTACTCCTCTCAGAACAAGGGGCTCAGGCTCTCTGCAGACTCAGGCAGCGTCGCTGAGTCAATTACAGTCATGTTTTCAAGCATTTCTTTGCAGACATGAGGGCTACAAACTAACAACAACAAAAAAGCTGAAATTCTGATGTCACAGGCAGAGCTGGATGGGAAACAGTGTTTCCATCCTGGAAAAGTTTTCAAGATATCAAAAGACAACATTTCCATCCCAAACTGGCCCGAAAAATCAGACCCTCAAATTTTCACCAGCCAAAAAAATCTGAAATAAAAGCTCAGGGTGAGTCAAGCAAAACACTCCGTTGAGATGAGCGAGCAACAGTTTGTTTCAGTTGTGACCATTAAAAAAAAAAAAAAAGACCACACAGGGCTTAAAGTTTGAAGCAAAAAGCCATTTTGAATCCGGATGTTCCCTTTGGAGAAATCACAAAACAAAAGTTTTTGACAATTTTGCAACTTTGTTTTTGTTCAGAAAAAAATTGGGGGGGGGGTTGAAAAATTTATGAAAACCGAAACTTTGCTGTGAAAAGCTTAGTTTGGCCAAATCAGCATTTTCAGAGGGGAAAAAAAATTCATCACCAAATTCTCCACCACCTGTAGTCATAGGAGCCAGGTGCCTTAGCCCAGCCCTGCATCCAATTCTAAGATGAAATTCCCCCCTGTATAGAAGACCAGGGGCAGGAAGTCAGACCCTCTGCTATTGTATCTTTCCCCGCTAGAGGGCCTAATAGACCCACTGTCCGCAAAAAGCCTGGAGACTTTTCCAGCGGCTGCTTGTTTCGCTGAGTTTCTTGGGGGGCGGGAGGGAACTAATCTAAAAATAGATTTACACACACACACCCCACGCATCTCCTGCGGCCCAAGTGGTGTGAAAATTCAGATCAGACACATACACACAACACCACCTACACACACAGAGCATCTAGCCTATACATATGCCAAAACGACACACACAGCGTCTAGCTTATACGTACACCAAAGACGGACACACACACACACACAGAGCATCGAGACTATATATTCATCAGACTCATACACACAGCACCATTTGTAAACACACACATACACACTGTCTACGGCCTAGGCTATACATTCACCAGGCACATACACACCACCTACACACACACACTCACACAGCATGTAGGTTGTACACACACCCCTCCCCGTTAAATTCACATGTAGAGCCCATGTATCCCGCATACCAACAGCATTCACACGCCTCCTGCAGTGGATAGAGCTTCTCAGCCCCGGCTCATCAGCGCAGTATCTGCGTCCCCCGCAGCCCTGCATTAGGTGACGTGACTGACACCTGTTATGTGCAGTTCATTTTCTCCCTCGTCTTCTCCTCAGTGGCCATATACACTATATAGCGTGCACACACACACACCAGGCACCCCTCGACGCACAAACACACACAGCTGGTCTCAATTTCTCTGGCAGGGAGCAGCGGGTACACCTCCCCACCATATTACCTGGCCCCCCCAACACACATGTGCACGTTCCATTCACCTAGCACACTCACACAGCAGGGGGACACACGTGCACTCACTGTATACCCTAAACACGAGCACACACCATTTACCCTACCCAGATGCCCCCTACACAGGTATCCACCACACACACAACCACAACACCTCTCCCTGTGCACTGGGCAGTACACATATACCCACCCACCCACAACAGGCACACACCCTGTCCCTGCCTCTCGCCTGAGCCCTCATGGTATTCGCTGTGGCGGCTTTTCCTGCCGCCTGCGGTGTTCGTTCTGAAGGACTGGGGGCCTCAGATCATTAAGATGCAACAACTGGGCCGAATTCAGGCTCGGTTCATTTTTTCCCTTGTTTAGCAGAGGCTTCATGGAGGAGACTCCAGCAGAATAGGAGTGTGCTCAGTCTGCGTGAGTGTAAGGGGAAAGCCAGGGGCCGTGGGGAGGGAAAGAAAGAAAGAAAGTTAGTTTAGTTTAGTTACTGGAGTCACTCTAGAGTCACACTGGTGTGTACATGGGATTGAACTCAAAGTCACTGGAGTGATTCCGGATTTGACGCCCATGTGTAAATGGGCTCTTCCATCTAGTGGAGAAAGGCCGAACACGAGCCAATGGGTGGAATGAACCCAGATACGCTCCAGTTGGACATAAGGCCTGAAAGTTTAACGGTGAGGGTGATTAGACCAGCAGAACCAACTTCCAAGGGAAGCAGTTCATCCGCCTTCTCTTGAGATCTTCTAGGAAGATCTTCTAGGAAGGCAGCCAGTCTCCACCTGAAGAGAAAGGATCATAGACATGCTGGCTGGAAGGGACCTCGAGAAGCCATCATGTCCAGCCCCCTGCGCTGAGGCTGGAGCAAGTCAACCTAGCCCAGCCCTGACAGGGGTTTGTCCAGCCTGTTCTGAAAAACCTCCAGTGACGGGGATCCCATGACCTCGCCTGTTCCAGAGATTCACTCCCCAGAGAGTTAGCAAGTTTGTCCTGATATCTCACCTCAATCTCCCTCACTGCAGATTACACCCATTGCATCTTGTCCTGCCTCTAGCGGACGTGGAGAACAGCTGACCCCCGTCCTCTCTCGAACAGCCCTTAATGTATTTGACGACTGTTCTCAGGTCCCCTCTCAGTCTGCTTTGCTCCAGACTAAACCTACCCACTTTTTTTAACCTCTCCTCCTAGGGCAGGTTTGCTAAACCTTGGATCCTTTTCGTGGCTCTCCTCTAGCCTCTCTCCAATTTAGCCACGTCTCTTCTAAAGCGCGGTGCCCAGAACTGGACACCGCACTCCAGCAGCGCCGAGCAGTGCGGGATAATTACCTCTCGGGTCTTCCGTACGACACACCTGCCTGTGAATACACCCCAGAACGACATTATGTTAAAACTGCATCACGCTGTTGGCTCCTATCATTTTGTGATCCACTCGAGCCTCCCCAGTACCTGTCCCGCAGGGCTACCCCCTGGCCAGTTATTCCCCGTTTTGCCGTTGTGCATTTGATTTTTTCCTTCCTCAGAGAAGTACTTTGCACTTGACGCTTTACCCAGCCCCCAGTTATGTAGCGGGCCCAGTACAGAGTGAACCTCACTGGGTTGCGCTGTCCGGATGGGACTCGATGGGCCATACACTCTATGAAGCTGAAACAACGGCAGAATCGGGCCCACTGTCCAATTTCAGCCGGTTGTTCGGACAGGAACAGAGCCTCGTTAGCAAGACAAGTGTCTTCAGACGTTTCAGTCTCTTTCCCGCGGCTTCCCAGCCGGGGCTGCAGGTCACAAACTCACCAAGCCGGGGCCCAAAATAATCCATTTATTTATATGCCTCTTTCAGCTCTTCTTATTACTCATCTTGTAATGGACTTTTTTTTTTTTTCCATACCAAAATTGGAAATGCCGAACGCTCCTCATTTCGGACATTCTCCCTTTTCCGTCTCAGTTTTCCCAGGCTCCGGCTTTGACCCATTTAAAGCGAACAGCGGGTATCTAGCAGCGTAACTAGCTACCTGCCCTGCACGTCTGTCAGGGGTTCACTTGATGCCCCCTCTGCTTTAGAAGTCACCCTCTAAGGGGAAGATGCTCTTGTGGCCAAGGCACCAGGATAAAAGTTTTGGATTCGGTGTGACCTGAACTGCACGAGCGGGGAGTGAGACAGAAGTGGGTGATGTTTTTCAGGCCAATAGTTACTTTGTCGGAAATTGCCCTTTCGATCAAGCCGAAATGATTGGGGAATTTGACACAGATTCACAAACCAGTGCCATTGCCCCTTCCCCTGTACCTTTTAATCCAGTGACTAGGATGCCCACCCAAGCTCTGGAGAGCTCAGGGTCAAATCCCTGCTCTGGAACACACCCAGAATGAACTTTTCCAATTCACCAAAACTCTGGGGAAACGGTTGGTTTGGTTCAACCCAAACCAACCTTCTTTTGGTTTTTCGGCCCTGCCACTGAACTGAAAAAAGTCCGTTATTCTGATTGGGGCCCAGGAGATCCGCACCTGCCTCCCAACTCGGCCACCTTAGCAAGGTCACGTCATCCCTCTGGGCCTCAGTTTCCCCATCTGTGGTGTTTATTAAATGAGGCTAATATTCAATATTCCCTCGCTTTTTCCAGCCATGGACCCCAAAGCCCTTCACAAAGGTCAGTACCATCACCGTTTTAGTGAGGGAGGAAACTGAGGCACAGAGACAGGGGCTTGCCCAAGGTTACCCAGCAGGCCAGCAACAGAGTGGGGAATAGACTCGGTTTTGTGAGTCCCAGACCGGGGTGCTAGCCACTTGGCCACTTGTCTGCTGGGGTAAATTGCTAGTGTTTGCAAGGCACGCAGCTACCAGGAGGCTGGCAGAAGGGCCACGTGGGTCCTGCTTTTTTTGTTGAATGGGTGCATAAGGGCTTATCTCCCCAAGGACTGACTCCAGATTAACTCCCTGTGTGGACCCTCTTAGTCCGGAACTAGAATGCCTTGATCCTATTTAGCAGCCTTAACCCTTGATGTGTCAACAGGCCATTGCCCTCCTGGTGGTGTGGAAGGGCTATTCCATGGCCATGACATCATGGTCGTCCACCTCGTGCCCTCTGCGCTGGACATCACCGTCACTCCCGGGACATCACACCCTCTGAGCGTGGCTATCCTCAGTCCCACGGTCTCACTGCTCTGCATTCACTCCACAAAGGACGTGACGGTGACCCTGGCATGGCCCCAGAGTGATGCCATCACCTGGTCATGTGACATCACAGTCACCCCGAGTGACATCACCCCTCCTCATATGACCTCACGGCCACCCTGGCGTGATGTCACACCTGCCTCGTGTGATGCCACATGCAAGCTGGTGTGACATCACGGCCTCCGCATGTGATGTCACAGTCACCCAGAGTGATGTCACACCCTCTACATGTGACATCATGGTTGTCCCTGGTGACGTCAGTAGGTCATAGAGGTAAATGGGTCTTTCAGTCGCATACACCCAATTCTGCCCTCAGCCCGGGCCTGGCAGCTCTCACTCCTCCGCCTGTGGGCTGGTTACACTGGGCTGGCGAGGGAAGCTTCTGCCAAGACTTGTCTGATGGGTGAGTGGCTGACACAGCTAACTGGAGAGAACCAGGAAATGAAACATTAATTTACAGCTATTGGGACGGCTATCGCCAGGGGATGGGGGAGTGTTGGGGATAAAAAGGACACACTCACAATCATTTGCACACACACACACACTCTCTCTCTCTCTCTCTCTCTCATCTCCAGACTGTTGCCCCCTCTCGACCCTAGCAGCTAGTCAAATTTCAGAGCCCTGGGGATGTTCCGCTGGAAATAGAAATGGATGGAGTCTGGTATTTTCTTTGATGCAATCTTGTTTATTTCTAAGGAACGTATGAAGGCCTGCTTGGAGCAGTTCCTTAGCTTACCGCCCCAAGCCTCTTTATCCAAAAAAATCTCTCTCTGGCATTTTCCAGGGTCACGTGGTGCTCACGGGCTATTGCTGGACTTTCTTGCTTTTTGCCTGTCTCTCTGCTCTTGTCTGTCGTCAGTTTTTGGCAGTTCTCTCTTCCCCCACCCCTTGCCAAAACAATAGTCAGCCCAGCTTTGCTATCTGCCCCCCTTTTGTCTTAAGTGCGGTCTCATGCTTACAGTTATGTGAATTGAAGGGCGAGTTCACACCTATCAATCTCAATGGGGTTTGAACACACCCTGTAGGAAGGGCTCAGAACAATACCCAAACTGGCATTCTCCTGCGTGTCCTCTCTCTCACATGGACACCCTGCCATGCTCACACAGCACCAAGGGAGAAATCACAAATAACCAGAACAGCTTTGGCCAAAATTCTTTCCCTGGATTTAAATGCCCCCCCGAGCCTCTCCTTGAGCATTATCCACTCTGTGCACTGAATGAGGCATGGTCCTGTGGATCTCCTCCCTGGTCCATATACATCAACCACTCCGAATTTCAGGCCTGCAGAGACGACAGGACCCAGCTCTGCCCATGCCAGAGGGCCACCACTGCCACTTGAGCGAAAGGAGAATCGCTTCCAGCTGCATGTGGTATAGGGGTCTAGGACACACATATGCAGTTTGGATTCCATCCCTTCGAGGGAAGCGGTGTCCCACACAGGCCAGCACCTTCCATGGCGGCAGTGATTCTCGGCTGCTGCTTGGTTTCAGTTTGGGCAGTGGTTTGGTGGAGATTCAGTCCCCCGGGGCAGCCCGAGGGTAAGATATAACTGTGTACTAACCTCCAGAGCTGCAGCAATTTAAGGCAAGGGGGGAACAATTCGTCCTGGAAGATTTTGATTTTTTTTTTAAATCAATGTTTATTTTTAAGCATGAGAGGTGGGGGGGGAGGTGGGGAGGGAGAAGCCAGATCTCTTTGATTGGACCAACTTCTGTTGGTGGAAGAGAGACGCTTTCCAGCTCCATGGAGCTCTTCTTCAGGACGGTTTTTCTATTTTTATTGATTTAACTTTTCCACAGTTGCAGCAGAGGAATCGTGGCCGGGGTCGGGGGGAGGAGTCGGGCAAGGGTTATCGGCGTTGCGATTCGAAAAGTGAAAGCTTTATAAGCCGGCTGTCAGCAGAGCTGTAGCAACGGGCTTTGTGTAGCCTTCACCGCAGCACAGTTGATGGGTGGAGCCGTGTGGGCCCCAGGATATGAGCGAGACCAGGTGGGCTGTCCAAGAAAGTCAAACAAAATAAAATTTTGTCCCAGGAAAAAATTACCTTGCCCACACCTGGTCTCCCTCACCCTTTTATACGCACGAGGGTGGGACAGGTTCTCAAGCAGCGTTTCTCCGACGTTGCCCACCTGCAAATGGAGATTCTCAGCTGTGTCCTGGACGGTTTACGTGGATGGCGAAACGGACATTGGCCGACATTGACCGGAAGTGCCCCAGGCCCGTGACTCAGTGACGGAGGGCGATGGGGCCTGAAATCGAAACACTTCCCAAGCCCCTCACCGTCTTTCCCCCCGGCTGACCTACTTCTGTTCCAGGCCCTGAGCCCAGCAGCGCTTGCTATGGGCCCCAGCTCTTCCATGTGAAATCTCCTGGCCCTGGCTTTTGGAGATGCTGGGCTCACTTGCCTTCCAGAGAATGTTAGCTAAATGGGGGAAGGGGGGAACGGGAGCAGGACTCCTGGGTTCTATTCACAGATCTGGTAAGGGAGTTGGGATTAGTGGGTTAGAGTTGGACGGTGGGAGGACGGTAGTCTGGATTCCTGGGTTCTATTCCCAGGAGTTGGGAAGGCAGTGAGGTCGAGTGATTAGAGCAGAGGGGAGCAGGAGTCAGGACTCGGGTTCTACCCCAGCTCTGGGAGCGGTAGAGATGGGGGTTTAGTAGGATAAGAGGCAGGGGTGGCAATTGAGAATCAGAACTGCTGGGTTTGCTTTGCAGGAGTTGGGAAGGGAGGGGGTCTAGTGGTTATAGGGTGGGGGGTGGGGTAGGCGTTAGGATTCCTGGGTTCTCTCAACAGCTCTGAGGGGGAGTGAGGTTTAGTGGATTGGGTTGGGGGGAGGAGGGCTGGGACTCAGGACTCCTGGGTTCTATTCAAAATACCCCTGAACTTTGGGAAAAGTTCTGATCCAGATCCTAACTGCACTGCCAGTCCCAGCCTCGGGGTGGGGCAAGGGGACACCCCTGACCCAAACCCTCCTGAATTCGGGGGTCGTTCCGGATCCAGGTCAGAATTTTACTGCTTAGACCCACCCTCTGCTCACTGGGCCGGGGGCGGGGGGGCGCAGGGCAAAGACCCCGTCTCCCCCCAGGGGAGCTGGATGAGGCATCCACTCTGCCTCATCGGGGTGGGGGGTGTAGTATGCCTTATTTCACACCCCAGCACAGCTCTGTTTGTTCTGCTGCCATGGGGAAGGGAACAGGGCCTGGTACTTCTGATCTGGACTGGCCCCACAGGCAGGGGGCAATCCGGTGGCCTGAGCCAGCCCTGCCGTTTTGGAGGTGGTCTAGATTAGAGGTGGGGTAGATGGGACCCATTGGGCAGGAACCTACTCCCCTCCCCCCCTCCACATTCTTTCTGTCCATTCCAGGGCCTCGCTTTTACCAATGACCCCAAAGCCCATTGATGGATGAGGGGATCTGGAGCCCCCATCAGCATTAAGCCAGTGTGTTAGAGCTGTTAGAGATGGGGTGGTAGGTGAGGACTCAGGAGACCCGGTTTCAAGCTGCTCCGTGCCTCAGTTTCCCCATCCGTACAGTGGGGGATAAGAGCCCTGTCTTGATCCCCAGGGGGGTGGGTTGAGGGAATATATACTTTATAGTGAGGGGCTCGGATGCTATGGTGTTGGGTGCCCGATATGGATCCGCACTCGAACAGAAATCTCTAAATCAGGCTCGGATTTGATGGGGAAAAGGTCACTTCTGTAACCCTGGCTGTAGGGGAGATGGGTTTGACCCGCTGGGACAAACTCCCCACAGCAGAGGGGCTCTGTACAGATGTGCATGGTGGGGGGAGAGGTAGCTGTCAAACTACACCCTGCGGTTAGCAGGCAAAGTGCAGGCTGCACATGGGAAATATTCAGCTAAGCGCTGGTTAAGCAGCGAGGCAGGTTGACCTTGAGGTTTCCAGCCCTGGGCTGGGACGCAGGTCCCAGCAGTGCCACCGGCTTGTGGGGTGACTTTGGGCACGTTGCTCTCCTCAGCCCCGCTCCATGCCTCAGTTTCCCCATCTGTCAAAACGGCGAGGGTGCTACTTCTGCCTGCGTCCATTGAATGTAAGCTCTTTGGGGTGGCCCCTGGCCCATCAGGGCCTGTAGCGTGAGTAAGGATAGCAGCGTGGTTGGGACAAGCCCATGTCAGCTGGGGGTGTGCGCGTGTCTGTCTGCTCTGCGGGGGATCCTCTCTCTCTCTCTTTCCCCTCTTAAATTGGAAGCACTTGTGTGAACTCTCCCAGGGAGAAGAGGGGGTGGTGGGGGAAGGAGCAGGACCGGTGGAGTTCAGACCGAGCCGCTGGTTCCCACGCCACCAGAGCAGGGAGTGAGTAATCTGACCGCGGGTCGCCTCTCAGCCATGCCTTAAAAAGGCAAAGCATTCCCCTGCCCCCAGACGGAGCGCTGGACTCCAGGAGTGATGCTTGAGAGGGGGAAATGGCTTCATCGGAGGGGGTGGCTGGGCGGGATCCACGGCCCTCTCTCATAGAATCATAGAATATCAGGGTTGGAAGGGACCCCAGAAGGTCATCTAGTCCAACCCCCTGCTCGAAGCAGGACCAATTCCCAGTTAAATCATCTCGCTTTGGCCAAGGGAAGGTGGGGAAAACCCAAGCGCCCGGCTGAGGGACGGGCTCGAGACTCCTGACCCTTTCACGCGGGCTTGGGGTGGGGGGCCGAGTCTGTGAGAATAGCTCGTCTAGGGAGCTTTAGCCTGTGCTGGTAACGTACTGCAGCAGTTTCCAGTCTGGGTCTCATCCAGATTAAAGGCACCGGGAGACGTGGCAGGGGTAGGAATAGATTGGAAACCAATATTTCTATTTTCAGGGTGCAGCTACATTTGAAATCATGATGGCTGTTATTTATGGTGGGGCAGGGTTGCGAGGCGGGAGTGGTACATTTGAAACTAACATTTCTATTTTTCGGGGGGGGGGGGGGGCTACATTTGAAAATGGCCCATCTCTCTCCCTATTTTTTTCTCTTCAGGAGGGAGGGGTCTACTTTCTACTTTCCAAGAATCCAGTTTCTTAGGCAACACAATATAACAAAGTCTTCGCAGAATAGGGGGAGGGGGGAACAGATAGTCTGGTGGCTGCAGTTCGACCAATCAGGAAGCGTGACCGGCTGGTTACAGCAGGGCACTGCTGTGGGGAAGCTCACTCTAGGCTGATTTATGGTAGCGCCAATAGGGTACCGGTTTGTTGTATATTTAACAAAGAGGGCCTTTCTCCAGACTGTTCATTGGCCATTGGAGTTAAATGTAAAGACAACCCAGGGTGTTTTAAACAGCATGATTGGAAATCCATCTGGGCTGCTGCAGCTTTCCATCTCCTGCGCTACCGTCCCCTCTCTACCCACCGATAATGTGGAATTGGGTTCAAAGAATTGGCTACAGGCACCAGGCCTGATTCTCTACCACCCTGCAATTTGCAGGCCATTTGCATCAGCGGGTGCAAAACTCTGCCCGCTCAGACCTGCATGCACCCGCTTTACACTGTTGTCGATGACCACACACGGTGTCAGGCGATGGTATCCTGGCCCTGTGGGTGTGAGCAAGAGTTAAGAAGTGGAGGCAGTGTGGCCCAGCGGGTTGTGTTCCGGTCTGACCTGAGTTCTATTCCTGGCTCTGCCATTGGCCTGCTTGGCTACCTTGGGCGAGTCACTGTGCCTCAGTTTCCCCATCGGTATAAAGAGACTGGCCTCCTTTAAGATCTGCTGATGCCAGGTGCTAATTAAGAGCTTGGGGCTATTGTCGTGGGTGCCATGAGCTTTCGCTGGCCCTGAACCAGCACCAATCCTTCGGAAAGGAAGAAATCCAGCTCAATGCGTCAGCTGAGACGTCGCTCACATCATCACATCTGTGGTTTGAGCCAGAACTAGGCCGAACCTCTGCCAAGGTTTCCTCCTCTCCTGTATGGAGGAGACAGGCCCTGCCGTGTTCTGTCTCTCTCTCACTCACACACACGAATACACCTGGACACACACACTCAAACACGTGCATCGCACTTTCCCACACGCCTGTACCCATCCCAGCTTTCAGCTCACAGCATTGGTGAGTTTCGTTGGTGCGTTTCGCACGGCAGCAGTTTGTCAGCGGTCGGAGCGGAGCGTCGCTCAGCTCAGCCCCCATGCCGGCTTCCCCCTCCTGCCCGCGCTCCCCAGGATTTGGCCAACACGTGTTTTCTTTCAAGAGAATAATCACATTTTTGAAAGGGCCCCAGTGCATTCCTGAGCGGTGAGTTCATGCTCAGCTACGACAATGGAACATTTTGGGCTGAAAACGAATACGCGAGACGGCAGGAGCTTATGGTTAGCAGGGCGGCATTTGGGCCGTCTCTGCCCCACCCCCCTTTTTTTTCTCATTCCCCGCCCCCCCGCTTTTCTTTCTTCCGATCAGTTTGGTATCCCCACTCCTCCGGCTCCAGATCTCTGCTCTCCAAATGCAGCTGCCAGCCAAGCCAAGGTGCCCCTGTTTCAATCCAGTGTGATGATCCGAGATCCCTTTAAGTGTGTGTGCGTGCGTATGACCCTGCTGTTGTCTGGCCTGTATCTGCTCTGTGTGTGTGTGTGTATGCACATGCTTGTATTCTTAAAGTGAAATTCACACATGCAAAGACCCAGCCATGGCATGAGGCTTTCAGGGGTACGTAGGCCAGTTTCAGGCCTCCGATGCCGAATCTCTGCCTGTAGCTCTCTCGGGAGACTTCCTTTGTTTTACCAGGGTGGTAGGTTCAGGGGAGGGGGTATCTTTATTGCACCAGGGGCAGCTGCAGCTCAGTACTGGGTGAGTGACCCCCGTGCAAACAGCTGCCTTTTGTTCCAGCCTAAAGGCAGCTGCATCTCAGAGCTGGGTGAGCAAACCCTCGCTAGCCAGCTGCCATAGCCCACACCAGAAGCTGCTGCATTTCAGTGCTGGACAAGGGATCCCTGGATAAAAAGCTGCTGCACCCTGCCTCAGAGGTGGCTGCATCTCAGTGACAGGTATGGGATTCCTGTGTAAACAGCTGTGCGCCCTGCCCCAGAGGTGGCTGCATCTCACTGACAGGTAAGGGACCACTGTGTAAACAGCTGCTGCGCCCTGTCCCAGAGGTGACGGCATCTCACTGACAGGTAAGGGACCACTGTGTAAACAGCTGCTGCGCCCTGTCCCAGAGGTGGCTGCATCTCACTGACAGGTAAGGGACCACTGTGTAAACAGCTGCTGCGCCCTGTCCCAGAGGTGGCTGCATCTCACTGACAGGTAAGGGACCACTGTGTAAACAGCTGCTGCGCCCTGTCCCAGAGGTGGCTGCATCTCACTGACAGGTAAGGGACCACTGTGTAAACAGCTGCTGCGCCCTGTCCCAGAGGTGACGGCATCTCACTGACAGGTAAGGGACCACTGTGTAAACAGCTGCTGCGCCCTGTCCCAGAGGTGGCTGCATCTCACTGACAGGTAAGGGACCACTGTGTAAACAGCTGCTGCGCCCTGTCCCAGAGGTGGCTGCATCTCACTGACAGGTGAGGAATCCCTATATAAAATGTAAGTGTGTTCCACCCCAGAAGTGGCTGCATATTAGCAAAGGACAAGTCTGTGTAAATAGCAGCCCTGCCCCACCCCAGGGACAGCAGCGCTCCGGTGCCAGGGCAAAAACAAACCCCGCATGCCCTCACCTGAGAGGGGGGTTCCCACAGCTCACAAAGCACTTGAAGCCTCCTGCCTGGAAAGCGCTCGGCCTACACAGGCACCGTTACCGGCCCTTGACAAGCCGTGCCCCGCTCGGTGAGAAATCGCTTTGCTGTGTTGGTTTTGCGCTGAGTTGTTGCAGGCCCCGCCAACGTTTGACCCGGCCGGAGGATTGTCACGCCGACGGCAGGGGGGGAAAGGCGAGGGAATGGACGAGCGCTTTGTTAATTGAGTCTCTGCCACTGTCATGTGGGGGCACCCAGGTTCCATTCCCCCACCCCTGACCCGTGCCTGGTGTGGCAGTGAGCCCGAGCAGAGGTAGTCGGGGCTCTGGAGAGCAGGGTCGGAGAGCAGGCATCGATCATAAAGCCAGAGGGGTCCACTGCGACCATCTAGTCTCACCTCCTGCATAACACAGGCCGACTGAGGAGAGATATCAGGACTAACTTTGTAACTCTCCGGGGAGTGAAGCTCTGGACCAGGCTCCCAAAGGAGGTTGTGGGATCCCCATCATGGGAGGTTTTTAAGAACAGGTGTTAGAGAAACCCCTGTATCTGCTCTGTGTCCTGCCTTGGGGCGCACGGGCTGGACTAGACGGCTGCTGCGATTTTTTTCTCTCCCCTCCCCGTTCTCCTGGTGTGCGACAGAGGGTGCATGGCTGTTTGCCTCACCTTGGCCTGCCTCGGTAGCAGCCGGATTCCCGTCCCATGTCCCTCGGTGGGATTACCCGCTGATCTCAAAGCACTTTACAAAAAATCATTTGACCGATGTGGAAACTGAGGCATGCTGGGGGAGGACTTGCCCGAGGTTGCCCAGTGACAGAGCTGGGAATAGAACTGAGGTGTCCTGCAGCACAGACCAGTGCACTAGCCACTAGGCAACACTGCCTCTCCTAACAGCCCTTGTGCCAACTGGGTGGCCGGCCATATTGCCCCTGGAAGAGTCATGCCCCGCCTAAGTATGGCCAGAGCAGAGGGTGGATGCCAGGGTGTTATGTCCTGGGGAGATCCCTGAGTCCCTTTCGATGGCATGGGTCCCTCCCTGGCTGCTCTCTGGGCCTGGGGGCAGGTTGGGGGGGGGGTGTCACGTGACCCATGAGCCAGGTGGTTATGAAGCAAGGAGCTTGTGGGCTCCTAGGACCCAGCACAGGGACCCTCAGCAAAGCCAGAGCTGGAAATTTTTAGGCCCCCGTAATGAGGCCAAGATCTTCACACGGAGCTGCTGATCTGGGGTGCCTCTGAGACTGATTCTCACAGCTGATGAGCACCCCCTGATTTCAGCCCTAACCACAGCTCCAAAACTGGGACTAGAACCCTGACTTGCCCCACCCCTGCTCGAGCCACTGGATCCTATCCCCCTTGGAGAGTCAGGAACAGACCCCAGGAGTCCTGCGCCCTAGCCCTCCCACACCCCAACCTACTAAATCCCACTCCCATCCCAGAGCCGGGGTGAGATGCCAGGAGTCCTGGCCCCCAGCCCTGTGCTCTGGCCACTAGAATTTGCTCGCCCCCAGAGCTGGGGTGAGAACCCAGGCGTCCTGACCCCCAGCCCTGTGCTCTGGCCACTAGAATTTGCTGGCCCCCAGAGCTGGGGTGAGAACCCAAGCATCCTGACCCCCAGCTCTGTGCTCTGGCCACTAGAATTTGCTGGCCCCAGAGCTGGGGTGAGGATCCAGGCGTCCTGACCCCCGGTTTCCGTTCGGGGAGGCAGGCACAATGGAAGCTCCCAGACGCCGAGCGCAGCTCCCTGGACCTGCCGGAGGAAGAATCAGGTCTTTGTGCTGCCGACGGCAGGCACTGCCAGGCGCGATGTGCTGGGCAGAGGCGGTGGAGGCGTTGGCAGTGGCTGGAGGGAAGAGGGCTGAGGCGGCCGCTCGGACTCGGCGACTCGCCTCTTGTTTTGGGACTCAGGGGCACGCGCTGGAGTTGTGGGGGCCATGCCCGGCTCAGCACAGTGTGCGAGTGCTCACAGGTACTCCGTTCCCAGCAGGGGGCGCTGGGAGGGGGGGAGCGGGGCAGGGGCTGGCTGTGGGGGGAGCCCCCGGTTACTCCAGTCCCAGCCTGTCCCAGCAGGGGGCACTGTGGGGAGCGGGGCAGGGGCTGGCTGTGGGGCGAGCCCCTGGTTACTCCAGTCCCAGCCTGACCCAGCAGGGGGCGCTGTGGGGAGCGGGGCAGGGCGCTGGCTGTGGGGGGAGCTCCTGGCTACTCCAGTCCCGGCCTCGCCCAGCAGGGGGCGCTGTGGGGAGCGGGGCAGGAGCACTGGCTGGGGGGGAGTCCAGCTGCAGCTCTGGACGTGCAGCCCGGTGGGCCCAGCCTGGGGCGGGGGCCGGGGAGGGAGTGTGGGGCCAGGGCGGTTGTCAGCTCAGCTGTGAGCGCTCGGAGGCTGCGGGGCGTGGGAAAGGCCGCGGGGCTCGCTCTGGCTGCGCCGGGGGGCTGTGGTGCCAACCAGTGCAGCCGCACCAGGAATGGGGGGCTAGCATGACCCCCCAGCACCTAGCCCCCCCCGCACTCAAACCCCTCCCCCGTGCCCCCCAACATTCACACCCCTCCCCCAGCACATGGCCTCCCTACTTTCACCCCCCTCGTCCTGTGCCCCCAGCACTCACACACCTCCCCCTCTGCCCCCCCACCATTCACACCCCTCCCCCGTACCCCCCCAACATTCACACCCCTCCCCCAGCACATGGCCTCCCTACTTTCACCCCCCTCGTCCTGTGCCCCCAGCACTCACACACCTCCCCCTCTGCCCCCCAACATTCACACCCCTTGCCCCTCTGCCGCACTCCCTGCTCCCCTCAGCACTCAGAGCTCCTCCTTCCCTTCTTGCTCCCCCCTTGGGTCCCTCCTCCTGTCCCCCCCACCCGTGGCCCCCTTCACACTCCCTCCTCTGGGCCCACCCCACATTAATGCTCCCTCCCCCCCACCCCCACCAGCACTCCACCCCCTTACGGGATGGGGAGCCTGGCCTGGCATCCTGCGCCTGTTGAAATCAGTGGGAGCCAGGGCCTCGATCCTCTGAGGCATCAGGTGCTGCCCTGTTAAAGTCGGGGCACAAGCCTGGCGGGGACGGGACACCCCATCTCTGGTGCCGTTTAAGAGTCAAGACCTCAGCGTTAGGCCTTGGGTCTGGCCAGACGGTGCGGCCCCTTTAAAAGCCCCTTTGCGCCCGTTCAGATCGAAGCCAGAAAATAAATCACCAAATATATCGTCTGCTCTGAAAAAAACAGCTGCTGGGAAAGGGGCCAGCCCCAGCTGTGCAAACGGGCCAGATCCCCTGCCGGGGGAAATCAGCCTCGCTCGGCTGGAGTCGGCAGGGCCAGATCCCCAGCTGGTGTAAACGGTCGTCACTCCAGAGCCGACCGACACTGAGAACCAGGTTCCAGGCTTGTGCAGTGCGCTCCCCTGAGCGGCGGGGGTCGGCTGCGGGGCTGGCCATTGGTTTAGCCGGGCAGAGGGCCCGTTCCCAGAGGGAGGGCTCCCGGGGACATTGGGTTTATGGCACCGCGTCTGGGTGGTTCAGCTCTGCCAGGAAGTCTGGGGTTTTCTGGGACGCAGGAAATGAGAGGCTGGCAAAGGCATGACATCTCCCTTAGCGTCAAGGTTCCCAAGGCACGGCCTGCTAATTTCCAGGCTGGGAAATCAACAACTGGCCAGCGCAGCGGTGCCACTTGGCAAGGGCTCCCTGTGTGCCCCTGGGAGACAACAATAGGGCAGTGTGAACGTCCTTAAAGGGGCCGGGTTCTCCGCGGTGCAGGAGCCCAGTGCCAAAGATCGAGTCATTGGTGCCACCTTCATTTTTCAGATAGGGGAAACTGAGGCACAGAGCTGGGGGAGGGGACCTACCCGAGGCCGGGGATAGAACCCAGCTTTCTGGGCAGTCTCCACCCACAATGCTGCCTATAGGAGTGGCTTAGCAGCCAAAGGCAATTTACAAATCATCCCTAGATCTCAAAGTGCTTCACAAAGGAGAGAAGGAACAACACCCCCATTTCGCAGACAGGGAAACTGAGGCATGGAGAGGTTTTTTTTTTTTGAGGGGGTGGGGATCAACACTGCCTCAGACGTAAATAGACCTCTCCACAGAGAGGCCGAGGGGTGGAATGAGCCTGGAGCCTCACAGCAGAACTACGTTACCCAGTATAACTCTGGGAAAGGGGCCTCTGTAGAGAGATGTGAGCTAGTCAATATGGTGCCATTATGGCCAGCTGAATCTGGGCCGGGTGGGCAGGTTCTCTGGCACTGTCAGTAAACCTTCAAGCCCCCTGATTCTCTGCCCCAGGGCAGACTAGAGCAGACTGGGGGTTGCTCTGACTTGCAGTGGCCGGGGTATGCACCAGCTGGCGACAACCGGCACACCGAGTGCTCTGGCCATCTCCTGTGCCTGCCTGAGGGGGCTGCAGGCAGGGAGGTGTAGGAACAGCTGCACAGGCTTCAGACCTAGGGGGGAAGACAGCACTGGTCGCCCCATCAGGGCACTTGGGGAGGGTTCAGAAGGAGAAGCTGTCCCAGGGTCTAGCTGATGCTAGCTTGGAACAATTGTCTGTCATTAGAGTGCCAAGATCAACAACATGCTCTTTGAGGCCTAAGTAGCGGAGGTCAATAGTGTGTTAGTACAGACCAGTGTCGGCATTCTACGGTGAGGGCACACTATGGCGTAACTGAGGTCAATAGCGTGCCGTTACAGACCAGTATTGTCAAGGTCAATAGCGTGCCATTGTGAACCAGTGTAACCAAGGTCAATATCAGACCTTTACAGACCAATATAACCAAGGTCAATATTGTGCCATTATGAACCAGTGTAACCAAGGTCAATATCATGGCGCTACAGACCAGTGTAACCAAGGTCAATATTGTGACATTATGGACCAATATAACCAAGGTCAATATCATGCCATTATGAACCAGTGTAATCAAGGTCAATATCATGCCTTTACTGAACAATATTACCAAGGTCAATATCATGCCATTATGAACCAGTGTAACCAAGGTCAATATCATGGTGCTACAGACCAGTGTAACCAAGGTCAATATTATGACATTACGGACCAATATAACCAAGTTTAATATCGTGCCATTACAGGCAACAGTCCAGTATAACCAAGGTCAATATCATGCCATTACGGACTAGTATAACCAAGGTCAATATTGTGCCGTTCAATATGGTGCCACTGAGGACCTAGGGCGACTCAGTACCCTTTCAAGCCGGAAGAGGTGGTTTCCCCTCATGAATGAGACCCTGAGCAGCTTGTGAATTATTTCCTCTCCCCTCCCCTCGCTGGCAGCGGGAGCTTTCTAGCCCACACCGGGAGCTGCAGAGTGGGAGGCGTGGTCTGTAAATTACCCCCACAACTGGAGCGGCGTCCCCCCGCCCCCCCCCCCCCCCCAGGGGCTTCTCGCTCCCGGCCCAGGAGAAGTGCTGCGAGTAACTCAGCTTTACTGCTGAAGTCAGGGCCAAACATATGCACACACCCACACAGGCACAAGGACACACACACGCGCACAGGGCACAAGGGCACACACGTGTGCATTCAAACATATGCACACACACGCACACACATCTCAATCCATCCCTGCAGTGGGTGGGGATCCCATGGGCTGGGACCTCGATCCTGGGAGTCCTTTTGGCACCTTAACCTTCTAAAGAGAAGCAATTTTCCAGCTCCCTGAGGGCCCCCGGGCACAGCCCCGGGGCCACACACTCAAGGGCTAACAGGAAATCTGGGGCATGCAACAAGCCGTTGCCCGGCTGAACCCCATGGCTAAGTAGCGTGGGCTTGGCTTAGCTCTAGTTGGGATTGAACGTTCCCCAGGGCGTAGGCCCAGCAGGGTTGGTTCGATTCCACGTTGTGAAGTTTCCACCCCGCTTTCGCACGGCAGCGGGAGATGCTCTGACCCATGTTCTCCCCAGCGCCGGGGATCCCAAACCCAGCCAGGGGGGAGCTGGTGGGGAGCTGCCTCACTGAGTCAATGCGGCGGCTGTTACATCACACGCCCCGCGGGACTGAGTCTCTGAGACAAGAGTGGGCCAGGATTTTGCAACATTCGGTTGATTTACGGCCCCCTGCCCTTCAGCTCAGAGACATTTCCCCAGCTTCACGATTTAAAACTAGCTCATGGGCATGCAAGCAACACCAAGCTATGCCGGCTGGGCCGGCTATCAGCCGGGTGCCCCATGCACGGCACTGTGGCCTAGTGAACGGAGCGTTGGGCTGGGACTCAGGAAACACGGGTTCTCGTACTGGCTCTGCTGGGCAAGTTCCTGCTCCCTGCCTCAGTTTCCCCATCTTTAAAACAGGGATAATGGTACTGATCTTTTTGGGGAAGGGCTTGGAGATCTACAGGGAATCAGACCCCAGGGTGGTTCTTCTTTTGCACCAGTTACTTGAAGGGTGGGTTCAAAAGCAGCAATGAACAATGATCCATGAGTTCGACGGGGAAGGCTGGTCTGGTGATTCTAGGAGGCCTGAGTATCAGGACTCCTGGGTTCTATTTCCAGCTCTGGGAGGGGAGTGGGATCTAGTGGTTTGAGCAGGGGGCTGGGAGTCAGGACTCCTGGGTTCTGTCCCCTGCACTGAGAAGTAGCTCTGCTGTGTGAACCTGGGGGGAGCCGCTTTCCAGCTCTCTCTGTACCTCAGTTTCCCCATCTGTGAAACGAGGTTAACAATGCTCTTGCGCCTTTTTGACCAGAGCAGCAAGTCAAAGCTGGGGGCCCTGTGGGTGTTCCAGCTGGGAGCAGAAGTTGGAGGCAGTTGGCTATTTCTTGGAGGCAGTTTTGTTTATTTACAAAGAACGGACGACTGAACGCAGAAGGAATCCAAACAGCTCCCTTTGCTTACAGCACCAGGAGCATTCTCTTCAGCCTGACCCAAAAACCGCCCCAGGTTCCTTCCAGAGGCAGACACTGTGCATCTCAGCTGCTCCTTCCAGCTGTCTCTCCGGGTACCTCTCCCCTCCAGCTTGGGGCCTGCTGCACCCCCTGCGGGGCAGACGTGGGCGAGCTCAGCTCCAGCTAGCAGGCATAGAATTGCAGTGTGAACTTTGGCACACAGGCAGCGGCTCGAGTTTGTCACCTGGGCTTGGACCAGGGGGCTGGGCAGGCTTGGATCACTGGGACAAGGGCTGTCTGTTTGCTCCATGTTTGTACAGCTTCTGGCACAATGCGGGCCGGGGCCATGCCTGGGGCGCCTAAGTGCTACTGTAATACACCTAAGAGCCATGAAAATGTACAGCGCCCTGCACAATGCGGGCTGGGGCCATACCTGGGGTTCCTAGGTGCTACCATAATAAAAATCAATAATAATAATCTATAAAGTGCTTTGAGATCCTCGGGCGAAAGAGCTAAAGCATGATTCGTTCATCTTCTCTGGAGGGGTGGGGACACACCCTGAACCCCCTTCCCCATCTCCGTGGGGGCAGATCAGCCAGTAATTGCTGGGAGCAAGCATCCTAAGCAACCCGCCCTCAAGCTGCTGGGGGCAAGTCACCCCGGGGATCCCCAGTGAGAACTTGGCCTACCTGGGGAAATTGGTGGGTATCACTCCCCTGGAATAATTATCCCGCTACTCCGGCTAGCCCGGAAGAGCCCCTTGTTTGCACGCTCTACTCCAGAATAACCACTCCACTTTGGAAGTTGTACCAGGGAGAGCTAGAACACAAGAGTTATGCCCCTATAGCTACGCCAGCCAATTCGCCCCCCTCCCGGGGAAGAGAAGGCCCCAAGATGGGAAGCTGATGTCGGTTTAGTGATCCAGCAGCCCTGAATGGGTCCTTTCTCCCGTGCACTGCTGACTTGGCAGCTAGGATGTCTGAAGGCTGGGTGGGGAGGGGCCAGGGGGCTTTGTCTCAGGGACGTAGAATAACTGTGGTCAGCACTTAAAAAATCATAAAGGCTTTCTGCTTGGTAAGAAGGGCTGGCTGGGGCAGGTCTATTCCTGGCTGTTGCCAGCTCCCTATGGTATCTGGACCTTGATTTTTCTATTTCAATAGAGCTCACTGTGTCAGGTGCTTGGCACTTTTGTTGTGGGGGTCAAGCCCTAGGAAATCTGGCTCCTGCCCGCCTCTGTGACTCAGTTTCCCCAGCTGGAAAACAAGCAGAGCAATTCTCCCTTTTGCCTGCCTTGCCTCCGATTTGGGTGGAGGTCCTTAGCTGCCACCATTCAGTGCCGCGTGAGGCTTTGCTCAGGTTTCAGTTTTTAACGCCTTCAGTGGCATGATTGTAAATTCCAGTGGAGGCAGTGTGGCCTCCCGTATAGAGCACTGGGGCGGGCCTTGGGAGACTTGGGGTCTATTCTCCGCTCTGCTCCTGGCCTGCTGGGTGACGTTGGGTCAGTCATGTCCCTGCTTTGTGCCTCAGTTTCCCTTTCTGTCCCCTGCATGTTTGTAAGCCCTGCATGGCAGGGACTGTCACTTTGTGCAACCCCGACACAATGGGCGCCCTGATTTCAGTTAGCGCCTCTTGATGCTACCAAGATATTTAGAGCTAGCTGAAATGTATTGACTGAATTTGTTTAGTTCAATCGGAGACAACATTTTTGAATTTTCATCACACAAAAAAAAAATCCCCAAAACTTTTTCATTTCACATCAATATTTTCAATTCAATTTATGTTCTGAAAACCAAAAAGGAAGGAACGTTTCACTCGGATGGCCAATGAGAATGTCGATTCAGAATGACCCCCCAAGCCTCATTTGGGATTTTGTCGTCAACAAAAATTGAAAGTTTTGGCCAAAAATTTCAACCAAAATTGTTCGAATTTTTTTTTGGCCAAAATAAAATTGGATTTTTCAACCCACGGCAGGGACAATAATAAGCGGGTGAGGTTGTCTCTTTAGTTGTGTTTGAACCAGTGTGAAATAAAGAATTGTAGACGCTACGGCAGAGTCATTACAAATGTTTTGTTTCCAGTTGCAATTAACCCAAGCCTCCAGGGAGAAAATTGTGCACCCTATCTAAGAACTAGGCTGGGCAAGAATGTGATGGTTTTCATCATTTCAGTGGATCATATGGATGCTTATTTTTAAGTCTTTTTTCAATTTTTACCAATTCAAACGATCACAGTTGTGGGAACTCATGGGAGGGGAGGATCAGGTGATGGAGGGGATCAGACAATTATTTAATTTGACGCTGATATTCCAAAAGCGAAAGCTTTATCGCCGCTAAAACACAAATTGTCGACATCAAAGTACAACATCCTTAAATCCAACTCTCCTAAGTTCTCAATCAGCGTTTTTTTTCTCACTTTGCCTCTGCATACATTTCAGTGATCATCCCAGGGAAAGATTTTTTCCTCCCTTTGAGTGTGCAAGGTGAAATTGATGGTTACTGACATTGATCAAAATCTAACCCTTCCAAGCCTACCTACAAACTCTGTGTGTATGTTATCTGCTCCTGCTGTATCTCAGTATGGTGTGTGTGTGCGTGAGCCCGCTGCCTGGCTTGTACCTACTCTCTGTGTGTGTTTGTTCCTACTGCCAGGCCTATACCCATTCTGTGTGTGTGTGTGACAGAGAGAGAGATCCCACTGCCTGACCTATACCCATTCTGTGTGTGTGTGTGTGTGAGAGAGAGAGTGAGATCCCACTGCCTGACCTATACCCACTCTGTGTGTGTGTGTGTGTGTGAGAGAGAGAGAGAGAGAGAGAGAGAGAGAGAGATCGATCCCATTGCCTGGCTTAAACCCACTGTGTGTGTGTGTGTGTGTGTGTGAGATCCCGCTGCCTGGCCTGGCTGTACCCATTTTGTGTGTGTGTGTGAGAGAGAGAGCGAGATGCCACTGCCTGACCTATACCCACTCTGTGTGTGTGTGTGTGTGTGTGTGTGAGAGAGAGAGATCCCACTGCCTGGCTTAAACCCACTGTGTGTGTGTGTGTGTGTGTGTGTGTGTGAGATCCCGCTGCCTGGCCTGGCTGTACCCATTCTGTGTGTGTGTGTGAGAGAGAGAGCGAGATGCCACTGCCTGACCTATACCCACTCTGTGTGTGTGTGTGTGTGTGTGAGAGAGAGAGAGAGATCCCACTGCCTGGCTTAAACCCACTGTGTGTGTGTGTGTGTGTGTGTGTGTGAGATCCCGCTGCCTGGCCTGGCTGTACCCATTCTGTGGGGGGGGGGGGGGGGTGCGTGATCCTGCTGCTGCGGTTGTATGGACTGTGTGTGCGTGTGTAGTTAGACCCCCCCTAAGGAAGTGTGAGAGAATTTTTGCTTGTCCGTTCCCCCTCCCTCCCAGTCCAGCCTTCAACATTTCAACTGGGCATCATCCATCAGTTACCCCCCCGCCCCCCCCCCCCCAGCTGGGCTCTGGCCCCCCCCCCCCCCGCTTTTTTTACCAACTGGATCCAAAGACGACCTGGGGGACTTGCACCGGCTTGGGAAGAAGGGAAAGCGACCCAGGTGGGGTGTGTTGCAGGGGGAAGTTGTTACATCCTGAACACACACACACACAGAGATCTGTAGTTACACACACACACAGAGAGGTCTGTAGTTACACACACACACACACACACAGAGGTCTGTAGTTACACACACACACACACAGAGGTCTGTAGCCACACACGGCACAGAGCTGTGGTTACACACGCATAGATTTGCAGCTACACATACAAAGCCGAGATTAGCTGCGCACACACACACACACACACACACACAGAGATTTGTTCGCTGCACACACCCCCTCACTCACCCCCCCGCTGTCGCTGTGCGCGCGCAGCCCCCCCCCCCGCACACGGCCCGGGCCGGGGCCGCCCCTCGCTCGCACACCCTGGCGGCCCGTCCGCATGGCCGTTCCCGCGGCGCCGCTGACGGGCTGGGCCGGGCGCCCGCCGCGCTCTGAGCCGGGATCCGAGCCCGCCCGGGCTCCGGGAGCGCCGCGCCCTGCGCCGCCGCACAGCCTGGGAGGTGAGTCCGGCTGGGGGGCGCCCGCTGGAAAGCGTGACACACACACACACACAGAGACACACACACACAGAGAGAGACACACACAAGGAGACACACACACACACACACACAGAGACACACACACAGACACACACAAGGAGACACACACACACACAGAGACACACACACAGAGACAGAGAGACACACACAGACACACACACAAGGAGACACACACACAGAGACACAGAGACACACACACACAGAGACACACACACACACACAGAGACACACACAAGGAGACACACACACACACACAGAGACACACACACAGACACACACAAGGAGACACACACACACACAGAGACACACACACAGAGACAGAGAGACACACACAGACACACACACAAGGAGACACACACACAGAGACACAGAGACACACACACACAGAGACACACACACACACACACAGACACACACAAGGAGACACACACACACAGAGACACAGACACAGAGACACACACACACACACACACAGACACACACAGACACACACACAGAGACATGGGGCTCGGGAAAGTTTCTCGGCTCAGGGGGGCAGGAACAGGGGCTGCCTTTGTGTGCCGGAGCTGCGGGAGTGGGGTGCCCGAGCCCGGCTCCAGGGGAGTGGGGATCGGGGGGGGAGTCCCTGGCCGGAGGGGCTGCGTGCTGGGGAGGGGGGATCTGCTCTGGGAAATCTAGGGGCGGGGGTGTCCCTGACTGGGGAGGGGGGATCTGCTCTGGGAAATCTGGGAGGGGGGTGTCCCTGACTGGGGAGTGGAGATCCGCTCTGGGAAATCTGGGAGGGGGGTGTCCCTGACTGGAGAGGGGGGATCCGCTCTGGGAAATCTGGGAGGGGGGTGTCCCTGACTGGAGAGGGGGGATCTGCTCTGGGAAATCTGGGAGGGGGGTGTCCCTGACTGGAGAGGGGGGATCCGCTCTGGGAAATCTGGGAGGGGGGTGTCCCTGACTGGGGAGTGGAGATCCGCTCTGGGAAATCTGGGAGGGGGGTGTCCCTGACTGGAGAGGGGGGATCCGCTCTGGGAAATCTGGGAGGGGGGTGTCCCTGACTGGAGAGGGGGGATCTGCTCTGGGAAATCTGGGAGGGGGGTGTCCCTGACTGGAGAGGGGGGATCTGCTCTGGGAAATCTGGGAGGGGGGTGTCCCTGACTGGGGAGGGGGATCTGCTCTGGGAAATCTAGGGGCGGGGGTGTCCCTGACTGGAGATGGGGGATCTGGTCTGGGAAATCTAGGAGGGGGGCCCTGGTGGGGGGATCTGCTCTGGGAAATCTAGGGGGATCCTTGCTGGGGTGGGTCGTACTGAGGGGGAGGGGGATTTCCTCTAAGAGATCTAGAGGGAATCTCTTGGGGGTGGGGGGAGGGGGCTGTGTACCGGAGTGGGAAATCGGCTCTAGGATATCTGGGGGAGGGGGGGGGGGTCTGTGGCAGGGTGGTTTTGAATGCCGCGGGGGGGGGCTGTGTGGGTGTTGGAGGTAATTGGGGCTTGCAGGGGAGAGGGTCTAAATCAAGGAAGGGGGGGGTCGCATAGGGTGTGTGTGGTCTCAGGGCGGGGGTGAGGGGAGATTTTTGTTGCAGGGCAGTGGGGGAGGGGAGGATTCTGTGTAGGGTCGAGGTTTTATGGGGTGGCTGGGAAGTGGACCTCCCCCATCTGAGTTCTGCATTGTATTGTATCCATCCATGGGGCAGGGCAGCTGAGCTGGGTTTCACCAACCGTGCAGCACCGGGGACAATGGGAACGGGGCACTGGGGCGGGGCCCAGCCCGGAGGAGGAGGAAGCAGTCTGGAGTGAGGGCAGGGGGGGTGGGGCGCAGAAAAGGGTAATGCCCCGGGGCCTTTCCTAATAGGCTAGAGGCATTTGGACAGTGCTGCCTAGGCGCCCCTGTTCTGGGGTGACATCCCTAGCCATGCCCCCCGGCCCTGGATTGGCCAGCTCCAGCCGAGAGGTTGAATTTCTGCCCCACACGTGTGGGTCAGAGTAGAAGTTGGGATGGGGGAGGAAGATGAGAAAGAACGCAGGTCCCGGCCACTTGAGCTCAAGGGGAATCTCCAGTGGCTGCTGGCCGCATAGGGGGCTCTGACCTGCAGCGGAGCAGTTCCAGTTCCATCCGTCAGGGGGCAGCACCCCACGCACACCCCTAGCTCCTGCCACAGGTCAGAACCTAGAGATGAATCTCCCACTGCGTGGCTGGCTCCCTGGCGGGAGTGCAGTTGGTGTTAGGGCCCTGCTTTCGCCCCCCCCCACCCCTCCCCAGCATAGGGGGTAATTGGAGGCCCCCTGTTCTTTGGCTACTCTCTGCCGCCCAGGGTCCATGGGGGATGGGTCAGGGGTGTGGCCAGAGCATACTGTGTTGTGGCTATGCTCTGCCCCCTGGGCTCATAGAGAGATGAATTGTGAGTTAGAGCAGCTCTGCTCAGCTCTGAGGCTGCTCGAGGTGCCAAGAGGACTTAAAGCCCCCCCCCCCCCCCCCCATCCCTGTTTCTACCACAGGGACAGGGGAACTGAGAACCTGGGCCTTCCCACTCTAGACAGGATTTGCTTCACCTGCCACTGTAATGCAGCCCCCTCTGGGATGCAACCGAGCAGCTGGCGAGCAGTGTCACCACCACAGCGTCTTAGGACAGGAATGGGAGTAGATTTCTGTGTCCTCCTGAGTCCGTGCAAGCCAGCAAATTGCACGTTTCCCAGAGGAGGATGCCTGGCCTGGCCTGGCCACCCTTGCTTTTGGGAATGGAAGGATCCCTGTCAAGGAAGGGGTTTGTCCTGGTCCCTTCGCACACGTAGCAGAGGGGCTGGATTCAACCCTGGCTGGTGCCCTGCCTGGAGGGGCCCGTGTCTACAGGAGCCAACTCGTCATCCTGTGATAGGCTCGAGGTCAGGCCACATGATTCAGAGATCTTATGGCCAGAAGGGACCATCCAATCTGCCCCTTTCCAGGCCAAAGAACCCCACCCAGGGAGTCCTGCGTCCAGCCCCTATCTGATAGTCGAGCAAGAGCATCTCTTTTAGCGAGACATCCCGTCTCCACTTAGACTCCAAGTGACGGAGAGCCCACCGCGGCCCTGGGTCCGCGGCCCTGGGTCGGTCCCCCTCCCTGTTCAAAACGGGCGCCTTATTTGCATCCCCGTCCGAATGTGTCTTGCTTGTGGTCTCAGCTGTTTGATCCCGTTCTTCTTTTGTCTGTCGAATTTAATCGCTCCCGGGTATCCGAACTCGCTGTGGAACTGCTTCCAGACCAGGACCAAGCCCCTTCTTAACCGTCCCTTGGATACATTCGCCTGATCTCCGTCAACCCCTGACCGGGAGGCAGGTTTTCCAGACCTGGAACCTTTCAGCAGCTCTTCTTTGCACCCATCCCAGGTTTTGGCTTTGTGCTTTCTAAAACGGGGACTCCAAAACGGGATGCAGTATTCCCGTCTCGCTCTCCAGTGCTCCCTGTGAAATCGGCCCCTCTCCTTCAGATTCCTTAAAATCGATGCCTTTAACTCCGGGCTGGGCCAGGGTGGCGATGCCAGTCCCAGCAGGGGGTGAGAGAGAGAGAACCAGCTGGCAACGGCCGAGCCGGCTGTTAACCGTTGGGTTTAGCGGTGCCAAGAGCTACCATTCTTGGAAGGAAGCTAGTTTTCAACAGGGTCCAGGAGCAGTGCGGAAAAATCTGTCTCACCGCGTCTCTCTGTCTGTCTTGTTCCCTGGTATTTAAATCATTAAAGCAAGCAAATGGGCAGTGTAGACCCAGAAAACCTTTGGGGGGGGGCCCCAAGCGTGGGGCACTGAGATGTTGGGAGACTGTTGGAAGGCTCCTGGGTGCAAGGTGCTGGATGGGATGACCCTGGGGTGGCGGGCTGAGGGGCCCTGGGCATGGGGACAGGGCGATCTGTCCTGGATGCGGTCACTGGGCTGGGTTGGGTGACCGCTGGGCTGGGTTAGATGGCCCTGGTATGGGGCACTAGTCTGGGTCAGGTGCCCATGGCTGGCACAGCACGCTTAGGGCAGGCAGGAGTAACTTGCCCTGAAGATCCACTCTCCGAAGACTGACGCCAGCCTGGTTCCCCCCGTGGCCGTTGGTTTGGCTTCTTGCAGGGTGTGCACATGCTGCTGGCCAGACCCCCAGCGACCCTCGGCCCAGAGGGGCTGGAGCAAGAGAGTTCATCTGAGGTCAGGCTTGGCCACCACAGCAGGAGCCACAGACGTGGATGGAAGGAAGGAAGGAAGGAAGGAAGGGAAGCTCAACTCTGCCCTCGCTTTGTCTGTCTGTATCCGCCCAGGCCAGTCCGCGCGGAGGAAGGTCTCTTCACGAGCGGAGGTCGTTCGCATTTGTCCGTTCTGGGACAGACTCTCCCAGGGAGCAGATTCGGACCCTGAAAGCCCTTGGTGGGGTTAGGTTTGGGACACTTCAGATGACAATCTGGAGTCACACCGGTGGAGTTGACCCACGTCGGGGGTGGAGGGAGGCCGCTAGACTTGCAGCCGGAGGACTTGAACCCAGGGCCTTCAACGCGCCAGATCTCCGCTGCTAAAGCCAAAGGACTAACTTGCAGCTGGCGGCTCTAGTAGGTTGTTATCCTCCGGTGGAGGCAGCCAACATGCAGTTTGCCAGCGTCTTCCAGGAGCAGAATCTGGTTTCTTCTGTTGGAGCATGCCAAAGTGCTTTGCCGGCCAAACCCCACCAGCCCGGTTCTGACCTGGCTTCTGCTGACGGCAGCCAAAACCCCGGCCTCTGCGTGACGTCAAGGGATTTTTGCCTTCGTGTGTGCAGCTGCTGGAAAGCAGCCACCTCTGGGGTGGAGCGCGGCGACTGTTGTGCACCAGCTGCTGGGTGGCGCAATGATTAGGAATGAAGGCGAACGTACCAAGCTGGGAGGCAGGGTGGTTCCGACCCAACCGGATCTGCGCTTCGCGTCGGTCTGTGGGCTGCCTTGGTGGAGTGGTCTAGTGGTAAGAGTACGGGACTCAGAGTCAGGAGTCCCGAGTTCCATCTCCAAGGGGAGTGGGGTCTAGTGGTGAGAGCAGGAGATGGGCCGTCAGGAGGTCTCAGGTCACTCCCAAGCTGTGGGAAGGGGTGATGCCTGGTGGTTAGAGCACAGGGCTGCGTGTCAACAGAGCTGACTTCCCTTCCTGTGTCTCCCAGGGACGTGTGGTCTAGTGGTGAGAGCAAGGGTGAGCCTGGGTGTCAGGACACCTGGGTTCTTTGCATGGCTCTGTGAGGAGAGTGGGATCTAGTGGCTGAGATTGGGAACCAGGACTCCTGGTTCCCATTTCCTGATTCTGCCACCGATTTTTCTTTGCGGCGCTGGGAGAGTCACTCCCGGTCCCTGCGCTTACACTGCCGTGAGTGTGTGTGTGTAAAACAACCCTGGCCCGATGGAAGCCCTTTGAGAGGATCATGGGATGCAAACCTCTGGGAGTGAAAGTTTTCCCCCTTTTTCCTGCCCTCTCGGTTCAGGGCATGTCTGTGCATTGCATGTGTTTGGTAATTTTGGGCGCCCTGCCCAGTTTGTGTTTGATCCCACGCCCCAGTGTTCGCCATCCCAGAACCCTTTGCGTCCGGAGCGGGGCACGCTCTGGAAGCGTCGCTAAATGACAGCCGGACCTTTTCTTCCTCGCTGGCCGGTTACACGGGGCTGCCAGAAAGTGATGAGGTGCTATAGGGTGTGTGGATGTGACATATGTTATGGCAGTGGGTAGATGCTCTGAGCAAGACCGCACGGTGCTAGGCGCTGCGCAGACATGAGGCAGGACATGCTGGGGATCACGGCGCCACTCCCCCAGCCTGGCTCAGTTGTGGGCACTGGGGGCAGAGAAGGAGCAGGCATGGATATTCTCTGCTTCCCTCCCAGTCCTGGGGTCTCACGTGTTTCCTGGTGGGCAGGTCCTTGCTGGATGAATCACCGCTCTGTGCCTCAGTTTCCCAGCAGTAAAACTGGGATAATACTATAAGACCCAACACAACTGAGGGACTGGGAGGATTGAGTTCGAATGAGCTTGAGTGGATCAACCAGAGGATAGGACCCAGGAGACCTTAGGTATTTTGATGCAGCCGCTGGTCTCTTCCTTTTCCCTCCCGCCCTTTGTCTGTCTTGGTTATTTAGCCTGGAAGCTCTTTGGGAGAGGGTCTGTCTCTGGCGCCATGTTGTGCAGCTCCTAGCGCACTGGGGCCCCGATCTCGGTGGTGATACAAACACAATCTGCCAGCTGGGCAAATCTCTAGTGTGTCCTTTGTCTGCTTAGGCTGGATAGCTCTCCACTTTGTCTGTGCAGCCCTGGGTGCCACGGGGCCCTGTGTTCTGCGAGGCCTCTGGGTGCTAAGATCCTACCTGGAATAAGAACCCCGTAGGCACGGCTGGGTCTGTGGGTGCTTTCCAGCTCGTTGGCTCTGAAAGGGATAATTGTGAACCCGGAAATCCCCTGTCTGATTCTAGTCCGGGCAACTCCTGTGAACCAAGGCTCCCAGCTGCTTTCTGCAGTATGGACATGCCTGCACAGGGAGGTCAGCTTGTGGCAGACTGGGGAGGGGTGGGGGTAGGGGTGGGGGAGGTCACAGGCCGGTTAGATAGAGGATGGGGGTTGTGATGGTGGAAGGGGTGGAACTGGGCGGCAGGACACCTGGGTTCTAGGCCCGTCTCCCAGGAGGAGAGGGGGATCTAGTGGATAGAGCAGGGTCAGGACTCCTTATCCTGGTTCTTATCCTGACTCTGGGAGGGGAGTGGTTAAAGCAGGAGCAGGATTGGCTGTCAGGTCTGATCTGCTTTTAGAGTGGGTTAGGCCCCCGAGATTTCTATTTTGTGGGAAATTGCGACATTTTGGGGGGAAAAACTTCGCTCTGCATCAGAACGAAATTCCAAGGAATCATGACTTCAGAGAACAGGAGGACTTGTGGCACCTTAGAGACTAACAAATTTTTTAGAGCATAAGCTTTCGTGGGCTACAGCTCACTTCATCGGATGCATAGCACGGAACGTATAGTAAGAAGACATATATCTACATACAGAGAAAGTGGAAGTTGCCATACAAACTGTCAGGGGCTAATTAATTAAGATGAGCTATTATCAGCAGGAGAAAAAAACTTTTGTAGTGATAATCAAGATGGCCCATTTTGAGAGTTGGCAAGGTGTGAGGATACTTAACATGGGGAAATCGATTCAATATGTGTAATGACCCAGCCACTCCCAGTCTCTATTCAAGCCCAAGTTAATTGTATCTAGTTTGCATATTAATTCAAGCTCAGCAGTTTCTCGTTGGAGTTTGTTTTTGAAGCTTTTCTGTTGCAGAATCGCCACCCTTAAGTCTGTTACTGAGTGGCCAGGGAGGTTGACGTGTTCTCCTACCGGTTTTTGAACGTTATGATTCCTGATGTCAGATTTGTGTCCATTTATTCTTTTGCGTAGAGAGTTTTTTTCGCCGGCTGATAATAGCTCATCTTAATTAATTAGCCTCTTACAGTTTGTATGGCAACTCCCACCTTCTCTGTATGTAGATACATATCTTCGTACTGGATGTTCCATTCTATGCATCTGATGACGTGGAAAGCTTATGCTCTAATGAATGTGTCCGTCTCTAAGGTGCCACAAGTCCTCCTGTTCTTTTTGCGGATACAGACTAACACGGTGGCTGCTCTGAAACCTGTCACGGATTCTGAGGATGTTCAGTTCGGGGCCATGGAGACATGTCATGGGGACTCTGATCTGATATTTAATATGATAGCTGTGTTACAGCCCCTTGCCTGGGTACTGCACCTTGGGATGATGGGAGGGCGTCCCAGTGATGCAGAGCACTTCCTCGGTGGGATCTTTAACTTCTGTTGGGCCACCCAACCTGGACAAATCTAGGGACCAGATAAAAACTAGCTCACTGGCTGTCTAGGTTGGGGGCTGACAAATGATCCTCGTAAAAGAAGTAGAAACGCCAACTAACAATAACGTTGGGGTTCTTTTTACTTCCCTTCTGGTTTTTGTAATCCTTAGGGTCATGCTCAGTCCATGTTTCCAAGGATTTCTCGGAAAACATGACGGCTAGAAACTCAAGCAAGCTAGATTTATTAGAAATCCCATGACTCCAGAAGCTAGGGCCTTATGGGAAGCACCAAATATCTTCACACGCCACCCCCTCTTCTTTTTATGCATTCGATCCTTCCACTTGGGGTTTCTTTGTTTGGAACAATAGGGAGGACGGGTTTTGCTTCGTCTTTGTCACTGTCATTGACAGTGGAGCTGTGACAATATGGCAGGTGCTGTACAATATCCAGAGAGATGCAGTTTTAGCTTTGGGGCGTGGCCAGAGCGCACTGCGCTGTGGCTGTTCTTTGCCCCCCAGGGCCCATAGGGGGCAGCTCCTAGGAGCCTGGAGCAAGGATGACAGGATTCCTTTGGGCCCCCTTTGCATTCCCTGTATTTTGAGCCCTTTCTGGTCCACTTGGTGCAGCCTCAGGGCTGCTCTAACGCATGCTGCACCCCTTCTGGGCCCTGGGGAGCAGAGAATAGTCACAGTATAGAGCGCTCCGGCCCTGATCGACCCCTACTTCCGGGGCTGTGAGCAGGGCCCTTACACCAGTTCCCGGCAGACCAGGGAGGCCCCCTGTGGGTGGGAGAGCCTCACAAGGGGACCTGAGCATGACTGAGAACCAGGACCAAGGTGTCCGTGAAAACCAAAGACCCAAGAACCGATTCCCAACCAAGCCCAAGTTTGCTCTCGGCCGCTCCAGCGGAAATCCGGAGTGAGCACGCGGCAGTGACTGGATTCCCGCTCCAAAGCCTGCCGCTGGCAGAAAGAACGTGGCCCATGGAGGGTGTCCCATTTGACCTTATTAGGGGATATTTCCCCCCACTCTTTCTGTTTTAAGCCTGGGGATTTGGGTGGGGGAATCTGGAAAGAGGAATTAGCTCAGGAATGCGACTCTGGCACCCGACCCAAGGGAACTGCTGGGAGTGAGTGTAAACCCACCCTGGTTTCTGTGCACAGAGCAGGCATCCCCTCCACCGCCGCCCTGCTGGCAGGCAGCTGGGCCTCACGCCCTTCCCCGGGTCGTTGAACCCCCTTGCTTCTCCTGTTGCTGTTTGTCTTGTGGTACCACCCTGATCAGGAGTTGCGGGTCGTGCTAGGCGCAGCGTGGCCTAGTGGATCGAGTGCTAGACTGGGACACAGGAAACCTGGGTTGTGTTTTCCGCTGGGTGACTTTGGGAAAGTCACTGGCCCCTCCGTGCCTCAGTTTACCCAAATGCGGCTAATGGTGCTGACCTCCTTAGTAAAGTTCTTTTGAAACGTGACTGCTAACGGGAGTTAACAGGGAGGCAACCACACTGCTGTGCTGGGCACTGGGGAGAACTCCGAACCCTCCGGGGAGTGAAGCTCTGGAACAGGCGTCCAAGGGAGGTTGTGGGATCCCCGTCACTGGAGGCTTTTAAGAACAGCTGGAAAAACCCCTGTCAGGGCTGGTCTAGGTTAACTCGGTCCGGCCTCAGCGCAGGGGGCTGGACGCGATCACCTCTCGGGGTCCCTTCCAGCCCGACGGTTCTATGATGAAAAGCGCTAGGGATCGCGATTGCCCTCCTCACAACGGCCGTGGGAGACAGGGAAGGATCCTCCTGCTCCCTGTATAGGTGGGGAAACTGAGGCAGACGGGACTCCCCATCAGGTTGGTTTTCTGGTTACTGCACTGGGCTGGGCTTGAAGAGATCTGGGTTGTATTCCTGGCGCTGCCACAGACTCGCTATGGGATCTAGGGCCCTTCGTGTCTCTTTGGGCCTCAGTTTCCCCATGGGGTGGGGAAGTTACTCCGGATTAAGGTAGGGTGTGAACTAAAAACACAGTAGCTCCCCATGCACCAAGTGAAGTCCCTTTTTCCGAGTCAGCTTATTCCGCTTCCGAAGGGGATCGGACCGGAAGCTCTTTGGGTCGGGGCTGGCTCTGGTTTTGTGCAGCACCCCGCACGGTGGGGCCCCAATCTTAGCTGGGACCTCTAGGTGCTACCGTAATATACCTAATAGTTGCTCCACCTGTAACCCCAGACCTGACCCTCTGCTGCAGCCTGCCTGATGGGGGCCATGATCTCAGCTGCACAATTGGTCAGAGGGTTTCTGGGGTTTGGGTGGGGCGTGGGTCACCGGCTCGGATCATTGGGGTGTATCTTGCCTAATCAATTCCCAGCCATCGCCGGGGCATTGGGGGCACCTGTTGCTCCTGGCCGTGGCAGGTGAGGCATAATTGTTGAAACTCCTGAGGCTTGAAGTGCTTTGGTCGGGCTGAAGTCACTGGGCTCAGAATAGGCTGCATTGTGTTGCCGGCCTGTGTTGATTGTGTCCCGGTCCATGGAGATGAATAGGGGGAAGCAGGAATTAAAGCCGTAGGCCCGCCCGGCAGGCAGCAGGCATGAACGGTGCCAGCTTTCGCCAGCTTCTTGCAGCCCTAGGAAAGTGGGAAGGATGCGGGGGGGGTGGCAGGGCGGAAGGGCTGCTTGATATGATTGTGATGCACTCCTCCGCAGGGGCTGGCAGCCAGGCAATCCTGACCTGGTTCCAACCCCGCCAGACGGCGGCCCGGCTGATTGGCATGGAGGCGTGAGAGTCCTTGTGGCAGGCCAGTTCCTGACGGGCCTCTGCCCCCTCCGATGAGCTCCCACAGTCTGCCCCTAGGAAGCTGGGAGGGTGCAAGCCGCTGTTCACACCAGTTTGCACGAGGGGGAGTTGGCGTCCACCCCACACGGCACAGTTTGCACGAGGAGGGATTGCCCCAGCACGTTGCAGCAGAATTTGCACGGTGTGGGTTGCACCAACACCACGCTGTTTGCACGAGAGGGGGTTGCACCAACAGGCTGCAGTGCATTTTGTACAAGAAGGGTTGCCCCAGCAGCACCAGCATAGTGCAATTTGCACGAGGGGGACTTGCAGCAATGCTGTGCAATGCAGTTTGCACGAGGGGGGAATTGCACCAGGACCACGCAATGCAGTTTGCATGGTGTGAGTTGCACCATCACGGCACAGTTTGCACCAGCGGTTAATGATGCTTCCACGGGGCGGCAAAGGGAAGTGCTAATGCCCTCCTTGTTCTCAGCCTAGACTGCTTCCTCAGCTAAACTAGCTTTCCTGGTTGCAGTGGCAGTTAGTGGCTGAGCACCGGGCATGAGGGACCCAGCTATGCCTCACGTAGAGGGGCCCGATTCCCTGTCTCTCTGCCCCTGGAGCAACATCTGCAGCAGAGCCAAAGGCCGCCCAGCTCAGCCAGGCTGCGTTTGCACCGGTGCAGGGAAAGGGCGACACGAGGATCAGCCCCCCGCAGGCAAGTGCACGTCCCAGTCTGCAGCAGAAAGGTGCCTCCGTGTCCGTGAGGCCGTGGATTCACCTTGGGTTCTTCCCCCGCTTGCGTCAGACGAGGCTTGGTCCTGTTGGCAGAGCCTGGGGGACACTTGCCCTGGGTCCGTAAAGTGGTCTGCGCCTCGCTGCATTTTGCACTGAGTAGCTCGTGCTTCCGTTGTGCCCACGGGGTTGTTTTTCTCCATGCAGTGCCGAGATGCAGCCCCCTCTGGGGTGGGCAGCTGTTCATGCAGGCCTTCCCCGTGCAGTGCCGAGATGCAGCCCGCTCTGGGGTGGGCAGCTGTTCATGCAGGCCTTCCCCGGGCAGTGCCGAGATGCAGCCCGCTCTGGGGTGGGCAGCTGTTCATGCAGGCCTTCCCCGTGCAGTGCCGAGATGCAGCCCGCTCTGGGGTGAGGCATGGCAGCTGTTCGTACAGGGCTTGCTCACCTGATGCTGAAATGCAGCCGTTTCTGGGGTTAGGCATGGAGGATGTTTAACCACCATCCTACAGAGAGCTTCTGTTAGGCGCGAGAGGGAAGAATAATCTGGTATCCAACTGAAATTTGGTAAATGACCCAGGCCCCTCCCCCCGAGGAAGATCATCAAATCCAATCCAAACCTGAATGTTTCTACTCAAGTGTGGACTGTGGGTTTGAGCAAAGCGGTTGTGAGACTCCTGGTTTGTTCCCAGCTCTGGGCGGGGAGTGGGGTCTAGTGTTTTGAGCAGACAGGGCTGGGAATCAGGACTCCTGGGTCCTATTGCCAGGCCTGGGAGGGGCCCTGCACTTGTTTTGCAAGCTAAGCAGGGTCCAAGCCAATCGGTATCAGAGAAATGTCCAACTGGAAGGGACTTCGGGAGGTCATCAGGTCCAGCCCCCTGCGCCGGGGTAGGGCCATGTAAACCTAGACCAGTCCCAACAGGGGTTTGTCCAGCCTGTTCCTAAAAACCTCCAGTGACGGGGATCCCACGACCTCTCTGGGGAGCCTGTTCGAGAGCTTCACTCCCCGGAGAGCTGGAAAGTTTGTCCTGATATCTCACCTCAATCTCCCTCGCTGTGGATTAAGCCCATTGCGTCTTGTTCTGCCTCCAGTGGACGTGGAGAACAGCTGATCCCTGTCCTCTTTACAACACCAATTAACATATTAATTGTTCTCAGGTCCCCCCTCAGCCTTCTTTCCCACAGACTAAACCTGCCCACGTTTTTTAACCTCTCCTCCTAGGGCAGGTTTGCTAAACCTTGGATCCTTTTTGTGGCTCTCCTCTGGCCTCTCTCCAATTTGCCCACGTCTCTCCTAAAGCGCGGTGCCCAGAACTGGACACCGTAGCCTCACCGGTGCTGAGTCGCGCAGGACAGTGACCTCCCGTGTCTTGCGTACGACGCTCCTGTTAACACACCCAGAATGATGCTAGCTTTTTTTGCAACTGCTTCTCCTTGTTGACTCATATTCAGTTTGTGATCCACTCCAACGCCCAGATCCTTTCCGGCAGCACGACCCCCTAGCCGGTTATTCCCCATTTTCCATCTGATTTTTCCTTCCAACGTGACGTTCTTTGCACTTGTCTTTATTGAAGTTCATCCTGTAGATTTCAGACCGAGTCTCCGATTTGTCCTGGTCATTTTCAATTCTAATCCTGCCCTGCAAAGTGTGCAGCACCCCTCCCAGCTTGGTGTCATCTGCAGCTTGTATAACCAGGACTCTCCGCTCCATTATCCGAGTCACTGAGGAAAATATTGACCAGTGCCGGGCCCAGGACTGACCCCTGTGGCACCCACTACGCCCTCCCACTTTGACAGTGACCTGTTGATTACTCCTTTTTGAGTTCGGTCTTTCCACCAGTTGTGCGCCCACCGGACAGCGATTTGATCGAGAAGACCCACGGTTCCCTCATTTGCCTGTGAGACTGTCATGCGGGACTGTGTCAAAAGCCTTAGTCAAATCAAGCGATTTCATGTCTACAGCTTCCCACTCGGCCAACGACCCTGCCGAAGAAAGGAATTAGGTGGGTTTGGGATGATTTGCTCTTGACAAAGCCAGGCTGGCTATTGCTTATCACCCCGTTATCCTCTAGGTGTTTGCAAATTAATTGTTTAATAATTGGTTCTGGTATCTTCCCAGGTTTCAGAGTTAGGCTGGCTGGTCTGTAATCCCCTGGTCCTATTTGGTCCCCTTTTTAAAGACAGATCCTATGTCTGCCCTTCTCCGGAGAACAGTCTGCAGGGGACGTGGCCCAGGATGATGTGTGACTCGGTATTGTCTCCCTCTCTGTGTAGGACGTCCGTCGGAGACCACAGCACCATGCCTGAGGGAGCTCGTCGGGGCAGCAACAAGAAAGCAGGCAATCAAGGTTGGTGCCTGGGGCCCACACGTGATGTAACCCCCCCCCCCCCAAGGGGCAGCCTCGCCTGTGGGGGCTGGACGCAGAGCTCCCGGGCTGATGAGACGGTCTGCCCCGCCCGCAGAGGGGATGGGTTACTGCACGGAGCGGAGAAGGGGAGGCAGGACTCCTGGGTCCTATTCTCCGGTGTGGGAGGGGAGTGAGGTCTAGTAGCTAGAGTGGGCGGATTGGGAGTTTGGACTGCTGGGTTCTTTTCCCAGCTGTGGGAGGGGAGGAGGGTTTAATGGGTTAGAGTGGGGGGGCCTGGGAGCCAGGACTCCTGGGTTTTATTCCCAGCTTTGCCACCGATTTGCTGGCTGACCTTGGGCAAATCCCCGCGCCCGCCCCCACCACTTGCCTCAGTTTCCCCATCTGTCAGATGGGGGCACAGTGATTGTGAGTTGCTTCACGGGCTCTTTGTCTCTCTTCTTCCCACGCTCTTTTTCATTCCCTCTTCCCTGCAGCCCCTGAACGATCTCCCCATCCCTAACCCACTACCACCCCCTGCCTTCTTCAAAGCCCTTCTTGAAACCTGCCCTGTGTTTTGTCCACTCGGAGGATGAGCATCTCCCAGCTGCGCCTGCAGATCCCCATGCTCAGGGGTGGCCCTACGTAAACAGAACTGAATAATAACGGCAGCAGCGGATGGGGTTTTCCGTTGCACCCAGGCTGCAGCCCACTTTTCAGAGCTGAGTAACCCACCCCAGCAGAGGGAAGGGGCCAATCCTAGCTCAGATGAGGAAGAGAGGGGCTCCGGGTGGATGGGGGGTGAGTTAGAGCAGCCCAGGGGCTGCTCTGCCTGACACTGGAGGTCAGGCAGGACCCAGAACACATAGAGCAAAGGGAATCAAAGCGACCTCCCCACACCCCAGCCCAGAGCTCAGCGACTGGGGCGGGCCTGACTCTCAGGCCCAAAGATGCGGATCCCGGCCCGAATGGGGCAGCCAGAGGAGGAGGCGACTGGGGATGCAGTGATGGGGCAGGAGGGTCAAAGCTGGAGTCATGGACTCCATGCCGGGCCGGGCATCGGCCAGTCCCACCCGCCTCCCTTCCAGTGAGTGGTGGGCCGGGGTTAGAATAATAAACGTCCAGGCTTCATGCAGCCGGTTGGATCGAGGAGGCCCCCAATGGGGAGACAAAAGCAAACAGGTCCTACAAGGGCTTCCGCATTCCTGGCAGTCTTGGCAAGAGGAGCCTGGTGGGTGGGGGGGTGGATGGGCCCTTTAAGGGATTGAATTTAACCCTTCCCCTGCCGTTGAAACTGACAAGAGACAAGCGGAGAACCCCATCCAACCTGTCTGCATTGAAGCTGGACCCTCCCCCCCCCATTGGAAAGAATCAGGGTGGGGGCTTTTAAAGGGGAAACTGAGGCCCGATGCCAGGGCGCACGGAGATGGCCAGGCAGTGCCGGCGCCCCCCGGTGTCCCGCCCGTTTCCTGCGATCTGTGCAGGTTCCACTTCCTTCCGCCGAAGTGTCGCTTGCAGTCGGTTCCTCTCTGTGGCTGCTGCTCGTTTTGAATCACCTGCTCGCTGGCTGCAACGGAAAAGGCCAGAGAGATGTAAACTGTCAGGAGGGGCCAGTTCCCTGGCTGGTGTCAACGGGCGTCGCTCCATTGGAGTCCATGGGGCCAGCAGACCCCGACCCCAGGCCTCCTGCTGCCAGAGTTGTGTTCCTACTGACCCCTCCTGGAGCATGAGCAATGAGGGAGGGTGAAGGGTCTGCATATTTGTGCCACCATAGATGGCAGGCAGTGTTGCCTTGTGGATAGTGCGCTGGACTGGTGTTCAGGAGACCCGGGCTCCATTCCCGGCTCTGTTGCTGGGGGCCTTTGAGGAAGTCCCTTCCCCTTTCTGTGCCTCAGTTTCTCCATCGGTAGAACGGAGCGCTCTGAGATCAGCCGATGATGAGCGCTGCGGAGGTATTGTTATACTGCTGTCTGTGTGCCACTCCCCACGGCTGTTCAAATCCACTCTGGGTGTGTGTGCGTAATTCTCCATAGTTCTCTGTGCATGGAGAGGGGGGGCCGTGCATGCCGAGAGGTGTTTGTTCACCGGCGCATGTGCACAGTGCTGGGTTGGGACGCGTGTGTGCGTGCATGGAGGGGTGGGGGGTGCGTGCACGGAGTGGCCTTGAATTGCGTGCGCGTGGGGTGAGTGCACGTGTGCGTGTGGCTGGGGCGGCCGTGTACACGTATAGGGAGATGTGTGCATAGAGGCATTTGTGCATCCGTGTGCTTAACCGGTGGTGGGCTTGTGTAATATGTGCGTGGTGGCGTGGGCATGCACCAGGGGCGTGCATGAGTGGTGGGTGAGTGCAGGGGAAAAGTTCATCTGTGCACAAACGCATGGTGTGTGTGTCTGGGTGTGCACATCGGGGGTGCCTAGAGGGCTGTGTGGGTACAGTGGGGTGTGCATGCCCAGAGGGGGCGTGTGCATGTGCAAGGGGTGTGCATGTGTGCACACAGGAGGGGGGGTGTGTGCATAGAGAGTTGTGTGCATTGAGGTGTGTGCAAGCACGGAGGTGTGGGTGGGTGGGTGCATGCAGGGGTGTGTGCTTAGTGGTGGGGGGGTGTGGGGGTGTGCATGCAGACAGGGATCCGTGTATATAACACATAAAGAGAGATGAGAGACATGGGCTCATGCCACAGGACCTGCCCCGGGGCTGTCTGAATCCAGGGCCCCGTCTCTAATGTGTATTTTTGTGCAAACCTTTTCCTGAGCGGCTGAGCTCAGTGTGTGCAAAGCCTCTCCTCCCACAATGCAACACAAACCACAGCCTTGAAGGTGCAAGGCGGGCGAGGAAGCTCTTGGAGCCGGGGCTGGCGGGGGGAGCGTGAAGTGCAGCTGGGGACGGGTCCCCCTGGCGTCGCCACGTCGGATGGGGGCAAAACCCCACGGAGCAGGGATTGGAGGTGACGAGGCGGAGTGGGGGGTGGCGTGTTGAACTCAAAGTGGTTGCCGCTCCGGGGCGATGGCTCATCGCGGGCATGGGGGAGTTTGCAAGATGCAGGGGAGGGTGCTGGGGGCATCCAATGTAGCCGGCTTATCGGGGTCTGGGTCGGCGGGACAGTAGGACTGGAAAGGACACCCCCCCCCCCCCGGCTTGTGGGGTGCACCTGTCTCCTATTAGTGCAGGAGACTCAGCCTGAGAAAGGCTGAATAGAGAGAGCTATGGCCGTTCCTAGCCACGCTGGGCCGGAGAGCCACAGAGGTGGAGGGGGGAGGAATCGATCCCTTGATGCGCCAGCCGTGGCCGCTGCTCGCGGGCATGGGGAAATCTGCCTCAGCCCTGGGCATCAATGCAGTGGCCCTTTGGCTCCCCCGTTGTATCCCGTCGGAGGAGCTCTGCAGGCACAAATGAGTTTAGCCACCCTCACGCGCGCGCCCCTCAGTGGTGAGGGAGGTGGGTGTTATGGTACCTCTTACACAGAAGGAGAAACTGAGGCATGGGGTGGGGGGCGCGAGGCTTGCCCAACGTCACCCAGGGACAGAGCTCGGGGTTGGGGGGAACCCAGGAGTCCAGACTCACCTCTCTGCTCTGACTAGTAGACCCTACTCCCCTCCAGGAGCAGGGTGGCGAATCCAGGAACTCCTGCCCTGGCTTCTCCCAGCAGGGGGTGCCGTGGGGAGTGGGGCAGGAGCCTTGGCTGTAAGGGGAACTCCCGGCTACTCCAGTCCCAGACTCTCCCAGCAGGGGGCACTGCGGGATGGGGAATCTCCCAGCAGGGTGGGCGCCGCTAAGCTGTCCGTCTCGCTTTCCCTCCCCAGTGGTCGCCAGACCATCCTCCGTGTCCTCGCTGAGCGGGATCGCCGGCGGTATGGCTGCCGCCACCATCTCGGGCAGCTGCACCTCGGTCAACACGGTGTGCTCGGACGGCGAGCGGCCCGTCAGCCTCAGCTCCTCCGCCTCCTCCGCCTCCCTGCCCGACAGCCAGAGCGCCTTCGGCAGCAGCGGGGCCTTGGGCGGGGGCTGCCCCGCCGGCTACCCCCCCGACGCCCAGCAGAACGGCAGCGACATCAGCCTCGACCTCACCCCCGTGGCGCTGCTGGAGGGGTCGGCCGAAGCCGAGCGGCCCCCGGGGGGGGCCAAGCGTGGTGGTGCCTGGTCCCCCGGGCCTGCCAGAGCCAGGGAACGGCGGGTCAAGCTGTCCCAACTGGACCGGGTGGTGCTGGAGATTGTGGAGACGGAGCAGGCTTACGTCCGGGACCTGAGGAGCATCGTGGAGGTGAGCAAAGGGAGCGGCCGGCTACTCCAGCCCCAGACTCGTCCAGCAGGGGGCGCTGTGGGGAGCGGGGTGGGGCACTGGCTGCGGGGGGAGCCCCTGGCTGCTCCAGTCCTGGGATCTCCCAGCAGGGAACGTTGTGGGGAGCAGGTATAGCACCCAAGTTAATGGGGCCCTGATTTTGCTATGGGTTTCTTTATGCTAATGCATATAATTAAGAAACAATATGAATTGCCATTGATTTTCCAGTAGCAGCTATAGACCCCACCCGAGATAGAGGCCTCTTGGCGCCGGGTGCTGCCCAGACAGGCTCTGCCCCAAAGGGCTTCTTGTCTAATCAGACAAAGGGTGGGGAAACTGAGTCATAAAGAGGGCTTGTGACTTCCCCAGCGTCACATGGCAAATCTGGGGCGGAGCCAGGAGTAGGACCCAGGACTCCTGAGGCCTAGCCCAACCCCCTGGCCACTCAGCAGCGCTGTCTCAGCTCAGAGGTGATCCCGGAGGGACCTTTGTGAGCATCATAACAATTTGAGGGGGTGTGTGTGTGCGGGGTGTAATTTGCTGCTCAGCTGCCTCGCGAGTGTCAGTGGATCAGCACCTGCCCTGGCGGGTCAGACAGGCCCCGTCTGCCCCGAGAGAGGCCCAAAGAATCCCAGTTATTCCTCCAGCAGGAAGGGCTGAAATGCGAGCTCTGGCGGGAGGGGGCGGGGAGCCTCTGCCGGGAGCCTGGCTCCAGGCCTGCAGCCGGCTCCCCAGTAACTCCAGCCCCGGCAGCAAACGGCTCATCCCAGAGCTGGACTCGGATCATGGGCCCCTTGGACTCTGTGCTGGACCAATGTCCTCCCAGGACTTGGTTTTAACCATTCGCCATCAGAACCCAGGAGTCCTGACTCCCAGCCCCCCTGCTCTAACCACTAGACCCCAATCCCCTCCCAGAGCAGGGGTTAGAACAAGGGGGGCTGGGCGCCAGGACTCCTGGGTTCTATTGCCGGCTCTGGGAGGGGAATCTAGTGGTTAGGGCTCGGGGGGAGCCAGGACTCCTGGATTCAGAAATCTCGGTTGCGCGGCTTGTGCTCGGGGCAGGTCCCTGCATTCTAGGGCTTTTGTGAATCAGCTGGAGCCATGCTGGGTCCTGGCCAGCGCTGAGTCTCCGCGTGGAGAGGCGGGTTTTTCTGGCTACGGCGGGGAAGCTAGAGAAAGGTCACTGGCACAGAAATGAGAATGATTTAACAGATTGTCTCAGCAGAGCTCTTTCCGGGTTTATTAACAGCATTTGGTGGGTGGGCGAGTGCTGGGACGTTCAGCACAGTGATGCTCAGGGGGTGGAAGGAAATGTTATTTCACTCGGGGAAACCGAGGCGCAGAGCGGGTGGGAAAGGGACCCAGGAGTCCTGGCCTCTGCTCTGATCATCAAACCGCACATCCCCCTCCTAGAGCTAAAGATAGATCCCAGGAGTCTTGCCCCCTTTCCGCCCTCCCCTCTAATCTTTACACCGCACCCTACTCCTAGAGTTGGGGAAAAACCCAGGAGTCCTGACTCTCAGGCTCCTCCCCCTCCGGTAGTCCTTACACCACCCGCTCCTCCCAGAGCTGGGAAAGAACCCAGGAGTCCTGAGTCTCAGGCCCCTCCCCATCCCATAGTCCTTAGCCACCCGCTCCTCCCAGAGCTGGGAAAGAACCCAGGAGTCCTGACTCCTCATCTGATCATTATACCACACGCCTTCCTAGAGCTGGGGATGGAATCCAGGCGTCCTGGCTTCCAGTCCCACCCCCTAAACATGTTGCCTTCTGGAGGGAAAGGAGCCCCGGTCTGTGCTGCATGTAGATTTCAGCTCGGCTCTTTCTGCCCCTTCAGTCAAGGGAATGATGGCACCCCTTGATTCCAGCCGCTGGCAACATTTGTCCACCTTGAGAGAGACTGGCGAACCAGGCCAGACTCCATCTCCCACGATGCACCATGGTCTCTCCCCTTGGCTGAGCCAGTGCAGTGTCTCATTGGTGAGAGATCTCTGTATAAACAGCTGCCATGCTCCACCCCAGAGGTGGCTGCATCTCAGTGCTGGGTGAGGGACAACTTTATAAAGAGCTACCGAGCCCAATTGCCAGAGGTGGCTGCATTTTGGTGTTGGGCGAGGGATTCCTGTATAAACAGCTGCTGTGCTCCACCTCAGAGGTTTCTGCATTTCCGTGTTGGGTGTGTAATCCCGGAGCAATGTTGCTGTGTGGCTGTTAAGCAACTGCCATGCCCCACCCCAGGTCAGTCGCATTTCATCCGGGGGTGAGTGGTCCCTGTACAGCTGCCCCAGAGATGGTTGCACTTCGGTGCTGGGGGAATGACCCCTGTATAAACAACTGCCCTGGCCCACCCTAGAAGTGGGCACATCTCAGTGCTGAGTGAGGCGTCCTTGTATAATCTGCTGCCAGGCTCCACCCCAGAGGTGGATGCATCTCAGTGCTGGGATGAGTAATCCCTGTATAAACAGCTGCCATGCCCCACCTCACAGCCACCATTGGCACCGTGGATGAAATGATGATGCAGTGTTGCCTGGTGATGTCCGCAAAGTGCTTTGCGGGAGGAGAGGCGTTCCGGGAACGCAAGGTTCTGACCCATTCCTGCTTTGCAGGATTATCTTGGCTGTATCATAGACAGTGGACACCTGCCCCTCAAACCTGAGCAAGTGAGCACTTTGTTCTGCAACATCGAAGACATCTATGAGTTTAACAGGTGAGTCTGCTGTCTCCTAGCGCCCACTGGTCAGGGAGAGAATGGTGGGAGATGATCGGGAGAGGGACTTACTGGGGGTATTGAGTTGATTTCTGAGTTCCCTGCAACTTTGGTAACAGTGACCCCCATGTGGAGATTAAACCTGCAACCTCTGGATCTAGATCTCCCATGATGCAGCATGGCCTCACTAAGAGAGGAGAAAGTGGTGCATCAAGGGAGATGTAGTCCAACCAAAGAGCCTGGCCCATAGAGAATGAGATCATAAGGTACCTGAATTAGGACTACTGACTTGAAATATTTTAGTCTCTGGCCGAAATTCAAGATTTTGCCCCAAAAGTCAAAATTTTCTAGGAGCGGGAAGGAACCTTGAGCTAAATGAGGGAGTGAACAGTTTTGATGGTTTGCTTTGACTCAAACAACTCTCTCAAAGTTCACAAAGTTTTTTATTTTTGCATGGGGGAATTTCCCGGGTCTTTTAATTGGTGAAACTTTCGGGATCAGAGACATTTTCGCAAACGCTCCCGGCTGCTGTGCAAACGCTCATGGAAAAGGTGATGGCACGAGATCTCCCACATCCTTTACGTAGGGAGCCCTCCTGCCCTGGGCGGACGCAACCTACGTTGGGACAGAACCTGGTAGAAGAATTTTCGATGGAAGAGTTTTTCCATCGAAAGGTTGAAACGTTTTGTGGCACCAGTCACTTTCAGTGACGTTTTCACAGGGAAAAGTCGAAACGTTTCGTTTTGACAGTGCCAAGAAATGTTTAATTTTGACATTAATGTTTCAATTCATTATGTTTTGTCTTTTAGTTGATGTTAAAATATGAAGTGTAATATTATATTTCTATCTATTTAATGAGATGTGTGTACATACAGTATCTTTCATGTGTATATGTTATAGCGAATGGTGAGTATGGTAGATTTAATATTTTAATGCAATCTAAAAGTCAAGCCCAAATGACGATAAAGTTGAAATGAAACACTGAGGGCCCCATCCTGCCAGGTACTTCACAGACACAGAATAAGCGACAGTCCCTGCCCTCAAAGAGTTCCCAGACAAAGGGCAGGGAGAGGAAACTGAGTCCCAGAGGGGGGTGTGGCTTGTTCATAGAGTCAGAGATGCCAAGGCCGGAAGGGCCCATTAGTATCATGGAGCCTGATCTTCTGGATGGCACAGGCCAGAGACCTGCCCCCCAGATAATTCCCAGAGCAGATCTTTTAGAAAAATGTCCAGTGAGTTCTCACTCCAGTGCCCCACCTGCGAGGCTGGGCTGCCCCCCACCCTTTCTCCCTCTTTGAACTATACTTGTTTCTCTGCTCTGCCCCCTGGCCAGCTTTTCAGCATCCTTGGAGATGCGGGGGCCTCACCCATCCAGCCGGGTGTGCCTCAGTTTCTCCTTTGCTGTAACAATGGGGTTAAAGAGGAACCCCTTCAACCCTGCGTGTGGTGAGATCTAACAACTTGGCCCCACTCCCTCTCCCGGAGCCAGGAACAGAACCCAACAGCCCTGGCTCCAGCCCCCCTCACTCTAACCATTAGTCACCACTCTCCTTTCAGAGCTGGGAATAGAACCCAGGAGTCCTGCCTTTCAGCTCCCCTCCCCCCTCTCCCCCCCCCGCCCACACACTCTAAAAAGCCCAGGGCTGTTTCCCTGGGGATCCAGGCGCTTTGCTGGGTGGGGGCGGGACGCCCCAGCAGTTTGCTAGCGGGGGCAGCGAACGAAGCGTCTCGGGGCCGGGAGCTTGGTTTGCGTGGCGCATTCGGTTTGCAGCCAGGGCTGGCTCTGGGCCACCCTGCCCCCCCAGCTCTATTCTCAGGGTGGGGGAGGGGAAAGGGGGGGCGGGGGGTTGTTTCCTGTAAGAGCCCGAACTCCCATCTGCGTCTGTTTAAGTATTTCAGCTGCGTGGGCCGGCTGCCGAGCCGAGCCCGGGGTGCTTAACCCTGTCGGGGAAGGAGCTGCATGCCGAGCGGGGGCTGAGTAGCATGGGGGAGGATTCCCCCACACCCCACCCCAGGCCCCACCCAGGACACCTCTTAATGGGGAGAGGCGTCCTTGCTTTCCTGGGGAATTTTCTTAGTCGTGGCGGGGGGGACTTTGCATTAGAGTGCAAACGGGGAGGGGGCAATACGGGGTGCGGGCATTTAGTGGTTAGGAGTGGGGCTGGGAGTCAGGACTCCTGGGTTCTATTCCCAGCTTTGGGAGGGGAGTGGGGTCTAGTAGTTAGAGCGGGAGTGGGAGCTGGGAATCAGGTCTCTGGGAACATCAGGGTATCAGTTGCAGCCAGGTTTAGGGTGCGTGTGTGGAGGGGTCGGGTTTGAAACGAAGGAAGGAATGCAGAAACGAGTAAGTGGAAGGAGGAGGTGGCGGATAGGTTCAGCCCCCCTCTCTCCCCATGGCAATGTTTGGCTGGGGACGGTTGGAGGGGGCAGGTTGGATCAATGAGGAACCCTCCCCCCCCCCACCCATGCCACGCCTTCCGCCATGTGGTTTGCGGCTGGGTTTCTCCTCTGCAGCCCGGCCGGTTCCCAGAGCTCATTTCCTGGCGGGGCCGTGCGAGGGCGTGGGGTGGGGGAGGGTGTTCTCGGGGCGCTGATCGCCGGGGAGTCCATGTGAGGGGGGGTGGGGCGGGAAGGGCCGTCAGTCGCTCACTAGGAGGCGTTCTCCCCTCCCAGTTTTCCCTAATCCCAGTGGCCCAGCGCGGGCGCCCTAGAGAAGTGAGACCCTGGCGCGTCCGCCCCGCAGCCCTGTGGAGACGTGAATCCAGAGAACCCACCTTCTGTGTAAATTCACCCTCCACCCCCTACTTAAAGCATTTGGCAAGGGTTGGCCTGGCCGCTAAGCATGTGAGTGCCGCTGCCCTCTACTGGCTCTAATCAGCACTGCCCTTCTGTGTGTCATGGCCGCTATACTGCTAGCGGCTAGTGGGGATTCTCCTTTTGCTCTGGTGGCGGGTGGGGACCGGGCCTTTGCAGCAGAAATCTTGCACCTGTTGCTTGCATTGAAAGGAAGGGAAAGTGCACAGCTCAGGGACTGGGCCTCAGTGCCTTGTTCGTTGAGGTCATGGGTTCGAATCCAGCCTGTATAGTGGAATGCAATTATGCAAACTACATGCAAATTTGGAGTCTGGGCATGCAGTTTCTGGGTGCGTGCAGAGGGGTCTCCCGATAACACAGATCCCCCCCGCCCCCCTCAGAAACAGCCTTTACACTGGGTGCCCCTTTGCATCAGCGGCTTCACCCCCTGCCCTGTTTCTCCCCCTTGTGCAGCGAGCTCCTGGAAGAGCTGGAGAGCAACAGCAGCGCCCATGCCATCGCTGAGTGCTTCGTGCAACGGGTAAGGGCCCGCCTGTCCTGCCCCTCCCTGCCCCCCTCCAGCAGCCGGCTGTGACCCCTTTCCACCTCTCCTGCACCCCCTAGCATACCCAGGTGTGTACTGCACAGGCTCCTTCCGGCTCTGTTCAACTTTGAGTGCAGGAGCCAATGGAGGGGTGGGACCGTGTCACGTGGGGGTGGGACATCTAATTCCCCCCCTTTTGCAAGGAGAAAGGGGCCCGTCCCAACCAGGGGGGGGTTTGGAGCAGAGCACCCTTAAACGTTGCAGGGTGAGCCGTACCCGATCTGGTTAGGGGGACCCTTTGGTGGGGGAGGGCGAAGAGGGGAAGGATGAGAGGGATAAGGAGGAATGGAAAGAATGAAGAGTGCCTGGGGTACAGAGGGGTGGAAGGATGGTGGGTGGGTGGATAAAGGATGGATGGATGGATGGGGGTTGGAGGGGGAAAGAGGGATGCTGGCTGGATGGAGTGGGGGAGGATGGAGGGAGGGAGGAAAGGAATGGGGTGGGAACATCAAATGAGGAAGTGCCTAGTGAAAGGAGGAGCAAACTGATTTCCACTGAGGGGATCTTGGGAGAGATGCCTGCTGTGGGGTGGGGTTGGCGGGGACAGGTTATCAAGGGATTTTGGGGGATGAGGGTTGGAGGAGGGGTGACCTGAGGTTGTGGGGTGCAGCCAGAGTAGAGGGGGTCAGTCTGGGAACTTCAGTGGGAGATTGAAGGGGTGGGCTGGGGTGGGAACGAAGTTTGAAGGAGCCAAGCAAAGGGGAATGGCCAGGTGGGGACCGAGTCTAGGCTGAGAGCTCCACACCCCAGAGACGGCCGCATCTCGGAGCCGAGCGAGGGATCCCTATAAAAACAGCCCCGGCACCCCACCCCAGAGGTGGCTGCACCTCACTGCCGGGCTCCATGTATAAACAGCCTAAATCACACACCCCACCCCCAGAGATGGCTGCATCTCAGCACCAGGTGAGGGATCCCTTATAAACAGCCTCCCCGCATCCCACCCCAGAGGCAGATGCATCTTAGTGCTAGGTGAAGGATTGGCGTATGAACACCCTTGCGCCCCACCCCAGAGGTGGCTGCATCTGAGTGCTAGGGGAGTTGGGTGCCCTTTGGGAGCGGGGCTGGGAAACCCTCCTCCCTGTCTGCACCTTGGCTTTCTCCCCGGTTGGCGCCTCCCGACCCCGCTCACTCCATGCCCCTGTCCCATCCCTGCCCTCCCTGGCGCTGCCCCCTCCCCTGACACCCTCTGTCTTCTCTTGCAGAGTGAGGAATTTGACATCTACACCCTCTACTGCATGAACTACCCCAAGTGAGTAGCTGCCCCCAGCCCAGGAGTGGGGAGGGACGGGGTATCAGAGCAGCATGGGTCCCCCCCCCACCGGGCAGGGGGAGGAGGGAGAGGATGCCTGGGCTACTGGGATCTGAGTGTGTCCCCCCAGCCCTGCTTGGGGAAGGGGGCAGGGATGTTAGGAACCGGACTGGGGTGGGTAGGCATGCCCCCTCGCTCGGTGCCGGGGCGGGCACCCCCCAATGCCTGGTGCCAGGCAAGCGGGCACTTTCCCTTGCCCAGTGCTGGGGCGGATGGGCACTGTCCCCCATCGCTCGCCACCTAGCGGTCTGGTGCCCTCGCGGTGCCCGGCTAGCTTGCCCATCTCCCCCCAGCTCAGTGTCAGTGCTGCGGGAGTGCATGGAGAACCAGGTGCTGGCGGGGTTTTTCCGGGAGCGCCAGGCCACGCTGTGCCACTCCCTGCCCCTGGAGACCTACCTGCTGAAACCCGTCCAGAGGATCCTCAAGTACCATCTCCTGCTGCAGGTGGGTGGCACCGCCGAAGGGACCAGCCTCCTTACCCCCGGCTCTAGGGCCGGGCCGACACTCCCTGCCCCTTTCCCCGGGCTGCGGGAGATTCAGGTGGGCAGAGGCGCAGGTGGGGTGCGCAGGTTCCCTGCAAAGGGCTCTGGGAACGGGCACCCGCTTGAAGTGACTGTGATGGATCCACGGAGCAAAGACCCCAGCACTGTCCAGCCAGGAGCTCCCCCCGCAGCCAGAGCTCCCGCCCCACTCCCCACAGCGCCCCCTGCTGGAAGAGACTGGGAGCTCCCGCCCCACTCCCCACAGTGCCCCTGCTGGGAGAGACTGGGAGCTCCCGCCCCACTCTCCCCAGCACCCCTGCTGGGAGAGGCTGGGAGCTCTGCCCCATAGCGCCCCCTGCTGGGAGAGGCTGGGAGCTCTGCCCCACAGCGCCCCCTGCTGGGAGAGGCCCTGGAGTCGCTGGGAGCTCGCCCCAGGGGCATGGCCCTTGTTGCCCTGAGGGCCCAGCTCGGCCTCTCCCTGGCGTCTGTGCCAGGACCCCCAGGCTGCCATGGCCCCTGCCCGTGGAGGGAGCCGGTGGGTACTTGAGGGGCCGTTCTCCTGCCGCCCCCCAGGAGCTGGCCCGGCACTGTGAGCGGAGCAGCGCGGGCTACGAGGCGGTGGAGGAAGCCACCATCACCATGACGGCCGTGGCCTGGTACATCAACGACATGAAGCGCAAGCAGGAACACGCCGCCCGGCTGCAGGTGAGGGGGGCAGGGGGGGCACCGTCCTACCACCCCAGTCAACCCCCCCCCGCAAAGGGTCCCTCCTGGCCGGACCCCCAGCCCTTTCCACAACCCCCCGCTTCCTCCCCCCACCCCGGGTCACCCTCTTGACAGACCCCGACTGGTCTCCCCCATCTTCTGGTCCCTTCCTGGCTGGACCCCCAACTGCCCCCCACCTGAGCCCTCCCATGCCAGGGACCCTTCCCCCCCAGGTCACCCCCTTGGCAGGCCCCCAGCTGGTCCCTCCCCTCCCCCCAGTGGGTCTCCATCCAGCCAAGCGCCCCCCCCGGCCCACGCGGCGGCTGATCTGTGGCCGTGTCCCCCCCCAGGAGCTGCAGGGGCTGCTGGTGGACTGGATGGGGCCGGAGCTGGAGGCCTTCGGGGAGCTGGTGCTGGAGGGGCAGTTCCGGGTACAGCGGGTGCGGCGGGAACGCGCCTTCTTCCTCTTCAGCAAGATGCTGCTGGTCGCCAAGCGCCGCGGGCCGGCCTTCGTCTACAAGAGCCACATCTTCGTAAGGGGGGGCCCCGCCCCAGGGGGGGCGAGCAGGGGGGAGGGGTGTCCCCGTCCAGTGGGGGGTGAGCAGGGGGAGGGGCACCCCTATACCCTGGGGTGCATGGCCAGGGCTCGCTCTCTTCTCTGAGGGGTGGGTGAGGGAGGGGGGCTCCCTGTTCTCTGGGGGGTGAGCAGGGGGAGGGTCGTCCCCATCCAGTGGGGGATGGGAAGGGGGAGGGGCACCCCCATCCCCAAGGGGGCATGGCCAGGGCTCGCTCTCTTCTCTGGCGGCTGGGTGACGGGTCTCTATTCTCTGGGGGGTGAGCAGGGGAAAGGTCACCCCTTTCCCTTAGGGGGCGGGGGCTCCCTATCCTTTGGGGGAGGGGCATCCCAAATCCACTGGATGGCAGGGGGCCCCCCTCACCTTGGCTGGCTTTCCCCAGCTGTCCCCCTGTGGCCGGGGCGGGGTCTGTACTAGCCCCTGTAGAGTGTGCCCGCGTGGCCCCCATCGAGGGGTGCCCGGCCCCTGGGCAGTTCCCCCCCCGGCAGCTCCCTCATGTCGTGTCTGGGCCCCTGTGCTGTCCCCTGCCCCCACGAGGGGCCGGCAGCCAGAGCAGGGAGGGACCATGCTGCGCTCTGCTCCCCCCACCCAGTGCTGTAACCTGGCCCTGTCGGAGAGCCTCAAGGACCCCCTGAGCTTCAAGATCTCGGACCTCACCATCCCCAAGCAGCAGCACGTGGTGCAGGTGAGTGCAGCCCCCCCTCCACCCCGAATGTTGCGGCGCTAGGGGGCAGGGACTCATCAGTGGGGTCTGGGGGAGGAGGACTCTGCCCTTGCAACGAGTTCCAAGGGCAATTCCCCAATGCGGCACTAGGGGGCGCTGTGTTGGGGAGGAGGGTCTCTTTCCTCATCACGCAGGCCTCCCCCCCTTCCCCCCCCCGGTACCCCCTGCAGAGAGTGTGGGGGGGCTCAGAAGAGGGCGCTCTCCTCACGGCCCCAGGGTTGTGTTGGGGTGCGTTGTCCTTTTGCCGGAGAGACGCAGCCGAGATCCTGCCAAGTTGTGGCTAGTGAAGATCCCCTGGCCCTTGCCCCTGGCCAAAACCCGGATCGGTTTCCCCTCTGCACCTTCACTAGGATCCTTCCTCGCTCCCTGTCCAGCTCTGCGCTGGGCGAGGGGTCCCTGTATAACCAGCCCCCGCGCTCCACCCCAGAGGACTCTGTACCTCTCTCCGGGTCAAGGGATTCCTGTATAAATAGCCCCGTCGCCCCACCCCAGAGGACGCTGTATCTCAGCACCAGGGGAGGGATCTCTGTATGAACAGCCCCCGCCCCAGCAGCGGCTGCATCTCAGCGGTGGGTGTTACTTCCCCCGTCCCCTCTGCAGGCCAGGAACCAGGAGGAGAAGCGGCTGTGGATCCATTACCTGAAGCGTCTGATCGTCGAGAACCACCCAGCGTCGATCCCTCAGAAGGTGAGCAGGGGAAGGATGCAGCTAAGGGGTCTCCACTGGCTGCTCGGGGTCTGTTCTCAGACCTCGCTCCTGTTCCTAAGGGAGCCATTGGCTCTGGCTGCCTCCCGCAGCGGGCTGCGCTCCCCTCTTACCCCTGCAGGGGGCGCTGTGCCCTGTAGCCAGGTGTGTAACCCCCTTTTCCTTGCTGTTACAGGCCAAGCAAGTGCTGCTGGAGAACAGCTTCCAAAGTAAGTGAGGGGCTCTCTGCACCCAGCCCCCCTCTCCCAGAGCTGGGGAGAGAACCCAGGAGTCCTGGCTCCCAGCCCTCCCCTGCTCTAACCACTAGACCCCGCTCCCCTTCCAGAGCTGGGGAGGGAACCCAGGAGTCCTGGCTCCCAGCCCTCCCCTGCTCTAACCACTAGACCCTGCTCCCCTTCCAGAGCTGGGGAGAGAACCCAGGAGTCCTGACTCCCAGCCCTCCCCTGCTCTAACCACTAGACCCTGCTCCCCTCCCAGAGCTGGGGAGAGAACCCAGGAGTCCTGACTCCCAGCCCTCCCCTGCTCTAACCACTAGACCCTGCTCCCCTCCCAGAGCTGGGGAGAGAACCCAGGAGTCCTGGCTCCCAGCCCCCCACCTCTGCTGTAGGCCAATAGCCTTGTGGCCGTTGCTGAGTGACAGGACTGGAGGGGGTGGGAAAGGGAGGGGATGGAAGGAGGAGGGGCTGGGCAGGGTATAAGCAGAGCACAGGGCTCGTGGAGCTGCCAGATTTGCCGGGGTCTGATGCATGGACAGCGTTTGGGGAGGGGGCAGGTGCGGTGTTAGACGCTCCAACCCCTCGTCTGTACCAGGCTCCCCGGAGATCCGCTGCAGCCCGGAGCCCCTGAAGACGCCGGCCCCCTCTCCAAGGATGGAGGATGCTTGGGGCTACGGCCGCGGCAGGCGGCAGTCAGGTACCAAGGGGCCGGGGGGAAAGCGGGGTGCAGCGGGGTGGGGGTGTTCCCAGCCGCGGGCCAGGCCCTGTTGAGCTGAGCTGGGACGCCAAGGGGATCTTGACGCCAGCAGGTGGGGGTGGGACCGTGTGCCAGGGAGCGGGTCCTGGTGCTAATGTCCCCATGTGCAAGGACCCAGCTGAATTAAGGGGCTGGCCGGGGAATCCCGACCCTCTTGCCCTGGTTCATCTGCCTTTCCCCAGCCCCAGGGAAGCCAGAGGCAAGGGTGGGGCAGGATTCCTCTCCGATCTGGTCTCTCCTGTCCCGTTTCAGAGCCGCCGGAGAGAGCCCGCAAAAGCTGCCCCGTCGCCCAGCTGGATGGCGCCCCTCAATACCGCCGTGGACGCAGGCAGTCCGGTGAGTGCCCCTGAGCCAGTACGTGAGGGCAGGAGAGGAGACAGCCCGGCTCCTGTGGGGATTTGTGGGGGGTGGCACCTCCCAACTGGTGCAAATGGGGCTGTCAGTGGACTCCGCCTACAGGGGAAGGATTGATTGGGCCATGAAGACGGAGCCCCCCCCCCCGACGGGGAAACTGAGGCATGGATGGTCTTGCAGCAAATAAGTGACCGAGCTGGGGAGAGAACCCAGCCCCCCTGCTCTAGCCACTAGACCCCACTTCCCTCCCAGAGCTGGGGAGAGAACCCAGGAGTCCTGACTCCCAGCTCTGGGAGGGGAGCGGGATCTAGTGAGTTAGAGCAGGGGGGCTGGGAGCCAGGACTCCTGGGTTCTCTCCCCAGCTCTGGAAGGGAGGTGGGGTCCAGTGGCTAGAGCAGGAAACAAGAAGGTCAGGACTCCTGGGTTCTCTGCCAAAGACTTCCTGTGTGACTTTGTATAAGTCGTCTCCACTTTGTGCCTCAGTTTCCCCGGCTGTCATTCCACCTGCTGGCATGGGCAACACAGGGGAGCTCCCCAGGTGACCCGAGCAGCTCCGACTCTTCCTGGCAGGGTGGAACCTGAGTGTTCCCGCCCTCTCCCTGCCCCTGGGGGGCTTCAGCTAACGCTTCTTCTTCCTCTGTCCACAGAGCCGGCCACTGAGCTGAGCCAGATGGGACAGGAGCAGAACGGTAAGTATCCCCCACCCTGCTCTCTTGCTGGCCTGCAGCCCTGACCCGCAGCCCCCACCGATCCCAGCCCTGGGCTCTCCCACAGCTTTCCTGGTGCCCCTCACCTCACTGCTATCCCAGCCCTGGGCTCCCCGCAACCAGTACCGTTGCCGACATGTAGACAGTGCTGAGTTTTGGACCTCAGCCTTCCCAGAAGGTTAGACAGGCGCTGGCTATCCCATCACTGCCCACTAGAGGGAAGTCTTGCCCTTTCCTCTAATGCAGGCCCGATACCGGGGTAGATGGGCTCCAAGTCTGACCTGATCTGAAAATTCCTGTGTTCCTAAGAGCCCGGGACAGGACCTGAGCCTAGGAGGCACCAGCGGGGCTGGCCCTTGTTTTGCCAGATGGGTCCGTGCTGGTGGGTTTGGGGCCGGCTGCTCAGGTGTCTAACTCTGGGTTTGTCTCTTTCCCTTCTGCGCTGAGGTCGCTGTCGGGGGCTCCCAGCCACCCCCAAATTGAAGGTAAGGAGCCGGCGTGTTCTGGGGTTTCCCTTCCCCGGTTGGTGTTTTATTGCTGCCAATAAGGGCCTCGGTGCCGGGGTAGGAAGTTGGAAGGCGTGTGCTGTGCTCCCAGCTTGGGGGGAGGGGCAGGACTCCTGGGTTCTCTCCTTGGCTCTGAGAGGGGAGTGGGATCTGGTGGTTAGAGTGGGAGGAGGCAGGGAATCAGGACTCCTGGGTGCTATCCCCAGCTCTGGGAGAGGAGTGGAGTCTAGTGGTTAGAGCAGGGGGAGGTTGGGAAGCAGGACTCCTGGGTTCTATCCCCAGCTCTGGGAGAGGAGTGGGGTCTAGTGGTTAGAGCCGGGGGGAGGCTGGGAATCAGGACTCCTGGGTTCCATCCCCAGCTTGGGTTGGGGGGGGGGGTTAAAACAGGTGAATAACCCCACTTCCCTCTCCCCACCCAGTGCCCAGGTCTGGGGGGCCTGCGTGGAGGGAGGGATCTGGGGGGACTTAGCAGCCTGGGGCCTGTTCTCTTTGCAGCACGCGGGCAGCGAGGGGGAGCTGTTCCCCGCCCCACTACCCCTGGCGCCCTCGGGCAGCGTCTGCACCCTGGACTCCAGCGTGGCTGAGGAGTCAGACCCCGGCGAGGATGCCGAGTCGCCCCCATTCTGCCTGGCCGAGGAGCCGCTGTCCATCACTGAGGAGATCCTGGAGCTGCTCAGCCAGAGGGGGCTGAGCAGGGACCTGGGGACGGAGGAGACACCCTGGGGGCAGGGGGAGCAGCGCCCTGGGAGCCCCACTCCACAGCCGGAGCAGGTACGTGAGGAGAAGGGGCATAATGGGAGAGAGGATCGAGGCAGCATTCGCAAGTGGATGGGGCACTGGGCTGGGAGCCAGGACTCCTGGGTTCTATCCCCGGATCTGGGAGGGGAGTGGGGTTTAGTGGTCAGAGCAGGGGTCTGGGAGCCAGGACTCCTAGTTTCTGTCCCTGGCTCTGGGAGGGAAGTGGGATCCAGTGGTTTGAGCAGGGTTGGGGGCTAGGAGCCAGGACTCCTGGGTTCTTTCTCTGGCTCTGGGAGGGGAGTGGGGTCTGGTGATCAGAGCAGGGCCTGGCACTCAGACTTCTGTGTGCTCTCTGGTAACATTTTCAAAAACACTTAAGAGCAAAAGCCCCATTTTCAAAAGCGACCGGGCCCTTCAGAGTCTGATTCTTCCTGGGTCCTGTAAATGGGACTTGGGATCCGAAAGTGCGTCGGGGCTTATGAAACTTCTACCCCGGCTCTGCCAGCGCGGTGCCATCAGCTTTCCGCCCAGCCCGAGATTTGGCTGAGAAATCCCACGATTTTGGCCTGAGAAATCATGAGATTCAAGTGTTCTTTCTGCTCCTTTGACCTCACGGGTTCCCCCTTTTCTGTGCAACCAGGAGGGCTAGCAATGTCCTTTTGGTCTTTGAATCAAAGCCGAGATTCCCCCGAAAGCCCATGATTCCAGGAGCTGGGTGATTATTAAGTGAAACCGCAAGGATCGCGACCGCTGGCCGCGGTGCTGTTAGCTAGACCTGGACGGGAAACTTTTCTCATCCTAGGAGCACGGTCAAGAGATGGAAACATTTTCCCTTCCCAGATCGGGATGTAAAATCAAAATCTCAAAGATTTTCTCCAGTTGGAAATTCGTTTCCGTTCCGGTCGTTTCAAACGTTTCATTTCACTTTTGATCCTTTTTTTTTTTTTTAAAAAAAAAACTCGGGGCTCTCCATAAATGGCGTAACACGTTTTGGGGTGATTTTTCAAGCCCTGCCCGCCCCAGGTAACACTTTGTAACATGGAAACAAAGCGCGAAATGAAGGATTCACCCATCCGCTGCCGTGTTACCTCATTTTTTACTATTTATATTTTTTATTATTTGGTTTGAACCGGAAAACTGGAATTTTTCATTTAAAAAATGTAGAACCCTTTCCCCCCCGCCCAGGTGTTTTCGAGGCGAGAAATGCGTCCGTTTCCCGCCAGCGGGGGTCCGATTTCGACGGATCAGCATTTTCTGATGGAACAATCCTTTGCTGGGAAGTATCCTCCTCTAACCCTGCTGATGTGTGCTTTCATCCCCCAGGATCCGCCTCCGGGCCGCATCGTGCTGGAAGAACGAGCAGAGGGAAGCGAAGTTCAGGAGGGAGATGCCCCTGGGCGAGACGAGCCCCGCCGTAGCAGCTTCGGCGTGATGCAACCCCTCCCGCCGTGCCATCCCCCCCGCAGCGAATCGGAGGAGGAGCAGCAAAAGCAGGAGCGGGGCCCTTCCCCTCTTTGTGTCCTAGAAGACCTGGATGCAGAGGAGGCTGCCGGCAAGCCAGAGGTCCTGGCAGGGGATAACGCTTTGCGTGAAGGGCTGGAAGCATCCAGCGGGGAGCTGGGCGCCACCAATGGGGCCTGCCCCCCGTACGGGGATGGGGCAGCACGGGACTCGCCGCTGACCCGAGACGACCGGCTGCTTATTGAGAAGATCAAGTGCTACTACGAGGCGGGCGAGGCTGCCCCAGACCCCCCCGCTCAGGAGGGCGCCCTCTCCGCCCCTGCAGGTGTGGTGCGGGACTCTGTGTTCCACCTCAACCGCCTCCCCCAGCAGGAGGGCGCCACGGACCGCGAGGGAGGCAGGGCTTGTTGGGCCAAGGCCCGCCCTGCCCGCCAGGAAGATGCTAGGAGGAGGTGGGGCCAGTTTCTTGACCAAAACACCAGCCCTCATGGTGCCAACCAAGAGGATTCTGGGAAGGGGGCGGGCCTGGCCTTTGAACAAGGCACTGAATTTGGCACCAACCAAGAGGCCCAAGAGGATGCTGGGAAGGGTCAGGGCCGGCCTATCAACCCAGACATCCATGGCACCAACCAAGAGGATACTGGGAGGGGGCATGGTCAATTCATCAACCAAAACACCCAATCTGGTGCCAACCAAGAGGATTCTGGGAAGGGGCGGGGCCGGCCTATCAACCCAGACATCCATGGCACCAACCAAGAGGATGCTGGGAAGGGGCGTGGTCAATTCATCGACCAAAACACCCAATCTGCTGCCAACCAAGAGGATGCTGGGAAGGGGCGGGGCCAGCTCATCGACCAAGGCACCGAAGCTGGTGCCAACCAAGAGGATGCTGGGAAGGGGCGGGGCCAGCCTGCCAGCCATGCTGCCCTGCCCGCTGCCAGCCAGGAGCCCGAGTACAGGTCGTGCGCGGAGATCCGGCGGGCCTGGCGGGAGAAAGAGCGGGGGGCGGTGGATGCCCTGGGAGGGCGCACCCCCCTCACGAAGCGAGGCAGCAAAGGGCCGGTGGCTGCTCGCGAGCCCCCACCATTCCTGGAGCCCCTGTGGATCGTGGAGGAGTCTGATCTGGCTGCCCCGCCCCGGCCGCCCCGCAGCGACGGGCTCCCTCGCGCCGACGGTGTCCCGCCCGCCGGCTACGCCCCCCTGCCCGGGCTGTCCGAGGACAGTGCCCCTTGCCTGCTGGAGAACTCGGAGCGGATCCTCAGCAAGGTGCAAGCCCTGGCCCGGATGTACAGCGAGAAGATCGGCCGGGCCAAGGCGGCCCGGAGGCCGCAGGACGGGCCGCACCGCCCAGCACCCAGCAGGATGGGCACCCTGCAAAGCCTGCGGGAGGAGATGCCAGGGCCCTGCCTCCCTCTCTGTGAGTCCCAGGGCCTCTGGCTGGGTGGGTAGGACCCTCCACTGCGGCATGGCTTGGAGGGGGGCCATGGGAGGGGTCCGGGGAAGCCCCAGGTGTCAGAGGACCCCACCCTCTGTAGGGCACCCCACGGTGCCGCTCTGCGTGCCAGGCTTTCTCCAGCATGGCTCTACCTCTCCCCACTGCTCCCCACCCTGAGTCCCACTCCATGCCCCCCTGAGCCAGCCAGTCCCCCCTTCAAATCTCTAGGCTGTGTGGAGAATCATGATGGATCCCAGGGCAATGGGGCAACGTGGAGTCCAGATCGGGGCAGGATCTGATCCTCCAGCAGCGCTGGCCTGTTCGCCCCCCGGCTCCCTGGCCGTTGGCTTACACGGACCTGGGAGGCAAGGGGCAGGGAATCTGGATCCCTCTTTACGTCAGTCTCTGCTGTCTGAGCGCTTGTCCCCGGGTGCCTGGACACCAGAGCAGGCTGGACTGCGCCCCGGAGCCACCAGGCCTGTCCCAGCGCTAGATAACGGGTCCCTGACGCAATGACCTGTGGCGTGCAGCCGGCGCCGAGCCGCCCAGGGAGACGGGAGTGCGGAGCCTGAGCAAAGGTGTGCTGGGACCCAGGCGTGGAAGGCAGGATCCGGCTGCCTGGAGCTGCAGAGGGGACTCTGTGCCGGCTGTGGCAGGGCTTGAGGTGCCAGAGGAGCGGCCAGATTGCGGAGCTTTCCTTTAGCTCAAGCTGTACATGCCTGGGTGGATTTCAAGGCCGTGGGTTCTAGTCCCAGCTCCCCTAAGCCGATGGGGATGATCCCTGCAGCACATTCGCTCTGTGCAGGGAGCATTCATAGGCGCAGCTGGGCCCTGTTTGCTCGCACACAGTCATTCCAGGGGGGATCAGCATAGAAAGCTGGCTGGAACCCCTGCAGGCTGCTCCTGCTCCTCCCCGGGCGGCCACACAAAAGTAGCTGTCCTGGGACCGGAGCCCAGGAAAGAAAATGTTCCTTGCAGGGGCCTGAGAGCAGATGGGAAGAGCCGCTGGGAAACCGGAGCCGGGGGGCTGGCTCTGGGGAAATCAGACACTGCCATCTGAGCAATGTATGTGCGTCTGAGCAAGAGACCGCAGCCCCCTGTCTGGCACTCGCACGACAGGCAGAGTTACCTCCTCAAAGGGATTCAGGAGTTGATTTGCTAGGACAGATCCCCAGCTGGGATGAACGCCAGAGTAATATCCCCGTGCAGTGGGACTCAGCACCATTCCTTTGACTTCCGGGACTCCTAACTCCCGTTCACACCAGCTGGGGTGGGGAGGGGGTCTGACCCTAGGCTCTGTCCTGCTGGGGTCCCTGCACCCCTAGCTTCGGGGGTAAATTGGGGCCGCGTGCTGAGCCTGCAGTAGGAGAGAGAATAATATTTGTCTCCTCAGCAGGTCTCCGAGTGCTTCACAAAGGGGGTCAGTCTCATTACCCCCCTTTTTACAGATGGGGAAACTGAGGCACGGGACTTGCCCAAGGTCACCCTGGAGCAGCGCAAGGAAGAACTGGGTCTTCTGAAGCTCATGCTTGTGCTCTACCCGCTAGGCCACCCAGCTGCGCGTGGGGATAAGGCACTTAAGTCGACAGGGAGCCGCTGACCCCTCTCCCCTTCTCTCCCCCAGGCGAGCCCCGGATCTACGGCCACGTGCTCATCCGTGAGCCCCTCCTGCACCTGAACTGCATCCAGGAGAACGTGCTGCTGGTGGCCGCCATCCGAGGGAACGCCCTGGATCTGCACAGTGACCGGCCTCCACCTCTCCTGGCTTCCCAGTGCCTGGGTTCGGCCCCGGCCGAGGAGCCAGGACCCGCCTGGCAGGAGCTTCCCGCCCCCGTGGCTGTTTCACCTCCCCCGCTGCTGGTGGAATCGCCTCCGAAGCTCAGCAGGCACCCCCCGAGCCCAGGTGATCCGGCTGGGGAAGGCCCCGGCACGGGCAGGTCTCTGCCGCCTGCTCCTGGCGCTACCGGTGGAACTGGCATGACGCCCGAAGCCGAGTGCCCGTCGGTGCCAGGCTGCCAAGCCAGGCTGGCGGGGGCAGAGCTGGCGGCCAGCGGGCGCCGGGGTGAGGCGAGCGCCAGGGAGGTTTCCGTGGAGACACCAGCCTCCTCTCCCTTCTCGGAAGCGGCCCTGAGCCAGCAGGCGCCGGAGGTGGCCGGTCCGGTCCCAGCCGCCTCCCCCAGCCCTGCGGAGGAGCGTGAGCCAGCGTGTGTCGGCACGTCTGCCGAGCCTGGCCTGCTGGGGCCGGGTCCCTCCATCCCTGGCGCCGGCTCCCAGGAGCCGGCGGGGGAGCAGAACGGGCCTGCCGCCATCCCGCTGCCCGAGGAGCGGGCCCTGGCTTTGGGCAGGGATTCCCCGCCTGGCACTGAGGAGCCATCGCCGGGGCCCGTCAGCTGCGGGACAGGAGAGGCGTCCCTGCCTGCCGCGCCGGACCCTGTCCTGCCAGCGGCACCCTCCGGTGCTGCGGGGTCCCCGCCTCCGCTCCACAGCAACGTCCTGCCTCTGGTAGCTCAGCTGTCCCGGGGCACCCGGCTGCCTTCCCGGGCCACGGGGGTGGCACGCCCGTCCCCAGCTGCCCAGCCCGGCCGTGCCGCAGCCCGGCCGGCTCCCACTTCGCCCAGCTCCAGCCTGGATCGCAGCCCCCTCCCGGCTCTGCCGCGCCTCCAGACCTCCTCCCCGGCACACCGGCGCCTGTCCTCCAGCGCCGCGGCCATCTCCAGGTACATTGCCGCCTCCTGCATCAGCCAGAGCCTGGCCAAGAGAAATGCTGCCCCCTCGGGGCCACCTGGCATCCAGCCTCCTCCAGCAGAGACTCCGGCACCCACCAGGCCTCTGCCTGCTTGCTCAGCCATCCCGAGACCGGCTCCCGGCCCCTTGGGGCCACCTGGCATCCAGCCTCCGTTGGCAGAGACCCCGGCACCCACTAGGCCTCTGCCTCCCTGCTCAGCCATCCCGAGACCGCCCCCCAGCCCCTTGGGGCCACCTGGCACCCAGCCTCCGTCAGCAGAGACCTCGGCACCCACCAAGCCTCTGCCTCCTTGCTCAGCCATCCCGAGACCACCCTCCTGCCCCTTGGGGCCACCTGGCACCCAGCCTCTGTCAGCAGAGACCTCGGCACCCACCAAGCCTCTGCCTCCTTGCTCAGCCGTCCCGAGACCACCCCCCGGCCCCTTGGGGTCCAGAGCCCTAGCACCCCCATCTGCTCCATTACCCAGTGAGAAGGCCAATGCCTGGTCCCATTGTACCAGCAAGCGGGACCCTTCCCAGCTCAGCGTCTGCCCTCCCCCCTGTGCCAGCCCTGGGTCGCCCTCTCCCGCGGGCTGTTGCCGCAATTCCAGCTGGCTGGGGGAGCCCATCCCCTTGGCGCCTGGCTCAGCCGTGCTGCTGGCCTTCGACCGTCTCTCGGGGATGTGCCTGGGCCCCCGAGCTAAGCAGCCCACCCCCTTCTCCTCTGCTTCAGAGCCCAGCTCCAGGGTCCAGTCTCCAGCGCCGGCCTGCCAGCGGGTGTGCTCCCCCCCTCCCTCCAGCCAACGCCCTGCAGTGGGAAGAGCTGGCTGTGCCCCCCCACGGCCTTGCTCCTTCGCCCCCTTGCATGTCCCCACCCAGCCTTCCACCCCCCGCCTCTCCTCCCCCCTGCAGCCCACCTCCTACCCCTCCGCCACGTTACCTCAGCCAGGCAGGAGGCCGAGGGGAAACCCCGAGAGCCCCCCATCCCCTAGGGATGCAGACCGGGTGGGGTGCTGCTCCGGGGCGCCCTCTAGCGGCTCAGCCAGTCCCAGCCCTGATGAACTGGATGGCATCAAGTGGCCGGACATTCCCGGCTTGCGTTCCAGGTACGCTGAGCGGGCGGGCAGCATGGGGCCGCCGGGTTCGCCAGAGGAGTACCCCAAAGCGAGGGGGGACTTGGCTCGGGACACGGGACCCCATCGGGCCAGCTACTCCACCACCGTCAACATCCAGATCGGGGGCAGCGGCCGGATCGCCTCCTTCAGCAACGCGCAGGTCAGCCTCACCCACCCGCTGCTGGCGGCACCTGGGCAGCCCAGCACAAGGCGGATCAACGGCAGCACCTTAGAGACCCCGCAGAAAACGTGACGGGCCAGGTCGGGCAGGGGGGGTTTACAGCCACGGCTGCAGGACCACTCCTGGCTCTGCATGTCCCCGGGACCAATGGGACCAATTTCTAGGGCTGGATGGTAGGGGGGGATGAATTGTTATTGACCCACTGGGGTTGGCAGGGGTGGGGCCAGATCCCCAGCTAGGGTAATTTGGCCCTACTCTATTGACACCAGCTGGGGGTCTGGGCCCATTGACCTCAATGGAATGAGGCCCATTGATACCAGCTGGGGGTCTGGGTCCATTAATGGAGCGATGCCCATTGACCCCACTGCAGTGAGGCCCGTTGATACCAGCTGGGGATCTGGGCCCATTGACCCCAATGGAATGAAGCCCCTTGATGCCAGCTGTGGATCTGGTTTCCTTGGGTGACTTTAGAGGCACAGTGGGGTGGATAAGGCCAGCTGAACTCAAGAGTCTGTCTGTGCAATTAAGCAACTGTCTCTAGCCCTCCCAGGCCAGGAGGGAGCTGCGGGACCTGTTCTGTAAAAGCCGTGTGCCCCCAGCGGATTGTGCTCGTCCCAGCCAGGTGGCCACGGCACCCACAGGCCAACAGGCTAAGTGTTCTCCGCCTTGCAAGCCCCCACCTGAGGCAAACGGCATTCGGTTCTGGCTCTGGGTTGTTTTAACTGCCTAGCTCGTTCCTCGGCGGATTGGGCCTGGACGGGGACCAAAGTGAGCGGTGTGGGTGTTTGTAAAGAGGAGTGGGCACTAGGGGGACACAAACGCACACAAAAGCCTAGCCAGCAGGGGGCAGGATACACACCTGCACGCACCCTTCAGCGTGCATGGTGCAGTACGGACATATGCACACCTCTTTAGCCAGCAGGGGGATCTGCACGCACACCCGCCTAGCCAGAAGGGAGCAGTGTGGACCCACACAGAGCCAGCAGGGGGCAGTAGGCATACACCCAACTATTTTCCTGCTCCTTTTAAAGGTGAAAACCAAAGTGTCTTCCGGGCCAAATCCTTGCTTCAGCCACACTCTGCTTGAAGCAGCCCAGCAGAGCGAGGGCAGCAGGCCTGGGGAAAGCCATTGTCCTGGTGCAGAGCCTGGTGCATTAAGCTGCGTGGAGCCTGGCTCGGCTTGCTAGACCCGGGGGTCAGTTTGTCTTTGGACTCTGGTGCATTGAGATGCTGAGCTGTGGCAGCCAGACAATCCCTGTTGTGCCTTCACTCTGGTGTTTGGGCCTCCCCGGGCAGAAATCCAGCTCCACAGAAGTCCCCCTTAAACCTGCGTGAGCTGTTGCCCAGGGGTCGTATTCCTAGTTCTGCTACAAACTCCTAGTGTGTGACTGTGGTCTAGTCACTTCATCTGCCCTGTGCCTCATTTCCCCCCAGGGGGATTGTGGACTCTTTGGGGCAGGGTGTGTTGCTTGCTCTGGGCACGGCATACATCTCAATTTTTCCGGGTGCTACTGTAATTAATCTAATAGACACTGAAACTACAGCTCTGGTGAGCTGAAGCTGGTGCATGCCCTAAAATATGTAGGAAGTGGGAAGTTGCTTTCTCTCCAAGGGAACCACAGGTGTGTCCTCAACACATGCTTAAGAGTTGGCCCCAGGATCACACAGAGCGTGCTGGAAATGTCAAGGCAGCCAAGTCCGTCTGTTTACGAGGCCTAAACGCACCTTAAACTCAAATTTGCCCGTAAAAATTGCATTGGGACAGTTGGGTAGAACCGGTTTTTAAAAATATTTGTATCAGATCAACATTGAAATCATCAGCTCAATGTCTGTTTAAACCAGCTGGGAATCTGGCCCCATTGACTCGCCCCGTTTAAACTTGGTGGCTCTCCAGCTCTACAGAGTGGCCACTGGTCCAAATTACTCCAGAATGATTTTTTCCCCCTCCCTAGGCACATAAAACCCTGTAACTCAAAACCACTCCTCAGTTTCTTCCCAGCTTTCCCTGGAGCTGAGTTGCCCTGAGATTCTAGTGGATCTCGCTGATGAATTCAAGATGCAAAATACCAGTTTGCTTAAATATTGCACAGGTACAGTAAAATCCCTCCAGATGGAGCAATCCTGGGTTGTGATTTGGATGAAACTTCTTGGAATGTTTGAATCCCTGCTTGTTTTCCTTGAAATTAACAAGGGGAAATTGTGTGTGTGTGTGTGTGTGTTTCCTTTCCCTAAAAGAGGAAATCAGGAACAGGGTGGCAATAAAATGAGAATAATGAAATAAAGATCGGCTCCTTGGAAAAGCAGTGCAGCTATGTCTGTGGTTTTGCAATGAGTTTTTCTGCTTCATTTCTAAAGCTGGGATTGCACAAGGCGATTTTTAAATTGGAGCAGCAGGTAGTTAAAGAGACTCTGGTATTTAATATCGAGCCTTCCAGATGGAACCATTTAGCTACATGTTTCTGCAAATTATTTCACAGCCCACCAATTGGGTGGCGGGGGGGGATCTCTCTAGGGTTATTAGCTCCTTTACTGCTTGTAATGTATGAGCCTGCATGTTTTCGTCCATTTGAGATTCAACTTTTTTCTCCTCTGACTGCTGGGGCAATGCTCGCCTTGGACAATCTGGCCAAGATGTCAAGGCCAGGTTTAAAATGTCATTCATTTCCTTCTCTTGTGGCCTTTTTTTTTTTTTTTTTTTAAAGGCCAGAAGGCACCATCCTGCCTTTCTGTATAATCCAGGCAGCCAGCCCCTCCTGGCCATTCCTGTCCAGCCCATGCCTTCAGGCTAAACTAGAGCCAATCTTTAGCCAGTCTTGATCTAAAGAGTCTGAGAGATGGAGAATCTGCCCTGTCCCTTGGGGAACTTCTCCAATGGTTAGCTCCTTGTCCCATTACCCACTTGCTGCCCCCTCCCTGTTTCCAGTCTCCCTACCTCTAGATCTTGTTCTCCCTTTGCTCAATTATCAAGCCCTCCACTATCAACAAACTCCTTCCCGTGTAGGTCCGACCGCCCCTTTTTGACTCAAGCGGCTCGTCAAAGGTGGGGGCCATGCAATTGTTCCAGCTGGGAAGAGAAGTTGACGATAGAATCTGGCACCTTTGATGCAATCTTGTTTATTTGCAAGGGACCAAACAAAGTCCTGTTTCTCTGAACACAGGTGGACCCAAAACATGAGAGCTCGCTTCCTTACCCACAGCAGCACACATCCTGTGGGTGTGTCTGTCTTTCTTTCTGTGCTTCTGTGTGTCTCCCTCTCCATGTGCTGTGCCTCCAAGACACTTACCCCAAAATCTATACTCTGCCAAACTCCCCTTCACCAAAGTCTTTTGAATTCCTGAGTGGCTGTGGTTTGCCGTGGTCTTGGAGAATGCTGTTGTATCTTACACTGAAGCTGAATGAAGGACAGCTGTTAGCTCATCCGTTTCAGGGGGTTTAACCCAACCTAGGGCAGTACTTCTAGCCCGACATCACGTCCTCTCCTCGGTTAATGAAATCGACTGAGCTTCCCCCGCCCTCAGCTGGTCTCGTAGCTCCTCTTTGTTCAGGGACCTGACTCTGATCTCACTTCCACCTGGTTTACGTCAGAGGGGGCACCAGACTGGAGCTGAGCCGAGGCCCATCTCGCCCGGTATCCCAGCTCTGAGGGTGGCCAGCGCCAGGTGCTGCAGAGCAAGGTGTAAGAACCCTGCAGGGGCAGATGGGGGATAAGCTCCCCCCTCCCCGCCACATTAGGAATCTGTCTCATCTCTAATAGTCCGAGATCATCTTATACCCTGAAGTAGGGGGTTCTGTCTCCCTCAGCATGGTTGTAAATCGAGCCACTCCCCCAGGGTATTATTATTGACTGCGTTAGCGTAGCACCTAGGACCAGGACACCCCCTCTCCCCATGCCAAAAATTGAATGTTTTCATTGCTATTAGGTGTATTACGGTAGCACTCGGGCGCCCCAGTCATGGGCCAGATCCCATTGTGCCAGAAGCTGTATGTTTTTATTAGCATTAGTTATGTTACAGTAGCACCCAGGAGCCCAGTCATAATCCAAGACCCCCCCCACTGTGCCAGGTGCTGTACATTTGTTTTGCTATTAGGTGTATTACGGTAACACTCAGGTGCCCTGTCATGGCCCAGGACCGCATTGTGCCCGGTGCTGTATATTTTTATTGCTCTTAGGTGTATTACGGTAGCACCTAGGTGCCCTGTCATGGCCCAGGCCACTGTTGTCAGGTGCTGTACAGATACAGAACTGTCCTACCTCCAGTGACTTCCTGTGGGGTGTTGTCCCAATGCAGAGGGGTGAATCTCAGCCCTGGGGAGGAATTGTGGTGGAGGTGGCCCTTCCTTCCCCCACCCACTGGGGAACCCCCTTCCCACCCCATCTGCTTTGCCCTGCTTTGTCGCTGGGCCGCATGGTACGTATTTTTCCAGCCTCATCCCCCCCCGGCACGGCTTCTATCCCTGCCGTCCCTCGGCCAGTTCTTTCCTGGTGTCGTCTTTGCCTGTCCTCAGAGCCACCCAGCGAATCGACCGATTTATTTGATGTGGCCCCCAAATAACACCCCACCTCTGCAAATGGAAAAGCCGCAAGATAGGAAAAGATAGTGCAAAACCAACACTAGGCCTAGTGCGGCACTCAGACCAGTGGGTCGGCGGCCAGCTTGCTGGGCTTCTCTTCCCGGGTCTGGGCAGGAACGCGCCCTGCTGGTTAGGGAGGGAGCCAGGACTCCTGGGTTCCACTCTCAGGTCTGGCTTGACGTGTGGTCTAGCGGTGAGAGCCACGACTCCTGGGTTCCAGTCCCAGATCTGGGTCGGTGTGTGATCTAACAGAGAGAGCAAGGGGACCAGGACTCCTGGGTTCCTGTCCTAGTTCTAGGAGAGAGTGAAGATCAACAGTTAGCGGAGGGAAGCCAGGACTCCTGGGTTCCATTCTCAGCTGCGTCGCACCCTCCTGGGCAGACGTGACCCCCTGAGCCATGGCGAGGAGGGAGAGGGTGACACAGGAGGTCGGTGGACATTTGAGTGTGACCAGGGGTGTGCGGGAGCGGGACGGGGGTGAGTGGTAAGTGCTGAAGGCTGTGAAATTGAGAAGGGATGAGGGATCAAGCTATCCAGGTATTCGTATGCTCCTACGCTGCCCATCACCATGGCCTCTGAGCCCCTCCCAAGCGCTAATGGATTGCTCCTGCCAACGTCGCCTCAGATTTCCCCAATGCGCTCCAATCCAACGGAGTGTGGCTAGCGGTGAGAGCAAAGCAGCAGGAGCCAGAATGCCTGGGTTCTTTTCCCAGCTCAAGGTAGCTAGATCTAGTGGTTAGAGCAAGCCAGGACTCCTGGGTTCTTCGTAAAGTCTAGGTGAGCAGTGGCATCTAGTGGTTAGAGGAGGGGTGGGGGGGGGGGCTGAGAGCAGGTTTCATGGGTTCTACCCCCAACTTTGGGAAAGGAGTGTGTTGCTTCCCGTCAGTGGTTAGAGCAGGAGGGACCAGGCGCCAGGATCAGGCCTCCAGTAACCTTGTCTCCGTCCAAATCGTTGGACAGCCACTTGTGACGAAAATGAATGTTTACACTTTCCTCTGGGCCAGCGGCCGCCTCGGCTCACACCCCTGCTCGCCAGAGCTTTTGTGGTTTTCAAACAGCTTTGTCCGTTATTTATGCTGTCACAATCACCTTTAAATTAACGCCCCAGGGTTTTTAGTTCCTCTGGCTTCTTGTGAAGTTTGCCTTCTTGTAAATCCATTGGCGGTGGTTAGGATCTGATGTTATGTTACCGGTCTGGTGGATTGGTTTATGGCCCCTGTATCATACGTACAACTTGGTTGGACGTGTTTGTTCTTTTTACTTCTGGTTTGTTTTGTTTTTGTATTAACATTAATTTTGGAAGAGAAAAAAAATTGCCAGCCATAAATAAACAGTGATGTTTTCAGTGACGCTGGACTCCCTCTCTCTCTCGAGCAGGCCCTCATTGGAATAACTGTCCCCAGCACATCTCCTTAGCCAAGCTTTCTCAGATGGGGAAACTGAGGCCCAGGAGAAAGTGGCTGCCCCACAATGAGCTGGTGGTAGCGGTGGGATTAGAACCCAGGAGTTCTGGCTTCCGGCTCAACCCACTAGGCCACTCTCCCTGCCGCAGCCAGAAAGAGAACCCAGGTGTCCTGGTTCTGATACAGCCTTGCTCTAGACCCCACTCTCCTCCCAGAGCCAGGGAGAGAACCCAGGAGTCCTGATTCCCAGCCCCCCACTTAAGTGTCCTTCCTTCATTATGACAGACCAAGGAGCCCCAGAGCCAGGGGCCGCCTCCTGTGAGCAAAAATACACCCATACATAGCCTCCCTGTCCCCACACCCCTCCCCTCTTCTGCTCCCCCTCTCCTCACAACCCATGCCCTTTTCTGCCCCCTCCCCTCCATACGGAACCCCTCCCTTCCCCCATACATATCCTCCCCCTCCCTTCCCCCACGCCCCCTCTCCTGCTCCCCCTCCTGTCACAGCCACTCTCTTTTCTGCCCCCTCCCTACACAAACTTTCCCCTCCCCCATACATATCCTCCCCTCACAACCCCCTCCCTTTTCTGTCCCCTACACAACCCCTCCCTTCCCCATACATATCCTTCCCTTTCCCTGCCCCCACACTCCTCCCCCTCCCTATGTAACCCCTCCCCCACACCCCTCCCCTCTCCTGCTCCCCCTCCCCAGCTGCTCATAGCCCTGACTCACAACCAAGCAGATCAAACCCAGAGCTGGGTGCAGCTGCAGCCGGACAGCCTTTGCGGTGGCTCCCGGGGTGACCCTGGCCTGACACTCTCCCTCTTGCCTTCAGACGGGCTGGAGACATGAAGGGGCTGGAAATGGATGCACAGAACACCCCCCCCACACACACACACACACCCCTGCACTAGATCCCCCCACCCCACCCCTTTCTGGCTCGCTGTATCCCACAGCTGCTACCGGCTGGGCTTGGGAAGGAACAGGGGCTTGGGGTGGGGGGGCATGTTTTCCTTTGGAGCTGGGTTCAAACTGGGGCCAGCCATGGTGCAGCTGGGCTCCAATGAGCTGAATGAGGGACCCTGGACTCCTGGGTTCTATTCCCAGCCTTTGGGGTTACAGCAGGTTGGGGTCTAGTGGTTGGAGCAGGGTGGTCTGGGAGTCAGGACGCCTGGGTTCTATCCCGGGCTCTGGAAAGGGCGTGGGGTCTAGTGGTTGGAGCAGGGCGGTCTGGGTTCTATCCCTGGGTCTGGAAAGGGAGTGGAGTCTAGTGATTGGAGCAGGGCGGTCTGGGAGTCAGGACTCCTGTCTGCTGTCCCTGGCTCTGGAAAAGGAGCAGTGAAATAGCATTCAGGACTCCTGGGTTCCTTTTCCCAGCTCTGGGAAGAGCAGGGGGCCTGTGGTTGCAGGCTGCGGCTGTGGGAGGCAGAAAGCCCAGTGCAGGAGTTGTGACCGTGGCCTGGAGAGGACCCCCGTAGCCCACCAACCTTTCAAAGCGTCTGGATCTTAAACTTTTCCCTTTTACAAATAACTCGCCCCAAGTCCCAGTGCTGGGAACAGAACCCAGGTGCCCGGCAGACCCAGCTCGAATCCGCTCTGCCTTTCAGGCTGGATTTGTCACATAAATGTGTCTCTCTCTAACCATTGTGTGACATTTCCCTTCCAGAGCCGGGGTGGGAGCTCCTGGCGCTTGATTGCCACCTGCCTGCGGCTGCCTGGCAAATAGCTACATCACCCCACTGGTGAAGCATGTATTAACCCCCTCTCCCCTGGCAATTTTTCCTGGAGCTCCAGTTGGAGCAGCTTGGGGTGGGGGGGTGGGGATCTGAGAACCCAGCATTCAAAGCCTGCAGGGGGGATCGGATGGCTGCATAGCCTAGAATTTGTTTGGCGTGGTCCCCAGCAGAAGGAGGTCTCCCCTCACCCACCTCGTCTCTGGCACAGAATCCGTTAGGCCCACTTTTCTTTTTAGAAACGGGTGTATTTAATTAACGGCATTGGGGGAGGGTGGGGGAAGACCCTGTAAAACAGGCTCTGGAGTTTAAAAAAAAATAACCCCAGATCCGGGGTGACCCCCCCACCCACCCCAAGATCTGTTGCCAGCTGGGGCCTGCTGGTGTGCCGCGAGGCGGGGTGGGAAGAAGGCTGCAAGGCGGGCAGGCCGCACGCCAGAGAGCATACCGACCTTTGGGAACTGGATGCAGATGGCAGGAGATAAGTTTGAAGAAATCCAGGCTGAGCTGGAATTCCCCCGAGCCCGCGTGGGGGAGGCCGGCCGGCAGACGGAGACTCTCCAGGGGAGGGCAGCCTGCGTGTTAGCAGGTTTGCGACAGCCTTGGCAGGCCCTTGGCTGGGTCCCACGCTGGGGCAGGTATCCCAGAATGCAGTGCAGCGGGGTGGGGGGCGGGTAGGAAGATTGGTTTAGCAGTTGATAGACGGGGCCGGGGGCATTAAACTCCGGGTTTCAGCAGCTCTGGGTCCAAGTCCCAGCATCCTGTTGGACTTTGGGCAAGTCACTGTCCAGGCTCCGTGACTCAGTTTCCCCATCCATACAATGGGGCAGTGCAGTACAGTGGCTAGGGCACTGGAGGAGGAGGAGGCAGGATACCTGGGTTCTATTCCTGGCTCTGCTGCTGCGGGATAAGTTCCCCCGCAACTGTTCTGTGCCTCAGTTTCCCCGCCTGTAAAACAGACACAATACTTCCCAGGAGTGCTCAGCTACTATGACCTGGAAAAAATACCCAGAATTCTCTGCTCCCTGGCATCATTAGCAGTAAGGGGTGTGTGCGTGTCTGCAGATTTTCCCAGCATGCAGCAGGGTAGGGGCGGAGAAGGGCCCACAGGGAGTGACTCTAGCAGATGGAACCTGCAAGGAGCTGCTTATTTGCACCTAGCTCTGCACTGGAGGAGGGGGCAGGTTATGGGCTAGCCCCCCCCCCCCGCCTCTGAGTCATACCAGCAAGGGGACAACCCTCTCCCAGGGCATGGGGGGGCAGGGAGGGTGTCAAGAACTATGGCAGGGGGTGCAGACCGCATGGATCTACCTCAGGAGAATGGGGCAGATTCAGAGCACGTGAGGCCAGCTAGAGGGGCCCCCATCCAATGCAAAGTGCCCGTGACTCATGCACCCCAGCCCCTGTGGCCCCCCCAGCCCCTCTGCCCCCCTCCAGGCATGTCACACTGTGCGAGCTGCCCAGCCGTCCACTGGGCCCCTCCTGACCCAAGGTACAGATCCTGATTTCAAGTCAGACGGGTAAACGGGCACAGAATGAATCTGGATGTGTTTAACACTGACTCCTACTGTTCAAGAAGCATCAATTGAAATTAACGAATATGCCCAGGGCCTCATTGTTTTGTGGGCACTTCCCGCCCCCCCAAAAAAGGGATGTCATGGATCCATCGCTGATCCCAGGGCTTGGCAGTTGTCATGGCGCTTCTGACGCCTACCAGATGCAGCTGTGGGACTGATTAACTCCCTCCTGCTGGAGTCAGTGGGCAACATGCTCAGGGCCCACTGAGGGCACAAGCAGCCCCGGGCCAAAATTCCCCCTGTCCCGGGGATCTACTCTGGCCAGTGTGGAGCTGGTGTCAGGGCTCCCTGCTTGAGTCGGAACTGGGGGCCTGGCTGGAGTGCTCTGCACTGTGGCTTTTCTCTGCCCCCAGGGGGCAGCGCATAAATTAGAGCAACCCCGAGGCTGCTCTAATATTCACCTCAGGCCAGACCTGGAATATAGGGAGTGCAAAGCAGAGCTCAAAAGCCACCTGCCCCCAAGTGCCGGGCTGGGGAAGCTGGGAATCGGGGCCCCTGAGCACAGCACATGCTCAGCAGCATAATAATAATTCAAGACGCCTCCCTCCAGTACAGCAAGCCCAGCTCAGGTGATCTCCTCCGGGACAAACATCCAGCTTGATCTGACCCCAATGCACAGGGATTCCTTGCGCCGGCAAAGACCCAAACCATATCCATTTGCTGGGAGCCCCTGGGATCTGCATGAACTAAGTTGGATGGCCCTTGGCCTGGTTCCTATTGGACAAGTGTCTGCCCTATCCACCCCAGCTGGCCCTGGTTGGCCCAGGCCAAGGCCAGACGGGACCGTTACATCATCAGTCTGACCTCCAGGCTGTTAAACTTTGCCCAGCTCCCCACATACGGAGCCCGATCATCACTTGCACTGGACTATCCAGTCTGTCTTGCAGCAAGGCGTCTGAAGACAGCCGCTTCCTTTGGCCGTTTGTTCCCGGGGTTAGTCCCCCTGGCTGTGAAAAAGCAGGGCCTTATTTCCAGTTGGAATATGTCCAGCTTCAACTTCCAGCCAGTGATTTCTGTTCTGCCTGTCTCTGCTCAACGCAAGAGCCCCTTTAAAGCCCGGGACGCTCGCCCAGTCGACGCTGTGACCAAGTAACCAGAGCCATATACGCCGTTAAATCAGGTCACCTCTTGATCGTCTTTGTCATAAGCCAGCGGGAGCTCCCTTAAAATCTCTCTCGCGCATGGGGATTTTCTCCCGCTCTTGAATCATTTTTGTGGCTCTTCTCTGCGCCCGCCCCAATTTGCCAACAGGCGTGTTTGAATGCGTCCTCCCCCCGCCCCCACTCCAGAACTGGGCACAGCGTCCCAGGCTCGGTCTCGCCGACACCGCCTCGCTCCTGGTCCAGACAATACTGAGTCCTGCCAGGAGTGCAGGGGACTGGACTAGAGACCTCTCGAGGTCCCTTCCAGTCCTGTGTGTCTATGGACTATTTCTATGCGGCTCCATAGAAGCCGGGTCCTGAGAGCTTGTTACCAGCTGCAGGCCCAGGACAGCAAACGTTTGGCTGGGGGAGCTCTTTGGAAAGCCACCCCCCCACCACCACCAGCATGTGCACTGAGTAGGAGACCTGACGCTCCCATTCATTATGTTTCGACCAGGGCTGAATCTGTGTAGTCTAGGACCCTGGAGAGCCTGGACTATTCAGCTCTGTACAAATACGATCCACCTGCACGCGTGAGCCTCAAACACGCCGCTGGCCTCTTTCACCATCTCCAGCAGCCTCCTCCTGGTCGCCCAGGACGGGGTGGGAGGGGGGCTTTCAGGGTAGGTGGACGCTGCTGGCTGCATCAGAAGGTCCCCGTTATCGGGGCGTTGGCTGGGAGCGTTTGGAGGTTCAGGGCCGGATCCTCAGGGGGTGTAAATCGCCGGTAGTCAGCCAACTTGGAAGGAGCTAGTTTACGCCAGCTGTCTCTCAGGCTGAAGGTCTGTTTCCCTTTAGATCGTTAGCTAGTTCGTGGTGCTTTGAGCGATGAGCTCTGCGCTGGGGTATACTCTCTGGGGCTTCCGTCCCAGGGGAGGTACTAAGGTTAAAATTCAGTCCAGCTGCAGGTCCCTAACTCATTTGTTGTATCTCTGTCTGTCTAGCTGGTTTGGAAGATCCAGGAATAGAACCCAGGAGTCCGGCCCCCCGGTCCCCTGAAGCTCTGCTGGGGGTGGGTTTTATTCCCCTCTCGAGATGGGATGCGCTCTGTCGGGTTCCGGGATCGCCCCGGGGAAAACCATTCCAGAGTCTAAGCGGTGCCCGTCGGTGGAAAGCCAAGCGGCGTCGAAAACGGGACCGGAGCACGGCGGCGACGGGCCGGGGGCAGTTCCCTTTCCGCTGGTGGACGCGCAGAAGGAGCGGATCCAGGAGTCCTGGCGGATCCTGCACGACAATATCGCCCGGGTCGGCATCATCGTCTTTATCAGGTGAGCGAAGCTGCCGGCTCGCTGGCTGTTCGGGCACAGAGGCTGTCTGCGATCCAGACGCCTGGTCCGTGTCATCCCCACTCCCCTCCCTGGTCCCTGTCCTGGAGTCTGGCTTGCTCTGGGGTGCACGGGGATATTGCTGGGGGTGGACAGTTTTTGCCACCAAAGAAAATCCCCCGACTGGTTTGGTTTGTAAGCAGCCGATGGGAGTTTCTTGGTTTAAAAAGTTCCATGTTTCTAGCAAAGCAAAGCCCAAAATGCAAGTGTGTTCAGAGCTGGCGTCTGGTCTAGCTTGCGGGTGTTCAAGGGGAACCCACGGGCCCAGACCCGCAACTGATGTCAGCCGGCACTGCTCCTTTGACTCCGGTGGAGCGTTGGCCCATTCACACCAGCTGCGGGATCTGACCCCAATGGGGCCGTAGCTGTTTACGCTGGCTGCGGATCTGGTCGAGTGACTCCACTGGAACGCTGCTGTGTGGCCATGGGGCCGGTTTGGAGCTAGCCTTCGAGGTCAGCCGCTGATCTGTGAGGAGGAAGTCCAGGGAAACCGACCCCTGCACATGTCTTTGGGTCTTGCTCTTAACGGCAAATTGTTTCTTTGCACCTGTGTTTATTCCTACATTTCACATTTGGGTGGTTAGAATACAGGCACTGTCGGTTTTGATTCCTGGGTTCTTTCCCAGCTCTGGGAGGGGAGCCAGGACTCCTGGGTTCTATCCCAGCTCTGGGAAGGGAGTGGGGTCTAATGATTGGGGGCTGGGAGCCAGGACTCCTGGGTTCTATCCCAGCTCTGGGAGGGGAGCCAGGACTCCTGGGTTCTATCCCAGCTCTGGGAAGGGGGTGGGGTCTAGTGGTTATAGCAGGGGGGGTTGGATGCCAGGACTCCTGGGTCCTATTCCCAGCTTTGGGATGGGAAGGACCGGTGTCTAGTGATTACAGCAGAGGGGGCACTGGGTTCCAGGACTCCTGGGTTCCATACTTAGTTCTGGGAGGGGAGCAGGGTTGAGCATTACCCCAGGGGAGAACAGGACACCTGGGTTCCATTCCCAGTTCCGACACTGACTGACCATGTGACCCTGGGCAATTCTCCCCTCTCCCTGCCTCTGTTTCCCCAGGGGATGTGGCTTGTGGTGCTGAACTCATGCAGGTCTGTAAAGCACTTTTGGATCCTTGGATAGAAGTTGCGAGCAGCAGTTTACGATTGTAATACGCTCAAGCAAATAATTGTCGGTCAGCACACTTGTGGGGCTCTCTCTGAATTAATAACCTTCACGGTTACTGGGGGGCTTCTCATCCCGTGCTCTCAAAGCCCTTCCCGAAGGAAGGGTCAGTATCCTTATTGCCTTCCTAACAGAAGGGAGGAACTGAGGCACAGAGTGGGATCTGCCCAAAGTTAGTGACAGGGTTCAGAACAGAAACCAGGAGTCCTGACTCCCAGGCTCCACCCCCATTGCTCCAGCCACAAGACCAAATACCCTTATAAGACATGGAAAGAGAACCCAAAAATTCTTATGCCTAGCCCTGCTACTCTAACCACTCCTCTCCCAGAAAGAACCCAGGAGTCCTGCCTCCCAGGCCCCTTGGATCTAACCACTAGACCCCACTCCCCTCCCAGAGCGGGGAGAGAACCCAGGAGTCCTGCCTCCTAGTCCCCACCCTGCTCTGGCCCCAGCCCCGATCCGCCCCTATTAGCCTTGTGGGGGCAGAGAATAGCCACAGTGCAGTGGGCTTTGGTCGTACCAGACGGCTTGGCTGGGGGGTGCTGATGCCTGCTCCGGCTTAGCACTTGTGTCTCTCTGACCTGCCGGTAGCAGGGCGCTGAGCTGCGGGGTGGGGAAGAGCAAACTGCTTTGCTCGAGTTCTTGCTGAGGTGGAGAAACTGTCCAGAGATCAGACCCCTTTGGGGTTACTAGGTGGCAACTGACCAGGACCTGCTGATTCGTTTGGCTGGATCAAGCATAGGAGGGGGGAGGCCAGAGGGGACAGCTGGATACTTAGCGCTGGGGAAGTCTGTCCCGCAGCCTGCCAGCCTCCACTCATCTGCAGAGCAGACACAGCCTGGGCGGCTGGGGGGCATGCGCCCACCCTGGCCCTCGTGCCTCAGGGCCAGCCCGTTAAAGGCACTTTCCCCGGGAGTCAGCAAGTTGCCGCAACGTCGCCAGCGCGAAGGCCCCCCAAATCACCAGAGTGGCTTAAACTGCCCCCCCACCCTGCCCCGAGATTTGAAAGGAGAGAACAGACTCTGGGTTCTCCATTGCGGCGTTCCCTAGCTTTTCGCTGCCTCCGTGAGGAACGCACGTCATTTCTGTTTAAAACGAGAGCCAAGGGTCTCCCGAAATCCCCTGCCTCCCGCAGCTGGGACTTTGGGGAAAGACCCCAAATATCATGAGACTCCTGACGAAATCACAAGCGTTGGTGACGCAGATGTTGGCTGAATTCCCTGGAGGGCAGAGAATAGCCACAGCGCAGAGCACCCCAGCTATGTCCCTGATCCACCCCCAGTGAGCCCTGGGGGCAGAGAACAGTCACAGCGCAGGGCTCTCTGGTCACAGGAGGCTGTACACCAGCTCCACACCAGCTGGGGAAGACCCCTGCCATGGGGAGATTCTCAGGGGACCGTTCGGGCTGTCAGAGAGGGACAAAGGGCTCTTGAGCGTGATGGAGAGGCAGGCCAAGAGGAGCTGGGGCAGAGAAACGCGCCTCTCCCAGGCTACGTTCATCCACCAGGAAGGGCGAAGAGGCACCAGCAGGGTTTAACTTTCCCTGGGCAGGCTGATCCGTAACCCCCACCCCTTGGCTGTTTATCTGGGAACTCCGGCCCCGCGTGTGGGGAAGGCTCCTCTCCCATGGCACCAGAGCGCATCCTGTGTTCCATATGGCATCAATTACTCCAATTACCCGGCTGCAGGTCTCCTGGCTAATCCAATAGGGGAAACAGCAAATTGATTGGAAACACGGCAAGCCTGTCCGATCGCATCAGCTGCCTAATGAGGGTCATTAAGGCCTGCTGGGAAATGAAGGCTCCAGTTAGAGCTGGAGCTGGATCTCAGCACCCCTTAACTTTGGCCTCATAGATAGATTCATTGGCCCCTTATAGATTCATTAGGAGGAGGCTGCTTCTGCTGCACTGGTGGGCCACGAAGAAGGCGATCTTCTCCTTGGTGTTGCCTGGCTTGATGACGTACTAGGTGTCCAGCAGCACCCGGCCCTCCTCCCTCTGGCTGGGGCTGGGGGAGACCACATTGCACTGCGCAGACCCCGGCTGAGATCAGGGCCCCGTTGCGCCAGGTGCTGCCCAGACCCCAACCGAGATCTGGGCTTCATCGTGCCAGGCGCTGCCCAGACCCCAGCCGAGATCAGGGCCCCGTCGTGCCGGGTGCTGCCCTAAAGAGCTCACAATCTAAATCCCCAAAAGTTGGGAGGGGAAACTGAGGCACGGAGATGGAAAAGGACTGGCCCCCAGTCACCCAACAGATCAGTGGCAAAGCCAGGAATAGAAGCCAGTTGTCCTGTGCCCCCGGCTAGTGCTCTATCGCAATCCCTAGTAAGACAGGATGCACCTGGCAGGCAGGATTGTAGGGGAGAGCCCTTCCCACAGCATGCACGGGGCCAGCGTTATGGGTAAAAGGCCTGTGTTTGCCTGACAACCGCATGGCTTATGAACCCTGACATCCCAGTCCTCTGCTCTCGCCGGCCAGTGGCTCAAAGAACTCAGCAGCCGAAGGATTTCAGCCCCTTTTCTTCATGGCCTCAGGTGCACTTCTTTCCAAGTCACTGGTTCCGCGCCCTAGCTCGCCCCATCCAGCAGGATCTCAGAGGACTTTACAACGGAGCTCAGTGGCATTATCCCCATTGGACAGGTGGGGACACTGAGTCACGAGGCAGGGGAAGGGTCTCCCTAGCCCCAGTCTGATGCTCAATCCACGAGGCCACACTGATTTCTGTTCTACTCCCAGCAGGTCTCACTCCCCAGGCCTTGGCATCTCAGGCCAGCCTCCTTCCACCCCTCCTTGCTCCTCTAGCCTTCCCCGGCCTTCTCCCCCACAGGGCTGCATTCCCAGGCTAACCGTGCTTGGTCCTAGCTACTGCCCGAACTCAGGCAGACCTGGCTCTGCATGCTCACCTTCCCCCAAGCGCCCCTCCTCCCCTCCACCTGGAGAGGTGGGCTGGGGTTGGCACAGGACGCAGCTGGCTCCCCTGCTTAAAGGGCCAGGCCCCCCCGGGGTGGGATTCTGAAGTGTGACGAAGCAGGAGCCCTGACACGACAACCGCCTTTCGCTCCGTCTTAGCAACCGGATTCTGCATCAACGCAGCAGCCCCGCCCCCCCCACACCTCCAGCCCCATTGCATCGCCAGCAATAAACCACAGCGCAATCAGCTGTGCAGAAAGGGCACCGCCCAGGCGATCACCCACTTCCGTGGCACCCCCAGGCTCAGCTGCCCTCACAAATAAACTAAAGTGTAGGCCGTTGGTCCACCAGCTGGTGCATCAGGACTGTACTTCCCACCACTGGACTGAATCGGTCAAACTATGTGTCATAAACCCCTCTACTGCTCCAAGTCAGTGAGGATTTTCCACGTCTGGGCTTGTGGAGCATGCAGAGCCGAGTTCTATAGCCCAGCACCTCTCTGCCGTTTTAGGGACTTGCCACATCTCGCAGAGGCCAAGGAGTTAGCCCCAGGCGAGGAATTGCCCGTGATTTCCTTTCACTGAACTTGCTCAGAGCATAATCACAGACCATTAGACTGGGCATGGCATAGGGGGCCTTAAATCCAGGCGTCTCAAGGCACTTCACAAACAGTGGAAGGAAATCTCACAGACCCCAGGACGTGACCACTAGCCTGCTTTTACTGATGGGGAAACTGAGGCACAGATTGGTGAAAGAGCTTGCCCACGGTCACACAGCGAGCCTAGGGCACAGATGGGGAGAGGACCCAGGAGTCCTGACACTCACAGGGAGTCCAGGCCACAGCTGGGGATGGGACCCAGGAGTCCTGATGCTCAGTGAATGAGTCTGGGGCACAGCTGCGGCCTGGACCCAGGAGCCCTAATGTTTACAGGGAGTCCGGGCCACAGCTGGGGTGGGGACCCAGGAGTCCGGTCCTTTACACTAGATGACGGTTCCATGCACAGCAAATCCACTTCCAAACATCAGAAACCCGATCTGAACCTTTCCCTTGAATTTTCAGAGTGCTGTTTTTATTTATTGGATTTTTGGAGGGTTACGAAAGTTTGATCATTGATTTATGCACTGCAATGGGCCATGGTGGCTGCCAGGGGAGAATGCCCCTTACCGAGCCCTCCACCTTGCTCCCTGCAGGACAGTGCCCCCTGGTGCCACACCAGGGCAGTGTAGTCAGCACGAACTGTGTGGGGAGAGTGCCCCCAACTGAGCCCCCTCAGCCCCCCGCTTCTCAGAGCACAGCGCCCCATAACATCAAGCATCACTTCTTCTGAGGTTCTGAAGGAAGTGGGAGGAAGGCAGACTGCTTGAAAATCCCCAGGGAAAGATAAAAGGGGTAATATAAAATTAGGGGTGGTGTCATGGTGGGGGTCCACTTCAGACCACCAAATCAGGAAGAGATGGGGGATTTCTAGGACAAATAACAGAAATATCCAAAAGACAAGACCTGGTCGTAATGGGGGACTTTAATTATCCAGGCATCTGTTGGAAAAGAAACACGGCCAAACCCAACATTTCCAATCTGTTCTTGGGGCCCTGATCTCGGTCACTGGAAGGAACCCCTTTCCGACTTGAGTCTGACCAGCAAGGAGGAATTGGTAGCGAATCTGAAGGTGGAAGGCGATTTGGGTGAAAGTGATCATGAAATGAGAGATTTCCTGATTCAAAGGAAAGGAAGAAGTGGAAGAAGCAGAATGGACTTTGAAAAAGCAGGTTTCAGAGGGGCAGCCGTGTTACTCTGTATCAGCAAAAGCAACGAGGAGTCCTTGTGGCACCTTAGAGACTAACACATTGATTTGGGCATAAGCTTTCGTGGGCTACAACCCACTTCATCAGATGCATGGCCTACTGTATTTTCCACTCCATGCATCTGATGAAGTGAGTTATAGCCCACAAAAGCTTATGCCCAAATAAATGTGTTAGTCTTTAAGGTGCCACAAGGACTCCTCGTTGTTTTTGAAAAAGCAGACTTTAACAAACGCAGAGAGCGAGTAGGTAATGTCCCGCGGGGAGAACATTAAGGGACAAAGGAATTCCAGTGAGCTGGCGGTCTCTGAAGGAAACAATATTAAAGGCATAACTGCCAACCATCCTAATGGGAAGGAAAGATAAGAATAAGGAGAGGCCAATATGGCTCTTTGATGTCCTGAAAATCAAAGAGGAAGCCTGGAAAAAGTGGACACATGGATGAATTCATTGCTAAGCAGAACAGCAGAATAGGGACAAACATGCAGGGAACAAATCGGAAGGGCAACGAAATGAGTTAAACCTTGCAAGGGACACGAAAGGCCATAAGAAGAGGTTGTTTAAATACATTAAGAGGAAGAAGAAGGCAAGTGTAGGTGCTTTACTTAGCAGGGAAGGCGGCCAAGGTGTTTAATGCCTATTTTGCTTCAGTCTTCACTAATGGTGGCCAGAGACTCTACATGATTAATATTACCAACTAGGGGAAGGAACGCAAGCCACACTAGGGAAAGAACTGGTTAAGGACTATTTAAAGAAGTTGGATGTATTCAAGCCTCTGATGAAATTCACCGGAGGGGACTTAAGGGACTATCTGAAGCAATCTCAGAACTATTAGTGATTATCTTTGAGAACTTCTGGTGGACGGGAGTCCCAGAGGACTGGAGAAGGGCAAACAGAGTACTAAAAAAGGGGTCCAAATAGGACCAGGGGAATTACAGACCAGCCAGCCGAACTCTGATACTCAGAAAGATACTGGAGCAAATTATTAAAAAATCAGTTCATAAGCACCTAGAGGATAATGGGGTGATAAGGAATAACCAGCCTGGCTTTGTCAAAAACAAATCATCCCAAAACAACCTAATTTCCTTCTTTGACCGGGTTGCTGGCCAAGTGGATGAGGGGGAAGCGGTAGACGGGATATAGCTTGATTTAACTAAGGCTATTGACACAGTCCCACATGATGGTGTCATAAGCAAATTAGGAAAATGTGGCCTAGATGAAATCACTGTATGGTGGTCGCACAACTGATTGAAAGGCCAAACTCAAAGAGGAGTTATCAATGGTTCACTGTCAGATTGGGAGGGCGTATGTAGTGGGGTCCTGCAGGGGTCAGTCCTGGGCCCAGTACCGGTCAATGTTTTCCTCAATGACTTGGATAATGGAGTGGAGAGTGCGCTTATAAAATCTGTGGATGCAACTGACCTGGGAGGGGTTGTTAGCATTGTGGAGGGCAGGATTAGAGTTCAAAACTACCAGGATAAATTGGAGAATTGGTCTGAAATGAACATGATGAAATTCAATAAAGACAAGTGCAAAGTACGTCACTTAGGAAGGAAAAATCAAATGCAAAATGGGGAACAACCGGTTAGGGGGTTGTACTGCCGAAAAGGATCTGGTCGTTCGAGTAGATCACAAACTGAATATGAGTCAACAATGTGATGCAGTTGCAAAAAAGGCAAGTAACATTCTGGGTGTGTTATCAGGAGTGTCGTATGTAAAACACGGAGGTCATTGTCCTGCTCTACTCGGCACTGGGAAGGCCTCAGCTGGAGCGCAGTGTCCAGTTCTGGGCGCCACGCTTTAGGAGAGACGTGGGCAAACTGGAGAGATCCCAGAGGAGAGCCACAAAAAGAATCCAAGGTTTAGCAAACCTGCCCTAGGAGGAGAGGTTAAAAGAAGTGGGTAGGTTTAGTCTGGAGCAAAGCAGACTGAGGGGGGGCCTGAGAACAGTCGTCTGATACGTTACGCGTGTTGTAAAGAGGACGAGGATCAGCTGTTCTCCATGTCTGCTGAAGGCAGGACAAGAAGCAATGGGTGTAATCTACCGCAAGGGACATTTAGTTGAGATATTAGGAGCAACTCTCTAACTCTCCGGGGAGTGACGCTCCGGAGCAGGCTCCCAAAGGAGGTCGTGGGATCCCCGTCACTGGAGCTTTTTCAGAACTGGATGGACAAACCCCGGTCGGGGCTGGTCTAGGTTTACTTGGTCCGGCCCCAGCACAGGAGGCTGGACCTGACGACCTCCGGAGGTCCCTTCCTGCCGGACATTTCTCTGATACTGATCAGTCCAGACCCTGCTTAGCCTGCAAAAGCCAACAAGCCTTGCAGTCGGTGGCACCACTGGCTGGAATTTGCTGCTGCCCTCCACTGGGCACAAGTGCGCTGAACCTGGTCTCCTCCCCCTCCGTGCCGCATGGGGCGAGGGGCTGACAGATGGCTCTCCCCAGAGCTCCCCTGTGCAGAACAATCACTCTCCCAAGAGCACTATATTTAGCATGGATGCTTGCAGAGCGTCCACCCAAGCTGTTCGTTCAGAGCGTTAGCCCAGCTGAACATTTGTTTCTCTTGGGCTCCGCAAAAGACAGGAGACTTCTTATCCAGTCTGTCTACTTTAGGGTTAGTGAATTATGGTCGCACCCACAGGCTGCACCTGAGATCGGGGCCCCGTCGGGCCGGGCGCTGCCCAGACACGCAGTTCCCGAGATCAGGGCCCCGTTGGGCCGGGCGCTGCCCAGACACACAGTGACCGAGATTGGGGCCCCGTCGCGCCGGGCGCTGCCCAGTCACACAGTGACCGAGATCGGGGCCCCCATCGGGCCAGACGCTGCCCAGACACACAGTGACCGAGATCGGGGCCCCATCGCGCCGGGCGCTGCCCAGACACACAGTGACCGAGATTGGGGCCCCGTCGGGCCGGGCGCTGCCCAGTCACACAGTGACCGAGATCGGGGCCCCCGTCGGGCCAGACGCTGCCCAGACACACAGTGACCGAGATCGGGGCCCCATCGCGCCGGGCGCTGCCCAGACACACAGTGACCGAGATCGGGGCCCCCGTCGGGCCAGACGCTGCCCAGACACGCAGTGACCAAGATCGGGGCCCCATCGGGCCGGGCGCCGCCCAGACACACAGTGACGGAGATCGGGGCCCCGTCGGGCCTGGCGCTGCCCAGACACACAGTGACCGAGATTGGGGCCCCGTCGCGCCGGGCGCTGCCCAGACACAGAGTGACCAAGATCGGGGCCCCGTCGGGCCGGGCGCTGCCCAGACACACAGTGACTGAGATCGGGGGCCCCCATCGGGCCGGGCGCTGCCCAGACACACAGTGACTGAGATCGGGGCCCCGTTGGGCCAGGCGCTGCCCAGACACACAGTGACTGAGATCGGGGCCCCGTCGGGCCGGGCGCTGCCCAGACACACAGTGACCGAGATCGGGGCCCCGTCGCGCCGGGCGCTGCCCAGACACGCAGTGACCGAGATCAGGGCCCCATCGTGCCAGGTGCTGCCCACACAAACACACAGTAACTGAGGTCTGGGCACTGCCTGGCACAGTGGGGCCCCGGCCTTGCTTGGCACCTCTAGACATGACAGTAATGGGTGATGAATGATAAAAGGGAATTCCAGAATCTCACCAAACCCTGTGAAAAGGTGTGTGGTCTGAACCCTGAGAATTGGCCCAGGAGCCAGGACTCCTGGGTTCCACTCCTGGCTCTGGGAGGGGAGTGGGGTCTAGTGGTTACAGCAGGGGGGCTGGGAGCCAGGACTCCTGGGTTCCACTCCTGGCTCTGTGGAGGGGGGGGGGAAGTGGGGTCCAGTGGTTGGGGGGGGGCAGGGAGCCAGGACTCCTGGGTTCCACTCCTGGAAGGGGAGGGCTGCTCTGCCAGTTACAGAGGGGCACTGAGTCAGGATTCCTGGGTTCTCTCCTGGTCCCTACTGAGGTCAAGTCACTTCCCATGTTGCCGTCTACACAGGCAGGTGGACGGCTCCCTCCATTGCAATGTGCTGTGGGGCGGGGAGGGGCAGTATACGCGGCAGAGTGTTGTTTTGGCACGACCCCTAGGGGTCGCGCCCGTGCACTTCGCCCAGCTGCCCTGTGGTCCAAAAAGACCCAGTTAAACGGCTAGCGCCCGATCCCCCTAAGTCTGCCTCCCCTCCCCCGCTCAGGTTATTCGAGACCCACCCCGAGTGCAAAGATGTCTTCTTCCTCTTCCGGGACATCGAGGACCTGCAGCAGCTCAAGATGAACAAGGAGCTGCGAGCCCATGGCCTGAGGTGGGTCCCTGGGGGGGGGTGCCGTGGAACCCGCTACCACGCCAGGCCTGAGCTCCTGGGTCCATGAGGGCGCGGCACGGCCCTTGAGTCACAAGGCTAATGCAAGTGGCTGAGTGACAGGAATCAGGACTCCTGGGTTCTATTCCAGGATCGCCGAGGGGAGGAAAGTGGGATCTAGTGGTTAGAGCAGGAGAGAGGCTGGGAACCAGGACTCCTGGGTTTGTTCCTGGATCTGGGTGGGGGAGAAGCATCTCATCTCCCCATGCTGGCTAACATGGGAAGGGGAGCTGCTCCCCAAAACGAGGGTGGGCTCTCCCACCAGACCCGGCTTTGAAAGGTAAAGTAATCATGCTATGGAAATGGGAGTGGTCCGAGACGGGGAGGGTCAGGGCTGGAGTCAGTCCCATAAGGAGTACCCAACCATGGTATGGGGTGGTGGGCATGGGAAGAAGGTTGGAGAGGAGCTGGGGGAGCTTTGGGGGGCTGGGAGCAGAACTGTGGGGGCTTGGGGGAGATTTGGGGGGGGTTGGGAGGGGGAGCTGGTTAGTCAGTTAATTTGCTAGGCCGATATTATTATTGTCTGAAGAACAAGGCCCTGCGTCTGCAGACCAGCCCTTGTTAGCCTATGGAACTGCCTGCCAAAGAACGTTCCTAAGCTGGGTCGACTCTGGGGAAGCTGGACCTGTGCCAGGGGCTTGCTTTACAGCGGTGCTGAGCACTCACAACTCACTGTGCAGCCAGTGGGACCTGCCAAGGCTTGGGGCCTCTGGACATGGGGCCTGAGGGTTCTCCATGTTCATGCACCAGGGCATTGGTGCTGGAGGGGGTCAGGAAGGAATTTCTCCCGGTGCAAGATGGGCTCCCACCTGAAGCAGCCAGCTTTGGCAGGCTAGAAGGCTGGATGTTGGCAGCGTATGGCACATCTCCCGCCTACCGCTCTGCCCCGTGGGAAGCAGGGACTAGCCACAGTCCAGTGCGATGCAGCCACGCCCCCCGATCCAATGCTTGATTCTCCCCCACCCCAGGGTGATGTCCTTCATCGAGAAAAGCGTGGCCCGGCTGGACCAAGAGGACAAGCTGGAACAGCTGGCCTTTGAGCTTGGCAGGAGTCACTATAGATACAATGCCCCTCCCAAGTACTATGAGGTGAGCACCCCAGGGACCCGGCTGCAGGGGAGGGGGTGGACCTCCCCATTCTGCGGGGGTCGGGGAGCTCCTGTGGGATCTGCTGACCCCCATGGTGTTTGGAACCAGGGTCTGTGCAGGAGGGTATCCCAGAGTGCATTGCACCATGGTGGCAGGCTGGGAGCGATTTTTCCCAGCACCTTCCCGTACAAAGCAATTATCCCAGCATGCACTGGTACACAGTGCGTTTTTCCCAGCATACATGAGTAGAAATATCCTTTTTCCCAGCATGCACTTGTGCAAACGGCTCTTTTCCCCCCAGCATGCTCCAGTATGAACCGCTTTTCCCATAGTTCACGAGGACGAACTGCTTTTCCCAGCATACTCCAGTACAAACCACTTTCCCCCCACAGTTCACCAGTTGGAACTGATTTCCCCAGCATGCATTGGTACCCACTGCTTTTTTCCCCGCCACCATGCTCCAGGGCAAATGGCGTTTCCCACCATTCACCAGGACGAACCAATTTTCCCAATCCCAGGATACCCTGGTGCGAACTGATTTCCCCACAATCCGCTGGTGCAAACTGCTTTTCCCAGCACATCCCAGTGTGAACTGCTTCCGCCTTCTCCCCCAATTCGCCACTATGGACTGCTTTCCCCTGCATGCACGGCTGCAAACACAGCTGTGCAGCGTGATCGGTCCACCAGCTGGCTGGGCCGGGAGAGATCTGTGTTCTCGGCAGCGCCCAGCCACGTCCGGACCGGTCTGTATTTGCCACAGGTCCATCTGTAGCCCGGGCAGGGAAGGGCTGGGGCTGGCGCCTCCCTCTGACCCTGCCTTGGCTCTCTGTTTCCAGTACGTGGGCATCCAGTTCATCAGCACGGTGCAGCCCATCCTCAAGGAGCGCTGGACGCCGGAAGTGGAGGAGGCCTGGCAGGTAGGGAGCAGCTCCGCAGCTGGCCGTCTCCCGTGCTGCTGCTGGCAGAGCTCCCGTACACGCCTGGGTGGGCTGGACCCCTTCATCCTTCCCCGATCCCTTTCTGTGGGGCTCCCGCCGTCAGCTGCAGCGGGATGGGAGCTAGACGAGGCCTCTTTGGGGCTTATGGGGGGGGCTTGGCCCTCCTGGTTGGTCTAGTAATGGGTTTGGAGCCCGATTCTCAGCAACACTCAGGCTCTTCTGGCTGCATCCAGGGGCCTTGATGTGGATTGAAATAGTCCACCCCGTACAGGCCTCCCCAGGGCCCACAAGGGGCAGATCGGGGGCGTGGCCGGAGTGCCCTGCGCTGTGGCTATTCGCTGCCCCCCAGGGCCCGGAGGGGGCGGATCAGGGGTGTGGCTGGAGTGCACTGCACTGTGGCTATTCGCTGCCCCCCAGGACCCAGGGGGGACTGAGCATGACTTAGAGCAGCCCTCAAGTTGCTCTAACTGGGGACTGGGCTAGCCCCTGCAGGGTGTATTCAGGGAGTGCAAAGGGGGCGAGGTTCGGCCCCCTCGCGTGTACGTTTTACAATACAGATCACGCAGACAGACTGTCCTGCTCAGCCCCTGCAGCCTTGGGCTGGAGCGTGCTAAGTGCAGACGGAATCTTTGGAGAATTTAGTTGCCAAACTCTAACCAGTCTCTACTGAGCATGTGCAAACTGAGATTCCCCCCTACCTCCCCCAAAGGCTTCTAACTTAGCCAGATTTGAGTGGGATGTCACAAGGAGGGCAAAAGGCACCTCCCTGGCCCCAAGGTGACCATGCCCGAACCAGCCGCCCTGCCAGGCCTGCTTCACCCCTTGTGCGTTCTCTCTCCCCTCCCCTGGCAGAGTCTGTTCAAGTACCTGACGGCCGCGATGAAACGGGGGTACTACAAGGAAGAGGAGAAATCGGGCAGCATCCAATCCCTGGCCTTGAGGAAACCCGGGACTGGATCCATCCTGAACAGAATATAGGATCGAGAGCGGGCGGTGCCGCGGTTGGCTTGGCTTGCTGTGATATTCCCATAGGATCTCTCCATCCCCCCTGTGCACAAGGAACTGCCCTTGCTTGTGACTTTCACTGGCTGTGATTCCAGCTGACCGGAGCACAGAAGCTGGATTTTTGCTGCTGGTCAGAGGCCCCATCTGTGCAGCCGGGGTCCCCATGGGGTCGCTGCAGCAGGTAGAGGCAGTAAACTATCGCTGAACCCCCTCTACTTTGGGCATAGGCAGTTCTGGGTGGGCTTCCTGGAAGAGAAAAGAGGCTGAGAACAGGAGTGGGCTTTAGAGACTGGCGTGAGGGCCTTGATTTCAATATATGGACTGTTATCCATCCGGCCCATCTAGCAGCGGCGGGGAAGGAGTTAAACATCCCCCGCGTGTGCAGCGCGGCGGTGTTAAAGGTGACTCGCAAAGGGAAATGAAATTGGGGTGTGGGCCCTCCCCCCGTTCTGCTTCTTTCCAATGGATCAAGACACCCAGAGAAATTAAACTTGGTCCGCCCCAGCCTTCTTGCGAGCTGGTAACAGTCTGCTACCGCTGCCAGCTCCGGGAGCGACTCTGTTAGCTTGAGTGGTGGAGGCCCGTGCTAGGCATAAGACCAGTGAGACGAGGTAGAGACAGCTGTACAAGGGGAGTACAAGGAAAGAATGAGACAATCTGGTCAGGTTCAAACCTGGTTGATGGCCCTGTGCTGGGTGCCGGTATAAAACTGATGCTGGAGGAGGGTCGTGAAATCACGTGGACCTCAGAGACGGGGGCAATAGGACAGAAGTAGCCTTACCTTGTGGTTAAAGCATTGGTGGGGGATGCAGGAGATCAAGGGTCACTCCCCACCTCCGCTACAGCTTCCCTGTGTGACCTTTGGCAAGTTACATCATCTTTCTAGGCCTGGGTCCCCCTCGATCTGTACAATAACTGTGCCTTTGTCCAGTTAGACTGGAAGCTGTCTGGAGCAGGGGCAGTCTCCCAGGGGGCCCTGATCTCAGTTTGTAGTGGCAATAAAGCGAGCTTTTACAGGAGAAATGTTGACCTGGCAACCTACCCTGCAGGACTCGATGGAGAACTAGCCCTGGGGCTGGTCTAGGCGCAAAAATGGCACCAATTTAACTAAACCCCCCGCCCCCAAAATTCAAAGCCAACTTAGTTAAATGAGTGCAAACCCACCTCAGTGATTATTTATTATTTCATAGAATCATAGAATATCAGGGTTGGAAGGGACCTCAGGAGGTATCTAGTCCAACCCCCTGCTCAAAGCAGGACCAATCCCCAATTTTTGCCCCCAATCCCTAAATGGCCCCCTCAAGGATTGAACTCACAACCCTGGGTTTAGCAGACCAATGCTCAAACCACTGAGCTATCCCTCCCTCCATTTGTACTATGGAAGGCCCTAGGAGCCCTAGCCATGGACCAGGCCCCCACTGTGCCAGGCGCTGTACATCTTTATTGCTATTGCATGTATTACGGTCGCGCCTTGGAGCCCCAGTTAATTGGGTTCCCCGGGGTATTATGGGCTTACCCTCCCTTTTTCGCCGTCATCCCTCCAACTCTCTTGCGATGCCCTTAAATAAAGCAGCAACTTCCGTGTTTGCGGGCAGACGTTTTGATTTCTGCCCCTGCCATCTGAGAGCAACTCCTGTCAGTTTCTCACGGCAGCATCCAGGGCTGGTGCTAATTCTCCTGCTTTGGGCCAGGTTCTTCCCTTCTGCCAGCGATCATCCTTGATTAACAACCCCCGCCCCCCACATCTGTCCTGGCCTCTAGGCCACCGCCAAGCAAGCAATATTCAGCTCCTGCTTTTTGCCCAGCCTCGGCCACGTGGCCACGTCTCCCCTCGTCCTGCGATGAAACCTGGAACGTTCTGCAGTTTTGATGCCTTGTGCGCCCGCCTTCCCAGCGTTTCCCTCCTGCTTTCTGAGCTGGTGACAAACTTCTGGAGGTTTGATTGCCGGGAAAACGGCTTCTCTGCCCAAATCTCATTTGCAAGGCAATAGCCGATGGAATGGTTGCTGCTAATCCTCGTTTTCTGCAGGAAGCGCCTCGATTTCCCCCTCAGGCGTGCTCCTTGCAGTTTGCCTCATCCCTGGTTTTGCAAATTGCGAGGGAAAATACGTCCACTCAGGGGCCTGAAGGCTGGGAATGGGCTGCGTCACTTCCCTGCATCACAAGAGAGCGTGCACGCTGGCCGAGTGGCTGGAAGCTCCCTTGGACTCTCGCCAAGGTTTTACAGGGAGGTTGCAGGGGAGCCAGAAAAGGGATGCAGGATTCCCATATCCTAGGGTCATGCCTTAACCTAACCTCTAGAGGGTGCCGGAAGGAAGGGGAGGGGGGGAAGGGTAGAGCATGGCTCCAGCCCATAATACTCTGGGCAACCTAGTTAACCCTATCACGACCGCTTTGCTACAGCGTAAGCGTATTTATACTGAAGTAGCTGGGTCCACGCTGATCCACTTGAATTGGCTCGGGATCGCTAAAGCAGGCCGCCTTTCTCTACAGACCAGGCCTGAGACAGACAGAAGAGGGCACAGATCCAGTCTTGTCTATTCCTGGGCAGGTCGCCTTTCAGCGCTCCCTCTGGTCTGCACCAGGGCCTTTCTTTCTTTCTTTCTTTCTTTTTTTCTGCTGCTGTCTTGCGGACCTGGGTTCTCCATGGCCCCCAAACAGCGGCTTTCTCAACAGCCGTCGCAGGGATCGCGAAAAAAGTTGAGGGCTGAAGCATTCAGCGTGTCGGGACACTCCGTGCTGAGCTCCCAAATCTTCCAAAAGGGGCTGCTGATTTTGAATGACTGGGGGCACGGCCCAGGACTCCTGGGTTCTAGTCCCAGCTCTGGGAGGAAGTGTCATGCAGCGGTTAGAGCCGGGGGATTGGGTGTCAGGACTCCTGGGTTCTAGTCCCAGCTCTGGGAGGGAGTGTGATGTAGTGGTTAGAGTGGGGGAAGCTGCAGGGTGGGGCTTCTGGGTGCTATTTTTGGCTATGGGAGAGGAGTGGTGCCTAGTAGTTAAAGGACGGGGGAATGGGTGTCAGGAATCCTGGGTTCTGTTCCTGGCTCTGGGAAGAAGGAAGTAATCTAGTGGTTAAAGCAGGGGAATTTATAGATTCCAAGGCCAAAAGTGCCCATTGTGATCATCTAGTCTGACCTTTATAACACAGGGCAGAGAATGGCCCCAAAACGCTTCCCAGAGCAGAGCAAAACATCCCAGCTTGATTTTAAACGTGCCCGTGCCGGAGAATCCACCAGGCTCCAGTGAGTAATTACTCTCACCGCTAACATTGGGCAGCCTGGACTCCTGGGTCCCATGCTGGGTTGGTTAAAGCCAAGGGGAGCTGAGAGTGCTTAAGGCTTCTGAAAATCTAGCCCAGGTTGGGCACCCAAAATGAGTGGCCAGGTTTACTAAACTGTCGGGTGGATTCTAGGCGCCTAATCCCCTGTGTTAGCCCCGTGACTGCTGTCCCGATGATCCGAGCCTTCTTCCTATACACACCCCTCAGCTGCGTAGCTCTGCCTACAGTGACATGACACGGTTAAATAAACCCACAGCGCAGATCTTGGTGTACGGATAATTTTTTGCTTTGACATGAAGGTCATTTTAAAAACAAACAAACCCAATACACTCTTAAAACCAGGCTGATAGCAGGGGACTGGGGCACTGCCTGCAGCCCGGCCTCCCTGGTGCGGGGAGCTGGCTGGCTTGGGGGCGTTAGGGAATGGGGCACGGGGCCTTTCCCCTCTAGGGGGCACTGGTTCCCACCTGGCCCCAAGGGCAGGGGGGACTGGCTGGCTCAGGAGGTTGAGGAATGGCGCATGGGGCCTTTCCCCTTTAGGGGGTACTGGCTCCGGCCTGGCTGGCTTGGGGAGTGGGACACGGGGCTTTGCACCTCGATCCCAGCTCCAGTGGGGCAGCGACCAAGAACGTGGCAGCTGCTTGACGCCCCGCGGCGTGGCTCCTGCCGAAGGAGGCGTCTCTGCAAACCACCACTGCCCTGGGACTGGCTGCCCCGTGGCCCTGAAAGCGGCATGGTCCCCCCAGGATGGAGGGAGGAGGTGTCATGAGAAGGGGGGATCATATTGCAGCTCTTCTGTTACCTACCATGTGGCTCTCTGCCCCCCTCTAGTGACCAGACTCTGCCATACCCTTCAGGTTGCTGGCGTTGCCTCTGGCTCTGCCTGCCTGGAGGTCAAAGGTTCAATCCCCAGTGCTGGGAATTCACCCCCGACCCCCCCAGCCCATCGGGTTGCATGGGGATGAGCAGACATCCAACTACCACCCTCAACGACCATCAGGTGGCAAAACTGTGATTCCCCCTTGGCTTGTTCTACGGAGCGTATAGCGTGGGGAAAGTGCCCTCTGGGTGGTGGCTGGGCATGGGGGGTGAGCTGGGTTCCCGGCCCAGCTCTGCGAGGGTGAGCTGTTTGAATGGGCTTGTGTCACCCAGGGGTGCATGGGGCAGGTCCCCTGCTGTGCCAATTCCCCCATGAGGTGCGTTGATACAGTCCCCTAACTACGGCGCTGTCAGCTCTGGAGGTCCCCGGTTCGGTTCCCGGTGCTGCAGCCGTCACGCTGGGCTATCACTGTTCGTCCAGGCACCTCCTCGGCCGCCGAGCAAAACACTCTTGTGCTCTCTTGCTGCAGCCCCAGTTAGTGCCGTTTGTCGGGCTGTTGCTTCGGGACTGTTGCCATTATTTGGTATGAGGTGGCCTGCCTAGGAGCCTGAGTCGTGGCCCAGGCCCCATTGTGCCAGGTGCTGTACATTTGTACTGCTATTAGGAGTATTAGGGTAGCATCTAGGCACAGACCAGGATATCGTTGTGCTAGGCGCTGTACATTTTTATTGCTGTTAGGTGTATTACGGGACGGACACAGAACCGAGCTGGTCCCTGCCCCAAGCTGCGAGCGTGGCACTCCCCCCTCGGGGAGCCAAGTCTGCCGTGGCTGCTGAGCCTGGCCTCTCGTGCGGCTGTCGCCTGTCTGGTGAAGAGGCAGCAGGATGGCAGCTGGAGGAGCTCGGCTGCCGACCCTGGCCACAGCTGCACATAGGTTGGTGTAACTTACATTGCTCAGGGGGAGCCGTGTTAGTCTGTATCCACAAAAACGACGAGGAGTCCGGTGGCACCTTAAAGACGAACGGATTTATTTGAGCATAAGCTTTCGTGGGTAAAAAACCCCACTTCTTCAGATACAAGCATAAATAGATATATATTTATATGTATATAAATCTATAGATTTGTAAGGTAACTCCCTTCTCTTCATGTGCCAATATATATTTATGCCTGTGTCTGTAATTTTCACTCCATGCATCTGAAGAAGTGGGTTTTTTACCCACGAAAGCTTATGCCCAAATCAATAGGTTTCTCTTTTAAGGTGCCACCAGACTCCTCGTTACTGTTGCTCAGGGGTGTGGATTATTCAGCAACGTAAGTCATTCCGAAGTAAGCGCTAGTGTAGACGGGGCCTTCGTGTCTGGCTGTACTGCGTCGTAAACCCTGCGCCTGGGGACTCGGTGGGTCTCCTGAGCAGCCACCTGCACTGTCAACCTGGGCTTACAATTGCTGGACCCGGGTCTCCCAGCCGTGCTCACGCGTCCATGAGCTGCTGACTTGGGCCTGTGGCGTGAGGTGCAGCCACACTGCAAAAGGACGGGGTTTGGACCCAAGTCTCCGAAGGCCCTAGGAGGACCCTGCTCCTGAAGTGCTCGATGATCGCAGCCAGGCTGATCTGTGTGTGGATGGGGGGGGGGGAGCTTGGGTTCAAACCTGAGACCAGAGGTACAGTGCAGTGTAGACCTACATGGGGTTTGTGCCACACCCTATGTAAAGGGGATCTGATCTCAGCTGGGACGTCTAGCTGCTACTGTAATACACCTAATAGGTGGTAGCAGTAATACCATATCAAGCCTCAAGGCTTCTAAGCAGGGAAGGAGTCTGCTACCAGACGGGACCGGACGGGATGGGGGCGGGGGTTTGACCATGGCTCCTGCCCTCCCTGGAATGACAGCCCTGGAACTATGTGGAAGGAAGACGGAGCAGGGAGCCGTGCGTGTCTAGGGGCTGATGGGAGTCAGCGAGGTATCCCTGAGAGAGGGGAAAAGTGCAGGAGGTGAGCCCTGAGCAAGGAGCCGGGGAGCCGGGCATCAGGACTCCTGGGTTCTACTCCTGCTTCTGGGGAGGGCAGCGTGGTTGAGTAGTTGGGGGCTTGGTGTCAGGACTCCTCCGTTCCGTCTTCGGCCCTAGGGGGAAGAGTGTTTCATGGAGGTAGGAATTTGGGAGCCAGGACTCCTGGGTTTCTTTCCCAGCTGTGCCATTGCCGTTCTGGACAAGTCTCTCCCCCCGCCCTCTTGCCGTGCCTCAGTTTCCCCACTGGGAGAATGACACCTTGTCTGGGAACCGACGGTGCCAAGCGTACTAATTTCTCCAGTTTGCCAAGCTACAAGCCCTCTCCCCTCCCCCGGGGGAAGCGGAACCACAGTGCCTGGAATGCAGCCGCTCCTCCATCCGGCCTCCCGCGCGCCTCCTTGGACTTTGTAGGGCGGGCTGCGCGCTCTGGCAGCCCTTCCTGTACAAGCTCAGCAGGACGGGTCAGACGGGCAAGTCTCGGCCTCTCCTTGCCCCTTGCGCTGAGCGGGAGGGGCATGAGAAGGCGTGCCCCCTCCCCGCCCCAAGCTTAGCTTCAAGACGCTTCTCTGCCCTGTGGACCAGAGAGCAGAAAGAAGAAGCAGACCCAAGGCGGAGCAGGGAGCCATGTGCATGTCCCAGGGGGACGGTGTAAGTGCTTTTCACTCGGCTATGCCCATGCCCCAGCCACTAGACCAGCCCTTCGTGCTCCGGTCCTGTCATGCTTCCCACCTGCCCAGCAGGGCCCATCCCGCTGAGTTGTCCTGCCTAACAGCTGGGGGCAAGGGAGCTCCCTGGCCGTGTAGCCCATTGGGCTGATCCACCAGGGGATTTCATAGCCTGGGACCCGGGGGATGGGGGGGGGGACGGGGACTCAGCCCTTTAGCTCAAGCTTCAGTCCCTGTTGCCTATTGCAGCAACATAGCAAGGAAAAGGGATTTTAAGGGCTTCCAGCCAAGGGCACCTGTGCGTGCTAGATAGCCCTGCTCTGCGGGCCTTTCCCTTCCCATGCAGGCAGGGGTAGGGGAAGGAGCCGAACACAGCCTGCTGGATCTGCCGTTCTTCTCCCCGCTCCATGGGTGAGAGGCGTGGTCAGGTCACCAAACAGCTGTCGAAGAACTGATTTTGTCCCCCTGGGCTGTGAAGGCTGGGAGTTGAGCCTCTTCTTTCTGTTGCTGGGTTGTCCATCGGCGTGAGCCCGTCTTGGGTAGGTGCCTGTTCGCTCCAGCGTGGCCAGAGCTAATTAACAATGCTCTCTTTGCAGTTCTGTAGCACTTTTTGTCACTGTGCTTTGCAAACTAGGCACAGAAGATTCACTGCATCCAGCACTGAGATGCAGCCACCTCTGGGGTGGGGCACAGCAGGGATCCCTCACCTGGTGCTGAGATGCACCCACTTTTGGGGCACCACACGGATACTGCTAGTACAAGGATCATGCATGAAATGTAGCTGCCTCTGAGGTGAGGTGTAACTGTTTGTCCAGGGGTCACTCTTCCCACACTGATATGCAGCCACCTCTGGGAAGAGCAGAGCAGGTGTTTATACAAGGATTGCTCCCCCAGCACTGAAATGCAGCCATGTCTGGAGCGTGGGACAGCAGCTGTTTATATAGGAATCACTCACCCAGCGCTGAAATGCAGCCGTGTCTGGGGTGGGGCATGGTAGCTATTTTCAGAGACACCCTCTGCTGAAATGCAGCCACTATGAGATGGGACGACAGTTGTTTATACAGTGATCACTTGCCCAGCACTGAAATGCAACCACCTCTGGAGTGGGGCACAGCAGCTGTTTATATAGGAATCACTTGTCCAGCACTGAAATGCAGCCACCTCTGCAGCAGGGTGGGGCAGCTTTTTATAAAGGGCTCCTCTGCCTAGTGCTGAAATGCAGCCATCTCTGGGGTGGAGCGCAGGAGCTGTTAATACTGGGATCCCATAAGCAGTGCTAAGGCACAGCTAGCCCTGGGCCAGAGGGCTGCAGACAGACAGCATACGGGGAAGAGAAATTAGCCAAAGTACACGCTGGGAGAAGGGACCGTTATTATTAGGCAAAGCACCTTGTGTCGCGTGACTCAGCACCGCTGGACTAGCGTGGGGTGAATCTGGATTCCAGTGAAACCCCGTTGCCACAGGTAACAATATTTGTCCGGTGTATGCCTGGCCATAGGGGGCAGGTTAGCAGGGCCTACTGAGACATGAGGGATGACATGGCTTTGTTCATTGTTTGCTTTCATGTGTCACATTCCTCTGGCTCCTTTCACCCATGGTGCCATCTGTGACCAGTTATTGACCAAGCCCTACAACCCCCCACCCCTGCCAGCACCGTGACACAGGTGGAACAGAACCCAGGAGTCCTGACAGCCAGTGTCCCACCCACTATTAGATCACACCATTCGGTGAGTTGTAAGAGTTTCTGGATGGGGGGCTCGATAGATTAGATAGATAGAGGGGGGTGTCTGAGGATGGAGTGGACAGAAATAGAAAAAGCCAGAGTGGGTGGGTGGGGGTGTATATGGATGGATGGGTGGATGGATAGGTGTGCATGAGGGTAGATGGGTAGAGAGAGGAGTGGTGAGATGGAAGGAAATGGTGGGGGGGTAGATGGATAGAGGGGTGTGTACAGGGATAGAGGAGTGTGTGAAGTGCATGAATACATAGAGGGGCTGTATAGTGATGGCTGGATAGAGATAGAAATGGGAGTACGTATGGGGATGGAAGAGTAGATAGGTGCATCTGGGGATAGATGGGTAGCTAGAGGGGTGTGTACAGGGATAGACAGAGAGGTGTGGGGGTGGATGGATAGATAAGGGGTGTGTAGGGGAATGCATAGAGAGACCGGTGTGTAGAGTACATGGATAGATGGGGGTGTGGGAATGGACAGAGGGGGGGGTATGTGGGTGGATGAATAGATAGAGGGGTGTATATGGGGATGGATGGAGTGCTGTGTATAGGGTTGGATTGGATAGACACAGCAGCGTGTATGGGGATGGATGGATGGAGCGGTGTGTATGGGGATGGATGGATGGGTGGATCGGTGTGTATGGAGATAGAGGGAGGGTGTGTACGGGGATAGATGGATGGAGCAGTATGTATGGGGAGGGATGGAGTGGTGTGTGTAGGGATGGATGGATAGACACAGCAGTGTGTATGGGGAGGGATGGATGGAGCGGTGTGTATGGGGATGGAGGGACGGAGCGGTGTGTATGGGGAGGGGTGGATGGAGTGGTGTGTGTAGGGATGGATGGATAGACACAGCAGTGTGTATGGGGAGGGATGGATGGAGCGGTGTGTACGGGGATGGAGGGATGGATGGAGCGGTGTGTATGGGGATGGAGGGACGGAGCGGTGTGTACGGGGATGGAGGGATGGATGGAGCGGTGTGTATGGGGATGGAGGGACGGAGCGGTGTGTATGGGGAGGGGTGGATGGAGTGGTGTGTGTAGGGATGGATGGATAGACACAGCAGTGTGTATGTGGAGGGATGGATAGATCAGTGTGCACAGGGATGGAGGGATGGAAAATGTGTGTATGGGGAGGGGTGGATGGAGCGGTGTGTATAGGGATGGATGGATAGATACAGCGGTGTGTATGGAGATGGAGGGAGGGGGAGTGGGGACAGAGATGCCAGCAGCTTTATAATTAGCCAGTGTCTGGACGTAATCATGTTAGGATCCTCCAGCCTCTGCAGTCCCCACTAATGGCTGCTCTGGCCAGTCGCCCCCTCCTCCCCCGCTCATGTTTACATGTCGTCAGCCAGCGCCGCAGACTCCCAGTGAGCCACGGCAGAGAGTTATGCCGGCTCCAGGCTGCCCTGCCAGACCCTGCTCCCCCGCGGGCCCCAGCCTGGCTCTGGTCTCAGACTGAAGGCCCGAGAGCCCATCTGCCCCCTGGCTGACCCCTTCTCGAATTAAGACGGTGCATTGACGGAGGCTGAAGACGCTGGCAACGCCCTCGGGCGCCTTTCCGCACCGGGGCGCTGGCTCGGGTCCCTCGGAGCCTGGCAGCCAGCAGGGGATGTCGCTGGCGCAGGGCTCTGGGGGAAGGAGTCGGCGAGCTCAGCTCCAATCCGGAGGCAGGCTGGTCTAGTGGTTAAGGTGTCGCTCTTGCATTCAACAGGCCTGGCTTTGCCATGAGGCCCGGGCAGCTGCGCGGACAGGGGGCGTGATTGCTGGTTGACAGAAATCAGAGAATCTGGGAGGTGTCGGGCTGGGTGGGACCTCGAGAGGTCAGCAAGCCCAGCCCCCTGTGCTGAGGCAGGACGGAAGAAACCTAGACCACCCTTGACAAGTGTTTGTCCAACCTGCTCTTTAACACCTCCAATGACAGGGTCCCCACAGTCTCCCCTGGGAGCCTGTTCCAGAGCTTCACTCCCCAGAGAGTTAGAAAGTTTCTCCTAATATCTCACCTCAATCTCCCTCGCTGCGGATTAAGCCCATTGCTCCTTGTCCAACCTCCAGTGGACATGGAGAACAGCTGACTCCCGTCCTCGTTATAACAGCCCTTAGCGTGTCTGATGACACTTATCAGGTCCCTGCTCAGCCTCCTTGTCTCAAGACTAAACATGCCGATTTTTTTTATAACCTTTCCTCATAGGTCAGGTTTGGATGGATGGATGGAGAGAGAGGAGGGTACAGAGATAGATGCGTAGAGGTGGGGATGGATGGTTGGAGAGAGAGGTATGTATGTGAATGGATGGATGCCATATATATATATATAGAGAGAGAGAGATGGATGGGTGCGTGGGTGTGTATGGGGAGAGTTGGGGAGGGATGGGTGGATATATAGGTTAGACAGAAGTGGTGCATGGAGACAGATGGTGTGTATGGGGATAAATCTGTAGATAGATGTGTAGGGGGGTAGATAGATAGAGGAGTGTGTATGAGGATAGATAGATAGATTAGATAGAGGAGGTGTATAGGGATAGACAGACAGATAGATAGATGTGTATGGGGATAGAAATTGATAGATGGGGGGGGGTATAAGAATAAAGAGAGACCAATGGATGAATGGATGGAGAGAGAGAGAGGTGTATACTGATAGAGATAAGTGGGGATGGGGATGGATGGATGAAGGGGTTGGGAGGGATGGGGAGGAATGCAGGGGTGGCAAGAAATGGGGATGGATAGAGGGATGGGGATGGATGCAGGGGTGGGGATGGATGGATGGAGATGAATGAAGGGTTGGCGAGGGATGGGGGTGGATAGAGAGGTGGGGAGGGGTGGGGATGGATGGGGATAAATGAAGGGGTGGCGAGGGATGGGGATGGATGGATGAAGGGATGGATGAAGGGATGGTGAGGGATGGGGATGGATGCAGGGGTGGGGAGAGATGGGGATGAATGTGGCGAGGGATGGAGATGAATGGATGAAGGGATGGGGATGGATGAAGGGGTGGCGAGGGATGGGGATGGATGAAGGGGTGGCGAGGGATGGGGATGAATGGATGAAGGGATGGGGATGGATGCAGGGGTGGCGAGGAATGGGGATGGATGAAGGGGTGGCGAGGGATGGGTGAAGGGGAGGGGATGGATGAAGGGGTGGTGGGGGATGGGGATGGATAGAGGGGTCTCTGGCAGAGTTGTGACATTGTCCCACAGCGACTCTTGTTGATGGAAATTCCACTGCTGACCCCCCGCCCCACCCCCTCTAGCAGGGTCTGTCTCCTTGTCGTTTCACCCTGGGCCCTGACAGCCATAAGGTCCCTAGTGCTGATGGAAGCACACCGGGGGGGCGGGGTCCACACGGTGCCTGAGACAGCCAGGCCATGCCCCCATCGCTAGCTTTGCAGAGGACCCCAGGACCTCGCCCGGCTCTCGAGGGCTCTCCAGCTGCAGCTGCATCTCGGACTCTGAAGGCTCTGGAGCGGTGGACGTGAACATGGCCCTTAGCAGGCCAGGCTGCCTCCCGGCATGACGGGACTCCACGTGCTCCTCTTGGTCTCTTTGCTGACGAGCGGCTTGGTGCGCGGGAGACGGGTCTGTGGAAAGGAGGCCATCAGGGTCCTGCAGAACGTCACCAAATTGCTGGTGAGCAGTGCAGGGGGGGATACGAGATGGGATGGAGCTCTCCCACCCCCATGCCATAGGTGAAGGGCCTGGGTAGCCTCTTGGGCCCCCCATGGGCAGCTGGAGTCTCGGAGCCATTCCTAACAGGCAGGTATTGCTATCTCCTGCCCCAGGCTCCTCGCTCAGTAGAGAGAGAGGCCCAGGCATGGGAAGGGAGTGGACGCAGCCAAGACACATTGGCAGCCGGGGGCAAGGTACCACATTGCTGCCAGGGGCTGTACCCGCCTTGCGGCCCACCCCCATGGCATCCCATCAGCATGGCACCTCACCCTCCATGAATCCCTCATTGAATTCCTCTGCCCCTGTATCCTTCCTCCCAGAGCTGAGAATAGAACCCAGGAGTCCTGGATCCGCAGCCCCTGCTTTAACCACTAGACCCCGCTCTGCTCCCAGAGCTGAGGATAGACCCCAGGATTCCTGGCTCCCAGCCCCCCTGCTCTCCAGTTTTAGTACACCCGCTTTCCCAGGTTTGATGTGAGCTCTCCTTTCAACCTTGGATGCATCACGTCCCTGCTCCGTGCCTCAGTTTCCCCATCTGTAAAACAGGGATCATGATCCTGCCCTGCCATTGGTTGGGCGGTGTTTTAACAGGCTCATTTAATTGTGCCCTGTAAAAGGCCCTGAGCCTCTGAAATGTCAGGGGACCGAGAAGTGCAAAGTGTCGGGCAGATTCCTCCGTACAGGGCGCAGTCTCAGTTAGCTATATCTGTATAATGGGCCCACGATTGCTCAGAGGAAATTTAAACAGAAGGCCGGGGGAGCTGGCTTGTCTGCAGGGGGAAATTGACCAGAACAGCTTTTGTGGAATAGGAACAGCTGCATGGAGGATCTATTCCGGAATCTACTTCCCCCTGCTGCCTTACGCGGGGCCTGTCCCCCTAACCCGTGGTGCTGCTCTCTTCCAGGGGGACGCCACCGACAGGATTCTCTACACCCCGGAAGACATCACAGTACGTACCCTCTGCCACCCAGGCTCCAGCGGTCCCCTTGAAACCCTCCATGCGCTGGGTCCAACCCAGCCCGGGGTAGCGCTGTTGAAGTGGGTGAATTTCCGGCAGTAAGTGTGGCTCGGCGGTATGGGGAATGCCGTTCATGGGTTAGGACACAGGCCCCAGGTCGCGGCGCAATGGGATATGGGGCCTTTCTGCTCTAAGGCCCTGATTCTGATCTGTCCCCTCACAGCAGGGACTCGATGGCTTGACAGTGGCGGCACTGGTCACTCCTGCTACCACCTTGCACCAGCTGAGGCTCTTGGATGGTTTTATAAAGTGTGGGTGGGTTGGATTAGGGGGCCACCCAGAGGCCCCGCTGTGCCAGGTGCACACCCAGACTCAGAGGAGGGACGGCCCAGGGGCTCTAGCCGTTGCCCAGGATTCAGGAAACCTGGGTTCAATTTCCAGCTCTGACGAAAGTCATTTACCCGCCTCGTGCCTCAGTTTCCCCACCTGTAAAATGGGGATGATAGTGGCACTGTTCAGGCGAACTGCCCCTGTATTCCCAGTCCACCAAGGGCACCCGCTTCAGGCTCTTCAGCTATCACCTCTCTTGGCCAGAGACCTGTGTCTCTCTCCCTCCTGACGGGTTCTTCCACTTTGCACAGGTCCCTGCTTACACTGTGAGGTCCCCAGCAAGAGAGACTCAACTTTTCCCTCAGAGGCGAGGGAACAGTGTAATTGCCTATAAGTTAAAGGTACAGGCACGGCCCAGACTTTCTAAGCAAGCCCATTTACTCTTCGGTCCGAAGCATCCCAGAGAAAACATTGAAACGATCAAAGTTCCGGACGTGGGTGCTAACGAGCTTAGCAGAGGTCCCGCAGCTCCAGCAAGCGCTCTGGCTCCGGGCTCAGCCCTTCACACCCCACCAAGTGATTTTACCAGTTCATAACCGCCTTGGTTCAGAACAAACTCTCTGTAGATCCGTGAGTTCCTCCTTTATATATAGGTTGGGCCTCTGAGCTTGTCCTGGCGTAACAGGTGATCAGCAGACAAAGGTCCCCTCCTCACAGGGAAGCTTCAAAAGGCTGAATTCTTACATAACTGGAGAGGGTACATCTTGCATAGGAAATCTAGGGATTTCCTGGGAAATGCACTCATTTTTTGAGGGGCTCGGTCACTATAGGCACATAAATACCCTAGATGGATATAATCCCTGTCCCCAAAGAGCTTATGATCTACATAGACAAAGGGTTGGAGGGGAAACTGAGGCACAGACTGGCCCAAGGTCACCCAGCAGGCCAGGGACAGAGCTGGGACTAGAACCCAGGTGTCTGAGTCCAGAATTCTGGCCAAGGAAGGTTCGTGGCTTCACAGGAAGAGGTGGTGGTCAAGGCCCAGCCGATGAGATTTTGGGGGCCCAGCCAGAGGACGGTTTGAGCCAGCAAGGCCCACAGCTCCTGGCTCTGGCTAGAGCCTGGGACCTAGCAGGGTTCGGACATTTAAGGAAGTGGACGGGACGGGGTCAGGCGCTGCTTCGTTGTCACCGGTTCCTGGGGTGGCGAGCCCCGCTCTCCCGCGGCTGGGGTCAATGGGAAGGGCCCTCTGGGCCCCTGAAACCAATCTATTTCCCCATCCCCTCCCACATTCTGCTGCTGCCCCAGCAGGTGTGCATGGCGGAGAACCTGAACTGCTTCCACACCGAGCTGCGGGTGATCCAGTGGGAGCACAGGGAGCACACGGAGAGCCTCTCCTTGCTGATCAGGCACCTGAGCCAGCTGGAGAAGCTCAGGACCTGCAAGACCGACCAGCAATGCCACCCCTGCGAGGGTCACCGGGAGCAGCCCACGCCTCAATTCCTGAGCAAGCTCCTGGAGCAGCTGCAGTGGGACTGCTGGGTTCAGGGGAGCAACATGCATTCCTGTCCATCCTGGCCCGGGTGAGAGCAGCCACGCTGCCCACTGGCTGCTGGGACCCAGTGGGACCTGAGTGGTATCCCTGCCTGTTTCCAGCCTAACGCCTCGGGCGCAGGTGAGGGATTGCAGCATTCGCCCGTGCGTCAGGGCGGTACTGGTGCTGCGAGGAGCGGGGCGGGGACTCAGTAGGGGGCGCTGTCCCCCGGCAGTCAGGCCTGACCCCAATGCCCCCGTGTGGTGCTGGGGGAGCTGTGCTGCAGGGAGAAGGGGGGGCAGTAGGGGGCACTCTCCCCTGGCAGTCAGGCCGGACCCCAATGCCCCCATGCAGCACTAGGGGGCGCTGTGCTGCAGGGAAAAGCGGGGCCAGTAGGGGGCACTCTCTCCGGCAGTCAGGCCTGACCCCAATGCCCCCGTGTGGTGCTGGGGGAGCTGTGCTGCAGGGAGAAGCGGGGCCAGTAGGGGGCGCTGTCCCCTGGCAGTCAGGGCTGACCCCAATGCTCCGGTGTGGTGCTGGGGGAGCTGTGCTGCAGGGAGAAGGGGGGGCCAGTAGGAGGCACTCTCCCCTGGCAGTCAGGCCTGATCCCAATGCCCCAATGCAGCACTAGGGGGCGCTGTGCTGCAGGGAGAAGCGGGGCCAGTAGGGGGCACTCTCCCCTGGCAGTCAGGCCTGACCCCAATGCCCCAGTGCAGTGCTAGGGGGCGCTGTGCTGCAGGGAGCACTGTAAGTGATTCATGAGGAGGGACAAATTTACAAATGGGTTTTCTGGGACCATTCTGGGTTAACTAAGGATGCAGCACCTATTGCACTCTGGGCCCTATTTTTTCATCCTCTTGTAATGTTATTTTTAAAAAATTTATATTGTCTGAAAAATCCCAAGGATTTATCTCAGGCCAGAGGGTCATTTCCCTGGAAAAGCCGAAGGAAAATGGTCAAGCTATTTTGAGTTCTAGGATAGTAAAGGGGAAGAAAAGGATATGAACCGGGATCAACCAGATGTTTAAAGTCTGAGCGGTGCTGATTCACACCAGCAGGCCCTGTGTCTCTGGCTTTGCCGTCCCCTGCTTGGTATCAGGCATGGAGGCGGCTAACGCAAACAAATACATCTTTATACAAGCCTGCAGCTCACTTGCTTCCAACCAGTTCTCTTCCTGGGGTGTTTCACTGCCAGGTCTCTTAAAGGTACAATCCCTGACACCAGGCTGCACAAAAAGTCTTTTGTCCGGCTTAAGTTAAAAAGTGGTTTGAGGATCTGAGTTCAAACTCCTCATGCATTTAGCTATTCCGCACTTCTAGTGCAAAGGGTACCTGGGGGCAAAATCGGTGTCGGTAGCTGCTGTTTTTTTTTAATGGTTAGCACAAGTTTCAGTGCAGCTTCAGTAATTAACAGAATCAGTGTCAAAGGCTTTGCAGAATCCAGCGCCCCAGGTGATGGGGCAGCCAGTAAGTTTTAGAGAGGCTGGAGAAATAACTGGGTACATGTGGTCGTGTGCAGCGCTGGTTGCCTCATGTCGAAAAGGTTATCGCAGAATTACAGGGTGTGCAGAGAAAGGTGACGAGAATGATCGAGGGCCTGGAAAAACTCTCCAATAACGAGAAGGAAGAGATTGGGCTGGTTACCGTAGAAAGATGAATAAAAGGGCAGGGAGATGATAAATCTGTAATGTAGAGACTGGGAAAAAGACAGTTGTTTGGAGCTTCTTTTCCTCCTGTCTTGTAATACAAGGGCAGGGGACACTGAATGAAGTTAAAGGTGGGAAATTCAAACCCGACAAAACCCACAATGCATAATTAGTCTGGGGAACTCCCTGCCACATGATTTTGTTCAGGCTGGGAACTTAGGAAGATTCAAAAAGAGACTGAATATTTATGTGGATAACAAGAATATCCAGAGTTAGAGGCGTTCATACTAACAAAAATATTGGCAGGGATATTGAACCTCCAGCTTCTGGGGGTTTAAGTCAATTTCTGACTGTTTAGTCTCATCCTACTCTCTAATGTGGGGTGCTGATTCTCCCATACCTGCTACTGTAGGGTTTTTACACCTGCCTCGGAACCATCTGGTGCTGGGAAGTGTCAGAGCCAGGATACTGGGCCAAATGGCCCTCAGGTCTGATCCAGTCTTGCTGTTCCTATGTCAGGTGATTGTGCATTAACCAAACTATAGGGTCTGAACACCCCCATAAATGTGAAGCTTCATGACACCGCTGGAAGGTAGGTGGGATTATCCCCATTTTACAGATGGGGAAGCTGAGGCACACAAGCATTCCCTGCCATGCTGGCGTGCCACCAGTCTGGCATCTGGGTTGTTGAGGCAAGCTCTGCTCTGAGCGTTTCGCTAACCCCGAAGGAATGTCAGACGCAGAATGAAACAGATCAAAGGTTAATAGAAAACTATCCCTGGTTCATTCCCTCCCCTGCGTTCCTTGGGGTTTGTTTGCTTTGGCTGGTGGAGTTGAACGCTGCCAGTTGGTATCTTGGGGCCTGTAGGGACAGGTACCTAGCACATAGGGAAGAAGGTCTGAACAGGGAGGGAGGGGCAGGGCTGTTGCTCCATCCCATATCCCCGAGGAGTTGAAGGTTTCTGCTAAAAACAATCATAAGGTGACAGTGCTGCCATTTAAGTGGCCAGCATCAGGCAACCTGGTCAGCACCCCGCTGAGCCAGATCTCCAAGCTATCCCACCTGCAGACTCAGCCAGGCAGCACTGCGTCAATTGTTTGCCATGTCCGCAGAAGGCAGGACAAGATGCAATGGGCTTAATCTGCAGCAAGGGAAATTTAGGTGAGATATTAAGACAAACTTTCAGGGGAGTGAAGGTCTGGAACAGGAATCCCTGTCGCTGGAGGTTTTTCAGAAGAAGTTGGTCTAGGTTTTCTTGATCTGGCCTCAGCTCAGAGGGCTGGGCTTGATGACCTCTCCAGGGCCCTTTCAGCCCGGCATTTCTATGATTCTATCAGGATCACATTCAGAAGGAGTCTTCGCAACCATTAGCTTCTCTCCCCCCACCCCATCTTCACCCCCATGAGTCCCCCGTATCTTCCCTCTGCCTCATAATTCTTAACAGCTTGGTGCCACATGCATCTGTCCCATCATAAAAACGGCCATACTGGGTCAGACCAATTGTCCATGTAGCCCCAGCTTCCTGTCTTCTGCCAGTGTCAGACGCTTCAGAGGGAATGAACAGAACAGGGCAATTATCGAGTGATCCATCCCCTGGCATCCAGTCCCAGCTTCTGGCAGTCAGAGGTTCAGGGACACCCAGACCATGGGGTTGCATCCGGGCCATCTTGGCTAATAGCACTGATGGACCTGTCCTCCAGGAGCTTATCTCACTTGTTTTTGAACCCAGTTATACTTTTACCCTTCACAACATCCCCAGGCAATGAGTTCCACAGGTTAACTATGCGCTGGGTGACAAAGTACTTCCTTTTGTTTGATTTAAACATGCTGCCCATTGATTTCATCAGGTGGCTCCTAATTCTTGTGTGATGTGAAGGGGTAAATAACACGTTCCCCAGTCACTTTCTCTGCACCAGACATGATTTTATCGACCTCTCTCATACCCCCCTCAGGCGTCTCTTTTCTAAGCTGGACAGTCCCAGGCTTTTAAAACTCTCTTTGTAGAGAAGCAGTTCCATCCCGCTCATCATTTTCATTGCCCTTTTCTGCACCTTTTCCAGTTCCAATATCTCTTTTGTGAGATGGGGCGACCAGAACTGCATGCAATATTCAAGGTGTGGGCGTACCATGTGTAACGCCAAGAGACCCTAGTCATCGGCAGGCAGGATTGAACCTGGGACCTCGGGAGCTTAATGCATGAGCCTCTACTGCATGAGCTAAAAGCCATATGGCTGTTAAGCAGACTCATTAATGTCTCTCTCTAAGTGGTCTTGGTGCCACAAGATGGGACAGAAACCACATCCAGGAGGTGTGTGGGTTACACATGGATGTATATAGTGGCATTATGTTATATTCTATCTTATTATCTATCCCTTTCCTAATGGTTCCTAACATTGTTAGCTTTTCTGACTGTCCTGCACACTGAGTGGATGTTTTCAGAGAACATATCACAATGACTCCAAGATCACTTTCTTGAGAGCTAACAGCTAATTTAGACCCCATCATTTTGTACGAATGGTTGGGATTTTGTTTTCCAATGTGCATTACTTTGCATTTTTTTCAGAGGAACAGCCGTGTTAGTCTGTATTCGCAAAAAGAAAAGGAGTACTTGTGGCACCTTAGAGACTAACCAATTTATTTGAGCATGAGCTTTCGTGAGCCACAGCTCAGATGATGAAGTGAGCTGTGGCTCACGAAAGCTCATGCTCAAATAAATTGGTTAGTCTCTAAGGTGCCACAAGTACTCCTTTTCTTTTTACTTTGCATTTATCAACACTGAATTGCACCTGCCATTTTTTTGCCTAGTCACCCAGTTTTGTGAGACCCTTTTGTAGCTCTCTTTGGGCTTAACTATCTTGAGTAATTTTGTATCATCTGCACATTTTGCCACTTCACAGTTTACCCCCTTTTCCAGATCATTTATGAATATGTTGAACAGCACTGGGCCCAGGACAGATCCTTGGGGGACCCCGCTATTTACCTCTCGCTACTGTGAAAACTGACGGTTTATTCCCACGTTTTGTTTCCTGTCTTTTAACCAGTTACTGACCCACGAGAGGACCTTCCCTCTTATCCCATGCTCAAAAACCTTTGGTGAGGGAGCTTGTCAAAGGCTTTGTGAAAGTCCAAGTACATTATATCCACTGGATCACCTCGTCCACCTGCTTGTTGACCCCCTCAAAGAATTCTAATAGATTGGTGAGGCATGATTTCTCTTTTCAAAAGCCATGTTGACTTTTCCCCAATATAGCGTGTTCATCTATGTGTCTGATAATTCTGTTCTTTACTCTCGTTTCACCCAATTTGCCTGGTACTGAAGTTAGGCTCACTGGCCCGTAATGGCCAGGATCGCCTCTGGAGCCTTTTTAAAAAATTGGCATCACATTTAGCTACTCTCCAGTCATCTGGTACAGAGGCTGATTTCAGTGATAGGTTACATACCACAGTTATTGGTTCTGCAATTTTATACTTCAGTTCCTTCCTTCCATCCCTGGTGGAATAAGAGATGTCCAGCCTGGACTCCCCCCCATCCCCAACAACGTAGATTCCTCTGGGCCTTATATTGTTGGAGAGGTAGATAAAACCCTATATGGGGTGGGGGAGCAGAGAGTGGGCATTTACTCCTCATGGAAGAAATTCTCTTAACAGTTCATTCCAGAGACACTATTTTTCTCTTTCAGACCAACCACACTGATGAGCAGCTGCCTCATCTGTGCCTCCATCCATCCCTGAATGGATGACTCTCTGTGCCTGTGCCCTCAAGCAGTTAAGATTTTTATTCCATGGAGGCAGTGCAATATGCAGCTGGGGAATCACAGCTCTCTAGTGGCAGTGATTTGGCTGCTTTTGATTTTTAAGGACAATTGGCCTTTATTCCAGGACCTGACCTAAGTTGCCTTTGGTTGTTTTTCCAGATGACAAGCGGACTGAATGACACGAAGGAAAGAATGTGCCACCAGAGTTTGCCTGCTGCCTTGTAGCCCAGTGGGTACTGAGAGGTGGAGAAGCTAAGACAGTGGATCCTTACAATTTTCCCAGAGGGTGTGAGAGGAGCTGCAAAGAGGAGACCTCTGCCAAGGCGATGACTAGAAAGCCAGGGGATGGCACCACGTCAGGGATGATGGCTGACAAGTGACCAGGGTTCACTGAATTCGGCTGGATCATTAGCTTTTCAGCAGTTAGCCAGGTACTGACAGAGGGCACAACATGAATGCTGATCCAATGCCCCCCAGGTGGATCTCTGCACCTACACAACACGCTTGGATCCAAGCTCCTGCCTTTTTTGAAATGGGATGCTAAATTAGATTATGCTGTTCAGCGAAAAGGTGGCAGTGTGTGTAAAATTCCTTATTTAAATGAACCTCAGCCACACCTGCCAGAGCACTAAAGGATAAAATCTGAATTGGTGAAACAGCAATACCTAGAGAAACTTTACAAACTGGAAAACCTGAAACTAGCTTAGGCCATGTCTACACTTACAAGCTTACAGTGGCACAGCTGCACTGATAAAGCTGTTCTGCTTTAAAAGCACTTGTAGAGCCGCGTTATGCCAACGGGAGAGAGCTCTCCCGTCGACATAATAAGACCAGCTCAATGAGCAGCGGTAGCTATGTCAGCAGGAGAGTGTGTCCTGCCAACATAGCACTGTGCACATGAGCGCTTATGTTGGCAAAACTCATGTCACACCGGCGTGTGTGTTTTTTTCACACCCCTGAGCAATAAAAGTTTTGCTGACATCAGTGCTAGTGAAGACATGGCCTTAGAACCTGTAAACAGACACTTTAGCGTTAAAAGTCATTATCAGAAAAGCCCTGAGGCAAGCAGAGAGAACTCCCAGGCTAAGAGGGACAAATTCCAGCTGATTTACACAAAGTGTGGAAAAAGTTATATCCCAAGAGATGATGCATATCCAGCCAGAGGCGCACAGTGTAATAAATGCAAGAAAGATGGACATTTTGCAATTGTTTGCCACACCAAAGCAGTCAGGGAGTTGACTCATACTACAGACAATCAAGAGCCATTGTTTCTGGGATCTATCACTTGTGATGACACAGAACCTGTCTGAAGAGTGAAACTGAATATTCATGGCATTGACTTTAAAATTGACTCAGTAGCTGATGTCACAGTCATCTCGGAATCACCTTGAACCCCTTCCACAGCTGAAGCCACCTGACACAGCTCTGATTAGCCCTGGAGGAATTCTGAGCTGCTTGGGCTAGTTCACCACAGAAACAAATTACAAAGACGAAAGCTATGCATTCAGAGTGCATGTGATCAAAGCCCAAAAATCTTCTCAGCTGTAGTGTAGCAGCCAGAATGGGCCTAGTGAGGAGGGTGGAAGAACTCAATGAAGAATTTAATGATACTAGACTTTTGAAAGGAGATCCAGTACAAATCTATGTAAGAGACAATGCTGAACCCTACAGTGTACGAACACCTCTACCAGATGTAGTAGAGAGAGAGAGCCTGGAGCACTGGGCCTGGCGTGAGATCTGAGGCCTGAACCAAAGGCCGTGAACCAGAGTACGCCTTGCCTTGGCAAAATAATAATGCACTAGATATTTACATAAATTACATATTAGACAAATACATTTCCGAAGGCTAGTACAGATACATCCCAATCTTGTACAGGATAAGATGATTTGACAGAATAATGAACAGGGATGTTTTATCCAACATATCAGGAACAAGGGGAGGTAACAAACAGATGTCATGAACCATGTAAGGTGGCACCTAAGTTGTTTATCCCAATTGTTTGGCTCAGTTTATAAATGTCAGGGTTCCTCGCCTTGATCCTTTGCATGGCTTGGGGACAGCAGAGACTCCTGTTGCTGACTGAATCATTCCTTGCCACTGGGCACTCATGTGTTAGTGTACCTCTAACCAAGGAGCCAGGGTACTAGGACTCTGCCTTGAGAGCAATAAACCTGGCTGAGTGCCTTTGTCAGCAGACTGTGCCGATTGTCTTAATTGAAGTCTGCTGAATTAGCAGGCTCCGTGATCGGCTAGCACTGATAATACTGGGGCTCCAAAGACAGAAAGGCTCCCACGGTCCAGTTTGCAGAGCTGAGATTTGCCCCTGGATCCACAAATCAAATTAATGCATTTTCAGAAGAGAGTGTTAGCCTTGGGCTACACTAAAAACTTATGTCAGTATAGGTAGGTGGATTTTCCACACCCCTAAGCAACGCTGTTATACTGATCTAACTCCTACTGTAGACAATACTGCGTCGACGGGAGGGCTTCTCCTGCGGACTGAAGCTACTGCCTCTCTGGGAAGTGGGGCACCCCCATCGGTGTAGATCAGTGGTTCTCAAAACTGGTCCGCTGTTTGTTCAGAGAAAGCCCCTGACGGGCCGGGCCAGTTTGTTTACCTGCCGCGTCCGCAGGTTCGGCCGATCGCGCCGCCCACCGGCCACAGTTCACCACTCCAGGCCAATGGGGGCTGCGGGAAGGGTGGCCAGCACACCCCTCGGCCCGCGCCGCTTCCCACAGCCCCCATTGGCCTGGAGCAGCGAACTGCGGCCAGTGGATGCCGCGATCGGCTGAACCTGCGGACGCGGCAGGAAAACAAACCGGCCCGGCCCGCCAGGGGCTTTCTCTGAACAAGCGGTGGACCGGCTTTGAAAACCACTGGTGTAGACAGCGTCTTCGCTGAGTGCTACCGCAGTGCAGCTGCACCGGTTCAGCGCTGGGAGTGCAGCCAAACCCTTATTTTTATTCAGCATGGTGCAAAGTCGCCTTCTGGCGACCAGCCCCGGAGCGGGGACGAAGAGGGGGAATGGCTGCAGTGTCGTTAGGGCACGGTAGGTAGGACGATTAAACAGGAGACAGGGGCGTGGACATGGAGGGCGCAGGAGGGTGTGTGTGTGTGTGTGGGGGGGGGGCAGCTTAGGGACTAAAGCAGGACAAACCAGGTCGCCCAAAGAAAGCCACGGTCACAAACCGTGCAGCCCTTGTCCTGGGCTGGGGGGGGGGGGGGTCACAGGGGCCCCAACAGCGCAGCGACCACAGCACCTTTCGACGCCCCTCCCCCAGCCCCGATCCCCTTCACACCCCAAGCCCTTTTCACACCCCCCCGCCCCCCCCCAGGCCTGCCCCTTTGATATCCCCTTAAGCCCCCTCTGTGCTCCCCCCCCCGGGCCCTGCCCCTTTAATACCCCCCCCCCCCAGTTACCTCCTCTGAGCTCCCCAACCCCCTGCTCTGCCCTTTGGGGCCTGCCCCAATTCCCCCACCCGGGGCCTGCCCCCTGCTCCCCTCTCTGGGCTCCCGCACCCCCTCTGGGGCCTGCCCCTTTAAGACCCCCCCTTTTGACCCCTCCCGGACACCGTACAGCAAGCCTGTACGTCCTCCCCCGTCACGTGACGCCCGCACGCCGTGGAGGAAGGAAGGCCTCGGGTTGTCACCCAGCACGTGACGCTCGCCCGCCTCCCCTCACGTGACTGGGCCGCTCTTCCGCCTCCCTCCCCCCCGCCCCTCCCGCGCCACGTGACGCGATGCCGTTTCCTACGTGACTCCCCGGCCGGCCTCGCGAGGTTTTGGCGGCAGCGCCTGGAGCCGCGCCGGGGCGAGCGGGGGCTGCGGAGGCCGGAGCCGGGCCTGGGCCTGGGCCCTGCCGGGAGCGGAGCCGCCGCGGGGAGCAGCCCGAGGAGCCCGCAGGCCGGTGAGGGAGGGCGGCGCCAGGCGCGGGGTGGGCGGGGCCCCCGCTCGCTGCGGCCTAGAGCCCCGGGGCCTGAGCGGGCCGCCGAGCCCGGCCGAGAGCGTCTGAGCCCCGGGGGGGGCCGTGAGGGGCCCTGACCCCGGCCGGGCAAGGGGGAGAGTCGGGGTGATTGGTCCTGTCTGCACACTGACCTCTGACCCCGGCCTCCCCGTGACCGGTGACCTCTGACCCCGATTCCCCCCGTGCTGACCTCTGACCCCAGCCCCCTCTGACCTGTGACCTCTGACCCCGGTTCCCCCTTGCTGACCTCTGACCCCAGCCCCCACTGACCTGTGACCTCTGACCCGATCCTCCTCTTCTGACCTCTGACCCCAGCCCCCCACCTTCGTGTGCCCTCACTGCCATGCGACCTGTGACCTAGCTCTTCCCCGACCTGTGACCTCTGACCCCAGGCCGCCCTGATTTGTGTGCACTTGCTGAGCTGTGACCACTGACTTCACCCTACCCTTACATGCGCTCTCTGACTTGTGATCTCTGACCTGTGTTCTCCCATCCTGACCGTGACCACGACCACAGCATCCCCACACTGGCATGCGCTTACCGACCTGTGACCTCTGACCCTAGCCCTCCCACCTTGACCTGAAACCTCTGACCCCCACATACACATGCTGACTTGTGGGCTGTTGCTTCTGACCTAGGCAATTCAGATTTTAATTCCAGCAAGCGCTGACTTTGATCTCTGACTCCGGCCTTCCCCCACGCACCGCCCTTGGTCTTTGACTTGAAAAGACTCAGATGAGTGGGTCCCTCTGACCTGCACTATCTGATCCCAGATCTGGGGGAGCTGGGCTTACTGTTGTGGGAGAGGATTCATATTTTGGGCTTGGGGAATCCCTAATGGTTGCTCTCCAAGTACATGGAGGGAGGCGAGTTTCAGAATTCGGACTTCAGCACCTGGTAATCCTGCTCTTGGGAAGCTGCTATCCGGGGGGAGCTGGGAAGACCCACTTCCTCACCCAATGGTCCTCTAGCTCCCATCAGGTTACAGAACATTTGAGGCTGTAATTTGGAATATGGCCTGTTCAGGATTCCCTGAGATCCATAGTTTTAGTCCTTGACTGGGAGATTTTAAAGTGGTGCTTTCCCCTTCCATGTGCACATCCAGCCTTGGAATTTTAGGGCAGGCAAGTAAGATGATTCCTGGCTATCTTTGGGCCACCTCCTTCCTGTGGCAGGAAATGTGAAACCCCTGCTGTTTGTGCTGGGGTCCATCTGCCATCGCTAGAAAATGTTGTCAAGCAAGGGGTTCTTGGCGCTACTCTGGTCAATCTGCAGGAGGGTCTTGTGTGTGCGTTCAAGTATATTTTGGGTTGTTCTAACTCTTTCTCTAATTGCGTATTCTGGGTTGCGTAGTGAAATAATTCTAACAGAACCATTTAATCCCTTTCCTCCTAAATTCTGTAGAATATCTGTCAGGGAAATACAGTCAAATAAAAGAACATAAATTAAAATTCCCATAGTTTAAAGTTGTCTGCAATCTTGCCCCATCTCCCACCTGTATGTCCCTTTTTTCTTCCAGTTCATCTGACTCTATCCATCTTCATATCATTTTTCTCCTTTCCATTTTCTTATCTACTGCAGCCATACCCCAACACTCCTCATAGCTGGCGTGTTGTCCATTTCTTGTGTAGTTATTTTCTGCCTCCTTTAAAAAACAAACCAACCAACCTGGTGGTTTCAACTGGCGGGAGTGCTGTTCTTTGTTTCCTGCCTTAAAGTGTTACGTGGCGCTGCTGTGTGGCTCCAGCGGTTGTGTTGCGTATCTCACATTGCTGTATGTCACTGGCAAGTGAAGGGATTCATGTATATAGCTCATATATTGGTATGTAAAGTATTTGGGGCTCTTTTAAACATGTGACACGGTATGTGACACGGTATGTTCGACTACGTGTTTTCACCTCTGTCACCCTCAATTTTCCTCCACCATTCCCTGCTGCGGTCCTTCTTGTGGATGCCTTAATGTAGGCCCTGATCTGAAAGCTTTGCCTTGTGGGCTTGGGCCTACATGCGTGGAGCAACTTGCAGGATCACGACATGGACTCTAATCCCTTCAGAGCAGAGTAGAGTGCTCAGCATGATGGGGTCAGGTTGGGGTTACTGAATGCAACTGTACTGCAAATAATATACTAATATATGAAGTAGCTAGTAAAATTGCTGGCTTTCTTGTAAGGAAGTCGGATTGTTTTTCCCTTACAAAACACTGTGACTAACTTGTCAAATATTTGCCAGAGCCGCACAAACGTTACACGACTTAGTTATCAATAAACACCTACATGTTCCGTAATTACTGAATAAAGGTTATAACTTCTGTTACCTGAAACAGGCTCATGAACCCCCGTGTCATTTAATTACATTGAAAAATTCCCTTGCTTAGCCAAATGTATTTCGTGCACCCTGGGACAGCTGGATAATCTAGGCTGTACTAGGGTTCCCTTCCCACTCTGAACTCTAGGGTACAGATGTGGGGACCAGCATGAAAGACCCCCCCCCAAGATTATTTCTACTAGCTTAGGGTAATACTCCCCTAAGGCACAAACTCTTTGCCTTTGGAGGGTACGCTGCCACCACCAAGAGATTTAACCAAGAATCAGGGAAAGGACCACTTGGAGTGCCTATTCCCCCAAAATATCCCCCCAAGCCCTTACACCCCCTTTCCTGGGGAGGCTTGAGAATAATATCCTAACCAATTGGTTACAAAGTGATCACAGACCCAAACCCCTAGGTCTTAGGACAATAGAGAAATCAGTCAGGCTCTTAAAAGAAACAGAACTTTATTAGAAAGAAAAAAGGTAAAAGAAGCACCTCTGTAAAATTAGAAGGGAAGCTAATCTCACAGGGCAATCAGATTTAAACCACAGAGGATTTCCCTCTGGGCAAAAACTTTAAAGTTACAAAAAGAAAACCAGGAATTTACCTTCCTCTCAGCACAGAGAAAGTCACAAGCCAAAACAAAAGTAAATTAATGCATTTCCTTGCTAATACTTACTAATTCTAATGGAGTTGGGTTGCTTGCTTTCTTGATCTCTCTCCAGCAAGCACACAGAACAGGCTATAGTGTATTTGGAAAGCTTCTGAATGACAGTAGTGCTTCATATTGATCTTGCAGTGTTATGTTGAGTCGATATGAAATTCTCAGTTCGTTAGAGGCTTGTTCCAAAGCCTGCGTGAAGTCCTCTGTGTCCATTGACTGCGGTGAGTTTGGATCAGGTCCTGCAAAGACTTTGTCCGTGCTTCACTTTTCAGCACGTGATTTCAGTGGGAGGCCCTGAAAAGCGAAACGTGCGTGTAAGTCTTTGCAGAATCGTGTGCGTAACCACTTCGGCCCCGATCCTGTGGTGAGCCCTGAGTGGCTGATTCCCTGTGTCCTCATGAAACCCCACTGGCTTCGGGAGGATGGGGGGGGTCTGTCTGTCTCTAAGGTACTTATGTGGCTCCCATCACCCTATATTTTGGCACCTCACACCCCCCTGGGAGGCAGGGAAGTATCATTGTCTCATTTTACAGCTGAGGACCTGAAGCGACATTAACAAGTATACACAGGTAGGCTGGGGCAGAGGCTGTGGTGGGAGTCATGTTATGTGCAATCAGAAGAACTGCAGAGTCTAAAAATCGGGGATTTACGAGTGGTAATTTCAAACTGTAGAAGGACTTGCACAGTAGCCAGTTTTGCGTTTGGTGTCACTCCTTTGCAACCCAGCTAGCATCTAACCAGCGTCGTTGCCAAGAATCAACTGTCCACCGTCTAGCACGGTGAGAGAATTAAACGCTATGTGATTGAGTCTTTCGTACTCCACGGCACTTCAGAGCCTTTACATTAAGATGGAAAAAATGCAACGTTTTGTTTTAAAAAAGAAAAGGCAAACTGCAGCTTCTGCCAAATTGCACTATGGGTGGGTCCTTTTGTGTATATTATATTAATAATTATGGTTTGCTTATGCTCCCCTGTCTGGCTCCATCTGTTGTCTCTTGTCTTATACTTAAATTGTCAGCTCTTCGGGGCAGGGACTGTCTTTTTGTTCTGGGTTTGTACATCGCCTAGTGTAATGGGGTCCTGGTCTGTGACAAGGCGTGCCTAGACGTTACCATAATACACCTAATAGCCATTAATATGTACAGCATCTGGCATGGGTGGCCAACCTGAGTGTGAGAAGGAGCCAGAATTTACATGGCCAAAGAGCCACAGTAATACGTCAGCAGCCCCCCATCAGCTCCCCCGCCCCTAGCGCCTCCCGCCCACCAGCAGCTCCGCTGATCAGCACCTCCCCCTCCCTCCCTGCAGCTCCCGATCAGCTGTTTCATGGAGTGCAGGAGGCTCTGGGGGGGAGGAGTGAGGGCACGGCAGGCTCAGGGGAGGGGGCAGGAAGGGGTGGAGTGGAGGCAGGGCCTGTGGCAGAGCCAGGGGTTGAGCAGTGAGCACCCCCCGGCACCTTGGAAAGATGGCGCCTGTAGCTGCAGCCCCGGAGTCGGTGCCTAGACAAGGAGTCGCATTTTAACTTCTGAAGGGCTGCATGTGACTTCGGAGCCACAGGTTGGCTACCCCTGATCTGGCACAATGGCATCCTGCTAGGGACTCCGGGGAGTTGCTGTAATGCATATAATAGTTACTCAGTGAATTTTAATTCACTCTCATGGCTCAGTTGACAGAATAAGCGTCTATAGCATTTGGCAGATGCTTCTTTTTGATCGTGTTTCAGCTACCATGAGGCACAGGACTTAGATCTGATGAATAAAGAAGGGGGTGTTTCTGGACATACAGACCCTGTGTTTCTCTCTAGCTGCCCAAGGTTGCTCTGTGCCTCAGTCCCCCATCTGTAAAAGGGGGATGATGATATTTCCCTACCTCCTTGGGGTGTTGGGAGGACAAGTCCATTGATATTTGTAAGGGGCTTGGATACTCCAGTGTGAGTGTTTGTAAAATCTCCATCAGCTGGTAGATCTGGAGTAAATCACTTTAACCTGAATGTGCTTTAGTTTGCCTATCTATAAAACAGGACTAATAGGTGCCTTGCAGAGCTCTGAGATTTTTGGACGGAAGGTGCAGAAGGAAGGGTGAAGTCCATTTAGATCCCTTCTTTGAGCGCATCCCCTGTTCTTGTAGGTATTTCTCAGGAGGAAATTCCATCCCCTTCGAACCCAGGAGCCCCGCGAAGATGTCGGATAGTGAAGACAGCAACTTCTCCGAGGATGAGAGTGAGCGGAGCAGCGAGGTGGAGGAGGTAGAAAACGAGGTGAGGCTGACAGAGAGATGTGGTCACTGCCTAAAGGAATGTGTTTTGGGGGGGGAAGGGGTTGGTGTTTATACCCACTTGAAATGTAGCATGTCCCAAATGTTACTCTAGTCTGTCATTTTTAAAAAAAAAAAAAAACACTAAAAACCTAAGAAGCAGGGTAGGGACTGAATGGCTCAGGGGACTGGAACTTGGCTAGGACGCTGCACCAGGAGTCAGGACACCTGGGTTTTATTCCTAGCTATGTTGTGTGACTTGAGGCAAGTCATTGCCTCTCTGTGCCACAGTTTCCCCCTTCGTGAAAGGAGGAAAATGATACTTCTCTACCCTTTTTTTTTAAAGCACTTTGAGATCCACAGGTGAAGCGCTCTCCAGGAGCCACAGCTCACCAGTTCCGATCTAACCCCTTTTGGTAACAGAAGTAAACTGCCATCTGGCCAGTGGCCTGTTGGAAGTGAGTTTGACGCATGTCAGTCCAGGAGAACAGGTGTCCATGTCGCAAATCACCTGCCCAATTGTCCTTCTCATGGCCATTCTTGGCAGAGAGGTCACAGACTGAATAGACCCTGGAGACTAAACTCTGCTCTGGGGGTGCCAACTCCATGGCTGGGGGAGGCAGATTGCAAGGGAGGGGGGAAGCAAGGCTCACCCTTACCGTCCCTCCACTTCCTCCCGGGCCCTGCATGCTGATTCTCATGGGGAAAGCTCTGGGGATGGACCTGTTCCTGGGAGATCCAGCCAGCGAGTCCAGGGCTGGCATGGGCTCTGTAACTGGTCAGCTTCCCTCTGCAACGCCCAGGCAGAGGAGGAGCATGTCAGCGTTGCGGGCAGCGAGAAGGAGGAGGCTGAAGAAGAGGAAGAGGAGGAGGAAGAAGACTACGATGAGGAGGAAGAGGAGGACGATGATGATCGGCCGCCAAAGAAGCCCAGACATGGAGGGTTCATCTTGGATGAAGCCGGTAAGGAACTTCAAGGGCTCTGTGTGTGTTACACTGAGGCCCCCAGGGATGCTGATGGTGGGGCAGCTGCCCTGTGTGCGGTGTAATTGGTAGGAATAGAGGGAGCTGGGAGTCAGGACTTCTGCGGTCTATTCCTGGCTCTGGGAGGGGAGTTGGGTCTCGACATTAGAGCAGGGGAATGGAGGATCAGGACCCCTTATTCCTAGCCCTTCTGTTCAATTGTGGGGTGACCTTGGGATCAAATCAGTTTCCTTCTCTGTGCCTCGGTTTCTCCTGCTTTAAAATGGGCATAAAATACTTTCCTATCCCCTAGGAAAGCGTGTCAGGTGGTAATTGGTTAGGAGGCTCTCTGTGTGCAAAGTGCTCAGATACCCTGGTGTGAGTGGGGCTAGCGAAGGACTAAGCAAGTCTTAATTAAGAGCAGCTGTATAGATACCTTCCCCATATCTTCTGTGAGGCCCCTTGGGAGTTAGAGAAGTTCCAGACCTGTCAGCTGAATGCTGTTCCCCCGGGCATGGCTGCTGTTGACTGGATCTCTTGTCTGCCTGTGCATAGCCCACAGGGATTCCCCTGAGGCTGAGGGCTTCAGGAATTTTGGTCCGATTTCTCTTTGCCTTCCTATGTGTCGGGCCAGTGATGACAGAGCGGCTTCAGTTTCCTTCAGGCAGCTTCTGGGCCATCCCTTCCCATGCGGCATCTCTGGCCAGCTGGTTCCTGGAGCCCACTTAACTGAGCAAGTCTCCCCTGCTCTCCCTTTCCTGCAGATGTGGACGATGAATATGAAGACGAGGACCAGTGGGAAGACGGCGCGGAGGACATTCTGGAGAAAGGTATGGCTCTGCCCTCTCGTATCCCACTCCTTGGGAGGATCGGCTGGGGGTTCGGCACAACCCCGGGGCATTTCCCTCCTTTTCAGCTAGCTCTGGAGCAATATTGCTCTGACCTGGGCGAAATAGGGGTCTGCTCTTTAGCCTCCCTGGTGTGAGGCAGAATGGGGTGTTAACAGGACTCTCCAGTATAGACATTCTAGGTGTGATGTTCCTCGGTTCCCCGGCTGAGCATTTCTTTGCAGCCACTCCTGCATGGATTTAGCAGCCAGAATCTCTCCATTTACTAGCTGAGGGTAATGCTCATGTTTCCCATGGGGAGCGGTGAGTGGCTAACCGTTTAGCCAGGGACCTGCCCCCCCTCCAGCTGGATTGCAAGCCCTGTGGGATGAGAATGACCAGACCCTGATGCAGGGAGCTTTGGGGATGGGGTGTCGCAGAACATCCTGTCCGTGTCTCCCAACCCCAGTGCCATGTGGTGAGTTCTGACATTGCTTTGCTCCTTATCGTTTCACTCCTGTGCATGCTCCTCCCCATCAGCCAACGGTGGAGAACATAATTTTACTCCTTCTGGTTTTTCTTTTGCTGAGGAAGAGCTGCGGGGCCCGTACGGAGGGAGGCAGGAATGCTGGCACGCAGAGCCCTGTAAACCACTCACTGCAGCCGGCGGGAGAGGAGCCTTCAAATCCCATCGCAGCTGGGAAGCTCCAGCTTTTTATCTGTCACTTAAAGGCTGCTCTGCTGCCTGGCTCCTGACAAAGCCCCTCCCCATCAGAGGGGAAATCTTCCCTCTCTGCTGCCTTTCCAAAAGGCAGGGTGGTCTAGTGGTTATGGAGTCAGGACACCCAGGTTATGGAGTCAGCTAGCCCTAGCTCCGGGAGGGGTGTACACAAAGGAGCTGGGAGCAGGACTTCTGGGTTCTATTCTCAGCTCTGTTGCTGAGTTGCTATGTTAGGAAGTCACTTCCCCTCCCTGTGCCTCAGTTTCCCCTCACCTAAAACAGCAGGGACTCTAATCTTCCTCTGTCCTGCGCACTGACGATACTCGATCCATAGAAATGTGACACTATATGGGTTTCGGCTCTCTCAATTAGCTCCATGATCAAGCCCAGCTCACGTCTCCCCTGAGGTTAGGCTGAGGGAGAGGAGAGCCGGCAATATGCTGCCTAATTTGCCTTTTAGATTCATTTCCCAAAGTTGTACTCACGTTTAGGCAGAAGAATGGGGGCTTTGCGTAGAAGGTACCACTGCAGTAGCAGCCTCAGCAGGTCCCAGAAGAAGTGTTCCCCCTATACTAGTGACGCCCCATAAATATAGCCCTGAGACGCCGTCGGGCTCTCGCCCAGTTGTAGTTGTAGATTTATCAGAAAAGTGGCAGCTCCCTACATCTGCTCCCTGTGCGTTGAGAATCCTCTCCGCTAAATTTAGGGACAAAAATAAATTCTGGCTACTGCTTGCCCCTGCTCGCTCTGGAGAAACCAGCACAGCTCCGAGAGAGGGAGCCGGTTTCTAGTCTGGCTCACGTATCATCAAAACGATTGATAACTGAGCTGTGATCATGGAGCCGAATTCCACAGCAGCCAGTGGGGTTGCAGAAGTGGAACTGAGGACAGAATTTTTATCTTCGGGTCAGGCACCATCTTATTGTTTTCTGTACAGCACCCGGCTCAATGGGGTCCTGGGCTATGATGAGGGCTCCTAAACTCTACCGTAATATGCCTAATAGAAATAAAAACCTATAGCAGCCAGGATTTCTCGTCTGTGACTGAGGCTCCGAGGCATTATGGCAATACACACAATTCATAATAGTGCACAAGTTAAGAAGTTTGGCTGATCTTAGTGTGACTGTCTGGGCCTGGCAGCATGAGTAACCATGGAGTGAGCATGGAGTGACAGGGGATTCTCTCAGATGCTGAGTTTGCTTTAGTTGGGTTTTCTTTCTTCCTTTTTTTAAAGTCCCTCTTCAAAGTAGAATGTTGCTCCACAACTTTTTCTGGTCTCAATTTGGAAGTTTTGCCAGAAGCTGGGAATGGGCAACAGGGGATGGATCACTTGATGATTCCCTGTCCTGTTCATTCCCTCTGGAGCACCTGGCACTGGCCACTGTCGGAAGACAGGACACTGGGCTTAATGGACCTTTGGTCTGACCCAGTCTGGCCGTTCTTATGGAAAGTTTGGCAAATTACAAAGAGTCTTTTGTGATGATCCAATGTTTTTTCCAGTGGAAATTTCAGTAAAATAGTTTGTTTTTGGCATATGAACTCTCAGCAAAAAAATCCCCTGCCCCATATCTCTGGAGACATAACCCACTGGATGTGATTAAGTTGACCAGTCAGAACTGATCACTCGAAAAGCCACTGAGCAGACTGACCAACAGATTGATCCCCCCCCCGCATTGAAAATTTCTGTCCCAAATGTTCCAAACCCAGAAGACTTCAGGAAGGTGTGTGGATAAAAGACATTCAGGAGAATTTTCGAAAACTGGCCAAATGTCTACCAAAAACAAGCTTGCCAAATTTTGAACTAGTTTAGTGCCTTTCTAGATATGTTTTTTTGCTGAATGAAACAGTATTTTGCTGCAGTACTAGTTTACCTGCTAGAATCCATAGCATGGGGAGAGCTGTGTGTATCTGGGTGTTTAAGGTCCTATCTATGTGATGCCAATTAGGGCTATATTTCCTTCATCTCCCCACAGTCTCCTTATCTGATGCCCTTGTTTTTCAGACAGAATAGTCTTAAAAGCCTCTTGGGAGTGAAAAGAAAAGGAGTACTTGTGGCACCTTAGAGACTAACCAATTTATTTGAGCATGAGCTTTCGTGAGCTACAGCTCACTTCATCAGATGTTTACCGTGGAAACTGCAGCAGACTTTATATACACACAGAGAATATGAAACAATACAGAGAATATATGCCACAAGTACTCCTTTTCTTTTTGCGAATACAGACTAACACGGCTGTTCCTCTGAAACTTGGGAGTGAAAGGGTTCTGCTATCTGGATCAGTCAGTTGTTTCCTCCCCCTGTGGGAACACTGTGGGGTCTGCTTGTCTGCCTCGGCTCTCTGGGGCTGGACTGGTTCAGGTGGCGTCTCCAGGCGAGGCTTTTCCTTGGGGGCGGAGGGGATTCCAGTTGAAGGGTGCCTGCTGCTAGTGAAAGACACCTGATGCGACAGCCCTGGGGTCTCTAGCTACAGAACAGGCTTGCCCCTGGACCCCACCTCCTGTCAATGTGTCTCGACCTGGCCATGCAGGGATCCCTCTAGTGCGGGGGAGGAGGGTCCAGGGCTTGGCCTGTCTGATGAGGCTGCCAACAAGGAGAAAAGCTACAAGAGGGACGATTGAGGCGGGTGCCCGTCCCCTGGGGATTAGCGTGAGGCCCTTAGTCCCATTTCACCAAACAAGGGTGGCCCGATAGTGACTCCCTATCTCTGCTGCTCCAGTCTGGATTCAAAGAGGCACCCCAGGGTGGGGGTCCCACCCAGGGCAGACATGCCGAGCTCTAGCTGGTCCCCGTTTGGAGATGGTATTGATTACGGGTTGTTTGCCTACCTAGTGAGCCGAATGCTCCCATTGATTTGCCAGCGTCAGGCCGGCAAGCAGGGCCGCACGTCGCCGGCAGCACTCGGGTCATGGGGCACAGGTCGGGGTCACTGGTACCTCCTGGGGATCCTGGTGGCGAAATGCTGAGGCGGCCGCTCTGAAGCTGTCACAGCCATGAGGTTTGACTTGTTGCAGGGGGGTCAGGGCCAACAATTCATTCCACAGATGTCAGAGTTGGAACGGGACCATGCCTAATGGAGAGAGAACCCGGACCGGGCCTCAGGAGACCTGGGTTCTATTCCTGGCTCCACCACTGGCCTGCTGGGTGTCCTTGGGCGAATTGCTTCCCTGCTCTGTGCCTCGGTTTTCCCATCAGTAAAATGGGGGTAACCAAACTGCTTTGTGAAGAGCTTTGAGATCCAATGAAAAGGACTACATGAGAGCTAGGGATTGTTGAGTGTTAGCACCTCCCGCATAACCCAGGCCATGAGACATTGAAATTCTTTGCCGTGGCAGCCTGCCCACCTTGCCAGCGCTCTCACCGTCTTCCCCTCGTGTTTGTTTGGTTGTTTTTTTATTTACGTGCATTTCATTCGCACCTGCTTGGTTTGTGCCACATCTTAATTTTGTTCCTTCCGGTTTTCTGTTCCCCACTCACCCTGTGATTGATTTTGATGCTATTATTTGGCTCATACTGTCCGCCCTCCACCACCTCTGCCTCCCGAGCAGAAGAAATTGAAGGTAAGCCTGTTTTTCATTCCAGCCCCTGCCTCTTCACAGCCCTCCCCCTCGCCCCCCGCCCCGCCCCTTCCTGGTGCTGCCTTGTCTTTTCCGCTTCCTTTCAGCCGGGTGGGCCCCAGGAACGATGCTGGAGAAAGTATCCGACCCTTGGCTCAGTTGCTGTTCTGGCCGGTGCAGCAATAGAGCAGGCTGGGGGTGGGGGTGGGGGTGGGGGTGGGGGGGGCTAATCGGAAAGGGGCAGTGGGTTTGCTGTCTCCTGTTGTGGTCACAGAAGCTGCCTCATGGAGGCTCTGTCGCCCTGTAGTGGCCTGGCTCGAGCTGTGGCTTGACTCTGCAGCAGAGGAAGAGGTGCTGCCTAGGTCGGTGAAGTGTGGGGAAACCGAGTCAAGCCCAGCGCGTTCGCAGTGAGGATCCCGGGATCCCTCTTCCGAACGCGAGTGCCCCGTTCGCTGCCTCACTCGTGCTCCAGCCACGAGGGAACTGTCGGCGGAGTCGGCTGTTGCGTGCGGCTGAATTTTGCTTCCCACCATCCTGTCCCTTCCCAGGCCTCACCTTTGCTTCGCTGATCGACCGCCCTTTGGGCGGTCGGCCACATTGTGGACCGTTTCCAGGGCTCTCCCCTCCCCCGGAGGTGCTAGGTGTGGGGGCTATTTAACCTCTGCGTCTCTTGCAGCCTCCAACATTGATAATGTGGTTCTGGACGAGGATCGCTCTGGGGCCCGGAGGCTGCAGAACCTGTGGAGGTGATGTTATCCTGTGCTTGGGGTGGGGGGAAACGCGGCAGCCGGAGAGCGGGATGATGTTGCGGCCTGTGACGTGCACATGTTGGTGTCCAGTGTAAATGCATGGTGGGGAATAGGACCTGGGACTTTCACATCCCAGCACATGGGTCTCTCTGGTGGAGCTGGAAAAGAATGTTGCAGTGGGGGAGGTTTAGGTTGGATATTAGGAAAAACTTTTTCACTAAGAGGGTGGTGAAACACTGGAATGCGTTACCTAGGGAGGTGGTAGAATCTCCTTCCTTAGAAGTTTTTAAGGTCAGGCTTGACAAAGCCCTGGCTGGGATGATTTAATCGGGGATTGGTCCTGCTTTTGAGCAGGGGGTTGGACTAGATGACCTCCTGAGGTCCCTTCCAACCCTGATATTCTATGATTCTGTGAGGTTTCAGAGGAACAGCCGTGTTAGTCTGTATTCGCAAAAAGAAAAGGAGTACTTGTGGCACCTTAGAGACTAACCAATTTATTTGAGCATGAGCTTTCGTGAGCTACAGCTCACTTCATCTGTAGCTCACGAAAGCTCATGCTCAAATAAATTGGTTAGTCTCTAAGGTGCCACAAGTACTCCTTTTCTTTTTATGATTCTGTGATTTCTATGAATGTCCACTAGGGGCGCCCTAAAGAACCCGAAGTAGGTCTGAGAGTGCCCAGCAGAGGGCAGCGGTGCCTGTGCCATATGCTCTGGTAACCTGGGGGCTTTACCCACTCTGCTGGGGGAGATCTGGCTCTATCCTAGGGCAGCCTCAGCTCAACCAGTGGCCATGATCCCAGAGCACCTGTGTTGCTCCCTGGCGACTCCTTGCTCTGCGAGCTTGGTTGGGGAAAGGAGCCCGAGTCGCTCCCCTTGTCTCTGCGCTGCCAGCGGGGCTGTGGCCTGCGTCGGTTCAATCCGATCCCTCATGCCTTCTCCTTCGCTGTCTCTCCGCAGGGACCAGCGCGAGGAGGAGCTGGGCGAATATTACATGAAGAAATACGCCAAGTCCTCCGTGGGAGAAACGTGAGTGCGCAGCCCCCAGGGCAAAGAGTGTGTGTGTGTGGGGGGGTCATCTCTCCCTTATGCCCTCCCCCAAGATCCTCCAAACTAGGTGTGCCCACACTCCTCCAGTCACCCCAGCCCTCAGGGTCACCTGGCTCCTGCTCCTTCCCCATGGGTCTCTGATTCCTTCTTCCTATCCCCATGGGAAAGGTAGGCCTTTAATTCCCTGATCTCCACGGTGAAGTTGTGCCTGGAAGCCAGGTTGTTCCCCCACCCCAGTCCTTGCGGCCTGGAAAGGGACCGAACAGCAGGAGCAGACAGAGGCTGTCAGTGCCTCATGGATCCCTGGGAAACAGCAGGACCCTCTCCGTTTCCTTCAGGGCGTTTAGAGATGAGCCCCGCAAAGGTCTCTGCCTGATTCCCCTGGTGTGTAACAGACCAAGCTAGTGCTTCGGCTGGTCTGACTCTGCAGGAAGGGGCTGGTCTCCTGACCGTAGCCAAGTACTGGTTGGTTCTAGAGCATCTGTTCTCCTAGCTTGGTTCTGAACAGGAGCAGATAATTCCCCTCCTCCCTGGTGTGTGCATGGAGTGGCCGGCTGCCCTGGCCTCTCGGAATCGCTGCTGTCACAACTCGCAGCTCCTGCTGTCCTTGCTGGGCCTGACATTTCTCCCCATCTCTCCTTCTGTTTCCCTTGCAGGGTGTACGGCGGTTCTGATGAGCTTTCGGATGACATCACGCAGCAGCAGTTACTGCCCGGTGTCAAGTAAGGCCCTTCTGCCCGGGAGAAGGTGCACCTGGTGGAGGGGGGATGGAAGGTCATCCAAGACCAGGGCGCATGAAGAGTAGAGCAGGGAATGGGCTGTGACATCAGGCCAGGAGTGGTGGGTGAGAGGACACGGAGGAGAGGGACCTGACAGAGTGGGAGGCATAGGTGATATCACCCTGGAGTGGCTCACGTCCGTGAGTGCCTACCTGAGGGCAGACACTGCAAACTGGTGGTGTGTTCTGTAATTAGCTTTCACCAAGCCAGTGACAGATGTGAACTGGACACTGTCCCAGTATGACCATGGAGTCACAGACAGTTCCCTTGGACTCTCCAGGCTATCTTGTGACACAGACAAACTGGGCATTGTGATAAAATGGTTTCTTACACCAAAAACCACATCACATTTAGGTTGCTTCCAGTCCCAAGAGACTAGTCACTTACCCCAGATCAACTGGTTCTCCAGATCTTACACCAAAGAGAAGGCTGGAAGCCAAGTCTATAGCGAACTAAGTAAAGGCTTATTAGCTAAGAAAAGGAAATGAGTTACTGAGAGGTTAAAGCAGTTAAAATACATGCATAGGTGAGTCAGTTTGTAATTCCAAATGGTGGCAGTGATGTAATAAACTGCCAGTTTCCCAAAAGTCTTTTCAGGGTACCTAGATTGTCTCTGGGGATCCCCGCTTTGCATCTGGTGCACTTCCCTGTAAGAGTCCAAGCAGTCCAGAGATCCAGGATCTTTGCTAGAATCCACACACCTAGCTTCTTCTCACAGAAAACAAACTGACAGTGTGGGCTTTTCCTTTGCTGATGGAGAGTGAGGAATGCATTTTGAGTCTTTGATTTCTGATCATCACCCACAATGAACACTTGCTTTGAAATTAGCCCTTTTCTGTTAAAGTTCTTCACTTGCATTCTATTTAGTTAGAGGGCTACATGCAGTGTAGGTATTTGCTGATATATGATAATGGGATACAGATAAGTGAAAATGCAAGTAACATCCCATTAGTTTTCATGAAGTTTAAACACCAGCTACACTCTCATACCTTTAACAATCACTTTGATCTATACTAATACACAAGTGAATTGGCCTGGGGCTCTGGCAGGAGTTGGCACCTGGTCTGCCAACATAACAAAGGTTATTTTGCGAACAGCTTTTTTTTTCTTTTTTTCCACTCAGGGATCCCAACCTCTGGACCGTGAAGTGTAAGGTACGTTCCAGCTAGGGGAGGATGCTATTGAAACACCTCTAAACCCTGAATCACGAGCTCCCGCTGCACCACGTCTGGGTTTTAATTAGCCGTGAACGCCACCTCCTCTCTGAGTTGGGGCGTCTCTTTGGCTAGAGACTTCTCTCACTGCGGCCTCTCTTCTCCTCTCTCCCCAGATCGGAGAGGAACGTGCCACAGCCATAGCCCTGATGAGGAAATTCATCGCCTACCAGTTCACAGACACGGTAAGGATGGAGGGCAGGAGTCCCCTTGGCCCCGAACTCAGTTCAGCTTTGTGGGGTGGCTTAGTGCTGTTGACCACAGAGCTTGTTGGGAGTGGGTCGTGCGGTTCCTGACTTGATCCGGGCTTCCTGCTGTTGATCTGTTGAAGGGGGGATTGGCTAAGCTGGAGTGTGCCTGAAGCCAGCCCCCGTATCTCATGGAACTTCTCTCCCTGCCCACCCACAGCCCCTGCAGATCAAGTCTGTGGTGGCCCCCGAGCATGTGAAAGGCTACATCTATGTCGAGGCCTACAAGCAGACCCACGTGAAGCAGGCAATTGAGGGCGTGGGCAACCTGCGGATGGGCTACTGGAACCAGCAGATGGTGCCCATCAAGGAGATGACAGACGTGCTGAAGGTGGTGAAGGAGGTGACCAACCTGAAGCCCAAGTCCTGGGTCCGGCTCAAGAGAGGCATTTACAAGGACGACATTGCTCAGGTACGGGCCAGGGGCGCTGGCTGGCCCAGAACAGAGGGCTGGGGCTCGGGAAGCTGGCGTTCAGGTGTACCTTTAATTTAAGGCTCTGATTTGGGGCAGGCAGTCGTCGGAGTCCGGGAGCGTTGTCTTCAGTGAAGCGGGAGCTGGGTGTTGGGAATCCTTGCCCTTGCTATGGGTGGGAGCGGGCGCAAGAGATTGCAATAGGGGTGGGTTCAATTTCTGCTCTGTCCCCAGCTAGCGTGACATTGGACACCAGAGGAGCCCACACTGTCTTCCTGTCCTGCTGCTGCGAGTGAGACTGGCCGTGTCTGGCGTCTCCATGACGCTACCCTCCTCCTCTCCTGAGCTCATGTCGTCTTCCCTTCCAGGTGGATTACGTTGAGCCGAGCCAGAACCAGATCTCTCTGAAGATGATCCCGCGAATCGATTTTGACCGGATCAAAGCTCGCATGAGCCTGGTATGTTGGCTGGCAGGATTCGCTGAGCTCGGTTCTGCTGCGAGGGAAGAGTTTGTCCCCATTTACGCTTCAAGGCTGCTAATGCCTTCGTGCCCCAGCTCTGGCAATTCCAGTTTGGTGGGCTTCAAGTGGTGGTGTGTTGGCATGTCTGTATCCCCATAGTTTCCCGGCTGATGACAGGGGGACGCATTTCTCCACTGTAAAGCGCTTACTCCGGTGCACCTCGCTGTGCAGTACTGCCCTAGGAGGGGTGGGTTCCTCCTGCTCACAGCCCGTGATCAGCAGGGCCCTTCTGTTATCCCCCCAAGAGAGGCGGGCGAATGCCTTTCCAGAGGGTCTGTCGATGGCATTCAGTACCCCACCCATACAGTCTGGTGGGGATTCCTGACCCCCCAGACCTGGTGGTGACTTCCCCCTCCTCTGCTTGAATTGCAGAAGGACTGGTTCGCCAAGCGGAAGAAGTTCAAGAGGCCCCCTCAGCGGCTGTTTGATGCTGAAAAGATCCGGTAAGTGACTGGCTTCTTGCCGGGGATGATCCAGGGCGGGGCGGTGTCCCCTCAGCGCGAGGACGCAACATCTGTGGCCACTGTGGCACTTGGATAGGTTTATAGTGAAATCTAATATAAGTGTATGTAATACAGAATGGAGTTTTGAAGTAGTAGCAAGGAGAAGAACTGGAAACCAATGGTTACAAAGAAAATAAAATCATAACATGTCTCCTGGAGCTCAGACTAAATGAAGACGACCCTCTCGTGTTTTTTAGAATGTTGCTCTCCTAAAATCCCTGCTGGGCTTTTCAGTCTGGCTAGCTGTGACTCGTCTTTCCTGACACACACGCTGTCAGTTCATCTCCTACCTGAAGGATTCAGTGGGCTCCCAAGATATCCCAGATCAATCCTTTGTCTTTATTCATAAACAGGACCCCCAATCCCCATAGTTTGTTTCTTCCTGTAGATTCTGCAATCTCTCAATTTGCACCTGGCCCGGTCTGCAAATAGGCATACAACACCCGATACTCACGTGACCAGACAGGGAGATAGGCATCTGTTACCTCCTTTCTGAAAGGAACATATCCGAGGTAGTCACCTTCTGGTGACCTGCCTTAACTGCAAGACCTTAAGAGCACAACATTCGGTATTAATACATAGCTCCTTAAATATTATCCGTACATATATTTTGTAGTGATTATGACCAGTGGGCAACTGGCTCTTGGTAGACACCTCACATGCCACCCTTTGGGGAACTATTCTGCAGATACCTGACTCAAGGGATCTCTGTAAAACCCTCTGCACCGCCTGTGTCCTCTGCCAGTTGGCACTGCAGGGTCCCCGGGTCACAGGCGGATAGAGATGGTGATGATTTGTCCTCCTTCCATCATGTCTTCCTCCAGCTCCATCCACAGGTGCACTGGGACTTGGGCTCCTTCAGTGGCGAGGGGCTCTGAGCCTTTGGAAGGGCATTCAGACCCTCTCCCTGCCCTGGGAGCTGGGTGGATTTGCCCCAGCCTGGCAATCTAGACAGCTGCTGGTGAGAGACCTAACCCTGGAGTCCTGAAATCCCGGGCCAGCAGAGGTAGAGCCACCATTCCCTGCAGCTCTTCTGTCCCATTATGAAACAGCTTGTCCCCCTTCTGAGAAAGCTGCCGCTCTGGGTGCCTGACCCTCTAATGCTCTCCCTCTCCCCCGTTCTAGGTCCTTGGGGGGAGATGTTGCTTCCGACGGTGATTTCCTCATCTTTGAAGGCAATCGTTACAGTCGCAAGGGCTTCCTCTTCAAGAGCTTTGCCATGTCGGCCGTGGTGAGTATCTGTGGCTCTGTGCCAAGAGGCTCTTGTCGAGGTGGGGCTCTGAGCCGGAGCAGGAACCAGATCTGCCAAGGCATAGGTTAGGGCGGGTCAGAAAATGAGGTTTTTGGGGTCCCCCCTCCTTCAGAAAACTTAATTTTTTTTTGGCAAAAATCAAAAAAGTTCTGGGCTGGAAATGTTGCTGTGGTGCTTCATGGGAGTTGTAGTTTGGTGCCTTGTGCTCCTATTTTCCACCGTGAGCTGGCCTCCTTGGTTAGACTACATCTCCCATGAGGCACCATGACCTCCCTTCTTGGAGGCACACAATGGGAGTCCAGGGCCTCTGTGCATCATGGGAGATGTAGTCCAGCTGGAGAACCTGGTCCATAGAAGAGAATCATGAGGTGAGTTACCTGAACTACATCTCCCATGATGCACTGCGGCAGCACATCCAAATTGAAATATTTTGGTTTTGGACACTTGATTTTTGATGGAAAAATTGAAACTTCTCATGAAACACAGGCTCATCTCACAGAAACCTCTGTTTAGTCGGAAACCCAATTTGCTGTTTATAACCCTGCCAAAACCCCAAACCCACTTCTGATGGAAAATTTTCAACATGCCTATTGTGAACTCTGTGGAGTCCTCCTCTGCTCACGTGATGGGGTGGGTGTGGGATCTCTATTTGGACGTCTGAGTGGGGGGACAAATTGCTGAAATCCCTATCTGCGTGTTGGGGGAGTTGAATGTGTATTTGCAGACGGGGGTGGCGGACAGCAAGATCCCCATCTGGGCGTGTCATTTGCATGTCAGACTCCACTATGGGGATTGAGATGAACCCACCCCTGGAGCAAAGCCCCGCTCTCGTCTCCTGTTGCTCGGCAAGGCAGGGAGCCTGACCCCTAGGAATGGGGAATCTCAGGTTGGAGGGAAGCTCTGCAGGCTCCATTTGGGTTTCTGTCTCCCCTCCCCCTCCCTGAAATCTCTCTGCCTTTGTCCCCCGGCTGCCAGATCACGGAGGGGGTGAAGCCCACCCTGTCTGAGCTGGAGAAGTTTGAGGACCAGCCGGAAGGCATCGATCTGGAGGTGGTTACCGAAAGCACAGGTACGTGGCGATGACTCATGCGCAGCGGGGAGTCCGTCTAGCCCACGGGGATTGGTGGGAGGGTTGGTCTCTGCCCCTGGGTCTTGCCCCTGAATCTGCAGGGGGCCGTGCTGTCGGCACGTGTGGGGCTGCTGCTGCCTGGGAGCGGCGCCCTCCCCGCAAGTCACGGTGCTCTCCGTTGGGCAGGGAAGGAACGGGAACACAACTTCCAACCTGGGGACAACGTGGAGGTGTGTGAGGGGGAGCTGATCAACCTGCAGGGCAAGATCCTGAGCGTGGACGGCAACAAAATCACCATCATGCCCAAGCATGAGGATCTCAAGGTATGGGATGGGTGGTGCCGGCCTGGGCTTCCATCCAGGCCCTTGGGCGGCCAAGGAGACCAAGTGCAGGCTTGGCAGTGGGGGTGTGATACTCCTGGCTGTACCTATAGGGGGCAGCAGGCCTTTTGGACCTGCGCGTTCCTGGATGCTGTGCCTGTGGTCCCTGGCATCTCCGAGATTAACCCGGGAACGTGAAACTATAGAGTTGTGAACCCTGCAATAGGCAGTGCCCACCTGCATCCTGCTATCACCCCGTCCTGTCAGTCTCCTGCGTCCCGCCCTTACCCCGTTCCTCCTCTGCCCAGGACATGCTGGAGTTCCCAGCTCAAGAGCTGCGTAAGTACTTCAAGATGGGAGACCACGTCAAGGTGATCGCTGGGCGCTTCGAGGGCGACACGGGACTGATCGTGCGGGTGGAGGAGAACTTCGTCATCCTCTTCTCGGACCTCACCATGCACGAGGTGAGCGGGGCGGCGGCGGAGCCCCGGGCGCTCCCCTCTGACTGTCCCCTCCCCGGGGCCGCTCGCTCACTCGCTTCCCCTCTTCCAGCTCAAGGTGCTGCCTCGGGACTTGCAGCTCTGCTCCGAGACGGCCTCCGGCGTGGACGTGGGTGGGCAGCACGAGTGGGGCGAGCTGGTCCAACTGGATCCCCAGACCGTCGGGGTTATCGTCCGCCTGGAGCGGGAGACCTTCCAGGTGGGTGTGCGCTTTTCTCCCAGCATTGGGCGTCTCACTGGAGTGCTAACAAGGCAGCTCAGAACCTTTGCGTGGGGAGCTGCTGGCTTCTCTCTAGGTAGGTTCTGCAGCAGAAGAAACCTAGCGTTTGCCCTGGAAAAGGTCTGGGCAGTCTGGCATCCTACCTCTGCTGGGGGCCCATGCCCGATCCCTCCCAGCTGCGTGCACCCCGCCAGCTGAGCCGTTGGGAAGGAGAATTGCTTTCTGATATCCCTTCAGTGTTGGGCTTCTCGCCCGTGCATGATGTTCAGTGAAAGGATTAATGGGATCAAAATGATCCGGCCACAACCTCTGCCTGGCTCGAGGCCGGAATTCCCCGTTCTGCCTGAAGGTGGGTTCCCGCTTCTCCCTTCTTGGTCTGACCCGACTGCTCTGCTTCCAGACCTGACGAGGAGGGGCTGCTGAGTTTTTTCCCAATGTCGTTTGCAATCCTAACTGCCTGGGTTCTTTTCTCTGTGCTACACAGGTCAGACTACGTGATCAGTGGTCCCATATGGTCTTATTTACCAAGAGCTCTAGTCCCTCTGGGCTGGTGGGTTGTTTTGGGGTCTTGGGCAGAAGCCAGCCCCATAGAACTCCTGTTTCCTGGCAGTGTCTCTAAGCCAGTCTCATAGATTCAGAGACTGGGAGGCCAGAAGGGACCATTGTGATCATCTGGTCTGACCTGCTGCACGTCGCAGGCCAGAGAACCTCGCCCACCCACACCTGTAGAACATCTGTAACGTCTGGCTGAGTTATTGATGGCCTCAAGTCTTGATTTAAACACTTCAGGCTCCAGAGAACCCACCATTTACTCCAGTTCAAACCAGCAAGTGACCCAAGCCCCATGCCGCAGAGGAAGGTGAAAAGCCCCCTTGGTCTCTGCCAGTCTGACTTGAGGGAAAATTTCCTTCCTGCCCCCAGCTCTGGTGATTCCTCTCTTCCCTCCCCATTCCCCGTGCAGGTCCTGAACATGTACGGCAAAGTGGTGACGGTCAGGCATCAGGCTGTGACGCGGAAGAAGGACAATCGCTTTGCTGTGGCCCTGGACTCTGAGCAGAACAATATCCACGTCAAGGACATCGTTAAAGTCATTGACGGGCCACACTCGGTGAGGAGGAGGTGGGCGGGGAAGGGGCTTCCTGATAGGCAGGCCATGGGCCTGTGTGTGGAGGGGGCTGAAAAGCTTAAGGTCTTGTCTGCACTCCCCATGCTCCAGTGAGTGGAGGCCAGCGCCCTGCTGGGAGATCGTGCCATCTCTGATGGCGCTCTTGCAGCTGGAGCTGGGCTGGGTTGGAATTTAAAGGGGAGAGATCACTTTGTGGGGAGAGAACCGGCAACTCGCTCAGGCTGCTGTCTTCCCTTGGAATCACTGCTGACTTCTGTGTGGGGCTCGCCATGCAGCTGGAAGCATTCTCTCTCTAAATAGACTTCCTGACCATGTGGGGCCCTTAAAGACCCAATGGCAATTTTCACAAGAGTCAGCATGTTTATGCCCAGAGTTGTGGCCATGTTTCAACTCTGTTAATTTCCCTCATACCCCTGGGATCCCCCTGCAACCGGGTACAGTTTTGTTCTTCGCTTCCTGTCCTAATCTCTTGCTGAGCAGCTTTGAACAGCTGCTGTATTGGATTCCAGAGGTGGCTGCATTGCAGTGGTGAGTGAGGTGCTCCCTCCTCAGGTTGCACCAGTGCCGAGGTGCAGGCTCCAGGGACTGGGAGCTTCAGCTGTCTTCTGACTCTGTGATGTGCCCTGCCCCTGGGGGGCTGTGAATTTGGCCTCCCCGCTTTGCGGCTGGGCTCTGGATGCAGCCCCAGCGTGCCTGGGTTAGAGGGGTTCCCCGGAATAACTCTCCTCCCTGCTTCTCCTTCCCCAGGGTCGCGAGGGGGAGATCAGACACCTCTTCCGCGGCTTTGGATTCCTGCACTGCAAGAAGCTGGTAGAGAATGGGGGCATGTTTGTGTGTAAGACTCGCCACCTGGTGCTGGCTGGGGGCTCGAAGGTAAGGAGCCTAGGGAGACGCCCGGGGCCTCACCCTAGCTAGTATGACTTGCCTGAAGCAGACCACTGGGCTGTCCAGTCTCGGGTCCTGCCTCCCTGTTCTACCATGAGCCCGTCTGTCCCAGATCTGCCTCCCCATCCCCATGAGGCTGGGTTAGGCTGCCTAGTCCCTTTCAGCAGCTTCTGGGTGGTTCAAGGAAGACACCCCCAATGTGGTTGCATTGGGAGGGGTGGATTTCTTCCAGACCCCCCAGCTGGCAAACGTTCCATGCCCTGAAATGTGAATCAGCAGCCCCAGGCAACTTACGGAGACAGTGTTGTCTGGTGGCTAGAGTATGGCCCTGGGAAGCAGGATTCCTGGGTTCCCCTGCTCATGTGTGACCCTGTGAGTCTCTCCCCCGGTAGACTGGGGGTGAGGTAAGAAAGTGGGTAGGGGTGAGTTTGGGAAGTGCTTTGAGATCTTTGGCTAGAGAAGGGAAAAGAAAGCTGCAGGCCGATTTGCCTTAGGGCTGTGTCCTCCTGCAGCTGATGGGGTGGGGCGGAGCCAGAGCCTCCTGTGGGCGGGGTGGAGAATGTGTCCACACTTCCCTTCCCAGGGCATGGATCTACTCCCTCCTCATTGGTTCTGGGGGAACATAGTGCCCCCTTGTGTCACCCTGGCTCCCCCTTGGTGCATCACCAGGTTTCATCTCAGGGCCCCAGAGGGACTTTCCCTCCCCCACTCCCAGCTTTGCGTGGGGGAGATGAACCCAGAGATTCCTTCCGTCCTCTGGGAGCCCCAGCTCTGCGGGAGGATTCCCCTTCCTGCTCTCATGCGCTTTCCCTCTTGCAGCCCCGGGACGTCACCAACTTCACCGTCGGTGGCTTTGCGCCCATGAGTCCTCGGATCAGCAGCCCCATGCACCCCAGCGCAGCAGGTGGGTGTCCTGTGGGGTGGGCCTTGGTTCGGGGATTTCTGTAGGCTCTGGCTCACCCCGGTGTTTATAGCACCCCCGGCTGGCCCTGTTTGGGGGTCGGTGCAGCACTATGGTGACTTACTGTCCTGTATGGCGGGGGCAACCTGTAACACTGGGGTGATGTGAGGCTGCAGCCCTGGGGGCACTGTCCTGCTCTGATCTCTGCCCCCCTCCACAGGTCAGCGAGGTGGCTTTGGCGGGGGTGGGATGAGCCGAGGCCGTGGACGCAGGGACAACGACCTGATAGGGCAGACGGTGCGGATCTCCCAGGGACCCTACAAAGGTAATGATGGGCCAGTTGCCGGACAGGGCCAGTCCTCTGCCTTTCGTAGCAGGGCAGGAAGGGGCTGGGAGGTATCTGGCAGGTCTGTTCCATTAGAATGTGGGGGGGACTGTTGAGCGGTGAGGAATTCCCGGGGGCAGCATGTCTAGTGGCTGGGGCCAGGGGGTGGGGGGAAGCTCCTGGGTTCTGTTCCTGGCTGTGGGAGGGTGGTGGAGTCCAGTGGTTAGAGCAGGGAGTCAGGACGTGCGGGTTTTGCTCCCATGCCTGAGAGGGAGCTTAGTCTCTGCTGTTAGTGGACAGCCCGTCTGTCCCTGCCATGCAGGGGAGCCCCTAAGGTGAGCTCCAAAGTTCAAACCCAGCCTGTGGCTGTCCCCTCCCTGTATCTGTCGAGTGAGGACCGAGTAGACCTGAGCTCCTAGCAGGTCTTACCACAGAGCAGGGGAGCTCTGGATTCCAGCTGGTGCTCTGGCCACGTGTGCTTGGCTCATGGCCCGTTTTCCAGGCGGCCCTTGGTGATGCTCAGGCTGGGCGCCCCCTGCTGTATACACTTGGGATCTCGAGGAGCTGCGTCAGGTGCAGAGCGCTGAGGCCTCTTCTCTTTCAGGCTACATCGGCGTGGTGAAGGATGCCACGGAGTCCACGGCCCGCGTGGAACTCCATTCTACCTGCCAGACCATCTCAGTGGATCGCCAGCGCCTCACGACAGTGTAAGTGCAGCGGGCGGGGGAGACGGGGCTTGTTCTGAGGGGAGCCTGGGCTGGGGGGCCACCGCCAGCAAGCTGCAATCCTGGGCTGCTGGGGTCGGCTCTGGCCCAGGTAGCTGCACCAATGACTGCCCTCTGGTGTCTGTACAGCGCCCGGCGCACTGAACTGTGCCTAGAAGCGTAGTAAGAACATAAGAATGGCTGTACTGGGTCAGACCAGTGGTCATTCTGGCCACTGGGAAGACAGGATACTGGGCTAAAGCCAGATGCTTCAGAGGGAAAGACCAGACCAGGGCAATTATCGAGGGATCCATCCCTTGTTGTCCAGGCCCAGCTCAGGGACATCCGGAGCATCTTGGCTAATAGCCATTCATGGACCTGTCCTCCATGAATTTCTCTCATTCTTTTTTGAACCCAGTTGTACTTTTGGCCTTCACAACATCCCCTGGCAACGAGTCTGGGTCTGGGTCCTGGTCCGTGACTCTCACTCCTGGACGCTGCTGTAATGTGTCTCCTGCGGTCAGCTGAGTCCCACAGTTGGGAACTGTGTGATAGGCTTGTCTTATGTGGGGCCCGGATCGGGGCAGATCAAGCCCAGAATGGAGGCTGCCAGCCCGGCTCCGTGGTTGAAGCGAGTGCCGATCAGGCTGGTGGCAGAGGAGATCCCCACGTTTCCTCCGGTTGGAAGGGGAGCAGGGGAAAATTCCCTTTCTGCAGAAGGGGAACTGGGATGGCTCCTGGGCTATGGAGCTGCTAACCTCTAGGACCCTGGCTAAACCAGCCCAGCTGGGTAGTGACCAGCAACTTGGTGCCCCTGGTGGGAAACTGGGCTTAGTTCAGTGCCCAGTGGCTCAGCACAGTTTGCACCCACCCTTGTTGGCCGCTTCAGTGTTCAGGGGAAAGCTGAGGCCCCGCTAGTGACAGGCAGAGCAAAAGGGTGTACAGCAACTCCTCTCTCGCCGGCAGGGGTTCGAGGAGACCTGGCGGCATGACCTCCGCCTATGGCCGCACCCCCATGTACGGCTCGCAGACCCCCATGTACGGCTCCGGCTCCCGCACCCCCATGTACGGCTCGCAGACTCCGCTGCATGACGGTGAGTGAGCTGAGCCTGCTGCTGCGGGGGCTGGGGGAATTGGGCCCTGGGTAGGAGGATTATGGTAGGGGGCTCCCCGGGAACAGGGCGGGAGTGAACTGTCCAGCCCTGCAGTCGACTCACTCTGTCCTGTGCCCGTGCTCCCTGCCCCACCTGATGGAGCTGGGTAATGGGGGAGCCCGATGGACCTGCGCGTCTCCCCCAGATCCTGGCCAGGGGTGGGATGGAAGAAGGGTGACGTAGGGCCTGGCCCCTCCCCATCTCTGCTGCCCGGGCACGGTGCTAACCAGGCGCGCGCTGGGCTCTTTCAGGCAGCAGGACCCCGCACTACGGCTCCCAGACGCCGCTGCACGACGGGAGCCGGACACCTGCGCAGAGCGGGGCTTGGGACCCCAACAACCCCAATACGCCCTCCAGGTTCGTGTCTCGCGTGCTAGTCTGGGGACGGGGGGAGCTTTGACATGGTCAGCCACTAAGGGGCAGAGGTGTGTGACATGATGGGGGCTATGGGAGAGGGGGCTGGGCTGGGGGGGCTTCATGTGTCAGGAGCTCAAAGGGAACTCGGCATGTGAGTGTGGCGCCCTCTGCTGGAGAGTGGAGAACTGACGGGGGCGGTTACTTCAGTGTGCTCCAAAGGGGAGGTGATGGGTGGGCTGCAGACGTCTGTCTCCCACATGCCTTGTGAATGATGCGTTCTCCTCCCCAGGGCGGATGAGGAGTTTGAATACGGCTTCGATGACGAGCCCACGCCCTCTCCGCAAGGCTACGGGGGGACCCCCAACCCCCAGACTCCCGGCTACCCCGACCCTTCGTCTCCGCAGGTCAATCCGCCGTACAATCCGCAGACGCCGGGGACCCCAGCCATGTGAGTGCGCGTGCCCATGGAGGGGGGACGGGGGAAGAGTCTCTTGCTAGGTTGGGGTGAATCTCTTTGCGCCCAGCATTAGAGCAGAGCGGGGCAGTTCCTGTCAGGGGCCTTGCGTTGCTTTCTAGCCACATGGCGGCCATTCCTCCCTCCCCGGGGGTGCACCCTGCTGCCTGACCCCAACAAGAGGCAGAGCTGCCTCCCAGCGTCTTGCGGTGACCCTGCTCTCTCTCCAGGCGCGCCCATCCGGAAAGGAGATCTGCTAGTTTCCGGGGATCCGATCCCGTTTCTGTGCTCCTGCTGCTGGAGCAGATCTCTGATCCCCGTGTCTATGGCTCCATGGACTGATCTCTTGGGGCAGGAGGACACAGACTGGAGCCCCGCTGGGTTCCGACTTCTATTCCTACCCCCCTCCTCACTGCCTGTCTCTTCTCATTGCAGGTACAACACTGATCAGTTTTCTCCGTACGCTGTTCCATCTCCTCAGGGCTCCTATCAGCCAAGCCCCAGCCCTCAGAGTTACCACCAGGTGGCGCCGAGCCCCGTGGGCTACCAGAACACCCACTCGCCAGCCAGTTACCACCCGACCCCGTCGCCCATGGCGTATCAGGTACCGTCCAAGCGCCTTGCTGGGTAAAATGCCAGGCCGAGCTGCAAATTGCAGGTGGCTTAGCCAGATCCGGGGGGGGGGGACGGACGGGGACGTGGCCCTGTTCCAACGGGAATTCTTGCTGTGGCCGTGAGAGGCTAATGTCAGAGAGCAGAGACCTCTAACTCTGTGCTGCTTCTTCCCCACAGGCCAGCCCCAGTCCCAGCCCAGTGGGCTACAGCCCCATGACACCAGGGGCTCCTTCTCCAGGGGGTTACAACCCGCACACCCCCGGCTCCGGCATTGAGCAGAACTCCAGCGACTGGGTCACCACCGACATCCAGGTCAAAATTCGAGACACCTATGTGGACAGTCAGGTGGTGGGGCAGACGGGAGTCATCCGCAGTGTGACGGTGCGTAGCAGAGAGCGCGCTGTTTTCGTGTCAATGGGCCGGGGAGCAACCAGATGGGGCATAAGGGAGGGTCTGATGGGTGTAATTACTAAGGAAGGGGATGAAATAATTAAGGGTGAAATTAATCACACTCTGGCTAGGCACCCAGGAAAGCATCCTGACCGCGAGAATTACTGTGCTATGTATGGGCAGAGGGCAACCCCTGGGGCCTCTTTAATTAAGACTAGGAAAAGCCCTGGAGAATATTGCTGTAGAGAACAGCCCTGCCTGGAGCAGTGGGTTAGAAGCAAGTATTCAGGCCGCCGTCGCTTCTGAATTCTCCATCTGATCTCATTCAAGGTATTTGTAGCTTCGAGGTCTGGATCCTGCAGGTGTTGGGAAGAGTGGGGATGTGGAGAAACCCAGTTAGACGGAACTACTGCCTGCATGCACGGCTGTATTGGGTCTGGTGTCTGTCCTCCAATGTTTATCCCTCCCCCTCGCATACATAAGCTAGATAAGAACGGCCATTCTGGGTCAGACCAAAGGTCCACCTAGCCCAGTATCCTGTCTTCCGACAGTGGCCAACGCCAGGCGCCCCAGGGGGAATGAACAGGACAGGCAATCATCAAGTGATCCATCCTCCCAGCTTCTGGCAAACAGAGGCTAGGGACGTGAACAGGTTTGAACTGTGCAGGATAGTGCATGGGAGGCAGAGAACAGAGCGAGGGACATAAAGACTAGTGGTGCCAACACGTGGTGCGGTGAATAACCAAACGTGTCCAGTTGCGAGGCCAGTAGGGCGAGGAGGGGAAAGTTAAGTGAGGAAGATGAGGAGTTGTAAGAGCACACTTGGTTAGGAGCAAGCGTGCACGATAAGGCCATTCAGATACCACAAACTGCAGAGAAGGCTCTTGTATGCAACCTTTCTGCGCCACACCTGTGCGCAGGTAACAGCAGTGTCGATGTGGGGGCCACCTGGGCACGTACTTGGGTGGCTGCCCCGTGCTGAATACTGTGCCGATGTGTGTACACAGCTGTTTGTTTATTTGCGTGAGCTAGATCAAAGCCCACCCATGCTGCAATCAGACCTTTGCTTGCAGCGTGGAGGTATCCTAAGTTGCTTTTGAGGGGGGGACAGAGTTTCTTGGGATCAGCTGGAATCTTCCTGGAATTCCAGAGGGTTCGCATCCCGGGGTGGGAATTCTCGGCTTTGCGTTTGAGCTCAGGCGTGCTCTACAAATGGGTCTGAAAGAGCACGCGGTCTCTGAATGGCTTAATGTCGGCGCCTGACCGGGCTGTCTTCTCCCATCAGGGTGGAATGTGCTCAGTCTACCTGAAGGACAGCGAGAAGGTGGTCAGCATTTCGAGCGAGCACCTAGAGCCCGTCATACCGACCAAAAACAATAAGGTACGTTAACGCCAACCCGTCTGTCTGGCAGCTCTGATCAAATGGCATCTCTGGCCTCTCCGGTGGTTGGATTACACGGTCCTACGTAGAACCTGATTCTGTATGACTGTGTTGGGTCTTGATTAAGAGTAGTTTGTTCCTGGTTGGTGTGGTACTCCCTATGGGGCCCATTGTGCTAGGTGCGGTGCAAACAGTAGGCGGTGGCCCTGGCCCTGGATTGTTAGGAGTACAAGGGGAGGGAATTGTCCCTCAGTTAGTAGTAATATGTCCCACGAAAATAGTCCCCATTCAAGCAGTTACAACAGTCATCCCTCGCTCTTACCTGACGCTTTCCATCAGCAGACCTCAAAGGGCATTACAAAGGAGGTCAGAGTCGTCATGCCTGTTTTCCCGATGGGGAAACTGAGGCACAGGAGGGTGCGGGGGAGAATGAATTGCCCAAGGTCACCCAGGAGGTATTATTCTGTCTGTACAGGGCCGGGCACAATGGGATTCTGGTCCATGACTACAGCTCCTAGGTGCTCCTGCAATATAATCATCCTTGGAGAAGTTTTTAGACTGTGAGTTCCATGGAGCTGGGACCATGCTGTCTTCTGTGCCTGGGAACACATCGCATGCTGTGGGCACCACCAGAAAGAAAGAATAGTTTCTTTGCCAGCTATGCTTGTACGGGACCCCCATCGTGACTAATAGGGAGTTAAAGATCTAATGTGCACTCAGAACGGCCAGGTTTAATAGATGTGATGGTCAAACTTTGTTCTGATGCAGCTGGTCTTTCCAAACTGCAGAGATCATGATTATTAATGTTCTGGTGCCCACACTGAGTGCCCATTGTGCCAGGCGCTGCCCAGACAGGAGTAAGAGACCAGCCTTGTCCTGAAGAGCTTCCAGTCTAAATAGACAAGACATGGAAATGGAGACTGCTTGCTTTCTCTGAGACCACCTTGATGTCTGTTCTTAGGGTGTCCTCCAACCCTGAGCGCACCCGACCGCTTCACATATTTCTACCAGCCTTTAGCTAATCAGGATTGTACTGAGCAATCCATGTGGTGGGGTGGGTTGTTCGTATGCCTAGAGAGGAAGGATGGTCCAGTGGTTAGGGGGCTAGTCTGGGATTCTGGAGAGCTGGGTTCAGTTTTCGCTTGGGCAAGTCACTTTAACTCTGTGGGCCTCAGTTTCCCCATCTGTACAATAGGGATAATACTAATACCTAGCTTTCTTTTAGCATTTTCCATCTCTGGATCCTAAAGCGCTGTCCTATGTCCCAGGGGGCCAGAAAGATAAATACACTTAGGAGCAGCCAGATAAGGATCATAGATAGGAACTTATTGACCCTGTGCAGGCAGTCTTGTGCTCAAGCCTTGCCCCTTTTACCCCACGGCAGACACAATCAATTCTGAGTTCCAGCATCAAATTTAGCAGAAGCATAATCCCCTTGCCCCTCAAGCTCCTGTGCTTGCTTTCTCCAGGTGAAGGTGATCCTGGGGGAGGATCGGGAGGCGACAGGCGTCCTCTTGAGCATCGACGGAGAGGATGGCATCGTCCGCATGGACTTGGAGGAGCAGCTCAAGATCCTCAACTTGCGATTCCTGGGCAAGCTGCTGGAGCCGTAGGGCTGGGGCCTTTTTAGCAGTTGACCAGAGACTGGTTCAACGTGTCCTTGTACAGAGTTCCGGGGTGGGGGGGATAACTGCTTTTTTTTTTTTCTTCTTCTTTTTTCTTCCAGAACAGCTGGTGGTTGTTTTTGGAGTTTGTTTTTATTTGTAATGCTGCAGTTATGTCTCATGAGTAAATTGGGACTGGAGTAGGAAAAACAGTGTGTGCTCACACGTGGGGAGGGCAGGGGTAGAGGCTGGGGTTGGTCCCATAGCACTAAACACGCTTCTTCTCCTTCCTCTTGAAAAGGGAAACCACTTGCTGTGCCTGCGTTTCAATAAAATCCATCTGTCCCGTGCCCCCTGCATGTTCTTGGTCATCGGATGCAATAGGCTGCCTGGATCCTAGGCCACGCTCATTGGAACCACTCAAATGCAGCCTGCCAGATGGAATGGATAAGAATGGAACAGCTTGATCTTGTCTGAGCTTTTCTTTTTTTCCCTTTGCCTCCTATTAGCCTATGAAATAAAGGGATATCTAAAACGTCCAAAGAGACCAGGGGGAAGGAACACAAGCGAAAATAGGGAAAGAACTGGCTAAAGAATATTTAGGCAAGTTCGATAGATGCAAGTCGGCAAGGCCTGATGAAATTGTTTCAGTTAGTTCCTTACACACCTTAGGGTCAATCTCAGAACCATTAGCAATGATCTTCAAGAACTCCTGGAGGAGTTGAGGTTCCAGGGGACTGGAGAAGGGCAAACATGGTACCTATCTTAAAAGGGGGAACAAATAGGACATGGGGAATTTGTAGACCAGTCAGCCTGTCTTCGATACCTGGGAAGATATTGGAACCCATTAACCAACAATCTGTTTGTAAGCACCTAGAGGATGATGGTGTGATCAGAAATAGCCAGCATGGCTTTTAAGAGTAAATCATGCCAAGCCAACCTTATTTCCTTCTTTGATAGGGTTATTGGCCTAGTGGATGGGGGCGGGGGGAAGCTGTAGATGCTTGATTTGATGAAGGCTTTTGACACAGTCACCCATGACGTTCTTGTAAGCAAATGTGTTCCAGATGAGATTATTATAAAGTGGGTGCACAACTGGTTCAAAGACTGTACTCAGAGTAGTTATCGATGGTTTGTCAAATTCAGGGGATGTATGTAGTGGGGTCCTGCTTGGGGCTGGCACTATTCAATATTTTCATTAATGATGTGGATAATGAAGGGGAGAGTATATTTATCAAATTTACAGATGACACCAAGCTGGGAGGGGTTGCAAACACTTTGGAGGGCAGGATTAGAATTCAAAACAACCTTGACAAATTGGAGAATTGGTCTGAAATCAACAAGATGAAATTCAATAAAGACAAGTGCAAAGAACATCACTTAGGAGGGAAAATTCAAATGCAAAATGGGGAATAACTGGCTAGGGGGTCGTACTGCCGAAAAGGATCGGGGGCTTATAGTGGATCACAAATTGAATGAATCATCAATGGGATGCAGTTGTGAAAAAGGCTGATATTCTGGGGTGTGTGAACAGAAGTGTCGTATGTAAGACATGGGAGGTAATGGACCCTGCTCTGCATGGCACTGGCAAGGCCTCAGAGGGAGTGCGGTGTCCAATTCTGGGTGCTGCACTTTAGGAAAGAGTGGGATAAAGTGGAGAGAATCCAGAGAGCAACAAAAATGATCAGCAGTTTAACCTGACCTGTGAGGAAAGGTTAAAAAAATGGGCAGGTTTAAAGTCTTGAGAAAAGACTTGCGGGGGACCTGATAACTGTCTTCAAATATGCCAAGGGCTGTTACAAAGAGGATGGTGATCAGTCCTTCTCCATGTCCTCTGGAGGTAGGACAAGAAGCAATAAGTTTAATCTGCAGCAAGGGAGATTGAGGTGAGAGATTAGGATACATTTTCTAACTCTCAGGGGAGTGAAGCTCTGGAAAGGAAGTTGTGGGATCCCCATCATTGGAGGTTTTTCTGAACAGGTTGGACAAACATCTGTCAGGGCTGGTCTAGGTTTACTTGATGCTGCCTCGGCTCGGGGCTTGGCTTGGTGACCTCTTGAGGTCCCTTCTACCCTGCCATTCCCATTCTATGTGAGGGGTTTTCCGTAGGGGAGTAGAGCAGCACTGTTCAGTCAAGCTTCCAGTCGCGCCTGAAGCAAGGCTGTGGCAATTGAAGGAGAGGAGCAGGCTCTTTTATCTTGGCGATCAAAAAAATCAGACTGATAAAGTGACTAATACTCAATACAATAAACAGGACTCAATTCCCCTTTTCCTTTCAGGTCTAAATCACTGCTTTAAATCCAGACCAAGTAACTGAATGTCCTTGAAACAGCTGACGGCTGCTTGTTGACCCATGGGTGAAATTTACCTGGTGCAGAGTTGTTCACCTCAGCACCATTTTTGCATTTCCCCCCAAGTTGGCCAGCGATAACAGACTGGGTCACTTTCACTCTTGTGTCTAATGTGTTTCTCCTCTTTCGTTTTCTGGTTCATATGCACCAGCCCTGGGCTGTAATAGAATGATAGAAGGTCAGGGTTGGAAGAGACCTCAGGAGGTATCTAGTCCAACCCGCAGCTCAAAGCAGGACCGACCCCAACTAAATCATCCCAGCCAGCGCTTCGTCAAGCAGGGCCGTAAAAGCCTCTAAGGAGGGAGATTCCCCCACCTCCCTAGGGAACCCATTCCAGGGCTTCCCCACCCTCCACGTGAAATAGTGTTTCCTAATATCCAACCTAGACCTCCCCCACTGCAACTTGAGACCATTGCTCCTTGTTCTGAAGAAGCTGGGTTACATGCACCACAGGGGAAAGATTTTGTTTTTCACTAGGAATTATTTTTTCAAATAGAAATATTTTGTGGGCGGTCTCACATTATGAATAAATTAACCCTAATTTGGAGGCTACAGACCTAAGGCAGAATCTTCCTTTGAAAGGATTTCCCCCTTTCACTATAAGGATCACCAAAGAGTATCAGAAAAGGACTTCCTCTGTTGGGTTATTTTATAAATTTGAATAAAGGAAAAAGCTGTGCTAAGCTGTTGCTTTGCCCCTCTGCCTGCAGGCTGCAGTGAGTTTCGATGAGTCTTGTTAAAACCCTAAACAGCAGAGGTTTGTAGAGCTGCTTGAACAATATCCTAGAACACTGTATTGTTCTTGCTTTTATTTTCCTTGAAGCGATGGCATCAATTTACAATGTAGTAAAGTAATTTCAGGTACTCGGTCATCCCTTGCTTCTGTCTGAAACCCATACAGAAAAGCAGGGAGGGATCACTTCACCCAGTCCTGCAGGGAAGCCATGCCTGGGCTTGGACTGGGCAGCTTTGGAAGAAGGTCCAGTCAACTCTCCTGAACCACTTCTAACATGGCGTGAGGAATATTATTTCCTCCACTGTCAATTCAGGGGGTGGAGCAAGATAATTTAAATGCATTCAGGCTGTGGTTGCAAAGTTTGGACTGTACAATCTCCTCGATCCACAGGCTGTTTACAACAGGAGCACATATTTGGCATGTAAGTGCATGTGGCCACAGCTTGTGAAAATGATCTTTAAAGTGCCATCACTAGACTTCAGAGCGAACAACGCAGAGAGAAGAATGGAGTGTTCCACATCTCTCAGAATGGAAGCTTCAGACTGTCATAGGTGAGGAAGCCCCCCATCCTTTGCACTGAAGTGGGTCAAAGGTTTTAATTCTAGTGAACGCTCTGATTCTGTTGCATCAAAAATCCTGTAGCCTGGGCCTGTGCCCAGCTGCTAGGAGTGTGCCAAAAACTGTGGAAAAAGTGGGGAGGAGGAGGAGGTAGTACACAAGGGCCAGAGCTGAAGTGCTAGTGGGACCTGGGAAAGGATCAGTGTTGTGCTGCGGGGGGAATGTTGCTACCACACTGCTCCGCCTTCGTTACCTTCTAGTCTCCCCATCAGCCCCCTCACTCCCTCTTATCCCCAACACCTCCTCCCTCCCCTCCCATCCACCTCCCTTCCCAACTGCATCCTCCCTCCACTGCCCCACCAATTCCCCATCCACCTCCCATCTCCTCCTTTCTCCCCCTCCAATCCCCATCCACGTCCCTCCACTGCCCCACAAATTTCACGTCCACCTCCAACCTCCCTTCCCCCCACTCAAATCCCCATCCACCTCCCTCCACTGCCCCACCAATTCCCCATCCACCTCCATCCTCCCTCAAATCCCCCCTCCCTCCATTGCCCCCAACCTCCCTTCCCCTCTCCCAACTGCCTCCTCCCTCCACTGCCCCACCTATTCCCCATCCACCTCTAACCTCCCTTCCCCCTCCCTCAAATCCCCATCCTCCCATTTCCCCCCATCCACCTCCAACCTCCCTTCCCCCTCCCTCCATTGCCCCAACCTCCCTCAAATCCCCATCCTCCCATTTTCCCCCAACCCCATCCACCTCCAACCTCCCTTCCCCCTCCCCCTTCTCCCCCTCCCTCAAATCCCCATCCTCCCATTTTCCCCCAACCCCATCCACCTCCAACCTCCCTTCCCCCTCCCCCTTCTCCCCCTCCCTCAAATCCCCATCCTCCCATTTCCCCCCATCCACCTCCAACCTCCCTTCCCCCTCCCCCTTCTCCCCCTCCCTCAAATCCCCATCCTCCCATTTCCCCCCATCCACCTCCAACCTCCCTTCCTCAAATCCCCATCCTCCCATTTCCCCCCAACCCCATCCACCTCCAACCTCCCTTCCCCCTTCCTCAAATCCCCCTCCTCCCTCCATTGCCCCAACCTCCCTTCCCCCCTCAAATCCCCCTCCCCCTCCCTCAAATCCCCATCCCCCTCCCCCTCCATTGCCCCAACCTCCCCCCCCACCTGCCTTCCCCCCTCCCAACTGCCACCTCCCTTCCCCCTTCCTCAAATCCCCCTCCCCCTCTATTGCCCCAACCTCCCTTCCCCCTTCCTCAAATCCCCCTCCCCCTCCCTCATATCCCCATCCCCCTCCCCCTCTATTGCCCCAACCTCCCTTCCCCCTCCCTCATATCCCCCTCCCCCTCCATTGCCCCAACCTCCCCCCCCCACCTGCCTCCTCCCTCCACTGCCCCCATCCACCTCCAACCCGCCCCTCGCTCGCCGCAGCCTTTCCTCCCAGCTTCAGACAGCGCGAAGGGCGCCAGCAGCCCAAGTGCCTCATTTGACCTTCGCCGCCTTCCGTTCTTCTCGCTCTCCCCCCGCTCTGATTGGCTGGGGCGGCAGCGGCCTGCGCAGGGCAGGCGTGTCTTGTGATGGGTTGGGTCTGCCCTCTTAGCTCCGCCTCCTATGGTTTGTCATTGGTCTGCCGGCCTGTCTCCCTCAGAGCCCGGTGCCGGCCTTCTGTCGCTTGCGATTGGTCTGCCTAGCCAAGATAGGCGGGGTCAGGGTCACCCCGATGTCTGATTGGTGGAAGGCCGCGGTGTGGGCGTTGCCTTCACTGCCTTTTCCTCTGATTGGCTGAGCTCCCCCGCTACTTTTCAATCTCCCCGGCAGCGGCCTGACCTCCCCTCGCGCGTGGATTGGCGGGCTGGGCTCGAAGCGCTCCGATTGGGCGGGAGGCGGCACCCGGCGCCTGCGCGCTGCGCTCCGGGGGGGGGAGGAAGATGGCGGCGGCTCGCGGGCTGGTTGTAGCGGCGGCGTGCGGGGTCCGCGCGCTGGGGGGCGGCTGCTGTCGGCGGCCCCGGGCGGCCCCGGGCCGGGCCCTGAGCGCGGGGGCGCCGCCGCAGGGCGCGGGGGTGGGGCTGGCCGAGGCGCTGCTGCAGGACAAGCTACGGCAGCACCAGCAGGTGAGGGGGCGGGGCCAGAGGGGAGGGGGCGGGGCTGCTCTTTGGGGGGGAGGGTGTCGGGGGGGTTGGGGGTGTGGGAAGGGGGGCTGTGGTTGGGGGTGGGGGTGTGGGAAGGGGGGCTGTGGTTGGGGGATGGGGGTGTGGGAAGGGGGGCTGTGGTGGGGGGTTGGGGGTGTGGGAAGGGGGGCTGTGGTGGGGGGAAGGTTGGGGGTGTGGGAAGGGGGGCTGTGGTGGGGGGAAGGTTGGGGGTGTGGGAAGGGGGGCTGTGGTGGGGGGAAGGTTGGGGGTGTGGGAAGGGGGGCTGTGGTGGGGGGAAGGTTGGGGGTGTGGGAAGGGGGGCTGTGGTTGGGGGATGGGGGTGTGGGAAGGGGGGCTGTGGTTGGGGGATGGGGGTGTGGGAAGGGGGGCTGTGGTGGGGGGAAGGTTGGGGGATGGGGGTGTGGGAAGGGGGGCTGTGGTGGGGGGAAGGTTGGGGGTGTGGGAAGGGGGGCTGTGGTGGGGGGAAGGTTGGGGGTGTGGGAAGGGGGGCTGTGGTGGGGGGAAGGTTGGGGGATGGGGGTGTGGGAAGGGGGGCTGTGGTGGGGGGGGTTGGCCTACTTTTCAACACACCAGTTTTGGTTCATTGATTTCTGGTTCTACGCTCACCTTGTTTACCAGGCATTATCTTACCACAAGCCTTGAGTTACATCAGCCGGCCTTTTTGTTCGGACTCGTTCAGTCTTTCTGTCTCCTTTTCATACCTTTTCCCGTCAACACTTGATGTTTCAGGTTATTGTGATCTCTTATGAGCGTACCCTCACTTTTTACAGATAAACTCACCATTGGGGTAAATCTGTTGGCCAAGTTATTACAACCGAGGGTGGGGTGTATGTGGCGGGAGGGGAGGGGAGGAGAGGAGAGGACACTAGAAAATGGTTGAGGGAGCTTGGGATAGGGGCATTCGGGGGTGGAGGGAGAGAGAGATGGGGTTATCAGTGAGTGGGGGAATGGGGAAGGGTGGTGAGGTGGGTTGTTAATGGGAAGGATCAGAAATGGCTGGGAGGGGATTAGGGTGTGGGGGGGTTGTCAGTGGGGAGGGGGTTGAGGACTGGGAAGGGCATGGTTGTGGGGGTTGTGAGGGGGAAGGCTGGGGGTTGCCATCCAAAGGGAAGTGGGGCTGGGAAGTGGTGGGAAAGGAAAAGCGGAGAGGGAGGTTGTGAATTGGTTGGGAGGATGGCGTGTGGGGAGTTGAAAGGCAGGTTTGATGATAGGGTATGATGAAGTTGGCAAGCTTGGGGGCAGGTTTAGGGACAAGGGGAGTTGTCACTGGATGGGACAAGACCCTGTCTGGTATACTGTCAGAAATGGCCACCACTTGGCATTGAGAGGCAGGCATGACCTCAGCAGAAAGGTCATCAGGGTCTCTACCTGGCTGTCACAAGGTGGCGCTGCTGAAATGTACTTGAGAGTCCTTGGCAGTGTCAGCTTTGTCCTCTCACAACCCGGTGTGTCTCAGGCTCCAGAATTAATGCCAAGACCCCAAAACATCCCACAAGCAGGTTGTGGAAATTAGGATGTTCCACGGAAATGTGGGATGGGAGAGCATTCTTACTCACTGTCACTGTATTGTCCCCCTTGGCACTGGCACATCCCGGAAGGTTTGCCTGTTGCATCTCGCATGGTTTGGTCTGGTCAGTGTTTGGAGGAGAAGCAACCAGGAAAAACTCGGGGCGCCGCAGGGAGATGTGTGGGTATCTCAATGGGGGATGTGCTCATCTGCCTGTGCCAACCTCAGTTCCCTGACATGGTACTAGGGAGTTCTGGCTGGTACAGGGAGGTTGCTCTTTTTCAAATGAGATCTAGCCCAGAAGTCTTGACCACCTGGAAGCATTACAGTTCTTATGGTAGTTTTCACAAAGGCAGCTGGGTGTTTAATCTTGGTCTTGTGACCATATTTCTGCTTGGGTAGTCATATTCTTCCGTCCTGCGTTTCAGTGGGGTATTAGCCTTTACAGTGCCATTCGACCTTTAACCACGGGAGTAAAAAACAGACCTATTGCTGGTTTTATAGTTGTTCCAGGTTTAAAATATCGGCTCTCTCAAATGGTTGCTAAACAAAATTGTATTCTGGTTAGGACTTGGCATTCAGATTTCAGGCTCGGGGGCAAACGTTTCCCCAGTGGTTCATTTTAACCCTCCAAAACGTAAGGGGAAAGTACCCTGGTAACAGGACTTTAAAGCAGTCTTGTAAAATTGTTATGAAAACTTACCACGCTAAGCACAAAACCCCACTCCCCTGCCCTTTGCCAGGACATCTGATCACTAATGAAAAAACCTTGTATTTTACTCTCCCCAAACAAGTGGATGAGGGAAAAGTTTGCAAGTCTGATGCTATTTTCTCGAGGTCAGGGTCTTTTCTTCGGTTGGCACAGCATTTGACAGTTTGTGTTTGTGCCTCATTAATAGTGCAGGGAAACCTTAGGGGAGACCAGTCTTTCCCAGGCTGCGATGGCTGGACTAGACGTAGGGTCAGAATGGGGAGGGGGAAATGGTGGTACTTACTCTAGCAACCCCATCACAAGGAGCCATGCTGGGTGGATTGCACAAATCTTCCTCTTGCATGCTTGATCCGAATAAAAATAGGTAACGTTGTTGACATTTAATTGCCTCATTAGGATTCAGAGTTCCCTTTGGATAAATGAAGCAGTTAATGCTCCTTTTATAGCTGTTGTTTCAGGCAGTCTGCATATTCAGGCAGACTCCACTATATTGACTTAGTCATTTCACATTTTGAAGGATACTGTCTATACAGTAAAGGCTGAAGAATTTGCTAATCCGATCTCTGGCTAGATGATGTAATGGATCCTTTCCATCTTTAGTTTCTCTGATTATGTTAATTGCTTTCTTTATTCCTTTCACGGGGAGTTCTGTAAAAGGTTCTATAATCACGTTCTGGTACTAAACAGAAAGGCCAGTGGAATTTTTCCCTAGAGGTTTTGAGTCCAGTGAGTTAATTATTTACCTGTGTGTGGCTCTCTTCTCTGTAGCTATGAACCCTAACTTCTGTAACTTTCACACCTGATAACTTAAATCTTTTCTTTTTCCCACCCTCCATGGGTAGTCAACAGAGGGAGGAGATGGGAAAGGGTCCAGTTCTGATGAGCAGCAGGAGAAGAAACAGAAGGAAAATACAGCCTATGCCAAGAAAATGGTGCTCCGGATAGCAGGGCTAATGGGAGCTGGTAGCGGGATAGCAGTTATCTATATTTTTGGTAAGCTGTTCCAATCCATTTGGGATAGAAATGTATTAACAATTCTATAAAAATCCCAGCAAATGTGTTATTCTCAGTGCCTTTCTGATTATTCTCTAGCAGCTGATTCCCCCTGCCCAATAACTGGCTATATTTTTATTACCTTTCTTCCAAGGATCTCAAGTCTTTTACAAAAACTAAGCTCACAACACCTTTGCAAGGTTGTGAAGGATAATTATTCCTATTGTATAGATGCTTACGGTGCATGCCAATGGCTTGCTACACAACAAGTCGGTAGCAGGGTCAGGAATAGAACCCAGGAGTTCTGTTCTTTCCATTTTTATTATTTATATTACCATGGTGTTCAGAGATCCCAGTCAGGATCAGGACCCCATCTGTAGAAGGGGAGCTAATGGTACTGACCTCCTTTGTAAATGGTATACCCCCAGACTCATCAGATATTCAGTTCTTAAAGGAACACAGCATGGGAAATCTAACCCTGACATTCCTTTTATGAGTGCTACATAAATTACTTTGAGATCTCAGAGCACTAAATAAAACTAGGCATTATTGTGCTAGATGCTGTACAAACACACATAGGTATGGTCCTTAGCCCCGAAAGCCTGCAGTCTAATCCACTAAACCTCCCTTTCTTGGTCTGTCTAGATACTTACATGACACACATCACTGTAGTATCCGACCTTCATGCAAAAGGTGTCTGGCCAGTCAGATTAGCCAGGAAGGGAGTTAGTTGATATCCCAACACAGTACCAAGACTGCTGGGGTTTTTTTAAGGGGTTCTTGTATTTTAATGGCAATTTTAAAAATGTTTTTCTGGAAACTTAGCATTGATATCTCTGGCATAGAACTGAGGCCCATTAGTGAGACAGTCTGTACTATTACAGTCTGTTTAGAATGTAGTCTTCCGTTTCCAGAGCTGTCAAGATGGAACCCTTCCTGAGCACTACCATCACTTAATGCTCTACTTATTGCACAAAGTCTCTCACAAATTAATGGAATGACCACATCGCTGATTTGCATTGGGTGTTTTTTGATCTGAACAAAGTGGGAAGGCAGGGACATCTTGTTCCACAACTTCTCCGGCCGGGGAAGTGAGAGGGAGTTTCTCTGCTGTCTGCAGAGATCTGTTTGTTATGTTGAGGCCTTCAAACATGTAATGTGGCCAGATGTACACATGGGTCTGGTATCTGTTTGTAACAGGTTTCAGAGGAACAGCCGTGTTAGTCTGTATTCGCAAAAAGAAAAGGAGTACTTGTGGCACCTTAGAGACTAACCAATTTATTTGAGCATGAGCTTTCGTGAGCCACAGCTCACTTCATCAGATGACACATCTGATGAAGTGAGCTGTGGCTCACGAAAGCTCATGCTCAAATAAATTGGTTAGTCTCTAAGGTGCCACAAGTACTCCTTTTCTGTTTGTAACAGTGTTCATGTTGCAGTGTTGGCTGAGAAAGTGACTGACTTCTTCTTCTTCTTCTGTTTTGCTGGCAGGTAGTAATTCAGTGGACGAGCAAGGGGCTAAGGTAAGGTGCTTTCTGTGTTCTTTGGGTTTTGCTCCTCGTTATACAAGGGAATTGTTGGTAGAACTGCAGTGAGCTACAGTGCTGTTTGCTTGGTGAATGCCACAAGAGGGCGCTGTTTCTGTTTGAACACGTTCTGCAAGGCTGGTTATGTGTGCACCAGGAATCAATAATAATCTTTCCTGCATGAGCGAATGGTACAAGGTTAGGTTTATGGTTGGGGACGGGGGAGTGTCAATTAAATTAGCCAGGTACTCAGACAGTTATCGCTGTTCTCTTAGTAACTGGCCAGTTGAACATTGCTCGCTGGTTGTGATTTGGATTACTTCCTCCTGCAAAGTGAGGAGGAGGAGAGAGGAACAGTTCTCAGCCTAAGCCAGAGAGTCCAGTTTTAAGATAGACAGGCCCAGGGACCAGCCAAGAGGAGTGAAATAAGAATTGTTTCTGTGCACAGCTAGTGATTGCCCAGGTGCTGGCTTAGCCATAGGAGATCCCTGTAGTTCTATAGAGGTCGTTCACATTTGGCTGCGTGGACCTCTTCAGCACAGCAAGCCTAGTTACAGCATGGGGTGTGTGGGCATGCGCGTGCTCTGCCGTGTTGTCTTCTGGGGTTTTGTAAAGAACCTTCAGAGCATTCCATAGTAGCACCCGGTACACCCTTTAAATCCCATTCTTTCAGGGCCGAGTCCTGACAAGTGTCTTCTTCCCAGCAGGGGGCGTGATGGTATTGAGGGAGCTTTGAGGTATCCATCAATGACATTGGCTTCAATTTCCACTGGGAAAGAATCAGAACAAAATTGATGTGTGGGTTCCTGGGGGTGTGCACAACGGGAAGGAATTATGTGCTAGGTAAAGTCAGGGTTTCTTGGTGTTGGGGGCAAACACTTTGAAATATTCTGGGTAGTGGGTTTTCCCTTGAAACTCCATGATGTTGATTTGGGGGTACTGGGCTAGTTCAGGGATCTACGTTTTTGCTCGGCATGCGCTGTCCCAACGGGGAAGGTGGTCATGGATCAAATAGCTCAGCAAACTTTCCCGCATTGCATTCTAGATTCTCCCATTAGCGCTAATTCTGCTCAGTTGTTGAACACGAGAAGGGAGAGAGAGTTGCCCAGTTCCGATAGGTCTTGCTCAGTTTTTCATAAGACTTGCCCCTCCTCTTTTGCAGCTGTCAATGGCTGTGTCAGTTCTTTGCAGACTTCAACTGTTGCTCAGACTTGAGTGGATCTTACAAGCATAGCTGCAGGGAATTTCAGGTTCCTCACGCTCTCTGTGCTAACAACTAGTGGTTTGACTGCAGACGTCCGTCCTGTGCATGAAAGTGACTTGCTCTGTGTGTAGTCGAACTCTTCTGCCAAACAGTCCATCTCCTCGTTACAAATGGAGTTTCTGGGACTCTGTCGTTGACTCAGGGTGCAGGAGTCTTCAGTTGAACAGCCTGTTGCAGTTCTCATCCTACTCCCTGTTGGGATAGATCTTGCTGTTACGCCTTCTCTGCCGCTCAGACCTTCTCTTAATCCAAAGAGGGTTGGTTTGGTGGCTTTTTTTATGGTAATATTTTAGTCTTAATCTGAGGTTTCAGCCACCAAATTAGCATGAAGTGCGGCATTGGTGTTTCAGAGCATAGACTGTGTCTGCAGCTGTCACCGTCTTCCTCTTGGCGTGTTCATGGGTCAATGGCCTTGTGCATCATGTTTTCCAGGGAAGCCTTCCGCACTTTTTGGGTCTCTTTGTAAATCAGCCCTTAGAAGTGTGTTATACCCTCATAACAATCCAGGTGATGAATAGTTTAGCAGTGCCTTGGATGTTTCTGTGAAGCACTTTCCAATGATGCTTTGTGCCTCCTTTCCGGAGTCCCTTACCTTTGCTGAGGTGCCATGGGGAAACCCTTTTGTGCTGGTGATGGGCAGTCCTGAATAAATAAGTCCTCTCTTTATTTTCATAGGAGAGATACCTAGGTGTTGCATCTCCATGATCTTTTCAGCACACAGCTGATACTGTCAATCCAAATGCCATTAAATGCCTGTTGCCTTGATGATGTGGTCACCAGTCTCCTAAAAAACGGTGGTGAGCTCCCCTGACTTATTTCACAAAGGGATCATCAAACAGGTGGTGGCAATCTCCTTTCACTACCAGGCTAGGCTGAATTTGAACCAGTGACCTGGAAGTGAAAAGCTCTTGCAACCCATTCTTGCTCCTGTGAGCCATCTGGTCATTTTTGGGAACTTTCCTCAACTCATGTAACAGGAGCAAATGAGTCTCAAAGTGTCATGGGAGAAGGGGGCGGTGTGGTACAGAATAGCTGCTGTCAGTGTTCCTAAACCTATATGGCTCCATCTGGTTTGTTAATGGGTGTCCAGATTGAGTAGGGAGGCTGAAAAAGTTGTCCGTTATCTTCCATTGGAATCAATCCATTGGGTCCCTAGCAGATCTGCTCAAGTCACATTGGCTTCTCTGGACACCCATTAACAAACTAGATGGAGCCATATAGATTTAGGAACACGGACAGCAGCTGTTGGAATTGGAAAAGGTTCAGAAAAGGGCAACGAAAATGATTAGGGGTATGGAACAGCTTCCGTATGAGGAGAGATTGAGAAGACTGGGACTTTTCAGCTTGGAAAAGAGACGGCTAAGGGGAGATATGATTGAGGTCTATAAAATCATGACTGGTGTAGAGAAAGTAGATAAGGAAGTGTTGTTTACTACTTCTCATAACACTAAGAACGAGGGGTCACCAAATGAAATTAATAGGCTGTAGGCTTAAAACAAATAAAAGGAAGTATTTCTTCACACAATGCACAGTCAACCTGTGGAACTCCTTGCCAGAGGATGTTGTGAAGGACAAGACCATAACAAGGTTCAAAAAAGAACTAGATAAATTCATGGAGGACAGGTCCATCAGTGGCATCCCTAGTCTCTGTTTGCCAGAAGCTGGGAATGAGCGACAGGAGATGGATTGCTTGATGATGACCTGTTCTGTTCATTCCCTCTGGGGCACCTGGCACTGGCCACTGTCGGAAAACAGGATTCAAGGCTAGATGGACCCTTGGTCTGACCCAGTAGAGCCATTCTTATGTTCCAGGGAAAGCTGTGGAATGGTTTATGTGGCTCTGTTTGGAGGGTGTTCGTTTTCTCATAGAACGCTGCTGTCGAGTGTATTGTGTCCGGGGTAACAGCATATTAGGGTCATAGGCTTTTGGACAGATTTTTTCCCTTAGGCTGCTGATCACATACAGCTTCCGCTGATTTAACTGGGATGCCTGGGTGCTCAGCCCTCTGAAAACCAGGCCAAGGGTCGAGTAATTAACAGGGGAAAAGACCTGTTAGAGGGTGTCCAGTCCCTGCCTCCCCACCTTGCTGACTCTCTTCCTGTTGGGCTGAAACTCATGTCATAGGAGCAAATGGGTCTGGAGGTGTTCTGGAAAAAGGGGGCTGCATTCTGAGACAGATGAAATTTCTTCCAGAGAGGTCACTTTCCTCTCTTTCTCATGCTCTACGGAAACTTACAATGGACTCTTCTCTTCCAGTGCAACAGGGAAACCCTGACCTTGAGCAGAGGGCTTTGCAAAAGTGGGTAAGAATGTTGGATGGCGTGAATGTTGAAAGGCTTACGTTGCTGTCTATCAGAGGGTGGCCTTTCCAAAGGAGTATGGCTAAGTGGCCCTTACCTCAAAGGGAGCAATGGGTGGAATGTCTGCTCCATTCCTCTCTGAAATTGGGAGCAGCTGGAGCAAATTGGCAGGAGTGTCCTGCCCTTTCTGAGGATAGAGTGCTGCATTTTCTATTTTATGTGGGGAGGAAGCTAAGGGAGTTCCTGGCTAGGCCAGGATAGTGCGTGGTGTTAGAACTGTTGCTACCTTGAAACCCCTTCTTTTGTCTCTCTGGCCAGTGCTTGCCACCTCTTAGGCTTGAGCATGTTCCTGTTTGCTGCCCGTGTTTTCCTGTGTCCTGAGACTGTAGACAGAAGCTGGGAGAACGTCTGAGTGAAAGTTCCCACAGATGCATTACGATCTGTATTACAACCCGCACATGCTGCCATGGACATGTGAATGGGCCTTGCTGATGGGCTTGTGGGAACTTGCCTGACTGTGGCCTCTTCCACAGTCTACCTGTTACCTTTAACACCCCATTGTTCTTTGAAGGGCTGGGAATGGCCAAGTCTTCGAGTGGGCAGTTCTTGTAACATGTATCTATCTGCACCTCTCATTTCCTCCCTTTGATGATGTTGGGGGCAGCTGTAAGAGGGGAGCACTGGGTGAATTGGTGGCTCTCCGGGATTCTCCCGTGCTCCTGGTGTTTTTAACCATTGAAAGAAAATGTTGTTTTCATGTCTTCCTGTGTATTAGCTCTGCTTGCACCCATGTTTGCAGGACCAGGTATCCAGACCAAGCTTTCTTTAAACTGGTTCTCTGTGCACTTTCCCTGGCATGCCCTGTGTACTGTTTTACCCTTGTCCTGCCTTCCATCATACAGTGACTGGAAACGGTGTCTCAGAGCAGCCCTGTTAGTCTGTATCCGATGAAGTGAGCTGTAGCTCATGAAAGCTTATTCTCTAATAAATTTGTTAGTCTCTAAGGTGCCATAAGTACTCCTTTTCTTTTTACGAATAGGATACAGACTAACACGGCTGCTACTCTGAAACCTTTCAAAGCAGCCCATTAGTGAGGCTGCAGTTAGCTCTAGCTCTTGCTGCTCACTCTCACTAAATGGGAAGTAAATCTTTGTTCAAATACATACAGCATTTGTAGGAAGATGAGAGCCCTTGGCTGGCTTTTTTCAATGGAAAGTGGGTCCCTGCTCTAAGGATTTGGTAGGAATTTGTTTCTCCTTTACTGTCCCCTTTGGAAATTTATACATGTGCCACGGATCCTTTTGAAGCTCACCTTGCAGAAGGGAGTAGATTGTTGGGCTGTCGTGTGTCTGGCTCCTGGAGGGGCACTTTCCCCATTGCCTATGTAAAAATCTCTCCTTTTTTAGATCCGTCCTATGTTACGGGAGGGCTTATTCAGATTGTTTTTTGATATGCAGCACGAGCCATGAGCCCAGCTGGGGCATTAAGGTGTGAATTGCTGCAGTGGTTATGCATTGCATATCCTCATGGCTTTCTGTATGGGGGAGAATGGCTTTCTTTTTTGAAGTGCCTCTTGGCTTCCTGGCTACCCTTTAAATGCAAGGCTTGTTTGATGTTCAGGCAAAGCTCCCAATTCCTCACCTTGTTGTGAATAGGGGCTAATTGTCATGGGGGGAAGCGACCCATAATATCCCCCTCTGGTGCAGCTGAGGACGGCACACTTCCCCGGTATCCTCAGGTGAATGACTTCACTGCCCTGGATGGGAAGTTGGAGCCTGTGTGCTGACAACACACTTCTCTCACATCCCCGCAAATATCCCTTCTCACCTTGGTTAGGCAGCAGGTCTTGTTGCTGTCGGCGCATGCCCTCTGCCAGTGTGAGAATCAGCCATGCTAACAAGTCTTTTCTGGTATAACTGGACTCTTTGTAGAGCCCATGGGCTGTTGAAAATCATCCCTGAAATACAAGGAGTTTGTGATCTGAGGGTAATTGTGACAAGATTGTTCCATTCCTACCCCCTCCTTCAACTGGGGAATGGGGGGGATCGGCTCCTGCATTTACACAGTACAGGACACAGGTGCTGTCTGTACATCACAGTAAGCGCTCTGCTGGTCCCATGGGAGACTGATGCTGCGTAACCGCGATGCCTCTCAGGCTACGGGAGGGGCTGCACTGGGCTGCCTTCTGTTCCTAGAGAATTTCAGATGGGCTAGAGGTGCTGCTGGGATTATTCCTGTGCTGACCTACTTGTCAGCTTCAGGAATCTGTGCGTGTCCTGTAGACACTTGCTCTTGGGAGGGAAGAGAGAGTCTGTGTTCTCCCTTTGCCCAAAGGTGCTAGCTCTGTCTAGATTGTTATGTAGCAGAGATGCCACAGAGGCCTTCACCCAGCTTAGCTGTTCTTTGATGTAACTGCAGACCCGTGTTTCTCATAAGCGCTTCGCGATGCAGTTACCTCCTTGCTTTCCTCTGTGGCAGTAAAAACCCCTTTGGCTTTCTTAATGATCCTGTCTGCTTAAATGTCATATTCATGTGACTTGCCATAATGAGGTGTCTGGCTGGTAGCAGCAAAGCAAATGTGCCTGATTGGAAAGGCTTGGCACACTTCCCATCTCCTCGAGAGTCACATGGCATCACATAATTGTATCTGACTTGTCTGGTCACCTCTCTCTTGGCTGGCTGTAAAATGGAAGAGCTTTTGATCTGTCTCTTTTCCCACAGAGCTCTTCTCAAGCTCCCTTTTTTTGGCTTCTAGACTGGGACTCGATCTGTTTGTTACAGTCCAGAGAAGAGCTTCCTCTTTCCCGGGAACTTTAAAATGTGAAATATGGGTGTTGAAAACACCCCAGCTGCCGGTGGCTTCCTTGGAAAAGCTGGATCATGCCAGCAAAGAACAAACCTGCAGATGGGATGTAAAAGTCTGGAGCAAAGGAAAGGAGTTGGGACCAGATCTTTTCAGCAGATGTCGTGAGATGTGCTTGTGGAATAAAGGGATGTGACGCATTGGGTAGATGAGATGTGACTTGAAGGTGCAAATGAGGAAAACAGGGAAAAGGCATCCAAAGAATTCAATGGCCTGGTCCTGTTCCCAGGGGTGTTCTGACTCTTACGTGAGCATAAATACGCAGGCAGCTAGTGTATGCTAAATGGTAGTATTAACCCTGTTTATTACCATAGTGCTTATGGGCCCGCCAAGATCAGGCGCCGTTGTGCTAGGCATTATGCAAACACAGGACTGTCCTGAAGCTGTTGTTGAAGATTGTTACAAAAAGTTATTCTCCTTGAGGCTCTTAAACCGGCTGTTCCAGAGCTGCTCCCCCATAAAGTCTTACACACAATCACTGTGGCAAAGGATGGTCCTTGTTTGTGGAAAGTGGTTACTTAGATTGGAACAAGGGCAATCTTTTTGTTCTGTGTTTGTACACGGCTAGCACCATGGGGTGCTGCTTCATAACTAGGGCTCCTAGGTGCTACTGTAATACACCGAATAGCATTAAAAATGTACAGCACCTAACACAATGGGGTCCTGCTTCATGACAAGGGCTCCTAGGGGCTATGGTAATACAACTAATAAGACCTGGCCAAATTCTTTTGGAAGCTTCACATTTTCCCTGTTCCTGATTTTCTTTGGGGTTCAGCCATCAAGAGAGTGAATGCAGGCCGGCAAAAGGCAGTAGCTCGCACTTTGAGAACTCCTTTCTTGTAGGTGAACATGGACGTTGACTGGGGGTGACATATGCGAAGGACTCGATTCAGTAAGAGAATTGGAGAATGGACGAGTATGAGTAATTACACTGAGAAGTTACATAGTGCTTTCCAGCCGTTAGAGATCTGTGTGTTGTCACCCTTTAATGTACAAAGCTGCTCCTACTACTACATTATGTTCAGAAGACCTGTTCTCCCTCCTTAGGGAGTAGGGGAACAGTCAGGGTCCAGGATGGCAGAAACTTTTTCAGTCTCGGGTGGTCTCTTGTCCTTGACCTGGTGAGATCTTTTTTCTTCCCTATGTAGCCAATATCCTTTTTAGGTGTGCACCAAATTCCAGGAAGCCAGTGGGAAAAATAAAATAAAGTGCTGAATGCGGCTTTTACTACCGGGAGTCAACAAGTCTGCTGCAGCCGGAAAGTATTCTGTACGGCGACTGGGAACACCTACTTGGTACTGAAAGGGCGTTCTTTCACAAACTACCTTTGTGGAGTCCTTCGTCAGCAAAAGGACATATAAACAATGTGCTGCCCCTTTAAGAACCAAGCATATAGGCTCTCCTTAACTGAAGTCCATAGCAAAGGTCTTGTCTCACTTCAGCCAAGTCCGAGGAAAGGTGATGTAATCCCGTTGCACCTGTTGGTTCTCCTTTTGGCACAGCACTCTTGAGTCTTGTTGCTGGACTGAGCCCCCAACTCCCCACAGCGTATTGCGGGAGAGGAGAATTAATTCCCTGCAACTGACCTAACCTGGTGAGCCAGGACAGCACCATGCATTCAGGGGTCCCACCCTGTAGCTCAGGGAGAGAGTTTAACCCCCTTTCCTGCCAGCCTCTGAATGCGCTTTGTACGCTCAGTCTCTCCAAGCTAAGGTTGGGAGCATGGATTTTCAGTTGTCTTGCCAGTTTGTCTGTCTAGATAGCACTGTTGAGCTTTAAAACCTCATTGAGCCAATGTGAACTGGTTGAGTGTGGGGCCAGTCTCTCCCCGCCCCAAGTTAAACTGCTCCCTTGAAGCTTGTTTTTGTTTACAAATGCCCAGGCTGCTCTGTCATTTGCAGCTGCTGGTGCAAAGCCCTGAGGCACACGATAGGAGAAGTGTGGCAATTGTGCTTCTCCGTCCCTAACGTGTTCAGAATAAATGTTGGCCTGCTTGCCATACAGCTCTGGACTTAGAAGGTGAAATGAATTCTGAATGAATGAATGACCTTCCCCCTCTCCCCGCTAATAGGAGGGGGTCAGTCTGTTGATTCGTACCCCTCCTGTGCGTGTTTAGAAACAATCCTGGTAAACCTGGTATGCACATAGAAGAAGCTGCAATGCAGGATTCCTCTCCTGAGTCTGTGGCCATCAGGCGATGCTTTCATTCTAAAATCTGGCATCGTTAGCAAGCTGGAGAAGTAAATTAGTGCTGAGACTGAAATTGCTGTACAGTTGTGTGTCAGATATGCACCCAACTTGGTAAGAGACTGACTTCATTCAAGCCACCTGTGGCCCCCATTTGAAGAGTGGGGGGTGTCAAGGAGGATGCCAGTGCTGGAAAGACTGGCTACAGAAGTACTATGCTGCACGCATGTCTGACAGGTTTGGCGTTGCTGTTGAGCGTCTCTCACAAGAGCAGAGTGGGCAAGTGATTAGACTGTCCCTGGCTTTTGCTCCCTTCTCCTTCCTTTGTGGATTTGTCCAAGTGGGGAAGTGTAACAGTGAACTCTGCTCACATTGACTGACAACCAGGAGAGATCTGACTGCAATAAAGTAGCCTTCCTGTCCGCTGGCTGACTAAACACAATGCATTTAGGAATGCTTAGTGCTGGAAAAACTGCATGAAAGCTCACAAAGTGCCAGGATTATATGGCATTTGGGTCCTCTGTGTATGTCCTTTTATCCCAAACCTGGGCACTATTGCTGATTTCTTACATATATTAATATGAAACTCCGCCAGTGACATAATATTGCTTCCTGGGGAGTTGTAAATCCAAACAGGGTTTCTTTAATTAACCAGTAATGGAACCACCTGAAGGTTCTCAAATAGTTACATGTTTTGTTGGTCTAATTTGATCATTTTTATTTTTAATTTAAGTTAAAATTATATGATATTGCAGTTAAAATGAAGGCTGCCAGGGTACAGTGGTTTCTCGTGTCTTTAATTCAAACAAAGAAATTCACACCATGCTAAATTGATGTCTTGGTCTCTGAAACGCGTGGTGTTGGGGATTAATTCTCTGTGTCCAGGGTCCCTCATCCTTGTTTCACTCCAGTCTTTTTTTTTTTTAACATAATCCCAAACTCTGCGAAACACAGCTGTGATTCATAAACTTCCTTGCTTTTAAATGATCAGTCAGTTACGATATGCTGCTCGTTTCTCCCAGGGGCTGTTAAAAATAAACTCTTGATCAACAAGCATCTCGGCCTCAATCCTGCATCCGCTCTCTGCTGTCTCGAGTTCTGTAGCAGTTTCCGCAAAGCCGCCACAGATTTGGGATTCTCTCCTCGTTACTCAAGCCTAAATCCATAGGGAGATTTTCACATGCGGGGGAATGGGGGTGAGGGGGGTCAGATTTCTTTTTGCAGCAAGCTGATCCAGCAGCCCTTGAATTCAAGTGAACTTTTCACTGAAGAATGTCACTTGTTCTGCTGAACAGCCATTCTGGTCCTGCACCTGTGTCAGGACACAATGAAACTTGCCCTTCTCCATTGCCTTCTTGTGTGTGGGGCTGGGGCTGGGGCTTGTTCTTTGACGAGTTAAGTTCCTTTTTGTTTGGTGGTGTGGATTCTATAGGGCTTAAACAGCTGGTCCATTATTACAGATGTCTTTTTTTCTTTTTTTTTTTAAGTAGGCAATTGTTCTTGGCATTGAAAGGGCGTTCTTTTTCTAGTCACCTTTTTCTGCTTGCATGTGGTTAGTGGAGCTTGGGTTGGAAGCTGACTTTGATTTGGGTTCTAGCCATCAGTACGGGTACAATTTTCTTTGCCAGTGAAGTTGGCCACAAGAAGAATTGTGTATCATGGAGTGGGGTCAATGGTGAGCTGTATTGTAATTATAATTAGAGTGAACTTAAGAGAAATCTATAAGGGAATCTACCTTCCCAAGAGCCTGTTAATTCCTCACTGGAGTATTGCGGAGCTCAATGAGAGGAGGGATGGCCCAGTGTTGGGGTGCTAGCCTGGGACTGAGAGACCTGGTTTCAGGTCCCTGTTCCACAGATTTCCTGCGTGACCCTGGGCAAGTCACTTAGTCTCTCAGTGCCTTGGTTCCCTGTCTGCAAAATGAGGATAACAGCACTGACCTAACCATGGGGGTTATGAGGGTAAATACAATCAATATGATGAGGTGCTTAGATACTGCAGTGATGAGGGCTGTATAAATACCTTCGATAGCTGATAGCAAAAGGGGCTTCTGGACATACAGATCTGAAGACTATACTCCTTTGCTATGCTTTTTCTCCTCTGTCCGTATGCCCCCAAAACACGTACATGCTTTAGATATATTTTAATTTGGGATCATACCTTCAGAACGAAATCTCCACAACCCACTGTCCCGGTCCTCCACCACCACCCCCACCTTTGAAAAAGGTTATCCATGCTGACTTTAAATCAGATTTGAACCACATGTTTGAAATCTAATTGTAGTCCAGTAATGCTTTCGGTGCTGTGTAGGTAGGGTGAAATGCTCTTAAGAGAGCAGGGGTGTGTGTGTGTAGCTCCCTCAACAAGTAGCTATAGATATAAAAGTGACTTGCTGAGGGAGCTAAGGGTACCTCAGCTCTATAGCCTGGTTGCCTTGACCACAATTTGTCGTCCTCCACCACTCTAAAGGTGTTAGCCTAGGTGGTGGCTATATGGCTCTAACTGTAAAATTTTGGGATGTGGTTTTTTTAGTGCAGATGGGCCATGCACTGTGTTAAGCTTGTACAGATGAGTCCTCTAGAGCTGGGTGAATTTGTTTGACTGAATCTTTTCTCAGTAAAAAAATGCAGACACGGTGACTACAGAACATTGTGTGAATTTGTGGGGATTTCGCCAAATTGTTTTGGTTTAACCAAAAAAAAAAAAAAATCCAAGAAAAAAGCATTTCAGTTTGAAAATTTCAAAGCAAAGTGTCGTTTCCTCCCTCCCGCGCCCCCCCCCCCCCAGTTCAAACAACTTTTTGTTTGGAAATTTACTTTAATATTATTTTGTTAATTAAACACTAAAAATTGCTCAATCAAACCAACTAAAATTTCATTCAACCCAAAACTATTTTTTTTCCTTTTTGATTCACCAAAAGCTTTGAAAATGTTGTCTTTCAGTTTGATGTGAAATGATCCCCCCCCCCCCCCCCCCCGATTTTTTTGGATTGCCAGCAAACCAAAAAATCCATCATCTATCCAGCTCTAATCAAGTTGTTTACTGTATGCCTGGAAGGCACTCAGATGCTACAGTGATGAATGTGGGCTAAAAACATATGTTGAAGCAAATGCAGTTCCAGGCTTAAGTTTAGGAGTTAATATTCTGAAAAATTTAATAGCAAAAATAATTATTTTAAAAGACGACAAGCTGTGTATGGCTGAAGGGAGTCTCATATGTTGCTAAATAAGGGATCTGCAGGATTCCTGGTTGACTGGTGCATTTTAAAAGTATTTCCTGATAGTGCAGAATAAATTCCTTAGCACTTGTCCTTCCACCATGTGTTTCCAGTTTCTTTTCCTTTTATTGAACTTAGACTACAGTCTTCAGTCATCGCTACATATAGTTCTGCTCAGCGAAGGCATAAAGCTGTCCTCCAGACAATAGGTGAGAAGGAATAGTATGAGCTCATAGCACAACTAATTCAGACAGTTATTTTATATAAGGCTGGGGACGCTTTATGTGGTTTGAATGGGCAGCCTGTTCATTATTGAAATCTTGGCCGGATACACCTGTAAACTTATCAAGGATCTGATAGGAGGAGGCCTTCAGTAGCAGTAATGGCTGGATGCCGTGCCTTTCACTTAGGGGTTGTTGGCTCACGTCCTGCCTGCTCCATTTGACCTTTCATTGGTCCTCCTCTTGTGAAATGAGTTGGTGGATCCTAGTCATGTTTCTAGTGAACAGGTTTCCATGTTGCAAATGAAGTCACAGCAGAGAATGTGCTGGAGGGAAGCACCTGCCTCATTGTAACTCCTGATTTCCAGATGTCAAGGCCTCGCCACCCTGGCATATTCTCTAGGCTTCTGAATTCTTTATCTGCAACAGCTGGTCAATCGATGAGGGTGATTTTGGCAAATCTTTATCTTGGCAGAGTGGCACCGAGAGGTGGAAAGCCAAAATGTCAGAGCTACAAAGCAGGAGGCTTTTGTGTTCGACCACTAGTAGAGAGCTCACCTGGCTGCCTGGTTCACTCCTCCCTTAGGGGGCCCTGCAGGCGTGCATTAAGTTGGGTGGAATTTCCTTGCGGGGGGTGGGAGGCGGTTCTGACCTCAGATACGGCACGCAGTTTGAGTTGTAGTCTGTTAGATTTTCCTTTTAGTCAAGTTTAAACCACCTCCGTGCCCCAGTAGACCATAATCCTGCCAAACTTGGGCTTTATCTACTAATGCTCAAGACAGGTTTCAGAGTAACAGCCGTGTTAGTCTGTATTCGCAAAAAGAAAAGGAGTACTTGTGGCACCTTAGAGACTAACCAATTTATTTGAGCATGAGCTTTCGTGAGCTACTGAGCTGTAGCTCACAAAAGCTCGTGCTCAAATAAATTGGTTAGTCTCTAAGGTGCCACAAGTACTCCTTTTCTTAATGCTCAAGAGTGTTTTGTGATTCCAGGTGACTTCCTGTTGTTGCCACCTCACTTTAGTAATTGGTACAGTAATTTAAACCTCGTTATATTTATGGCTCAGGTGACGGTGCTGCAAAGCTCTCTGGGAAATGAACACTGGTTTTTTTTTCTCCTGACAGCTGTAGTGGGGGCCACTTCTTTCATGGCCCCTGAGAGGGTCAGCTGTGCGTTCTTTTCATCCTCCTGATCTGGATGTGCATTAAACAGGGAAGAGGGATTAGGATGAGAGGGACTTTGTTTCCTTTCAGTGGAATGGCCGATGTAGTGCTCACAGTCATACCAGGGGAATTGCATCCTGAAAGGATGTTGTCTTCACTTAAGCAGTTGTATAAATCCTGTTACTGTTTGACCTCTTCCATGTGAGTCTAAATAAAAACGTCTGATTGGATTTTGCTCTTTCCTGACTGGTGGGAGGCCAGCCAAAGACAGCTGGCCAAAATTATCTTATCCCCCTGGTTCTCCCGGCAGTGGGGTGTTGGAACTCCAGGGGACGCCCCCCACAAACATTCATGTCCTCATCCCTCAGGGGGGTCTGACTCATGGGCATCATGTCAGCTTTGCTAACTTGCTCTCCATAATAGCCTGAATTTGTTAAAACAGGCTCTGACTCCTGATGCATCTGAGCATTTGGCTTCCTCATGCAGTCAAACAATAACCTGTTTTTGTTTTGTTCCTACTTCCTTCCCTTCTTCCCCTAACCTCTTTCATTCAGTGTCATCAGCTCTGCGCTGTCCACAGCAGAAGCCCTTAGAAATGGCTGTTTTGTGAGCCACGTGTTTATAAAATGATGGCGTTATGGCGTTCAGAGAGAGCACTTGATTGATATCCTCCATGACATGGAGCGGGTTGGTTAGCAAGTTCTAGTGATCTGTAACAGTGCTGCTGATGGAAGTGCAGTCTGGAAGGAAGAACACCCAGTTTAAGAAGTGTGCCAAGTTTGCTTTCTTCTGCCACCCAGTTCTCACTTGTTGGGTTACTTTCTGAGCTTGCTGCTTTCTCGGGTTCGTTTCCTCATTAGGTGGCACTGTGGAGTTAGCAGCAGGCTTGCACCAACCAGTCTGCCCTTAACATGATTTGCCGAGCTTTCTGCGGGAATGAACCCTCCTAGTAGTTGAGGCTGAGGTAGGAGGTACTCTCTCCATTCCCTTGCCGTCTTGGACAGTTTCAAACGGGGATTAAACAGGCTCAGTTAGGCCTTTGTATAGGCTACCGATATCTTGAAATGATTTTCCAGATACTCTTGCTTGAGAGATGTTTTCTGAACTGAGATATATTCACACAGCCTCCTCCTAAAAGCCTGGCCACTGGACCTCAGGCTCCTCCTCTTTCAGGAGCAGCAAACTCACTTCATGCGCACACGTGCTCTATGTTTAAAGAGCAGTGCAGTTATTTGGGGGGGGGTTTACGGTGCCGCATGGCCTAGGGTTGCTCTTATCCTAGGCTGAGATGCCATTTATAAGCAGAAATGCTTAGGGGGACCACGCTGCTGATTGATTCCAGACTAGCCTAGAGATGCGTTAGTGGGACTCAGTAGGAGTAGTTTAAAAAAAGAAAAAAGAACTGAAATCTCTCGCTGTCCTGCATTTAACATCCTGCCACGGGATTACCTGCCCAGTGGGGAATTGTACCTTTTGCTTGCTGTACAGGTTTCCCTCATCTCCCTGTTACGGGCACTGTCCACAGGCATATCTGGGCCAGTGCCCCAGCTGAACTTCCTCTCCGGCAGCAGGAGGAAGCTTGACACCGTATCTGTGTAGCTGGACCAGAGGGCAGTGCAGGTGGGGAGATGGAATTCACAACCCAGTAGCCACCATCCCTTTCATCCTGGCAATTGGGTGACCTGCAAACCCTAAAACTGGTCCTAGCAACGGTTGGCTGGGTAGGTGTGTGCTGTTGGAGAGATGGTACTGGTTCGGAAAGAGCACAGGGTAGACATGTAGATGCCTAGTTACTTTCTCAGGAGGAAGGGCACAAAAGGGAACGGACCTTCCATTCATTAGTGTGTGTGTGTGTGTGTGTGTGAGTGAGAGAGGCTCTGGGAGATTATGGGGAGAGAGACAACTAAAAACACAGAGCCCAGCCACAGAGCAGGAGGTAGCAGACTTTATTTTTGAGCAGCAGCTCCTTTTGGAAAACTGCCTCTGGGTGTGTGCTGTTGAGAGAGGGAGAGTGTACTACAGCTTCCTTCTGCCTACAAAGTCTGTCTAGGCCGTCTGGGTTCTGTTCTGGCCAGTGACTACTTGCTGCTGCTCAGAAAAGTAAATATACTGTCAGCTGCAAAAGAAACCCATTGGTGTGATGTGACAAGGGTTAGAAGCGGAACGGCTGAGCTTCTGGCCCACAGAAGGCGGCAGGGAAACAGCTTGAGAATGATGAGAGCTTCTTGTGACTTTCTCAAGTGCAGAGCTCTTTGCACAGCGCTGTAAAATGTACTCCGCGTTCTGTAAAATACAGAACATGACACAGTCCCAACACCTAAAAGCTCATAATCCCAGTCGGGCAACAGATTAAGTGGTAAGGGGTGATTCCCTTCAACCTTAAGGCTGGAGCAGCTTCGGAGGCACTTGCATGCCTCTTCCCCATCTTGGTCTGGACCCTAGCACGCAACTTATTTAATTGGACCCTGGACACTGACTAGTCATTTGATCAGCAAATCCATGCCTGATTGGCAGGAGGAGGATGGGTTTGCATCCTGTAAACACAACTACAGGGCTGTGCAGTCTAATATGCAGCGGGGATATTTCACCTCTAACTCCCGGAAGGTACAGGAACTACTGCCTGGTGGGGGCAAGCTTACCTATGTGGGGGAGTCCAGTTGCTCAATGCAGGCATAAGCAGCTAGCCTGATGGATGTCACATTAGCCTCAGTGGGAAACAGTTAAAGACAGGCCTAAGGTCCTTAGAACTTTATCTAAGGATCGTCTCCAGGTAAGAGGTTGGGTAGAGACTTTTCTTGTAATACCAAGCATCTCTTATTCATCCAAGTGCATTATTATTACCATTCTTTGTATTGCAGTAGTGTCTAGAGGCGCCCTCCCCCCCATCAACGATCAAGACCGCCTTGTGCCAGGCGCTGTACAGATATAACAACACGATTGTCCCTGACTCCCGAAAGACTGTACAATCTAAATACATTGATTTATTTGGTTCACAAACCTGTGTATCCCCCACAGAATGGGTGGGCAAACTACAGCCCGTGGGCCACATCCAGGCCGCCAGCCAATTTAATCTGGCCCCTGAGCTCCCGCTGGGGAGCAGGGTCTGGGGCTTGCCCCACTCCCGCTCTCCAGCCGGGGAGCAGGGTCGCTGGCCACAGCTCTGTGCAGCTCCCGGAAGCAGTAGCATGTCCCCTCTCCGACCCCTATGCATAGGGGCAGACATGGGACTCCGCACGCTGCCCCCGCAGCTTCCGTTGTCTTGAAACGGTCAATGGGAGCTGCAGGGGCAGGGCCTGCGGACGGGGCAGTGTGCAGGGCTGCCTGTCCGCGCCTCTGCGTAGGAGCCAGAGTGGGGACGTGCCGCTGCTTCTGGGAGCCGCTTGAGGTAAGTGCCGCCCGGAGCCTGCACCCCTGGGCCCCTCCCGTGTCCTGGGCCCCTACCCCACCTCTGATCCCCCTCCTGCCCTCCGAACCCCTCAATCCCAGCCTGGAGCACCCTCTTGCACCTCAAACCCCTCATCCCAAGCCCCACCCCAGAGCCCACACCTCCGGATGGAGCCCTCACACCCCCCCCCCCACCGCGCCCCAACACCCTGCCCCTTCCCGCACCCTGAACTCCTCATTTCTGGCCCCCACCCCAGAGCCTGCTCCCCCAGCCAGAACTCTCACCCCTTCCCGCACCCCAGCCCCCAATTTTGTGAGTGTTCATGGCCCGCCGTACAATTTCCATACCCAGAAGTGGCTCTCAGGCCAAAAGTTTGCCCACCCCTGCTCTGCTGTGAGCCAGGGTTCAGAGGTGGTGATGTCTGAATTCTTTTGCATCTCCTCAAACCTAGCCTGACCAACCCAGACATTGGACCAAATCGTAGAACGTGAAAACAGAATGGTTACAGTGACGAGTTCAAACGCACATTGATCAAACAGAAGTGTGATCAACGTCTCAAATCTCTTCATCCTCATGAACATTGCTCAGTCCTCACTCTGGCCTTCCTGCTGGGCAGTAAATGAAGGCACCTCAGGAAACACCTCTCCCCCATGGAATTCCCTCTCCAGCTTTCTGTTTGTATTCTGCAACAGAGCAGCTTAGAGCAACTTCGAAAGTCCTCCTGCCTTCCTAATGAATTCTAGTGATGAGCTGCTTTTCCTGTGTCTTGGGGACATCACCCGATAAGGATTTTGTACATAACTGTATTTTAGCTAACGTTTCTCCATAAAGATAAGCCCTTCTTTGTAAAATAAATGTGGTGATTCAGACAGCTTTGACATTACCGTGGGGTTTTCCTTTAGCAAAGGGACATTTATTACTTGTATTCTGGTAGTGCCTACAGGCTGCAATTGAGATCAGGGCCCTGTTGTGCTGGGCACTCTGTAGACACACAGTTACAGTCACTTGTACCCAAGGAGCTTCCAGTCGAAATAGGCGAAGGGCGGGAGTGGATTATATTCCTGACTTAACAGATGTGGGAACTGAGATGCAGAGCGGTTGTGACATATCCAAAGTCGTGGCAGAGCCAGGATTTGAACCCAGGTGTCCTGCATCTCTCTCATGCTCACATGAAGACAGCTGTTCCTATATCCCAGTGGAGTTCAAAGTCAAAGTTCCCCTGAGTGACTGGCGCATCTGTTCGACGCAGTCCAGCCACATCCGTTTCGGTGGAGTTGCTCAGGAATGGAATTTGTTCCTGTATTTTTCTCTGTCCTCAGATATTCAGTTTTCTGTCCAACTGTTCTTAGCAAAGGGTCATGGGATCTGAAATACTCCTTATAACCATTGTGATATGTTGCAATAAACATGCTGCTTATATATGAAACGTGCCAACAGTTAAGGCCTTCCTGGTCCTCTTGTCCTTCTCAGCCTGGTCCTCTTGTCTTAGACAAAGAGCTGATGTAATTAACTGATGTCAGGAGTTTTCATCCCCTCTCCCCTCCCCTGGGGAGCAGGCCCAGTTGGCCTTGCTGGAGTGCTGTGCCTGCCGTGGGTACCAGACCTCAGAGTTGAACATGCTGGCAATGGTAGCGTTTGGGTAAGGGAGGGCTGGCAGCTGCACCCCAGCCAACAGATGTATCTGAATATTCATATGTTTAGAGATTAATCTTTCTCTTAATTAGGCAAATGGCTGTGAGGGTGTCTCTAGCCATGCTGTGTAATGTAGTGGAGTCAGAAAAAGAAGAATAACCAGCCATATCTCTTTTCTTTCCCTACAGATCCCAGACGAATTTGATAATGGTGAGTAAAGCCCCAAACCTGCTTCTGAGTTGGCTCAGTGCTTTGGGCCGCTTCCTCCCCATGAGCCCTTGGCAGACAGACATGGAAGAGAGGCTGGTGCAGGGGTGTGTATGTGGGGGGTGGGGGAATAGACTTGTCGCTCCTGCAGATGTGAGCTCGGTAGCGCAGATGGCTCTCTTGATAAAAAGGGCAACTCACTGGTCATTGGGAAGTCTGTGTGAGGTGGAACAGAAAGGCCCTTTTGCTCCAGGTTGGAAAGATGGCCAGTTTTAAAAGCCAGAAACGCTGAGCAAGGAGAGCGCTGGCAGGTGCAGGGAGAGAAACATTTGCCCTTCCTTTTCCTTATTCATCCAGCGGTATCCCTCTGTGGCAGGACAAAGTAGCTGCCCTCCAGGAGACGTATCAGACTTGGCGACTCTGCCTGCCTTCCCAAAGCCTCCCACTCTCCCCAAGCAGGAAAGCGACTCACTTTGGATAAACACGTTTGTGTTTGGGCTTCTGAATTCTGCACTGCGTGAATTGGGGCTTTTACTCCATGCCTGTCACTGTGCTAAGAGATGGATGTTTGCCCCGGCTGGGTGCTCTTGGATTTGGCAGTAGACACCTCGTTTAAACTCTTCTCCTAGACAGAGAAGCACATCTGGGCTCGATGCTTCTTAGTGCTGTTGTTCATGAATGATGAAAGTGAGGGACTCTACAGTTACCTGTCTGGGGAGTGGAACTGGCTGTGAAATGTCTCTGGACTCAGTGAATCCACTGGGAAGTTGGCTTAAAATACCGGATCAAACCGAGAGTGCTTCTGAGCTTCAGTTTCCCAGTTTCTGCCCCTCCTTCCTCCCTGCGAACATGGTGCCATCTTCTGTTGTGGTCTGTGTTCTGGAGAGCATACGATGATTCCCCTTTAATCCCCTGGAAGACATGCAGTTGTTCCCATTGTATGGATGGATAAACCAAACCACAGAGAGGTTGCATGACTGACCCAAGCCTGACACTGATTTGCTGTAGCAGTAGTTTTCCTAATCCCCTGCTCTAGCCAGTAGCCCACACTTCCGGCAGTGGGGATGGAAACCAAGAACTCCCGCTGGAGCCTTCGAAGCGAGGGGATGGAGAGCAAAGGGCGAAAACAGTCCATGGTGAGGGCTTTGGTCAACTGGGAGGCAAAACTATTTCCTGTGGGCTACTTTTGTCATCTGCACATGGATTTCTTATGGAAAACGTTTCCTTGTGAGGGATGTAGGGATGTTTTTTCCAATGGAAGGGTCTGGTCCAACAAGGTTTATGACCACAAATGAGTATGTGCACATGGCAGAGGGAAGGTTTGGCAGCCTATAGTCAACTCTGTTAACGTGCTCAATTGAGTTTTACAGACGCGGAGTCTGCTTCTGGTTGACATGCTCCCGTCCTCTTCCGAGCCTCCCAAACTCTCATTTGGGTGAAACAGCAGCTCTAAACCTTGTCACCTGCCTATCACTGCAGCAGAGCTTCCAGCTGGTCCTCGTAGGTCAGAAATGGGACTGGAACCCCTTTGACTCCTGAAAGAAACCATCAGCTGCTGTTTCCTCTTCTGACTTTTGCTGCAAACGGTGCCGTCCGTGTTTTTCTGGTCATCACATTTTTGGAGAAGAGCAACAAAACTAATAAGGAAACCACAGCAGCTGAGCACCAGGGAAAGCCTGAGAGCTAAATCTTGACTTGTCTAAATTGCGGGAGCCTGTACATGTTTGAAAAGCGTTAGAGCCAAGGAAGAAGAGGGACGGAGTGTGATTTATGAGAGGATGGGCTCAGTGGTTAGGGTGCCAGCCTTGGCCTCGGGAAACCAAGGTGTAATTCCCTACTCTGCCTTGTGTGACCTTGGGCCAATCGCCAAGCCTCTCTGTGCCTCGGTACTATAAAATGGGGATAGTAGCATTTCCCTGCCTTGCAGAGAGGCTGTGAGGAGAAATTCATTAGCATGTGATGAGCTCTGATACTGTGGTATCAGTTGGCGGCCAGATAGTATCATGGCAGATGAGTAAGAGTACTGGGGTGAAACTGAGAGAGGACAGTTTAGGGCGGCACTTTCAAAAGTAGCTAAGTGACTTAAGAGCACGTGTCCCATTGACTTGCACTTCTACAGTGTGTTTAAAAACCCTGCCCTGAGGCTGAATGTTGGGAAAAGTTTCCTGAGAGTGAGATCTCCAGCTGTGGAACAGTCTCTCCAAGACAAGGCGCAGCTGCTCTGTTACTTGGGTCTTAGGACAGAACATGAGCAAACTCCTGTCAAGGAAGACTCCTGGCATTGGGTCCCTAAGAAAGACGGAGTGTTTTGAACTTGATTTTTCTCATCTCATAGTGACTGTTCAGTAAAACCATTTCCTCTCTTTGCATAGATATAGCGGGAGTATCTCCTCCTCTCCCCTTTCCAATTTAAACCCTCCCACTCATCATCCTCCCATGGTCCGACTGGTAACACAGAACAATAGGCAGAAGCAAAGATGTTTGGGAAATGAGAATTGGGTGGAAAACTCCTTTTCTGTTGCACTCTAGATCACAGTTTTCAGAAGCAGACAACAATTTTGAACAACTCACTTCTGTGGCGCCCAGTCTGAGGAACCTTTAAAGGGCCTGACTTTCAACAAGGGCTGAGCACCTGTCCTCTAAAAATCAGTCCTTTTTCTGGTGTCTCAGTTTGGGTACCCCAAAATCACTGGTCACTTAGTACAAATGGCCCTAGTGAGAGACGTGCTTAGACTGTCTTGTCCCTTCACCCAACTTACGGTGTCCTTTGCTTAGGGAGATTCTAGGAAAACTGGACAATATCTTCTCTAAGGCCTAGGCTACACTTAAAACTTATCCCAGCATAGCTGTGGCAGCTAGGAGTGTAGAAAATATCACACCTGCTAGTGACAAAGCTATGCCACCAAAGCCCCCAGGGTAGATGCAGCTATGCCACCAAAAGTGTGTTTCTGTTGGGTTGGCTAATGTTGTTTTGGGAGACGGTGTTTCTACCCTGCCAAAACGCCTTCCATTGGCAGACACCGTGTCTATTCTAGGGGGGCTATGCCAACGTAAACTCGGTAGTGTAGACCGGGCTGCACAATCAGCGGTGTATGTAGGCTCTTAATTCACTAGGCCTCTGTCTTGGATTCCTGTGTGGTTTTCTCTTTAGTTTCCCCCCTGGATATCTATACTTGTTTTTCCACCCTGGAAGATAATGGGGTTTGTTCCCACCTTCCGGGATTGCCTGGCATTGCTGTGATCGCCAGCATGCTATATGGCATCGGGGTTCTGGGAAAGGAAAGGCTGCAGCCTTGACCAAGTGAACTATCTAGGTTGCAGGACCTGGCCTGGTGTTTAATTGCTGTTCCATTTGTAGCTGAAATCTTGTCCATTTCCATATTAATCAGCCCAGGGTTAATACTGTAATTAAAACAAGATGAATTGGTAATGAACCAGCACTAAAAGCAGCAGCTGAGAATGAGCCAGGAGCCCTCCTGACTGCAGAAGATTAGCTCGATATTCACTCAGGTCTCCATTGCACAGGGGCCCGCTCGGTGCCCAGCTGCAATCAAATCCACACGGTGTGATCATCCGAGGAGGCAGCGGAGCCTGAAAGGCCAGGATGCTAATGACGATTGTCCATCAGTGAAGCTCTCGGCATTTTTTTAAATCTGAAATTTACTAGCAAAGATCATGTAAAACTCCCACCTGAACGCTGCTGATCTCCGAGGTACATGGTGATCTATAACCCTAGTACCATTTCCCACCCGCCAAAGAATGACCCCTTGAACCCCCCCACAAATTAAACGCTCAAAAAGGCCAGCCAGTGGTTTTGAGGAAGGTTAAGAGGTACATGGTCATGAGAACAAAATTCCTCAACAGAGACGTGATCAGCATTCATCTTTTTCTTTTAGATGTATATTTGAACTCAATAACATACTCATTTAATAGAACCACTCCAGAATCCACCAATCAAGGGTTAGTTCTAATATTTGTTCCCGGTGGTGCCCAAGAATGTGCCAGGAGTTTTCGGAACCTCAAGGGGAGGCGCGCTCCCTGCTGTTCAGAGGGATCCATAAACCAAATGATCATATGGGCTCCAAAATCAGTCACTTGTAATCTCCCCCCATCTGTCCTGCCACCCTTCCGATTGTGGAATGGGTGTATGTTTTGAAATGATGGAAAAGGGATGGGCTGGGAGATTGTAGCAGTGCCAGAAATTCTGGCTTTGGAATTTGGGAATCTGCTTCCTCTTGTTCATCGCTTTCCTTCGTGGGTATGGGGAGAACAGAACTGCCTGCCTTGCCCGTGAAATGCTGATAGCACCTGCCGCTCTGCGTCAAGTTAGTGACTATAATGAAATCTCATGCTTTGGGGCTTCAGCTGCTTACCTGCAGCAGAGTCAGGAAGGAATTTGTTCACCAGTGCAGTTTGGTTTGTTTTGTTGGATGTGGAGGGTATTTTTCACCTTCCTCTGGAGTATCAGGCTGACCATTGCTGGGATGCGGTGGACCGTGCTCTGAGGCCTTGCAGAGAATCCTCTGTTAGCTGCCTGGCAGGTGCGTCTCACTCTCATGCTCAGGGTCAAACTGTTTGCAAGGTTTGGGGTCAGGAAGGCATTTCTCCCCCCTTACCCCCCCGGTCAGATTGGGAGGGACTTTGGGGTTATTGATTCCTCTGGAGCGTGGAACTCCGGCTGGGATCATCTGGGCCTGTCTCGCCTAATCAATTCCCTGCCACTGCAGCAGCCTCAGCCTCTCCTGTTCTCTCCCTGTGACTCAGTTTAGTTTTCTGAGGACAGAAATTCTTTTGGTGCAAGGTAAGTCATTGACTTACTATAGGGACATCCGGCTGAAAATCAATGCTATATGTGAGGTCTGACTAGATGATCCATTGGTCTCTTCTGGTCTTAAACTCGATGAAACTATATGGGCCCCAAAATCAGTCCCGTGTATCTCGCCCCATCTCCTCCCCTCCCTCCCCTTATCAAATTGTTGAAAGGGGGCGTAAATTTTGGAACCACAGAAGAGGACTCCTGGTGAGTGGAGGGGCAGTTTTGATCACTTTGGCAGCACAATCCCAGAACTCTGTTCAAACCTCAGCCAGTTGATGGGAAAGTTGCCTCTCTGATCAGGTTTACAGATATCTTCTCCACCCCATCTCCCCCTCCACATAGGGTCTGTGTTTTGCTACTCCTTCCAAAGCTACATTCAGGGCAGTTTTCATACCCCGCTTGGTTATACAAGCTATGGAATTATTTCACTATGATATTGTTGGAGACCCATCTGGTAAAAATCCCAGCCCGACCGAGGATTTAAACTCTTTACTTTGGCTGGCTGGAAGCACAAATGTCTTTACCACCTTTTGGATTTAGGTGGCAGAGAAATCTGGGGGGAGAGCAGCTCAGAATATGGAAAGCCGGATTATAAATGTTAATTCTTTAATGTGTTTAAGCTGGATAGTGAGTGAGCAGTAATAAGTGTAACATGCTCAGCTCCCCCTAGGGAAAAAAAATCAAGAAATAAAGTAACTTTACAATTCTAATCAGCTGAGTGAAAGGGCCAGTGTTTGAGCTGCTTCTCCAGAGCAGATGTACTGGTGCATAAACAGCGTGTGTGAGTCTCTTGTCGAGGGCAGAAGGTCAGGCAGGACTTGTGCTGGGATGGGAGGGTTAACAATTCTCTCTTCCCTACCCATCCCTGGGCATAGCTGCGGGGGGGAGCAGAGTGGGAAACTGCTGTGACACTGAATGAAGGGGAGGGGGGGATGTGGCGCTGTAGTATGTCTGCCCCCCAAGGGACTGGAGCCATAGGCTTTCCAGATGCCCTTCTTAGCCTGTTCCACTTGATGAGCGAAGAGCAGGGGCAGATTTCAGGAGAGAGAGCCCCAAGGGGGTCAGAGCGGAGCAATGGGGAAAGGTCAGGCTCTGACGGCATCCTGTCGCAGCGCGGTTTCTCATACCTTCGTGCAGTCTGACGTGCCTTCGCTTGCTTAAGATCATTCTGTCGCTGCTCACTCATCTGTTTCATGGATCGGCGTTGCTGAAGGAGCCATAGACTCCCCCTCCGCCAGGCTCTGGCCCCCCAAATTCACCCAGGCCCCAGCTCTCTACAGCCCATGCTTCCTACTAGGGAAAGCTTTCCATAGCTCTCTGATAAAGCCCACGTGTTATTTCTGGATTTTCTTCCTACAGCGTGTTGAATATTCTGGATACCTACATCAACATAATGCCATTTGGTAGACCTATTTTGGTGGTTTCTGTTGGAGCACACCTCTCAATCATACAGGCTGACTGTTGATTTGACATTTGCAGTGTGTAGGTCCCAGGATATTAGCGAGACAAGGTGGGCGAGGTAGTACCTTTTATTGAACCAACTTCTGTTGGTGAATGAGAGCTCTGTGTAAGCTCGAAAGCTTGTCTCTCTCACCAGCAGAAGTTGGTCCAATCAAACCATGGTTTTTCAACCTGCGGTCCGCAGACTAAGATTTCCAAAGGGGTCTGCGCCTCCATTTGAAATTTTTTAGGGGTCCTCAAATGAAGAAAGATTGAAAACCACTGCATTAAAAGATGTTACCTCACCCACCTTGTCTGTCCTTTTCACAGCATTTAGGAGCATAGTCCTACCAGACAGCAAAGATCTGCCAGATTGTGAGGTGGGGCTGTATGAAGGGGGGGTTACAGCCCTTATTCCAATCCCAATAATGCAGAATCTTAGTGAGAAAGTTTCAAGCATAGGTCTTGCTTCGTCCTACAGTTTGTAAGGGAAAATAGCAAAGCCCGTGGTGGGAGGAGGGGCTTGACTTTCTGAGATACTGCGCTCCCACTGAGTTGAACTGGTGGGGGCTCAGCAAATCAGACCCTTTGTTATGTTACTTCTGCCCCCTCCCTAAAGGAGCCTGGAAAACAGAGAGGCAGATGGAACTTTGCTGAACACTTTCAAAGGCAGAAGGTCCGGCGAGCGGAACACTTTCAGATCAAACACGTACAGAAACACACAGTGGAGGCAGGGCCTGGGCTTTGTCTGCCCACGGACCCCTGAGAGCGCGTGAGCTGGGATAGGAAGCGCTTTTCACCTGCTCCGTTCAGCAGGCCTGGCATATGCTCCGTCCAGATTAAAAGCCATTTTTTCAGTCAGTGGCCCATTGTCCGACATAATAGAAAACTCCCCCTCCCCGCTTTTCCTCTCTCCAAATCTCTGGCTAATTCTCCGAGCTCTTCCTTTTAGATTTAAAGATGTACGGGTTGGGGTTAACATAATTGTTTAACCACCATGCGCCAGCCATCATGTGACCTAGAATAATCTGTCAAGACACTGCAGACCTTTTCTTCACCTCCCCTGTTTGTTTAAAACAATGGGTACCTACTCCCCTGTAGACATGCAGCAGATAACTTTCCACTGTAGAGCTGAGCGCCCTCTCCCCAAAGCTATTATGTGTTCTCGGTTTTCCTGAGGTCATACTAAAGACTTAGCTCTTATGTAATGCTTTTCATCTGTAGGCTGCAAAGCTATTGTCCTCCCTGTATTACAGAGGGGAAAGGGAGGCAGGGAGCAGTGTGTTTGTTGTGTGTCAGTTTCAGAGCTCTGATCAGTTTCAAACCTGGAAATAGAATCCAGGTGTCCTGTCTCCCAGCTGCCTCCCCTGCATGCTAGAATTTTCAAAAGGGTGGTGTTTGCTTCAGAAATATTAATTGGTGTTGCAGATCTGTAGTATTCTCCATGGGAGGGAAGGGGACAATTGGACACAGAGTCCAAGTTTAAAACATGAACGCAGGCCGGTAAACGGTAAACTCAGTCACAGATGAGACTTTGTTTTAAAACCATATCCCTTTTTTTTTTCCCTTCCTGATTTAACTTTTCCAGGGTGTTTTTTTTTTTCTTTTTCTTTTCAAGTGTTGCATCTGACAGACAGAGTCCAGTGCAGCCTTGGCCATGATCAGAGTCCCCTGTATGGGCCTGCGATTGACACCTGAATCCCGCTCTCAACAGCCCCATCGTCATCCGCCCCAGCTGCTCGGTCTGCATTATCATAACAATTGCCCCCAAATTATGTCCCATTCAGTGCGCCTGCCTTTGATTGATTAACTTACAGTTTCTGTTTGAATAACCCTGGCCGCTAAGATGGTAAAGCTGTAATCTCAGAGGGATAGTTAACAGCGATGGTGTGGGGACTGCGGACTCAGTCACACGCTCTCTACAGCCTGACCCCTGCTTATGGGAACATCTGAAGAGACAGGAGGCCAGTAATTGAAAAATCCATTCCTTGTGTGTGTTGGGAGGGGCAGAGGGATGCTTCTGCATATGTGAGAGCTACATCAGATGGTCTGGATTGCCAGACAGCAGCCCACGCTTCATCTGCTAGCATGGCGGATGATCAGAAGATACAGTTGTATATATTTGTTCCTACAGCACCGAGTGTTTTCCCTAGACTTCTACTTTCTAGACACAGCCTCAGTGTCCCCAAAAGAAATGCTATCCTTGGCGTCTCTCTTAGGGCAGCCTCCTTCCCTTTTAAAGGTACTGGCCGAGATTTTCAACTGTGGCTAGCGATTTTGGGTATCTCCATTTTTTTTTTGAGTATTCAGCTAGACCCCTTAAAGAGAGGGGACCTGATTTTCAGAAGGATGGTGCTCCATGTTTTCTGAGAATCACCTTTAGTGCCTCAAGTTTGGGCGCCCCACCCCACCGCCCCAAATCTCTAGACACTTGTGTAGTTTGGCCGTGATTGGCAGCTAAAAACCATGTTCTTATACTGATGTGCATATGCCTTCCTTCCCCCTCCCCTCCTTTCACTCTCCATTCATCCCTAAATTCTGTTTGCCAGTTAGAGAATGAAATAGTTTGGGATAACTTGCCCCCACCTCCCGCTGATACAACAGAAGACCTGTATGATGCTTGTAAATAACGGAAATGAAGCATAAAATAACCAGTATATTTCAACGCATAAATTGCCACAAAATTTTTGCCAGTTTAGTTTCATGGTCTGCTTGCTGTTACCTGCCTCCCCCGCCCACTGAATTACCTTCCACCCCCCTTTTTGGTGATGATGGAAAACAATCTTATGCCTCAAAACAAATTGCTGCTCGGGGCACTCTTGTGCCGGGCGCTGCACTCACCAACTGAGGTCAGGGCCCCCATTGTGCTGGGCACTGCTCAGGCACGGAGTAGTTACCGCCACTCCTTGGGGGTGGTTTAATTGTGCCAGCGGGATAGAGCCAGCTACATGAGAGACCTTACAGAAGCACAGCCTAAGTCTAGACAAGGGGTGGGCTGGAAAATAGCAGCATAAAGAGGAGAAGGGACTTGTCTATGGTCAGAGAGCAGGTTGGTGTTAGAGCTGGGAATAGAACCCAGGTGTCCTGAACTCCAAATCTGCAGCCCTGTCCAGAACCTGCTGCCTCCCATGCTGGTTGGCCTGGGGAAGAGGATGAATAGACTCTTGCAAGACTGGCTGATATGAATAGGATCCTACGTGAGGATGTTGTTACTTAACTAATCAGACCCTTTGCTGAAGCAAATTCTTACAGCATCACCAGTTCTGGGGTTGGTTTTCTTGTGCGGAGTCTCTTTGGTGGAAGTATAATTAGAAGAGTTTGTGTCCCTGAAAGGATCCCTGGCTAATGAAATGATAAATTCTATCTTGTACGTGGCTTTCTGGGTATTTTATGTTGCCATCACCAGTGCCTTTCGGTCACGAATAAGCAAAGCATGTTTGTGAGGGAAAGGAGCATTAACCCTATTTTGCAGGTGAGAAACTGAGGCACGTGACTTGAGCAAGATCTCCCAGGAAATCTGTAGGGAGCTAGACATTGAACCTCCACTCTAATGCCCCAAGCATCCTCCCTCCCACCCAGCCCATTTGCATCTGGTCCTTTCAGAATCCCTAGCGAGGCAGGGATTCATTTTCCTGCTAGCTGTGATGGGTGGTGTGAAGACTTTTCCCGCTCTAGGTGCTGCTGGTACATGTGACTCTTCCTCTTCTTTTGCAGATCCAGTGGTGGTTCAGCAGCTCCGAAGGACGTATAAATATTTCAAAGACTATAGGCAGGTGAGTTGCTGCACAAACCCTCCGGCTGGTCTTGAATAGCTCACCAAAGGGCTGATCCTGGGCTCTGCAGTCAGGTAGAAACGCCAGCGTAAATTTCACAGGCTTGAGCCAAATGTAACTCTTATGATTAGGAAACAGAGCCCCTCTCCAGATGGTTTGGGTAGACCCATTGCAGTTCTTTATCATTTGTCTTCTGATAACACATAGAGGCCCCCACTGCGATTGGGGCCCTCTTGTGATAGGCCCTATACAAACGTGTGATGAAAGACTGTCCCAGCTCCAAAGAGCTCTGTGACCTAATGCTGTCTCCGATTTGTAAAACTGCGTCCCTTGTCATGGATTTAATCTGGCCCCGGCATTCGAAGTTTGGCTTGAGAGGAAGGATGGCCCAGGGGATAGGGCACTAGCCTAGGTCTTCGGGCATCTGGTCATTTCCCTGCCTTGGGCATGTCACTCAGCACCTCTGTGCCTCAGTTTCCCACCTGTCAAAGGGGGCGGGGCCTGATACTTCCCTACCACAGGGGAAGCCTGAACTAGTTGGAATCCAGCAGGTGACAGTGCAGCAGACCAGATAAGCGAGCAGAGTTCGTACCCCGGGTCCATGCCTGGCTTGTATCACCCATGCTGTCCTGTCTTCCTAGCTGTTCTTACCCCCGCTAGCTGATTCAAGCCAGCTCCAGCGGGCTAACCCATGCCCAGCTGTCACTGTGTAGACATCCCCTAAGAAAGACCTCAAGCCCTTAATGAAATACATTTCGGCTGACGGTTCTCATATTGAAAATTCGTAGATTCCAAGGCCAGAAGGGCCCACTGCGATCATGTATCCTGCCCTCCTGAATAGCACAGGCCAGAGAACTGCCCTCAGATTGTTCCTTTTGAGCTAAAGCTTTAAAAAAAAAAAAAAAAATCTTGATTTAAAAATTCCCAGTGATGGAGAATTCGCTGCAACCCTTGGTAAGTTGATCCAGCGGTTCGTTACCCTCCTGGTTAAAAATGCATGCCTTATTTCCAGTGTAAATGGATCTAGCTTCAAAAAAAGGTTTTTTTCTTTGTCTTGCTGAGATCAGCATCCAAGCTTCTGTGTTCTTCCCCCTACAACAGTTGACGCTGCCCCGAATGTGTAGGTGTCGAGCTCTCTGTGTTGTGAATGTCATCAGCTATTCCAGGGTAGAAACTCTCCAACCTGAACCGTGGCCTGTCCCTTACACCTTGGCAGCTAAAAATCTCTTCACACAAGCAGCTTGGTTCTTATTAGGAGCCCACGTTCTTGTTAATGCTCCCAGCTTTTTGAGCCGTCTTCGCAGGGAAGGCGGAAAGGCTGCTGCCAAGCACAAATGGATAGCGGAGGACCATTTTAGACCTCATTTTAGAGCACTTGCGCTGACAAAGCACTGTTCACACTGGCTTTTTTCGTTGGCAAAACTTTTGTCGTTCGGGGAGGGTGTTTTTTTTTCACACCCCTGAGCCACAAAAGTTTTGTCGCTCAGTTTCCAGTGTAGACAAAGCCTTGGTTTCAGGGGGACACAGCGAGTGCAGACTGTTCCAGGTTGGGAGGGACCTGTGTTCTCTGAAATCTCCCACATGTTAGTTTTTGAGGCAAGCTGTAGCAAGGTGTTAACGGTGTTCTCCTGTTTCCTGTGATTAAACAGAAGCCTGGTACAACAACTGGGAGTCGCATGCGTTTTTTCCAAAGCAGATAGGTTACGAGGTCAGCTGTCAGAAACACTCAGGTATTCAGTGTCATGAGAATAGCATCTTGGGAACTAAAGGCTTCCAAGGAAGGAGGAAGTGCCAGTGGAGGGGAGATTTTTGTACAGCTCACGGGGCTGGACGTAGAGGTGAAATGAACGATATCCGTGATGCAGGAATTCTGTATCTCGCCCATGCATGTTAATGTATAGTCGTGTATAGTCGTGTTCTTCTGCCTTGCTGCTCCAAGCTCCTCCGTATCTGGCTTCCTCACACACCTGTAACTCCTTTACTCTGTCTTCCTGGGTCTCTTCCCTGCAGATGATTATAGAGCCCACCAGCCCGAAGCTGCTTCCAGACCCCCTGAAAGAACCATACTACCAGCCTCCCTACACCCTGGTCATTGAGCTTACAGATGTGTTGCTCCATCCCGAGTGGTCGGTAAGTCAGGCTCTCTCCCCTTTGTGTTCCCCTTTCTGGAGAGAGTGTTTTGGGGGAGGAGGGCTCCTTCCCTCAAATTCTTTGAGTGGTGTTTCAAGTGCTTTCGCGGCAGACACGTGACGAGAGGCAGTGGGTTACTGAGTTAGTTGAGATCCTGCTAGATCGTAAGTGAAATCTAGATTAGTGGTCCCAGCGTGGCGCCTGTTTCTTCCCTACACAGGGCCACTCTATAGGTTGACGCAACGGTCAGACCACAAGTGGCTTGCTAGGAAAAGACCATGGTACTGCTAGTCAGGAATGGGGGTACAGTTCTGTGCACAGAGAGCCCAGGTGGGCTGCAGGTTAGGACTGACTGGCATCAGTAAAGCTGTGTGTGGAGAGCCCGGAATTGGGGTTGCAGGGGTACACTTGGTCGGGATCAAAGAACATTGGTAAAGCTCTGTTCCTTATGGATAGTTCACTGACTTCAGCTGAACCGACCCTTGCTTTTATTCTGGGAGTGCTAGGTGGACTCCAGGCCATTCCCGCAGATCTGACAGCTGTAGCAAACAGAAGCTGTGCGTTGTGCTCTGGACCCCGGTCTGCATGATCCTAAAAGCTGGCAGTAACTAAACCTCTTCTCAGCAGGCTACTTCTGAGAGGAGGGAACATCTGGTTGTGGGGGAGCCAGCTGCGTGCCTTACACATGCAGGCCTTCTGCTGTGTAAATGGGTGTGGTGCTTCAGCAGATGCGCTGGGCCAAAGAGGAGAGGGTGGTGCCAACAGAGACAAGGAGGAGGGATCGCGTTTGCTCCGTCTTTCAAACTTTGGTTTCCTCTCTAGTAGTCACAGCATCTTGAGGCAGGATCGAATGACTGCAGACAGTGATCCCTAAGCACGTAGGCCTGCTGTCTGACCCAGTGGGTCCGGCCCTGTGGTTCTAGCCTAAAGATGGAACAGAGCACTGACAAATGGAGAACTCGCCTTGCAGATCAAGCTGTTGAATCCAACCCCTTCCCCTCCCCCCCAGCATCTTCATCCCAATCCAGTTTCCCCTCCGCAGTCATTAGATCACAGTGCATATCTCAGGGGTAGAACATGTCTTCGATCCACGTCTTGGGAGCTGCTGTTTAGTCTGGTTGTGGAAGTCCTGAACTACAGTGGTTCCCAAACTTTTCCAGACCCTGACTCCATTTGAGCTCCCCTCCTCGTAATGCGACCTCCTGGCTGTGGGGGGGAGAAGGGGGCCTGCCCTGCACTCACCCTGGACAGCAGCGGCTCCCGTGTCTTGCCGGGTTGAGCCCGGCATCCTCGCCCGGGTTTTGTGGCCTGGTGCACATAGCCTCAGTGCCACTTGGGTTTGGCCCATCCGTTGTCCCTCTGAAGATGGAGACAGTGGGGTGAACAGGTCAGATTTTATTGGCATTGTGACCTAGCACATGGGGTCGCGACGGCACTCTGGTTTGGCCCATGGATGGCCCAGATGTCTCCCAAAGGTAATGGGCATTGCATCACGTCCCACTTAACTACTGTGAATTGGACACGTTTAACTTGATCACAAATTGCTGTTTTGTAAGTAACCAAGGGAAGGGAGGCCGTAGAACTGGAGAGAAATGCTAGCATTCCAGGGTATGGTGGGAAATCCGGAGTTGTCTGTGGATTTGAAGGACAGCTGATCACTCTATTTCAGCAGGCTGGCCAGGCCAGGCCAGGCCAGTCCTCGCTCTTACACAGAGGGGAACTTGTGGACAGAGCAGTGCTGCTAACTTCCAGTAGCCCTGACACCACTCGCGTGATTTGAGTTGCTAACTCATCAGCCATGGAGCAGGGCGTCTTTGGGATCTGAGCATTGGTTTAACACACAGTCTGTGGGGTTGTGGTCCACAGAACAGGCCTGCCCAGTGCTTGGGCCAACGAAGATGCCCAAACAGGTTGGTAATGAAGGGTTTGGGAGAGTTGCATCCTTCCCCTGGCTCCCCCTTCTCCATTGCATCAAACATAAGATGCTCGTGTTCATTCTCAAAGCCCTTCGTGGCCTATCATAGAACATTAGGGTTGGAAGAGACCTCACCTAATCCAAACCCCTGCTCAAAGCAGGACCAACCCCAACTAAATCGTCCCAGCCAAGGCTTTGTCAAGCCTGACCTTAAAAACCTCTAAGGATGGAGATTCCGCCACCTCCCTAGGGAACCCATTCCAGTGCTTCACCCCCCTCCTAGTGAAATAGTGTTTCCTAATATCCAACCTAGACCTCCCCCACTGCAACTTGAGACCATTACTCCTTGTTCTGTCATCTGCTACCACTGAGAACAGCCGAGCTCCATCCTGTCTCTATCCCCTGACTGTCTTCTATAGTTCGGTATTGAGAAGTTAACTCCTGCCTCCGTTCGGCCCCTGGCACCAGCTGCCCATTTGTGAAATTCTCAAACATACACCTTTGTGCTCTCGTCCATGCTTCCCCCTGTGCTTGGGAGGAGCTCTCTGTAAACATCCGTCCGATTAATGTCCCTCCAATCCCTCCTTCAAACTGCTTTCCCAGGAGGCCGACAGACAAATCGACTGTTGTTGGGCCGCTGGAGTGAAGAGACCACTGGTTGCTATGCTGAGCTGTGTTGTTGTCTTGTTTCCTTGTACGCCTTCCTCCCCCCCCCCCCCCCCCCCCACTGGTCTGTGTCTGTCTCTTGTCTTGCACTCAGATTGTCGGCCCTTCGGGACAGGGATCGTCTTTTTGTTCGGTGTTTGTCCAGTGCCTGGCACAATGGGGTTCTGCTCCTAGGCCCTACAATAATACGGGATAAGGCAGGAGGGGACTCCTAGGCGCTCTGATAATATGTGAGTCAGGGGGAAGGAGGCATCTCTTGAAGAACTGCTGGCCTCTTTCCAAGACTTCCATGTGCCTTATTCCCCCTGTCCTCTCCATGCTGTGGCAGCCCGAGAGTGCTTGGCTACTCTCCCTGCTGGACAGTGCGATGCCAGCCAGGCCTCCGATACCAGCCTCTCTGTTGAAAATCAGCTCCTGTCCTTCCCTAGCGAGTTGTCATCTCATGGCTTTTCTTTCTGTCCCTCCCTTTGTCCTCAGCTAGTAACTGGCTGGCGCTTTAAGAAGAGACCGGGCATTGACAGTCTGTTTCAGCAGCTGGCTCCGCACTATGAAATAGTCATCTTTACATCTGAGACGGGCATGGTGAGTGCTGTGGTGCCAGGGGGAGGGCAGGTCCTGCGCCCCACGGGGTGTGATCGGTGCTTTCTTCTCAGACAGGTGCAGCTGGCATGCCCTGGATAAAAGAGGGGGTGGGGGAGACTGAGAGCTTCTCCAGCAGTCTCTGACAAACCAGGAAAAGGCTGAGCAGCGTACAGATGGGGGCGTGCTGCGCTCTTCATGTTAGTGACTCCAGCAATTGGGCGGGCACCCTGTTTTGTGGCTCTTAAACCTGGAGGAGGGGGGGTTGGTTTAGCCCAGTGTAGGGGTGTTGATTGTTTATACCCAGACCCCCAAGAGCAAGTGTCCCCCTTGCTGTGCTAGGCAAAGTCTTTCCAGTGAGTCTCCTCATACTCTTGACCTTCCTTCAGTAAATAGCTGGGGCACGAATAGCAGAGTTTGGAATGTGCCACCGCTCATTTGAATGTATATAAACCACATCTTCTCCATTCCATCTGTTGAATTGGGGCTATTGCCGTGCTAATTTGGTGGAACCGTCTGCGAGAAGGGGGTGTGTTTGCGTCCATAGGGCAAAAACCCTGCCCTTGTTGGAACCTACTGAGGGAACAGCATGCATCTGGCCAGCCGTGCTGCCCTCAAAGCACGTCAAGGGAATGGCTGGCCCATGCTGAGATCCAGCATAGCTTCCCCTTTGGTGCACTGGGGGGTGGATTCCTGCAGGCTGCTCCAGCAAAATGCACCAGCTTCACGAGAAATGTCTGAACCCAAGTCCACACTGGGCACTCCCGGACTCGGGTGTGCACAGCCACGGGGTGCCTCTCTGTCTCCAGAATGATTAAACGCCCCATTCATCATTGCCCATGATATTTGTGTGAATTGTGGGCTAGGGAGATGCCAACTTTTGTGGGGTGTGCTGGAGACCTTGGTAATTACTAACCTTTGAGTAACCGTGCCTTGTTCCTCTCAGCGTTCCTGACCAATGCCGTTTCTAGCCTTCTCCCCGGTGCACGTGTTTCTTGTGTTGCTACTGCCAAACTTGGTCTTCTGTGACATCAAGGTGCATGATGGATTTGGGGGTGTATCAGGGCGACCAAAAAGTGTGTCCGTTTGCTTTGCGTACATCCTGGAAGAAATGCTTGGGGTCCGTTAGTAAAGTTGGTCAGGAACTTTCCATCTGACTGATTTTCTGACAGAAAATGCCCTTTTCGCACAATGGAAATTTTCCATGGGTAAATTTCTATTTTACCCCCCAAAATGTGATTGCTTTCTGCTGGGAAAATCCGAACCCTGGCTCTCCAACTGCTCCTGCTGTGTCCCTTTCACGTGCTGCCTCCAAAAGCTGAAATGGTTTTGCTTTGGTTTTCTAAAATGCACTTTTTCTGGAAATCCCTTCCCAGGAAAAATGGCACCTTTTTGACCCCATTCAGGATGAGTTTTTTTTTCCCCCAAAACTGTTACATTTTTCACAGGAAGATATTTCCGTTTTCCAGCCAGCTGTATGCATCAGGTTGTCCCTGGCTTCTGAAACCTGTGCTTGGTTTTCTTTAGCTTCACCTACCTACATGTTACTGCTCAGAAGCTCTGTTGCTGACCCCTAATGGTTTTCAAGGTGTCTCTGTGAGGGAAGAGCTGTGGATGCATTTAAGCCTGCAGAGTTGTCTGGTGCAAGCCTTGAATCACCCCTTTTCTTTCTCCTCCAGACGGCATTCCCCCTCATTGACAGCGTGGACCCTCACGGATTCATCTCCTATCGGCTTTTCCGAGATGCCACCCGTTACATGGATGGACACCACGTTAAGGTATCTTTACTGGGGGTTCCGGCTTGAATAGTTTTGCCGCTTCCTAGTGGGGGAGAGCCCAAAATAATCTCAGAACACATCTGTCCTGGAGTGAGCAGGAAACTGACCGGGTCTGAAAGCTTCATGCGTTTTTGTGGTTAACATGCTGCTTTCAGACTTTCGCCTGTGTATCCTGATATCCCCTCACCCTCTAGCTCTGCCGATGCTCCCTCAGTCCCGTCCTGCCGCCTCCCCGGGCTGTTCCAGTCTTGGACTAATCTTGGACACAGCTCTGCCAGTCAACTTCAGCCTGTGGTCTTTCCCCATCAGAGGCTCAAGGTGCCGCGGTTTGTGTTGTGAGCCTCAACAGCTAAAAAGCGTGTGCATCTGAGCCTCTGTGCCAGCCCATTCATCCCTGTGGAAGCATACACCAAAAAAGCTCTTTACGGCCTTTACTTGAGAAAGCTGTAACCTGCTGAGCTGGATAAGGAGGAGTCCCCATCCAAGGGTATGATGGAGGCAGAAGTAACAGCGAAGTCTTCCGTTGCCCCGGAGCTTGCTGGGGGAAGTGGTTGAAAGGGAAATGGCATCTCCTTCAGTGAGTAACCCCAGCTTCACGCAGACGTGACCCCGTCTAGCTCTGAGTCACGCCTGCTGACTTCACCAATGCAAATTCTAGTGTGTCTCTGTCAGATAATGTGACCGTTCTGGCTTTGAAAGGTGACCTGTGGCAGGGGGTGCATGCTGGGTTTGTGCCCTTTGATACACAAGGAAGGCCTCTAGGGGACTGTGTTTTCTAATTGTTTTCGTACACTGGGGCTTCTTGACGTGGGGACTCTTAGGGTATGTCTACACTTCGCCGCAGGGCAAACTGGGGGGATGTGAATTACAGAACACACTGATATTGCGGGTGGGAACTAAAAGGTACCTGGTTTGCACTAATGTAGTCCTCTACGTTAATGCAAACTAGGTACCTTTTAGTTCGTGCTGGGGGTAGCTAGAGTGTAATACTTCAGTGCGCTCTGCAGTTCACACTCCCCGCATGGCCTGAAGTGTAGACAGGACCATAACCTCGGGAAAATAAATCAAATGAACGAATCCACTTTAAATTCACACCTTTCGATAAACTGCATTACATCCCCGTGTGGGCAATCTCACTCAGAATTAGTGGCCTTAAATTGGTTGACCTTAATTTTAGTTTGGAAGCGAATTAAGATGAAACGAATTCAAGGTCCCATTATGTCTGAATGAAAGCATCCACGTGGGTGGAGCCCTGGGCAGATACAAAAATGCGGACCTGCATCAGATCTGCGAAGAGGGCAAACAATACAACCGCATCCGCGGAGGCAGAGATCCATGGATAAAGAGTGGATTTCCAGGGCTGTACAAATGGGTGTGATGCAATTTAGCTAATCCACCTAAAAGCTAATTGGGATTCATTTTCCTGGATGGCCTCATGTAGACAAACTCCGGTTCTGTCTGCTCTCCAAGACCCGACGGAGAACTGGCAAACTGATGACGTTGCAGATGCCAAAGAAATGTTGCCAGATTCAGAGGCGAAAGTGACTTTTGTTTCAGATGTTTAAAACTTAGTTTGAGACAGTGGCCAATAAACTCAAACACTCGAGAGACCCCCTGTCTTTCCAGCTGGAAAGGCTCCTCATCCATCCTTCTTTGTCATCCAGCACAATCAAGGGAAGATCAGGCTTAATATTTCTGGCTTTAAAAATGAGCAAAATTGCGAGGAGGGGAGGAGGGCAGGTAAAGGAGAAAAGTGGGGGGGAAACGCAATTCGTTCCCTTGTGCAGGTCACCTTTAAAAGAAAGGCAGCTGCTCTGAGCATTGCTGCTTCAGCATGATGAAGCTCCGTGCCTGATGGTGCTAGATTATTACCAAACCTCCGAGCGCTTTCCCTTGACTGACTTGATGCATTGGTTGTGTTTAACAAGAGGCCCCTCTCAGCTGTCAGCCATCCAGAAACATGCTGTATGTTAATTTCAGTTTGTCTCCGCGGCTGGTGTGCGGGGGCGGAGGGGGGGCCCTCCTGCACTTTGCTCTGTCCTCCAGTGAGTGATGGTACGTACAGCATCTGCCTGCTGCCTCGTTGCTGCAGTAGCAGAATGCGAATAGGGAGACGATCCGTGACGGCCTTGCCTGCCCTGACCTGTGCGTCTGCAACTCGGGGTGTCTGAGCAAAAGGCTTGGTTCTCTGTGACTTCTAGACACACATGCCCAGCTGCCTGGGTGGACATTAAAACTCTCCCAGGCAGGGTAGACCCCTTTTGGGATGTAGGCAGCTCGAAATTCAGAGCTGCTCTGTACTTTCTCCCTCTCTGAGCACGGTAGTGTTCGCCTTGGGTCTCCATGTGATGCCATGCCTGCTCATCCGTGAAATGGTCCCATGTCGCCTTTGCATCTAGGCAGCGCTCTGCCCGCGAAAAGCTGCCCTCTCTTTCCCCAGCCCTGGCCTCGTGTGCTGTAATTCGAGCACCTCTGTCCACACTCCACAATAGAGCACTTTGCTATGGACCTTCTGGCTCTCTTCCCCCCCACACACCCCCCCTCCCTCCCTCTCACCTCCCATCTGCTGTCCCGGGGTGGGCAGGGCGTCCTTTTCTCTCAGGGCAGCTCTCTCTGTCTTTTGATTGTTTGTGGATTTTGGAGGGGGCGGGGCGGCTTTGCAAGGAGCAGCCCTGCTGTTCCATCCAAGATGTTGCTGCTTTAGAAAGAGCTTGCTGGTACCGTAACCGGGATTCGTTTCCCAGCGGGATGTTTTTGTTTCCGACTGGAGTATCGCAGGGGAGGGGACAGGGCGAAAAGTGTGTACATCAGATCTGGAGGCTGCGTAGTGGCACTGCCCTGTTCACCGCTGGTACTACCCCAAAAAAAAAAAAAATAAAAAAAAAAATCTGGGTTAACTCGGCTCTTAAATCTGTTGACCTGTTGTCACTTCTGTGCAGTTACCAGCCCCATGTGCAGCGATCTGATGCTGCGAAGCACATGGTGAATATACATCCCTCCCCGCTACCAGTCCTAGCAGGGAATGCAGATCCCTGCAGCAATCACATGCCCCCTGCCCTGCCCTCCCCCCCCCCGCCGCCCCGGCCACCTTCCAGTGTATTTAGCAAGGTCATGCAATGATCCAGACACTGTGTATGGGGGAGGCAGTGCAGCCGAAGTGGATAGTGCGCTGGTTTGGGACTTGAGGCCTGGGTTCAGTCCCTGGCTCTGCCACCAGCCCCCTGGGTAAGTTGCTTCTCCTCTCTGCCTCAGTTTCCCCATCTGTAAAGTGGGGGCTAATGATACCAGTATCCTTGGTGAAGCACTTTCAGATCTATGGGTGGAAAGTGCTAGAGAAGAACTAGTGGTTGCTGTTGGATTCCTGGCCTTCTGCAACACACAGTGCCACAGGTTGCTCTTTTGTTCCGGCTTCACCAGCCTTTACACGACCCCTCAGTCATTCTCATTATGGGATGGAGAAGAAGGGTCTGACTAGCTTCCGTTTTGCCCTTCAAGCTTTCGGATCCCACTCTGTGCAGACCCGTGTGCACTCCAAGCTGTGCTAGGCAGTACGGAATTCTGTCCGGTCTTCACTGGACCCAGGACGGGTCGCTGATTTCCACTCCGCTCTTTAGGTCTGGACCCGCATGGTAGCCAAAACACCTGAATCCTCCTGTTCAGGAGAGAGGCTGCAGTGGAGGGGTTTCTGGGGGAGAGGGGAGGGAAGCACAGCCTAGGCTGGGCAGGGGGAGATCTGTCTCCCAGGCGGTCCCTGCCATGCCCTGTGGTGGCAGCTGCATCAGGTTCCGGGGTGCTGGAGAGCGCAGGTTTCAGCCTCTGTCCCTGTGTCCAGGATATTTCCTGCCTGAACAGAGACCCCGCCAAAGTGGTGGTGGTGGACTGCAAGAAGGAAGCGTTCCGCCTGCAGCCTTTCAACGGCATGGCACTGAAGAAATGGGACGGCAGCTCCGACGACAGGGCGCTCTTCGACCTCGCCGCCTTCCTGAAGAGTAAGGGGGTGGGGGGGTGTCCCTCTGCCGGGGCAGGGGGCGCTTGGCGATGAAATCTGACCGAATTATTGCTCGGTAAGGCCATGGGATGGTTACAGGAACAGCTCCTGCCACCTGGCTCAGGGACTGACCCGTTCCTGTATGGGAGGGAACACTGGGCTTATATCTGGAAAGTCCAGGAGTTCGCTCCCCTCCCCTCCCCGGGACCGAGGGGCCCGCTAGTGTCGCAGCTGCTCCCTACGTTCCTGCAGAGAGCAGGTCTCTCTGGGCCTCTCTCCTGGGAATGGGCAGCATTTCAGAGAGGGGCCTAGACAGAGGCCCCAGAACAAGGGGGTCAAGGCCACTTTTCGCCACAGGCCTGGCCCCCTGTCCCTCCCCGAGGCCCTGCCCCCCAGCTAAGCTGGAAACTGGAATGCGGGTAGCTGTGGGGAGCTGCAGACCCTCCACCTGCCCAGGGTGGGGGGGGCCTAAGAGCAGCCCCCAGCCCAGGGCGGAAGTTGGGTCTGTGGCTCCCCACAGCTGCCTGGGCAGCTCTTACAGTGGCCCGGCTGCGGCTCTTCGGCCCCCGCAGCCCTGCCGCCAGGCCGGAAGCCAGATCAGGGTAAGAGCCACATGGGGAGCTGTGGACCCTCCACCTGCCCTGGGTGGGCACCCCGGGGCATGGGGACACAGGCTGGTGGCTGCTCTTGGTGCCCCCCCAACCTGGGCAGGTGGAGGGACCTGGGCTTCCTGGCCTGGCTCCAGCTTCTGGCTTGGCTGGGGGCGGGGGCTCGGGGGAAGAGGTGAGGCAAGGCCAGGGTCACAGAGGGGATGGGGCCTCGTGGCCCTCCTGCATTTAGGAAGAATCCGTCGCTCCTGGGTCTAGACGCTCTGACCCCCAGCTGGAACTCAATCCTGCTTATACGTACGCAGTGCAGAATCCCTGCCTCCCGGACTGGCTTTGTTTGACATGTTCGCCCACCCATGCTCAGCCTCTCCTTCCCTGCCTCTCATTGCCCGACAGCTATTGCCTTGAGTGGGGTCGAGGATGTCAGGACGGTGCTGGAGAACTACTCGATGGAGGACGACCCGCTGGAAGCATTTAAACGTAGGCAGTCTCAGCTGGAACAGGTAAGGGCACTGGTCTCACGGCTCCTGCCGCCCCGGCTCAGGCTGCAGCACCAGAAGGCAGGGGGCAGCGTGGAGTCTGTCCTCAGAGTCTTGGAGGGAGGGATGTTGTTTGTACTACAACAGTGTCTTCCAGTAACAAGGTCGGGGCCCCTTTGTGCCGATGCTGCACAGATAGAAGAGCCCCGGCCCCACAGAGCTTAGTCTAAATAGACAAGACACAGCAAGGGTAAGAGGGGGGCCTTGAGAGCAAGGCAGGTTGCTACTCACCAGTCACGTGGAATAGAAATGTGAGTGTCTTGGTCTTTCTCTGTTAAAACATAGCAAGATCCCCCTCCCGCTTGCTTGTGGTGAGCTCTATGGAGACCCTAGACAAATGTGTCGGTGGTGGGGAGGGACCAGCAACGCGAGGGGGTGGTGCAGGTGGGAGCACTGGCTTTGGGGGCTGCTCTGTACGCAGATATCATATTGGCTTGGCAACTTACCAGAATCAGCCCTCCCGAAATAAGTACCTTGCTACTAGGCTAACTGCATCCACACTAAGGGTTGTCCCGCTTTAACGATAGCTGTGTCGGAACCAATGTAGTCATTGCATTCGTCATGATAAAGCCCTAGCTTTTCATCAGTAGATCTCGGAGAGCTTTACAAAGGAGATCAGTATTGTACACATGGGGAAACTGAGGTACGGAGCAGGGAAGTGACTTGCCCAAGGCCTGCCAGCAGCAGAGCTGGGAGTAGAAGCCAGCATTCCCACAAGCCCCTCAGCTGTATTTCACCTGTCAGGCTCACCATGATGCTGAGCATATCAGTGCCAGGCTCACCTGTGTGTAGCTCGCGTGTGCTCGCTCACGTCTCAGCCTGGCTGGATGTGTGCTGGTAAGAGCCATTGCTTCCCGTTGAATTTTGGTGCAATGATTTGTCGCTTGTGCATCGCCCGTGGAAGGATGGGCTGGGGGCGAAAGCACAGGGGTGGCAATCCGATCCTGAGCCTGTTCCCACCGCTGACACCAACGCCTTGTGGGAACTTGGACGATCGCTTCACCTTCCTGGCTGAAATGACTCCTGAGTCACCCCCCCGGTAGTGTGGCATAGACAGGGCTCAGCGGCTAATAGCGGAAGGTTTGAGGAAGCCCTCAGCTCGGTGCCGTCGGGCCGTGTGGCGCGCCCCAGTAACGCAGGGTTTGTGTCCTTCCCTGTGCGTGCAGGAGGAACAGCAGCGGCTCGCCGACCTGTCCAAGAACAAGAAGCAGCAGCTCTTCCTGGGCTCCCTGGCAAGCCGGCTGTGGCCTCGGTCCAAGCAACAGTGACTCTCTCCTGTGTGGCCCCCGCCCGCTTGTGGACCATCAGAGCAGCGTGGTCTGGGGGCGGGGTTCCAGCAATGGCATCCGCTTTACAAGGCCTCCAGAACTGCCTTCAGACTTAGCCCTTTCCAGACCCCCTCTGCGGGGTGGAGAGCCGGCAGGCAGAGATTCCCGCACCGGCGCTACGGTGGCCTGTGTCTCTGCGGAGAAATGGACTTCTCTCAGTACAAGTAAGGGTGCAGGGGGAGGGGTCAGTCCCTAATTAGCTTCTAGATCTCCCCCCCCCCCCCCCGTGTCATGTTTCCTTCAGACGAGAGAGAGGACCGCACTGCTCCTGTTGGCGTGAATGGAAACGGTGGTACGCACGCTTCAAATAAAGGGTCATCGTTCTACAGGCGGCTCCTGCGACGCGTCCCTGCTTTGCACTTCCCGCTTAGTCGTGGGTGGGGGTAGGAGGTGGTGTCTAAAGCCACTGCTGCCCTGCGTGGGAGGGGCAGTTGATCCATTCGGTCACTACAAGAGGGAACCCACCTTAGGCCCGTCAGGGTTTGTCAGGGACCGGTGTAGCTGGGGCCACAAACCTGTTTTGGAAGGTCTGCTGGAGGGCGGTAATGCACAGATTGTCCAGTCCCTCAGCGCGAGGGGAGCAAGCCGTCCCGAAGATCTGTTCCTTGCCAGACAGGATGGGCAGGGGTGTCTGGCCACACACACTGGGACAATATAGAAACAAGAGGGGCGAATGGCAGTGAACCTATAAAATGCACCTCCAACTCGAGGCCGTCTGGCCCTCCCATTTTGGGGCTAAGTGTGACCCCTGCCTGTCCAGGGGTCAGACTACAGACAGTCACTGAGGCCTTCTGCCCTCTGTTGGAGCGGTCATCTACATACCCCAGTGAGCAGAGAATTCTGAGATCCTCTTCCATTTCTTTTCAACGTTCCTTCCCCGCACCCAGCCCCCTGTCTTGCTAGGGGAAGGTTGAGGTAGCACCCTCCCACCTCGTCTGACATCCATTTCCCCACGACTCATCCCTTCGCCAACTGCACTGAGCTTTTCCACTCCAGAGCCGGGATTACCTGCTCCCCGTTAAACAGATTGGCGTCAATCTGTGTTTTGGTACATGGGGGGGCGAGGACTCGGGCAGACAGGCCAGCAACCCCTCCAGCAAGGTCTATGATTGTGAGAGGCTGGAATAGCCTTGTGTTTGTCCTAAGCGTCATTGTAAAGTATAAACGCCAAGGGGCTTCTAACAACAATAATAAACCCACCGTAGATTTGGAGCCAAAAAAGCATGTGTTTGAATTTTTAAGTGAGATCCTTGGTTTTTTTATGATCCCTTCCTGAAGTTGGAAGGAAATGACTGGAAGCGACTGACAGCCTCCTGTGTTTAGAGTCCGTCATCGCTTGGGATGGGGACTTGTGTATTTTTTTAAAGGAAACAGATGGGAAAGGACAGTTCCAAGTGTGGTGAATCCCTGTGTACTAGAGTTGCCTGATGCAGGTTAAAATTGCAGTTGTGGAAGCGGCTGGAAGAGGAGGGTTCCTGTTTTGATTCAGGAAAACGGGTCCTAGTTCCTATCCCAAGACCAAGGATGGATGTAAACAGGAAAGTAAACAGAATGGGATGAGCAGACACAGCGTTTCCTTAATCTGGTGGGATTGGTTCACTCTGATTCCAGTTCAGGCGCGCTCTGCCGGCTAGAACTGAGATTACTGCATGGTACCTGCTGGCATCACACGGACGCCTGGAAGATAACTGGCTTTCAGCAGCCCAGGGTTAGATCTCGGTACTGCACCAGAGTGAAGTTTACCAGCCCACCGACTCAATATGCTGGTGCAGCTGGGAAGTCGATTGATATTTTATTCACCCATCAGAATGATTTCCTCGCCTCTCCACTTTGTCCCATCCCGTTTGTTAACGGGATTAACATAATTTAGGGGTTGAATGTAACATTCACCTCTTGTTTCCACTGCTTAGCCCAAGGGAATGGGTGAGCTGTGACGAGCCATCTCTCCCTGCATGCCTTCGCCCCCCCCCCCGCCCTATTAACACAGCCCCCTTGCTCTCCCCCATGACTCAGCTGTCCCGTTTCCCTCAGCAAGGGTTCGTTAATTCAGCCAGTGATCTCCCCTTACCGTTTTTTTTGTTGTTGTTTCCTCATTCTTCATAGAAAGAATAAGAAGAAATAAAAGGCACTTCCCGTCAGGAACTGAGCCTAGATCTTTTCCCACACTTGCCTCCAGCCAACAAAACAAACAGTAAGGCAGGCGCAGCCAGTCATCCTGCCTTGGCAGGGGCTGCTGGGGAGGGATTGGGGATGGGGGGGGTGTAGATAAGCAACTGAGTTGTTTTGAACATAAACAGGACACGGGCCTGTAATGCCGCCTGGCTCTCTCGGAGGTGCTGTATTTAGAAAAGCCGCCCCTGGGGGAGGGGGGGGGGGATGCTGAACAAGTTTCGGCTGTTTGTTTGGGGCTTTTTTCTCCCCCTTCTCCAGGGTGGAAGGAGGAAGCAGATGCATCTGTAAGAGATAGAGGGAGTAAAGTTTTGGTTACTCCAGCCTGCCCTTCGGCTCCTGCCATCAGCTGATCTCTTCCGCATCCCAGGAATGGATCCCTGCATTCAAATCCCTGGCAGCCTCAGCTTCCCAGGTAGAAATGGGGGCTGCAGGTGGCCAGCGGACAGGGAGGTGCCCAGATCCCACGACAATCCAACTCCTTTAGGGCTCTTGGGGAGATCCCTGTTCCGGTTGTGTCAGGGGAAGGAGGATGGGATTGGAAGTAGCCAGAAGATCAACTCTGGTTTTGCTGGAGGGTTCCTTGGATGCTTGAGAGAGGGACTATGAGCTTTCTCCCTCTTTAACGGAGGGAGGAGGAGATGTATTGAATCTTCACCAGTGCGAGCCGTTCTGCTGAAATCTCCCCTGCAGCCCCACACCCCCCAGCCCTGTGTTGGTGTACTGGGGTGAGCTCTCAGGGCGAGGGGAGAGCACCCCCTACTGCACCTCTCACACTGCTTCCTGCAGCCCAGCCACCCCTAGCTGCGGGCGGGGGGGGCGGGGAACCAGCCGGGAGCCAGTTCACTCCGCACACTTCAGCTTGTGCCCGGCTGCTCTAAGGCCGTTCCGCAGGCGAGAACCCGCTTCTCAGATCTCCTGCCCGGAGAGCTGGTTGGGACTTGGTGTAGATGTTTACAGTAGCGCCTAGGCAGCACAGACCAATACCCCCCTTCCCCCACTCGTGTAGGGTGAAAAGGGGGGTCATGGACCTGGACACCCCCCCCCCCCCCCAAAAATCAATTGACTAATTAGAAATCGAGCTGGGTCACTGAGCTCCGGGCGTTTGCCCAGTGGGACGGGTGCCGCTGCCAGGCCGCATGCTATCCGTGGCAGGCGCTGCCCAGGTGATCCCTTCCCGAAAGCGCTTCCAGCGTAACCAGACAAAGGGCAGGAGGGGAGACCGAGGCATGGAGCAGGTGTGTGACTTGCCCATGGTCGGCCAGCACGCCACAAATAGAACCCAGGCGTCCTGGGCTCTGCCTAAGTGCCCCGCCCACTGGGCCACGCTTCGCCGCGGCTGGGGTACAGCCAAGCAACTTGCTTGCCCCCATGGCTCCCCCATTCCTCTTCCTTTCCTGCCTCTCACGGGGGCTTGGGATGTTGCTGGGTGTAGAGCCCGGGGGTGACGTTCGCCACGGCCGCTAAGCCCTGCCAGCTCCGTGTTACCCTCCCCCTGGAGCAGCCGCTTCTCAGCAGTTGAGGTGCTGCTGTCTGGGGGCCTGGATTACCTGGGGTGCTTCAACTGAGCTCTGGCCGGCAGGGAGCCCCCGGCACGTGGGTCCTGCTGCCCCGTAAGGCCGCAGTGCCGAAAGGGTTTGGGATCGTGCCCACGATTAGTGCAAGGAGCCGCTTCATCCCTCCCAGCAGGAGGGCAGGAAGGAAGCGGGTTCCGGGCACCGGGGCTCAGAGCAAGGGAAAAGCGCCAGCCCCCAGGTTCACATGATCTCAGCGCTTGGCCATTCATGCAGTGGGACGGGCCCCGGGCCAGGCGGCCACATGAGCGGGGCAGGAGGGTGTGAATCGGCTGGCGGGGTGGAGGTAGGAGCACCGAGCAGCGGGGGGAACGCGACCACCTCTGGGTAGGCCAGAAAAGAGTGGCACCCACCAGTGCCCCGTGTGACCAGCAGCCCTCCTGATAGCACCTACAAGGCTCACCCCAGAGTGGGGGCCCCATCGTACCAGGCACTGCACCACCCCTGACTGAGATCACGGCCCGCATTGTGCCAGACGCTTCACACACACCCCACCAGGATAGGGGCCACATCTCCTTCACGGACATCTAGAGAGAGAAAATCCCTGTCCCAAAGAGCTTAGTCTAAGTAGATGAGGAGTGAGGGGAAACCGAGGCACAGAGTGGAAACAGGACTTGCAGCAGCTCAGAGCTGGGGATAGAACCCACGTCTCCTGCTGCCCACAGCACTGGGCTGCCCCGCTACTCCTTTTGATGCCTTCATGTTCGCTCATTTAGGGGGCCTTCTTTTTCAGCCTGCAGCTCCTATGAGCATCCATTGGAGCAGTGCGGGGCCAGCACCTCTGGATGCCAGCCCTAAGCTGTCCCCCAGCAGCTGTCTTGGAAAGGTGAGACGTAAATGGCTGGATGCTGACAGCAGCCTGGGTTTCCCTGCAGCCAGGTCTCATGGGAATGAGCCTCACACTTGACTCCCTTGCCATGTATTTACATGCCCATCCTCCATTTTCCCTGCTTTAGGAAGGGAGGTTGGAGGCCAGCAGCTCTACGGGGGCAGAGTGAAGGCCGTTGGGGTATCTTAGTTGCAAATATTTAGCCTGTTAGATGTTTGGGGATTGCTTGTTAATTTCATTTGGAATTTCTTGTTGCTTTTTTTTTATGATTCTCTCTGTCTTGGCTACTTCCAGCATGTCTAGAAGGCTTTCGCCGCCATCAATCCCTGACCTCTGCTCTCGGTGCTGTTAGCAATAGTCTGACGGAGCTGTCTGAGGCTCCCCAAGGAGGTAGCATGGGCTGGGGGACTGGCGGTCAGGACTGCCCTGTTCTGTTTGCAGCTTTGTTGCTGTGTTACCTTCATCAGGTCCCCCCTCGCCTCCATCCTTGGTTTCTCCACCCGCAAAATGAGACATTTCATCCTTTGGAAAATGCTTTGAAAATCTGCAGATGCACAGAGCTAGGGAAGGGGGGTGGCATTCCCTTGTGCTCTCCTGTCTGTCTGTCTCTGTCTCCACCTCTTGTCTTATATTTAGTCGGCTCTTTGGGGCAGGGACTACCTTTCTGGTCTGTGTTTGTACAGTGCCTGAGACACTGGGCTCCGGGTGCATGACTGGAGCTCCTAGGTGCTGCTATGATATACCTAATAGCATTAAAAATGTACAGTGCCTTTCACACTGGGGTGCCTAGATGCTACCGTCATAAATCGAATAGCATTACAAATGTACAGCACCTGACACGCTGGAGGCCGGGTCCATGCCGTGGGCTTCTGGGCGCAACAGCAATACAAATAATAAAGGGAAGAGTTCAGCTGCTCCACGACTGTGGCCGTTGGGGAGTCAGGTAAGAGCCTCGGCAGCTTGTGAAAGTTGAACTAAGAGGCTTGTGCGTGGCTCTAGGTGCAGCAAAAGCATCATCCAAGCTTCCCGTCTCTGTAGACGCTACCCAGTAGCAAAGGAGGCGGCAAAGGGCCAGCTCCCCCCTTCCATTGAGGCCCGAAGACAGACCGGCCCAGCCCTGGCTTCTCAGCAGTGGGAACGGCTGTGCCAGCCAGGGTGTTTCTGCCCGTCCTGGCCTGCTGTGGGGGAGAGCCCCTCGGTCGGGGCGAGACAGGCAGTCAGATGCTCCTTTTCCCAGAGAATGAGCTGCGGAGAGCACGGATTTCCCATGCAGTAGCTTCCTCGGACTGGGCCGGGGCCGTGCCCTGGGTAGAGCGGGGCGCCCTGTGGGGTATCGGGGCACTTTGGACTGATGACAGGTGTAGGGAGGGGAAGGTACCGAACCGCAGCGGGGTTGAGCACATTTGAAAGCTGAAATCCACCACGGGTGGGGAAACTGAACCAACTGTCCCACTCCCGCCCCCGTTTTAGCCCCACGTGTTGCTACACCCCTCCCTGAAACGAGTACTTACTCCGAGGGACTGCGGGGCTTCGTAACAAACTCCTCCCTCTCCTATCGTACAGGCTTTGAGCAGCAGCGAAAGAGTTAACAACGTTGGCATTTAAAGTCTTTTCCTGGGGCTCTGGAGTTGGCACAAGGGGGTGGAGCTCCCCTCCCAGCAACTGGCTCAGGCTCTCTGCAAACTCAGGCAGCAGCTCTGCACCCATTACATTTGGGGCACACCCCCCCCCCCCCCCGAGCATTTGTCCTAGGCTGTCTAGTCTGCAGAGACTGGGTCACGTCGGCAGCCCTGAGAGTCTGAGACCGGCTGCTTTTATTGAGTGAAAGCTGAGACTCCGCTGAGCAATTACAAGGCCTTTCCCTGCCCCTCCAGCTTGTTCTTCGTGCCCCTCGCACGTGTTAGTGGAAAACATTCCCCCGGTGGGGACAACAGGGGCATAGGAATCAGCCTCTTAATTTCTCCCCGCTTCCCTGCAGCGCTCCAGGGATCAGGGCCCCAGGCTGGGCTGCGTGTTTGAAGGGGGCACGCAAGCTGTAATCTGAGTGGGATTGTTCCGCGTCTGCCGTCAGGCCAGCTTGCAAAGGGGGAGGGAGGCAGGAAACCTCCCAATTGGTGCTGATGTCAGTAGAGCCCGTGAGGTGGTTCCCCCCCCTCCCATCCAGGCTGAACAGAGGCGCCCACCCCTTGCTTCCCCAGCTGGCTGCAATGGGAGACTCTCTGCACTAGGGAGTGGGGATCGTCCCTTCCCCCCCTTATCTCGCCTGGGAGAAGGGCCTCGTTGAGCCTGGTGCTGCACAGTGAGAGACCCTGTGAGCTCTTTGGGGTAGGGACTCTATCTAGAGGGGAAACTGAGGCACAGGGCCGGGCCTGGCCCAGGGTCACCCAAGTAGCGCCACTGAGAGAATGATGGGCCGGGGGAGCCCCGAGTTCAACTTTTGGGCTCTCCTGTAGCCTCCCTGGGGCAAGTCTCTTAGCCTCTGTGGGTCTCCGTTCCCCACCTGTGTGCTCGGGGATGGTGATACTTCCAAACCTCCAGGGCGGGGACAGATACACCCAAGAGCATTAGGTGCCCAGACACTGTGGTATGGGGGTCACTGGGCATAGATCGTATAGACTAGAAGCCAGAGTCCACTGCCCTTTTGCTCTGATCACTAGACCCCGCCCCCCACTCCTCTCCCAGAGCAGGGAATAGAACTCAGGAGTCCGGACTCCCACCCTCCCCTGCTCGAATCACAAGACCCCACTCCCCTTCCAGGGCAGGGAATAGAACCCAGGAGTCCTGACCCTTAGTCTGCCTCCTGCTTTAACCTCTACGCTTTCCTTCCTCTCCCCCATCTCCGTCCCATCGGACAGGGAGCGTGACTCCTTGATTTCGTGTTGGTCCGTTGCTTTGAGAGCCAGGGGCTCTGGTGGATCAGCGTGTTAACCTGCCGCTAGCATGGCCCAGCTCTCATGGGGCAGCTGGTTTATATTATATTCTTTTCCGTTTCCAGGGCCCCCGTCCCGGGCCAGCCAAGGTCTTGCCTCATTGTTTCCTGTTTGCTGCGGATATATGAACTGGCTTCCTGAACCTTTGACATTACTTCGCCCCTGGCCTGCTGTCCCGGGCGTGGACTGGCCCTGGGCTTTATGAGTTGTAGCCCGGTGTCTTGCTGGAAAAGGGCCTCTGAGAGCCAGGCTGCACCCCTACCGCCTGGCTCTGTGCTAGGCATGGTACCACACCCATGAGAGCGCGTCCTCAGTGTGGGCTCAGATCCATACGGGTATTGAGGATCCGATTTCAATGGGAGCGAGGTTTATAGATGGGAGAGCCCATTATTAAATATTGGTTTTCCACGTAGGTTCTTATAGCCTGGGATCAAGTCACGCCTTCACCTTCTCTTCGATCAGCTAAATCCATCAAGCTCCTTGTGTCTCTAACTATCCGGCAGGTTTTCTAACCCATTGATCATTCTCGGGGCTCTTCTCTGACTCTGCTCCTATTTATCAATTTCCTCCTGGAATGGTGGGCACCAGAACCGGACATGGGATCCCAGCAGCTGTCACACCAGGGCCAAACGCAGAAGGGAAATAACCTCACTGCCTCCTGTGTGAGATTCCCCTGTGGATGCATCCTGGGATCCCCTAAATACCTTTGAGGCTCTTTGCAGCGCTGAGGTGGAAGGGAGTCGCACCCATGAACGAGGGGGGAAGGTGCGAGCTGGAGGGATTACAGACGTTTGAATCCTCCCGTGCCGTCTCTTGCTGAAGGGAGGCCAATTGCCAGGGATCATCCAAGCCGGGAGGCCAGTCTGCTCTGCCATAGCCGTGCAATGCAGATTTCTTGCACCTGCCTCTGGTGCATCGGCCCTGATCCAATCTGGCCATTCAGTGGCCCCCTCTGGGCTTAGTCTGTTGGCAGGGAGGGCTGGACAGTTCACAGGGCCGGTTCCCCACTGGGTCAGCCCAGCCCACCGGCGTTGGCAGGGAGGGGAGGGAAAAGTTCTCCGCCAGCTTGGCCTGGCGAATCCACAGCTCCCAGGGCAGAGCCGGGAGGGGCTGCAGCGAGCTCAATCATTTTTTGCTAAGAAGATTCAGTTTAGAAGTTCCCCTGACTTCTCGTTTAGGGCCAGAGCCCGGCTGGCGCCCATCGGCGTCACTGCGCTGGCGCTGACGGGACCGTGCTGACCCCCCGGGTGAGAATTTGCCCGGAAAGCCGGATCCTGTGGATGGGTTTTGTTCCCTGGCACAAGTTCCGGTTCAATCCAGCCCGTGCGGTAACAACCCCGAGGAGCTGCTTCCCCCGCATCCTGCCTTTCTCTGCTGTGGTTCAAAGCCCCCGTACAGACACCAGCAGCTCAGCGCCTGGTCTCCACTGTGCCCAGCGGTGAGACTAGCTGGGACGGCGCTTGGCATGCGTTGGTGGGTGACGTCGTCGCTGTAGATGGCAGCTCGCGCTCTCCCTGGCCTGCCTCTCAAATACCCGCTGATTAGCCCCCTCGCCCTGGCAATGTGTTGACTTCTCTGAAGGGGTCTCCTGCTGCCGCTGGAATGTTTGTACACAATCCCCGGCGTCAGGGTCTTTCGTGAGGCCAGCGCTGGCTGCTTTCCCAGGGCCCGGATGAATAGAACGATCGTCCGCGGAGCCGGTTGGTGGGGGCACAGGGAGGGGGAAAGGTGCCAGGGACCCCTGGGAGTAGGCTGGCCACAGTGAGGGCGCACGGTGCAGCCCCCCGCCATTGTGGCCCCCGCACCTGCATGTCCCAGCTGGGCCTGTGCCCCCTGGTAGGCTGGTGGGGCTACGGGTCCCCCTGCAGTGTCTAAACCCACGCTGAAATGCCAGGGGGAGTTCGAGGCAAGTTGGTCAGGTTTCCGCCAGCCGGGCAGTCGTCCATCACCCCCTAGCCAGGGGCTCCAAGCCACAAGCTGCTCTGTGGATATTTATATGCTCTCGGGGCCAGATCTGGGGCGGGTGTCGATGGGCGTCGCTCCATGGGAGTCAATGGGGCCAGATCCCACATGGGTTCACACGTTCTCCTCCCCTCTCTGAATCAGCCCCTTCCAGTCCCAGTTTGGGTCCCGGTTAAAGCAGGGGAACTCCCGGAGCCATTCCTGCCCTCCCCGGCTCCCGTGGGGTGTAATTAACTCCAAGGCCTGAAGCATGAGATTGGCCTTTGGCCCCCAGCCTCCCTGCAGGCCCAGCCAGGTGTGACTTTTCGAACCCCAGCGTGACATGCTGCGGGGTGTTACCCGGCTGTGGCAGGCGAATGGGATGGGGCGGGGGGGGGGGTGGACCCCAGTGAGGGTTTCCCGAGACAACAGGTCCATGTGTCCAGGTGTGAAAAAGTGTGTCTCCCATTCAGCTGTGCTTCCCAGGGGGCTGGGGGCTGGGCTCGGAGGGCTGCCGTTCACACCCAGCGGGCACAGGCAGGACGGTACAGCCCCTGCTGGTTCTCGCACCTTCCCTGCTGCCTGCGGGACGCTCCGACACCTCGGCCCCACCAAACGGAGGCTCCTGGGAAACCCATTAGCCTCGGGAGGCCCCACGGCCGCGGGGAGGGTCTGTTTCAAACGCAGCGCTAGGGACGGATGGGCCCAAGCCTCCAAAAATAATTGGAGCATTTTTACTGGCGATGGAAATCAATTTAGTTCCACTAGAGTCCATGGGGCTGGGCCCCCGGCTGGTGTCAATGGGGTCAGATCCCCAGCATGTCAATGGGCGTCGGTCACCCCACTGGCGTCAATGGGACAGATCCCAGCTGGTGTCAGTGGGCGTCTCTCTATTGAAGACAATGGGGCCCAATTCCCAGCAGGAAAGGATGGCATGTGTGTAACAGCTCCCAGGAGCGGGGCCAAAGGAGGCCAAAGCCAGCCTCCCTTCTGATCACGACATGGTCTGTGCCCTCAGGTCCAGCTGGTTTGCAAAAGATCTGAATATTAACACACACACACACACCCCAGCGTTCTCTGTCGTAAATCTGCTCCCCCTCAACCCCGCTGCCACCCACGATTTCCCTAGAAGGGGGACTCAAAGCCCATCCAGAACTTAAAACACCCTGCTCCATCCTTGGCCTTTGCAGCCGGGAGAATTTCCAAGTGTTGGTGCAGGAGGTTAGGGGGTGCACTGGGGGGCTGCATAGTGGGGATGCGATTGGGGTTTGGGGGGCACGGGGGGCTGCAGAGCGGGGATCTGATCGGGGTTTGGGGGGCACAGGGTGGGGGTGGGGAGCTGTATCTGATGTTGTAATTAACACCATTTAGATTCCAAAAGGAAATGGCCCAGCACGCTGGCTGTGCCCACGCTGCCTGCCTCTCCCCGCTGCTGAAAGAAATCCAAGGCTTTTTAACACTGCGAGGAAGCTGAGTTTCATTCCTGTCACTGTCCAGGGGCTCCTGGGTGGCTGGGGAGCAGGAGGAGACATAGATCTCCGCGAGGAAGCCCAGCCACGGGATGGAGGGGTTTGGTGAGCCAGGAATCACTGGGCTACTTGGCCCCTTGGGACGCTCCAAGCTCTTGGGACAGATCCCAGCCCCTCCTGCTCCATTGGTTTGGTTTCTTACCGAAGTCAGGGGCCGTGACCCCAAGAGGACGCCGCCCTAGTGGGCTGATCACACCAGGGCGGCGGGGGGCACAGCCGAGGCCTCCTTCCCCCTCCCTGCCCCCTCCCCATTAGAATCAACCTTGACAACCTGCTGCAAGGTCTGCCCTAAAGCCACCGGTGGCCAGGTGGCTGGCCCCACCCATCAGGCCTTGAGAGTGGTGAGGGGAGAAAGGACACACAGCTGCATAGCCACAAAAATGCAAACTCCCTCCTTGCCCAAACTTCTGCCCTCCCAGCCCACCCCGGATTGATGGCACCGAGGGGACAGATTCCCTCTAGGGAAGGAGCCCAAACCCGGGCAAGGAGGAGACGGCCCCAGGGTTGGCTTTATCTATATCCGGGACAAAGCGGCACCAAGGGAGGAGGCATCTGAGGGTGGATTTTAAAGGTGTTTAATAACAGTAACCCCAAGCTCTTTGCAGCAGCTCCCAAAGGTGATCAGTATCAGCTGGGAGGCCTCAGCTGGTGTCTGGGGTCCAGGTGTGGGCACTGCAGGTTAGGCTAAATTGGAGAGAGTCCAGGGATCAAAGGTCTAGAGAACCTGCCCTAGGGGGAGAGGTTAAAAAAACTGGGGATGTTTAGTCTGGGGAAACGCTGACTGAGCAGGGATCTGAGAGCAGCCATCAGCTACATTAAGGCTTGTTACGGAGAGGATGGGGATCAGCTGTTCTCCATGTCCGCTGAAGGCAGGAGGGTTTAATCTGCAGCGAGGGAGATTGAGGTGACGTATTAGGACAAACTTTCTAACTCTCCGGGGAGTGAAGCTCTGGAACAGGTGTCCAAGGGAGGTTGTGGGATCCCCGTCACTGAGGGTTTCTAAGAACAGCTGGACAAACTCCTGTCAATGCTGGGCTAGGGCTACTTGGTCTCATGCGATGACCTCCCAAGATCCCTTCCGGCAGGACATGGCTTTGATTAACACTGTTTTACAGCTGGGGAAACTGAGGCACGGACTGACTGGCCCGAGGTCACCCCGCGCAGGCCAAGGGCAGAGGTGACCGAGGCTAGTCTAGTGCTGTATCCACCAGGCAACGTGGCCTTCGGGCACCTAAACACCTTTACCCAGCCGGCCCTTGGAGCGTGGGGAGGAGAAAGGAGATAGCAGGGCCCAGTTTGATCTTAGCCGCCCCAGTGCTTGCTAGTTAAAAGGGGGCACAGAGTGGAGATGCCTGAGGGGGGCCAGGGGAGCATGAGAAGGGGATGGTGGTACGGCCGGCCCAGGGGCTGCTTGAATTAGGCTTGCTGCGGCTGGGGATGGGCAGGCAGATGGTAGGTGCCTAGCAGAAGCCACCGCCGCAGCCCGGAGGCTAATTCTTCGGCCAGCTGCGGGACAATGGAGCGCATTGCCCAGCACAAAGCTGGCTGGGGCCAGGGAGGTGACAACCAAGCGAGCTTAGGAACTCCCCCCTCCCCTCCCCAAATAAAAACATCTCCTTGCAACCGGGAGCTGGACTAAACCGAGCTGCAACTGCTCGGGAGCTGGGCTCTGATTTCCACGCCCAGGGGCTCCTGGAGCGCAGGGGACTATGGGTCCTGCAGCCCTCTAACGTTGCCGGGGTGCGGGGCCGGCACCTGTGAAATAAACGCCCCCCGCCAAAAACTTCCAGCCTGGTGGAGTTTGCAGCCTAGGCCGCTAGGGCAGGGCCCCTCTGGCTTTCTCTGCTGCTCAGGCCCCGGGAGGGGGAAGCAATGTTGAGATTTTTTTTTTTTTAACAGCTGTTGCTGCATTAAAACAACCCCAAACCCGCCTGGAAGGGCAGCTTTTCCCTGGGACTTTAAAGGGAAAGTGGCCCGGGGAGGGCTTGTGCTTAAGCAATAAGGCAGGTGCTGCGGATTAGCATACAGCTGACGCATCCCCACTGCTGGTACAGGCCACCCCTTCTGCAGAGCTCCACAAAGCTGGGCCGGAGGGCCTGAGACCAAGGAAATGCTGGAGGGGCTAAAGAAGAAGGGAGGGGAGGGCTAAGGGGTTAAGCTGGCTCCCCCCATTCCCCACGCCTCCCAGGGTCCTATAAAGGCCAGCACGTCAGACGCCACAAAGACTAAGTTGGGCTGCAGTTCATAGATGGTGTGTGGCTTGTGTCATGGCAGGAGTGGGGCTGATTAAACAGGAGGGTTGAGGGTTGGGGAGTGGGCAGATCCTGGGCTCCCTCCCTGCATGCTGCAAACCGGTTCCAGTGTAAACTAGTTGCGGTTCACACCTGGCTCACATAACCGGGAGGGGAGCTGTTTCTTTTCCAAGAGCTTTGCGGCCGTCCATTTCTAATAAGGATGAGATTGCATGGTGCTGGGCGAACGCTCGCCGGGTGGGGCGGTGTCCTTACCCCAGCTGTTTAGATGGGGAAACTGAGGCATGGAGCTGACGTGTGACTCACTTGCGTCAACAAGGGAAGCCAGTTGCAGAGCTGGGAATAGAATCCAGGAGTCCTGACTCTTAGCGTGCCCTGCTCTAAGCACTAGGCCCCACTCTGATCCTAGAGCCAGAAATAGAACCCAGGATTCCTGCCTCCCAGTCGCCCAGCTGTTCCCAACACCCTGTGCTTCTGTTCCCTGTGCGTAAACCAGGGCTAATAATGCACACAGGGGTGATGTTAAGGTAAATTAATTAGTGTTTGGAAAGACCCAGAAAAAAAGCCCAGGAGGAAATGAGTAATTCTGTATTCAGGGCAGGTTTAGGATCAAGCACCATAAATATGGGGGCCACATGCTGAATGGTAAGGATCAAAAGAACTACTTTCTAGCTGCCCGTTCAGTGAGCCCTGTCCATCCAGTGCACTGAATGGGTGTGGACGGGGAGGGAACAGCATGAGATCATTTAAGTAAAGCCTTTAGCATAATGCAGATCTCCAAGGGTATGAATTAAGGTTGTTCGGACATCCTTAACTCCAGCATGTCCTAATTTTGGAGGACCTTGGCATTCTTTTAACATAGATTATTTTGGATGCAATAACAGAGATAATGACAGGCGTGTGTTGTACTCATTCTGATGCCATTTAGGAACTCACTGGTGGCACTGTGCTGCATGAGGAGACCCTGGCAGGAATTCAACTGGCTATTTCCCTGATCCACCCCCAGGACCCTCCTAAGATCTAAGGGAGGCATTACAAAATACAGGTGAGGACAGGATTTTTGCGGGGGGCGGGGAGGACCTGGGGAGATTATTTTTTACCAGATATGGGCTGGAAAGTGATAAAATGAGGCTTAAAAAATATCGCTGGGAGGACTGAGAACAGAGCCGAGGCTTCCTCGTTCCCAGGGGCAGAACATTTTCCAAAGTGGCTGGTGGTTTTGGGTGCCCGAATTATTAATTATTATTATTTTATTACAGTGCCTAGGAGCCCCAGTCAGGAACCAGGCTCCCATTGTGCCAGGCGCTGTCCATTTTTATTGCTATCAGGTGTATTACAGTAACTCCCAGGTGCCCCAGTCAGGGACCAGGCCCGCATTGTGTACATTTTTATTGCCTGATCTTTCAGATGCGCTGGCCACACTCCCAGTTCCTGCTGATGTCCACTGGGGCTGTGGGTACTTGGCACCTCTGATAGGTCTTTGGATTCATAAGGAATTGGGGAAGGGGAGAATAGGATGGACAATGTTCTAATACCATTATATGAAGCAACCCTGCGGCTTTGTCTGGATCCTGTACCACTCCCAAAGGAGAGCACAGAACTCATGTGGGTTCAGAGAGGGCCACCGGGAATGATCAGGGGCCTGGAAAAACTCCTACAAAGGGAGATTGAAAAAGACCCAGGATTGTACCTGTAAAAAGGAGCTGCGAAGAGGAGACATGATAAATCTCTATCCCACGGGGCCTGGGAGAGAGAGAACGGAAATCCGGAACCTCTGCACCCTCATCTCATCACACAAGGACAAGGAGACAGGTGCTGAAATTGAAAAAGTGGGGGGATTCAAAACCAGGAACGGGAAATGGCTTTTTCACACAAGGTGCATTAGCCTGTGGAAATCCCGGCCACTGGAAGGTGCAGAGGCCAAGAATATAAGAGTCAAAAAAGGGATGAATCGTTTCTGTGGATAACAAGAATAGTCAGGGTCCTAATAGTTGATGCTGGGGCCCCCCGCAGCCAACAAGAACATGAGAACGGCCAGACTGGGTCAGCCCAATGGTCCGTCGGGCTCAGTATCCTGTCTTCTGACAGGGGAGGTTCCTCCTTTCCCTGCAGCATGGGCTGCAGATTTCCCAGGCTGGCCTCATCTAATTAATTCCCTGCCATTGATAGCACCTGGCTCTCTCCTGGTCTCTGCCTAAAGTCATTGGGCTCGATAAAGGGGGATGCAGGTGAAATGGAGGGGAGCTCAGCAGGAGGCCAGACTAGGTGAACTAAGGGTCCCCCGGCCTTAGGCTCTCTGAGATGCTAGCACCAATCTTTGCAGAGAGATCCAGCCTCCTGCCCCAGGATTTCAGCCCCTTTCTAACTCAGTCAGCTTGATTATCCCACAGCTGCCATGGCGGGGGTCTTACGCCTTTCTTACGCCTGTTGCTCGCCGGGCGGGGAGAACTGATACCCTGCCAGATGGGCCTCTTCTCTGATCCAGCCTGGCCATTCCAGCTCAGGGTGTCACCAGTTAGGTGCCCCATAACCCGAGCACCCAGCTTTCAGCCTCTGCCTCTCTTCCCACCTGGCCCAGCCGCCCCAGGAGGTTGCTCCGCGGCCCAAGCAGGCCTGCCAAAGGGCCAGGCCAGTGGCCCAGACCCGTGGGCCCTGGGGCAGAGGCATCTCCTGCCAGTGAGGTGCTCTGCCGCCCTGCCCAGTAGGTACCAACCCGGGGGAGGGTCAGGCGTGGGGCTGGAGGGAAAGTCCCAGAACCCACGAGCCGGCCGCAGGGGCCCCGGGCCAGCCCGGCTGCTGGGGGTGGGCTCCGCCCCAGTCGCTCGCTCGCTCGCTCCGCTGTGGGGGGGGGGGGGTTGCCCCTGCCGGTGGGAAGGGGAGGGGGAGCGAAGGGGGCGGGTGCTGCCGGGCCAGGCAACCCGACACCAGGCAGGGCCGGGGTTTAAAAGAGCCGGAGGCGGCAGGCGGCCGCTTCGTTCTCCGTGCGCTCCGCTCTGCCTTCCCCGCAGCCTCGGCGGGCTCCTCCAGCGTCCCTCCGCCGGCTCTGGGCTCCGCCGGGCGGGCACCCGCGACCCCCACCTCCCGCGGCCCCCACCTCCCGCGGCCTGCTCCAGCGCGCACCGAGCCCTGCCCAGGGCGCACCGGCTCCCGGCGCGCTCCCCCTTGGACTAAGCTGCGGCTTCAGGGACTTCGCCCCCTAGGGCCACCCGCCTCCTCGCCCCATGGCGACCCTGCTCCTCGCCGGCTTCCTGGCCCTGCTCTGCGCACAGCTGGTGAGTGACTCCGGGCGCAGGGGGACCTCCCCGGGGGGCAGCGCGCAGGGCAGGGGCGGGCGGGATCTCCCCAAGGGGGCAGCCGCGCAGGGCAGGGGCAGTATGGGGGGGGGCGCGGGATCTCCCCAAGGGGGCAGCCGCGCAGGGCAGGGGCAGTATGGGGGGGGCGCGGGATCTCCCCAAGGGGGCAGCCGCGCAGGGCAGGGGCAGTATGGGGGGGGGCGCGGGATCTCCCCAAGGGGGCAGCCGCGCAGGGCAGGGGCAGTATGGGGGGGGGCGGGATCTCTCCAAGGGGGTCTGCGCGCAGGGACACAAGGAGTGGGGACCTGAACAGTTCGAAGGGGGGGGAGGGGGCTGTGCACGCCATGGGGTGGGGGTGACGACCGTGATCTCTCCAAGGGGTTTGCACCGGGGGGCGGGGGCGGTGACCGCTCCAAGGGGGGCTGCGCGCTGGGCAGGAGGTGGGGAGTTGAGTGTGTGGCTGGGGGAGTCGGCTCCAAGGGGAACACGTCGCGGGCGGGGGAGGAATCGGGACCTTTCTCCGAGAGCTCCCTGCCCTGCCGGGCGCGGACACAGGGACCTCTCCAAGGGGGGGGGGGCGGCTGCGCGCTGGGGCGGGGAACCGGGACCTCTCCAAGGGGGGGGGGCGGCTGCGCGCTGGGGCGGGGGGCGGCTGCGCGCTGGGGCGGGGAACCGGGACCTCTCCAAGGAGGGGGGGGGCGGCTGCGCGCTGGGGCGGGGAACCGGGACCTCTCCAAGGGGGGGGGGGGCGGCTGCGCGCTGGGGCGGGGAACCGGGACCTCTCCAAGGGGGGGGGGGGCGGCTGCGCGCTGGGGCGGGGAACCGGGACCTCTCCAAGGAGGGGGGGGGCGGCTGCGCGCTGGGGCGGGGAACCGGGACCTCTCCAAGGGGGGGGGGGCGGCTGCGCGCTGGGGCGGGGAACCGGGACCTCTCCAAGGGGGGAGGGGGGCGGCTGCGCGCTGGGGCGGGGAACCGGGACCTCTCCAAGCGGGGAGGGGGGCGGCTGCGCGCTGGGGCGGGGAACCGGGACCTCTCCAAGGAGGGGGGGGGGGCGGCTGCGCGCTGGGGCGGGGAACCGGGATCTCTCCGGGGGGGCGCGCTTGTGGGGGGGACTTCTCGGTGGGGGGTGAGCGCTTTGCAGTGCCCCGCGCTCCTGGCAGAGCTGGGGGCTCGGGACCTCGCCACCAGCCCCGCGCTCTGACCTGGGGGGATCGGGGAGGGGTCAGGTGACTCGGGCTCACCCCGGGGGTCCCCGCTCGCAGGGAGGGCTGGCAGGACCCCAGAAGGGTTCAGGCACTGTGGAGGGTCTGGGGAAAAGGGGGTCCCTCTTGCGGGGAGGCCCGGGGCGGGGGCTGTATCCTGGGACGTGTGAGGTGGCGGCGGCGGGGGGGTTGCCCAGGGGCCACCCCTCTCTGGCGGGGAGGGGGGACCCTTGTCGCGGGGTGGGGAGTTCATGAAGGGAACATCGGGGGGGAGGGGGCGGTTCCAGGCTGCGGGGGGGGGGAGATAAACCATGCCCTGGGGGCAGTGGGGGTACAGGACCCAGAGGGCTGGGTGTCCCGCGGGGGTTGCATAGTCCAGGCGGCGGTGGTGCTCCTGGGGGAGGGGGGGTTACATGGTTCCCAGGACACTTTTGCCCTGGGGGGGGGGCAGTGGCAGGGTTGGAGTGGGGGGAGTTTGGCCCTGGGGAAAAGGTGGAAATTTCTCTGGAGAGGGGAGATGAGCCCTGGGCTGTGAGAGGCAACTTGTGTGTGGGGAGGGAAGGAAGGGGGGGGGGGGCAGGGTCTCTGCCCTGGGAGGCAAAGGCTGTGAGTTGGGGAGGGGGAGCTGCAAACTATGGAGGGGAGGCCAGGGGGCTTGGAGATGCCATGGGGGGATTTCGCCCCATGGAGGGACAAGGGTCTTGGGGGCACAGTCTCTGAGCTGGGAGAATCTCTGGGTGGATGGGACAGTGGGCTGTGGGGGACTGTGGGCTGGGGGATCTTTGGGGGAGGGGGCAGTGTGCTCAGGGGGCACGGGCTGGGGGATCTTTGGGGGAGCTGTGGGGTGGAGGCTGCATGCCGGAGGGTTGGGCTGCGGGGTGGGGATCCATGCTGGGAACGCAGGCTGTGGGGTGGGGGGATCTCTGGGGTGGGGAGCAGTGTGCGGGGAGGATCCAGCTGTGGGGTGGGGGGGATCTGCAGGAGGAGACGGGCGGGGTCCCATGCTAACCCCCCCCCCCTCTGTCCCGCAGGCCCAGCCGGCTGGGGTGTTTGAGCTTCAGGTGCACTGGTTCCGCATCAGCGCCCCCAGCCTGTGCCCCGGCACCAGGCCCTGCTGCCTTTTCTTCCGCGTCTGCCTCAAGCACGCCCAGGCTGTCGTGTCCCCCGAGCCCCCCTGCACCTTCGGGGCCGCCCTGAGCGACATGGTCCCTGCCGACCGCAACGCTGTGGCCACCAGCGCACCCATCCGCGTGCCCTTCCACTTCAAGTGGCCGGTGAGAGCCGCCCCGCAGTGCCCTCCCCCCATATTACACCCCTCCCCCCAGTAATACACCCCCATTATACACCCCCTACCCCAGGAATACACCTCCATTCTATACCTCCTCATCCAGGGCCCTTCCCCATAGTACACCCTGTTATAATCCCCTCCCCCTCATAATTCAGTCCCATTAAACGTCCCCTCTCCCCAGTTATTCATCCCCATTCAGCTCCCACCTCTTCCACCCCCTCCTCACCCGCAGCCAACAAGAACATGAGAACGGCCAGACTGGGTCAGCCCAATGGTCCATCGGGCTCAGTATCCTGTCTTCTGACAGCAGCAAGTGCCAGATGTTTAAAGGGAGTGAACACAACCAGGGCAATCATCGAGTGATCCATCCCCCATCGTCCAGTCCCACCTTCTGGCAGTTGGAAGTTCAGGGACCTGGAGCATGGGGTTGCATCCCTGGTCCTTTTGACCAATAGCCATTGATGGACCTGTCCTCCAGCAACTTACCTAATTTTTTTTTTTAAACTCTCAGACTTCACAACATCCCCTGGCAGGGAGTTCCACAGGTTGACTGTGTGCTGGGTGATGAAGTACTTCCTGTTGTTTGTTTTAAACCTGCTGCCTGTTAGTTTCACAGCGTGACCCCTGGTTCTTGTGTGACATGAAGGGGTGAATAACACTTTCCCTCGTCACTTTCTCCACCCCAGTCATAATGTTATAGCCCTCCGTCATATCCCCCCGCAGGCGTCTCTTTTCCAAGCTGAACCATCCCAGGTTTGAAAATCTCCCCTCGTATGGAAGCTGCTCCATCCCCCTCATCCTTTTTGTTGCCCTTTGCTGACCTTTCCCCATTTCTAATACATCATTTTTGAGATGGGAGCGACCAGATCTGCACACAGTATTCAGGGTGTGGGCATACCGTGGCTTTATATAGAGGCAACGTGATATTTTCTGTCGTCTTCTCTATCCATTTCCTAATGGTTCCTAACAGTCTGTGTTCACTTTTCTCACTGCCACTGCACATTGAGGGGATGATTTTGGAGAACTATCCGCAGTGACTCCAAGGTCTCTCTCTTGAGTGGTGACAGCTAATTTAGACCCCCCTCATTGAATATGCATATTGGGGATCATGCTTTCCAACGTGCATTACTTTGCATTTATCAACATTGAATTTCATCTGCCATTTTGTCACCCAGTTTTGTGTGGTCCCTTTGTAACTCTTCACAGTCTGCTCTCGACTTAACTGTCTTGAGTAGTTTTGTATCCTCTTTAAATTTTGCCACCTCACTGTTCATCCCTTTTTCCACGTCATTTATGAATATGTTGAACAGCCCTGGTCCCGGCACCGACCCCTGGAGGACACTTCTATTTACATGTCTCCATTCTGAAAACAATTTATTCCTTCTCTTTGTTTCCAGTCTTTTAACCAGTTACAGACCCGGGAGAGGACCTTCCCTCTTATCCCGTGCTTAAGAGCCTTTGGTGAGGGACCTTGTCAAAGGCTTTGTGAAAGTCCAAGTGCACTAGATCCACTGGATCACCTGTGTTCACATACTTACTGACCCCCTCAAAGAATTCGAATAGATTCATAGATATTTAGGCCAGAAGGGACCATTATGATCATCTAGTCTGACCTCCTGCACAATGCAGGCCACAGAATTTCACCCACCACTCCTAAAAAAGACCTCACACCTATATCTGTGCTATTGAAGTCCTCAAATTTGTAGTTTGAAGACCTCAAGGAGCAGAGAATCCTCCAGCAAGTGACCCGTGCCCCATGCTACGGGTAGATTGGTGAGGCATGATTTCCCGTTACAAAAGCTGTGTTAACTCTTCCCCAATGTAGCGTGTTCTTCTGTGTGTCTGATAAATCTGTTCTTTACTCTAGTTTCAACCAATCTACCTGGTACTGAAGTCAGGCTTACAGGCCTGTAATTGCCAGGATCACCTCTGGAGCCATTTTTTGTTTTTTTAAATCCGTCACATTAGTTTCCCTCTGGTTGTCTGGTACAGACTGATTTAAGTGATAGGTTTTCTACCATGGTTAGGAGTTCTGAAGGAACTCAAATGTGAAACGGCAGAACTCTTGGCTGAATACCACCTGGTCCTGGTGACTTATTACCATTTAATTTATCTATTTGTTCCAAAACCTCCTCTATCACCACCTCCATCTGGGACCGTTCCTCAGATTTGTCACCTAACAATAATGGCTCAGGCGTGGGAATCTCCCTCGCATCCTCTGCAGTGAAGACCGATGCACAGAATTAATTTAGTTTCTCTGCAACGGCCTTGTCGTCTTTAAGTGCTCCTTGATCACCTCGATCGTCCGGTGGCCCCAATGACTGTTTATCAGGCTTCCTGCTTCTGATCTACTTAAAAATGTTTGCTGTTTGTTTTTGTGTCCTTAGCTAGTTGCTCTTCAAGTTCTTTCTTGGCCGGCCTGCCTGCCTTATACTTTTACACTTGACTTGCCACAGTTTGTCCCTTTCTATTTTCCTCACTAGAATTTGACTACCAATTTTTAAAGGATGACTTTTTGCCTCCAACCGCCTCTTTTACTCTGCCGTTTAGCTACGAGGGCATTTTTTTGGTCCTCTTGCTTTTTTATTTTATTTGGAGGTATACATTAGGTTTTGAGCCTCTATTATGGTGTTTTTAAATAGTTTCCATGCAGCTTGCAGGCGTTTCACTCTTGTGACTGTTCCTTTTAATTCCTGTTTAACTCATTTCCTCAATTTTGTGTCGTTCTCCTTTTTTTTTTTTTTTTTTGAAGTTAAATGCTACCGTGGCGGATTTTGTTGGTATTTTCCCCTCTACCAGGCTGCTAAATTTAATTACATTGTGGTCACTCTTACCGAGCGGTTCAGCCATATTCACCCTTTGGACCAGATCCTGTGTGCCACCTGGGACTAAATCAAGAATTGCCTCCTCCCTTGTGAGTTCCAGGGATAGCTGCTCCAAGAAGCCGACATTAATGGTGTCTAGAAATCTTATCTCCGCATCCCGCTCTGAGCTGACATGTACCCAGTCAATATGGGGATAGCTGAAGTCCCCCATTATCATTGAGTTTTCTGCCTTTGTAGCCTCTCTAATCTCTGTCACCATCCTGGCCAGGTGATCGGGAGGATGTTCCTACTGCTAGACACTTATTAGTTAAGCCTGGAATTTCTATCCACAGAGTTTCTGAGGTACAGTTTGATTCATTTAAGATTTTTACTTTCTTTGACTTTGGGCTTTCTAGGGCTGTTCCCCCCACCAGCACCACCTGCTTGATCCTTCTGATATATTTTGTACCCTGGTATTATTGTCCCATTGACTATCCTCATTCCACCCCGGTTCCATGATGTCTATTATATTAATATCCTCACTTAATACCAGGCACGCTGGTTCACCCCTCTTCGCATTTACACTTCTAGCATTTGTAGATAAGCACTTGTCCATTTTGTCAATATCCGAAACTCGCCTTCATGTGCTATATTTAAACCGGACTCTTTTACCGCTGACTGCACTTCCCTAGCTCCTATCTGTACGTTACCAGATGTAACTTCTTTCCTAGGACATAGCTCCCTTTTAATAGATCCTCCCCATGAGATGTTTCTGCCCAAACCGGGTGATCCTCCGCACCTGTCGGCTTTCCCCCAGTCCTGAGTGTAAAAACTTCCCTACAACCTTTTACATTGTACATGCCAGCAATTGGGTTCGGTTTTGGTTTGGGTGGAGCCCATCCTTCCTCTCTAGGCGTCTCCTTTCTCGAAAGGTTCCCAGGTTCCCAGTGCTTCATTTGCAATGAAAGAGGCGTCGGGACTCAAGGAATTCTTTTACATTCATAACGGATGTGCCAAGCCCAGAGATGCCGGGGCTGTGAACTGCCAAGCCCACAGGTGCCGGGGCTCAGCCCTGGCAAGCCCTGGCACAAGTTAAGCACTGCCAGTTCCTAATAAACCTAAGTCCCTCCTCCCTACACCATCGTCTCATCCATGCCTTGAGACCCTGCAGTCCTGCCTGTCTGTCTGGTCCTGCGTGTGGAACTGGGAGCATTTCAGGGAATGCTACCATGGAGGTCCTGGACTTCAATCTCTTACCTAGCAGCCTAAATTTGGCCTCCAGGACCTCTCTCCTGTCCTTCCCTATGTCACTGGTACCTACATGTACCATGACCACTGGCTCCTCCCCAGCACTACACACAAGTCTGTGTAGATACCTTGAGAGCTCCATAACCTTCACACCTGGCAGGCAATTCACCGTGCGGTTCTCCCGGTCATCACAAACCCAACTATTAAAACAAACAAAAGGAAGTCAGTTTTTCATACAATGTACAACCTGTGGAACTCCTTGCCAGGGGATGTTGTGAAGGCCAAGACCATAGCAGGGTTCAGAAAAGAACTAGATAAGTTCATGGGGGATAGGTCCATCAAGGGCTATGAGCCAGGATGGGCAGGGAAGGTGTCCCTAGCTTCTGTTTGCCAGAAGCTGGGAATGAGCAACAGGGTAACTGATGATGACCTGTTCTGTTCATTCCCTCTGGGGCAGTTGATCTTGGCTATTATCGCAAGACTGGATACTGGGCTAGATGGACCTTTGGTCTGACCCAGTATGGCCGTTCTTATGTTACTGTATCCATATTTCTACTGATCGACTCCCCCATCGCTATGACCTATCTCTTCCTAATAACTGGGGCCCCCCCACAGAGGGGAGGGCCTCAGTGTGAGAGGAGACCATGATATCATAGACTATCAGGGTTGAAAGGGACCTCAGGAGGTCATCTAGTCCAACCCCCTGCTCAAAGCAGGACCAATCCCCAATTTTTGCCCTAGATCCCTAAATGGCCCCCTCAAGGATTGAACTCACAACCATGGGTTTAGCAGGCCAATGCTCAAACCACTGAGCTATCCCTCCCCCCCCCGGAAGGAGGGTCCCAACGATGACGAAGCCTTGGCTGGCATGATTTAGTTGGGGGTTGGTCCTGCTTTGAGCAAGGGATTGAACTAGGTGACCTCCTGAGGTCTCTTCCAACCCTGATCTTCTATGATGGGATTGTTTCCCTCCGCCTCAGCCTGATGATCTCCTTCCCGGAGACTTCTCCCCTCCTCAGCAGCACAGGGGCTGGCTCTCCTGTGTCCCCAAAAGTCTTCTCTCTGTACCCCTCTGTCTCCCTCAGCTCCTCCGGTCTCCAGAGCCCGCACTCGGTCTCTGAGACCCAAGAGCTGCTGGCACCGAATGCCCACGTAAGGCCCCCGGCCCACGCGGCAGGTCACGGCACAAGCTGTGTTCAGTGCTATGAACTGGGGAGCCCCCCACTCTGCTCTGATGCCTGCCTGCGGTATTTTTACTCTAGCAGAGATTTTGGGGAGGGGGAGTGTTCTTGGCCAAGCTTGAGCCTGTTTGTTAGGTGTGTCTGCCTCTCATGCTCTCTCACCAAATTCCCCTGGTCGCAGCTCCTCTGGGGAGCTGGGTTGGTGGCTGCCTGAGTTCGCCCCGCCCCCGCCGTCGAGGGTCCCCAGAGGGATCAGGGCTCAAGAGATGGTGGGCCCGAGCCTCGTGACGGAGCCCTCAGCCTAGCCTAGCCAGCTGCTTGGGTCAGCACAACCCGCCCCACCCAACAGACCCCATGATACTCTTTTATTCATACACCCCCTTCCTCCAGCCCCTCCCCCAATAACACACGGCCTTCCCCAGCCCCCTCCCTAATAATACATCCCCATTATCCCCCCCCATTACTCTATTGCAGTCCCATTATATATCCCTTGGATCCCTCTCCCCCAGCGTCACCCCTATAATGTCTCCCCTCAGGACCCTTCCCCCATAATACAGCCCACCCCCTGCAATTCTACAGTGACTCGGAGCCATTCTGGGTTGCTTGGTAAACTGGGCACAAGCCAACAGTGTGTGGGGGTGTTTGGTTTTTTTTTTTTTTTAAACATGCCTAAATGTCAATGGAGACACCTCGGCACTAAGCCTGTTGGCCGTACTGACAGGCTAGAGGGCTCTCGCTCTGTGATTCTGAAAAAGATCCGGAGGTCGTGGTGGATAATCAGCAGAACAGGAGCTCCCCGTGCGACGCCCGGGCCGAAAGGGCTCATGCGATCCTGGGCTGTATAAACAGGGGAATCTCGCGTAGGAGCAGAGAAATTCTTTTCCCCTCTGTGTTTGGCCCTGGTGCGACCGCTGCTGGGATCCTGTGTCCGGTTCTGGTGCCCACCATTCAAGGAGGATGTTGATGAATTGGAGGGGGGTCAGAGAAGAGTCACGAGAATGATCAGGGGGTTAGAAAACCTGCTTGGTAGTGAGAGACTCACGGAGCTCGATCTCTTTAGCTTAACTAAAGAAGATGAGCTGGTGACTGGATCCCAGGCTATCGACACCTGCTCAGGGAACAAATATTTAATCAAGGTCCCTTCAGTCTGTCAGAGAAAGGCCCAACACAAGCCAACGGCTGGGAGTTGACGCGGGACGCATTCAGACTGAAAGAAGGCGTTCGTTTTTAACAGGGAGGGTAATTAACCACTGGAGCAACTGACCGAGGGGTGCGGTGGATTCTCCAGCACTGGCCGTTTTAACGTGCCGACAGGATGTTTTGCTAACAGGGAATTATTCCGGGGCAAGTCTCTGGCCCATGCTGTCCAAGGGGGTCAGATTAGATGATCACAATGGGCCCTTCTGAGTTTATAACTTTATTCCTACGCTCCCCCACCCCTCAAGTTCCCCTCCCCCAGGTAAGACATGCCCAGCGTCCCTCTCCTCCCAACGCCCCCAGTTAGGCGCCCCCAGGGCAGCCTTCTGTTTCTCCCACCCCAGTTCTCCTATTGTGCACCTTCTCCCCCCCCATCCATCACACCATCCCATCTCTGTCCTGGGCCTCCCCTCTCCACCCCACCACCTCACGCGCTCTGCTCTCTCTCCGCTCCAGGGCACCTTCTCCCTCATCATCGAGACGTGGAGAGCCGAAGCGGGCGAGCCGTCCACAGGTGAGAGATACCCCAGCCGCCACCAGGGGGTGCTGCGGGGGTGGGGTGTGTGGGCAGCCCCATCTTTTTGGAGAACTTTGTTTTGGGGGGCCACCCCAGGCTCACACAGAACCTACACCCTGACTGATGGGACACCCCCTCTCCCGGGTCTGCCCTCCCCACCCCCAACTCACTAGGGCCAGATGATGCCAACGCTGGCCCCTTGGCACATCACATCATAAGCCCCTATGGCTCCCCCCCACATTGTGAGTCTGACTCCCTAAGGGACAGCAGGGACCCCCTCCGCCAGAGAAGCAGGGTGGCAGTGGGGGGTCCCAGTACTTACCTCTGCAACCAGGATGTGTCTGCTTGGTGGGGTAGGGGGAGGCGCTGGACCTGATGCACTGTGCCCCTCCTGCCCCAGGCAGAGCTCCCTGCTGGGGTGAGGCTCGCAGGGTGAAGTAATGGGGCTGGCAATAAAAAGCCCACTCAGATTGCTTGAGGCAGCTGTCCACTCACAGAGCAACAGGTTCAGGCTCTCTGCAGACCCAGACAGTGTCACTGCTTTGGTTACCCCAGACCCCGTTCTTCCCAATCACGAGGGCTAGAGAATTTCTTCTTTGAAGCATGGAGCCGGGGATCTTGCTGGGATCATGTGACTGCTGGAACTGGGACCCACCAGGGACCCACCAGGCCTGTTGTGTGCACATGCCTTAAACCGGCCCTGCAACCCACCCCAACTCCTCCACCCAGCCAGCTCCTGTGCTCCTCCCTCCTCCAAAGATGTGGAGTTTGAAGCCTTCTGGGACTGTCCCGGGGCAGCCCAGCCCGACACGCCCACTCCTGGGCGGCTCGAGCTCACACACGGCAGCCCCAGCCCCATGTGGGCAGGCCGAACGGGCAGGGTGCAGTGTGCTCAGGCCATGCCCCTGCCTTGTCCCCACATGCACCCCTGGAACAGCCCTACACTGGCACTTTGCCCCCTTACCGCCCGTGCCCCCCCAGGACGGGCACCCACCAGCCCATCTCTCCCATGCTGCCCATATCTACCAGCATGTCAGCTCCATGCCCCTGGCCTCCCCCGGGATGGGCACCCACTAGCCCTTTGCCCCCGTGTCGACTGGCATCCACCCAGATGTCGACCCTGTACCGTCCACTTCCCCCAGGGTGGCCCCCACCCTCTTCTGCATCGCTGTGACACCGGCGTAGAGGGCTGGGGCCTGGATCCAAACTTCCCCTCAGCCTGAGGGTGCCCGGCAGCAGGGTTTGGGATTCGGGCACCAGGCCATGCCATTCCCAGTCACCCCCCATCTCCACCCACTCCCAGCTGAAGTACACAGTAGCGGAGCAAGGCTCAGCCCTAGGGAATTGTGGGATTTCTTTTGGGAGGGGGGGAATAGCAAACCTGGGGAGGGGGCAGGGAGCAGGCGCTTCCCTGGGTGGGATTGAGCAGCTGTAGCCAGGATGCAGGGATGGGGAGGAAATTCCTGGGACATCCCCCACCCCAATTCCCTTACAGCCTTCAGCTCCGGGTCCCTGGCTCCAGGAGGCGGAAGTGGAGACACCGATATCCATGATGGGTACTAGAGCCAGCAGGGGTGAGGGAAAGCAGCTGATGGAGACACTGGGTGCTAGTGATCAGGGGAGGGTTGCGGGGGCATGGACCATGTCAGCCCCTGGGGGCATGGGGAGAATTCCAGAGGTGGGGGGCAGAGGAGCTGGGGGTGGGGGGGATCCCAGCTGGGGATGGGGACAGAGGAGACGGGGGGGATCCCAGTGCAGGATGGGGGGCAGAGGAGCTGGGTACTGGAGGGGGGTGGATCCCAGTGCAGGGTGGGGGGCAGAGGTGCCGGGGGTGAGTGGGGGATGCCAGCGGGGGGTGGGGGCAGAGGATCCTGGTGTCGGGGGGGTGGTGATCCCAGTGAGGGGGTCACACCGCTGGGTGCTGGGGAGAGGAACCATCCCCTGCCCTTCCACACAAACCCTGTTGCTGGGGCTGGAGCATTCGATCCTCTTTGTACCGGATCCTGTAGCAAGGGGAGGATGGGTGGGGGGTCGACTGGGCAGGGGCAGGGTGGGGATGGGTAGTGGGGGGGGGGAGAAGGCTGGTTGGGGGAGGAATGGGTGGTGGTGAGGTCTGGGGGTGGGTAGTTGGCTGGGTGACAGGTGGGAAGGGATGGTGTGTGTGTGTGTGTGGGGGAGTCTGGCTGGAAGCGGGGTGGGGCTAGGATGGTGCATATGGGGGAGTCCGTCTGGAAGGGGGAAGAAGGTGGGGCTGGGTTGGCACTGGGTGGGGGTGGCTGGCTGGGGGAGGGGTGGGGCCCCCAGCTGCGGGGGGGCAGGGGCCCAGTGGTCATGCTGTGTGGCTGGAGCAGGCTGGGTGTGAGGAGCCAAGGCGCAGGCGGGGCAAGTGCTGGCTGGTTGGACGCTTTGGGGGGAGGAGCAACCCCCTTAATTCCCCCCATCCCCTCCCCCGATGCAGGACTCTGGTCTGAGATGAGGGGCCAAAGCTGCAGGCTCCAGGACAGGGTGTGTGTGTGGGGGGGAGGGGGGCTCTGACTTGGGGGGAGAACTGCTGAGGGGAGGGGGTGGGGAGTGGCAGAATGCTGGGAGTGGGGGGGGGGTCCCAGAGGGATGGAGAGGGGAATATGGGGGGGAAGGGAATGGGGTCCCAGGGTGGAATATGGGGGGGGAAGAAGAAGGGAATGGGGGTCCCAGGGGATGGGTAGGGGGAATAAAGGGGGGAGGGAATGAGGGTTCTGGTGGGGATGAGGCAGGGAATATGGGGTGCAGGAGGCCATGGGAGTGCAGGGGGAAGGAAGGGGCACTCTAGGGTGGGTTGAATGGGGAGGACAACATGGAGGAAGGGTCTGACGCTCCTGGGGTACCCAGGGCTGTGAGGCACCTCGCCACCACCTGCCCTTAGCATGAGGAACTCCTGGCGGGGCTCTGCTCCCCAGCTTCCTTGGCTTGGGGAACACAAGCGCTCCCCTCCCAGCCTAGGCAGGCCCTGCTGGCCCTCTGCACGTTACCAGCAGCCCCCCACACCATGAGCATCCCCCTGGAGCACCCGGCCCCTGCTCCACCTGGCACTCGCCACATTCACAGCCCTGCTGCTCCCAAAGGAACAGCCCAGCCCGGCTTCCCGGATCCACCTCAGCTCCCTGCACCCTGAACCCCCAGGCCTTAGCCACGTTCAGAGGGAATTCAGGTGTATCTCGCAGAGACCAGAGCTTCAAGTAACAGCAGGGAGGTAGAATGATTGGACACAATGAGTTACGTCCACACCAGAACTAGAGCCCAGACTGCAGTTACCAGACACTCACCTCTCTCCAGAGACCAGCTCCCCCCATGTCCTTCCCCCCAGCCTCTTACAGCCAGGCCGGCTGGCACCCTCCATTCCTAAGACAAACCTGTTGGCAGCTTGGTTCCTGGGTGTCTCTCCGCATTCTCCAGGCTTCTTCTTTGATCTTAGTCATAAACAGGACCCGCCCCCCACCGCGAGGCCGTGCGTGCCTGTAGATCTTGTTCTCTCTTGGCGACTTTGTGGTCTCGATTAGCTGGACGCGCCGTGTGCAGAGAGACTCCCGTTGTAAGACACGCAATACACAATGGTCAGTCGGGGCAAGAGAAGCGTCTCCTACCCTGCCTGCCTGCCCAGAACCTGTGTATCACCTGGTGGCCTGGTCTAACCTACACACCTTAGAACGTATAGATACATAACTCCTTAAATATCGTCCGTACATACGTCACGGGCTGGGTAGGACGATGTCGTTGGAGACCTCACATGCCCCACCTTTGGTGCGCTATTATGTAGACCTCAGACCTAGTGGTCCCTGTAAACCCCTCTGCCTCCCTTGGGCCCTTTGCCAATGGCCATCAGGCGGTCCCTGGGCCGCAAAGGGATTCATAGATTCTAAAGACACAAGGGGCCACTTGGATAATTTCATCGGCTTTCCTGTCGAAAGCCGGCCACAGGACTGCCCTGCGTTAATTCCTGGTGGCGCGATAGGGGGAGAAAAGAAACATCCCATCTGGGTTTAAAAATTGTCCGGAACGGAGAATCCACCATGACTCGGGGTGAGTTGTTCCAAAGGTTGGCTGCCTTCGCTGTTAAAAATGCACGCCTTATCGCCCACCGGGATCTGCCCGGCTTCCATGTCCAACCCCCGGGCCCTGTTAGACCTCCCTGCGCTGGACTGAGGTGCCCCTTATCAACGTGTTCCCAGGTAGGTACTGATCACCCAGCATCCAGTCACCCCTGAACCTTCTCTTTGTTCAGTTAAATAGCTTGAGCTCTTTGAATCTCGCGCACAAGGCAGGTGTTCTAACCCTCTGATCATTCTTGTGACTCTTCTCCGACCCCTCTCCAATTTTGAATTGTGGGCTCCAGAACTGGACGCAAGATTCCAGCAGCGGTCGCACCAAGGCCAACTACAGAGGGGGAAATAAACTCTTTGCTCCTGCTTGAGATTCCCCTGTCGATGCATCCCAGGGTCACACTAGCCCTTTTGGCCACAGCGTCACGCTGGGAACTCGTGTTTTGTATCCAACACAACTCCCAGGTCTTTCTCAGAGTCACAGCTTCCCAGGATGGAGTTCCCCATCATGTAAGTATGCCCTGCATTCTTTGTTCCACAATAAATCACCTTACGTTTAGCTGTATTAAAACACATTTTGTTTGCTTGCGCCCAGTTTACCAGGTGCTCCAGATTGCTCTGTATTGGTGACCTGTCCTCTACTTTATTTACCACTCCCTCGATCTTCATCATCTGCAACTTCATCAGTGATAATTTTATGTTTCCTTCCAGGTCATTGTTAAAAATATCCAATAGTGAAGGGCCAAGAACTCATCCCTGCAGGACCCCACTAGAAACAGACCCGCTTGATGACTGTTCCCTATTTACAGTTACCTTTTGAGACCTGTCACTTAGCCAGCAATTAATCCATATAACGTGGGCCGTGTTAATTTTGTATCTTTCTAATTTTTAATAAAGATGTTGTGTACTATCCAGTCAAATGCCTTACAGAAATCTAAGTATATCTCATCAGCACCATTATCTTTATCAACCAAACTAATTTTCCATAAACCCATTTTACTTGAAATTAATTATATTACCCTCCTTTGATTCTTTATTAATCAAGTCCCATATCAGCCCCTCCATTATCTTGCCTGGGATTGATGTGAGTCTGACTGCCTATAATTACCTGGGTCACCCTGTTTATCCTTTCTGAATATTGGCACAAGAGTAGCTTTCTTCCAGTCTTCTGGAACTTCTTGACTTACACAACTTATTGAAAAGCAACATTAATGGATCAGCAAGCTCTTTGGCCAGCTCTTTCAAAACTCTTGGGTGCAAGTTATCTGGACTTGCTGATACTTTAGTAGCTGCTGTTTAAACATCCTCCAGAGATACTAGTGGAATGGGAAGTGTTATCATCCTATGATCTGACTATATAATTTGTTCCCACCCTCACAAATACAGAACATAAATATTTACTGAACATTTTTTGCCTTTTCTGAATTAATATTGACAATTCTACCATTTCCATGTAGTAATGGATCAACACTATTGCTAGGATTCTTTTTCTTCCTAATATACTTTTAAAATATCCTTCTTATTGTCTTTAACTTGGCTGGCCACAAAGTTCTCCTTTTGCTTCCCTTATCTGTTTTCTACAATTCCTAGCTTCAGATTTATATTCATTACTATGAACTTCCTCTGTATTCTGACTGTTTATATATAGTAGCTGCTTTCACTTCCCCTCTATGCCAGATTGTTTTTTCCACCAATGCAGTCTTCTTTCTCAAGTTGTGGCTTTTGAGGCATGTAGTAAAGTTTTCTTGAATAATTCCCAATTATCATTCACATGTGTCTGATTAAATTCTTCCTCCCAGCTGATTTGGCTTATAATTGTTTCAAATTTTTTTGTGAAGTTGGTCCTTTTAAAGCCCTGTATTACTGGTTTGCACTTTATTCTGTTTGCCCAGCTCAAATGTGGTCAAGTCATGAGCACTTGTTCCAAAGTAACTATTCATTTTTAGTTCTTCTTTGAGTCGTGTCCCTATGGGTGCTCCGCTTGAGGTGTGTCTGCGTCCCTGCGCCGCTGGTCAGAGAACTTCGGCAGCCGTGTCCGCTGGGTTCACACATGCGCTGTCTCTCTTCGTGCTGCGCCATGAGTCTACCCGTCCTCCATTCTTTCTCTACTGCCTGTCCATTTGCAGATCCTTAACTCTTCTTTCAGTTGTTAATATTTAGCTTCCAAGAGCTCTTTAGCCTTCTTTTATCTTTATTTTGACAGAAGAAGAAGAAAAAACAAGAAAGAAAAGAGTTCATTGTTCAAATCGGCCCCCGGACAAGGCTATGCCCGGTTCTCTGGGCTTCAAGAAATGTCGCACTTGCAGCGAGGCAATCCCCGTTGCGGACAAGCACACTCAGTGCGTTTGCTGCCTCGGTGAGGGCCACATCCAATGAAAGCGTTCCCTCTGCCAGCAACTTCGACCGAGATCCCGCACAGACTGAGAGCTCCACCAGAAGATCATCTTTAGGGAGGCAGTTCTCCGAGCGCAGGGTCCGGGAATATACCACCAGATGGCACTGCCGCCATCCTGGTATGCTCACCCATGGGCACCACCAGGGCTCATGCCACCGCAGTGGCTGTGCTGGGACCCCCGGGCAGTGCACTGCCAGCCTTCCTTCCAGGGCACCACGTGTCACCAGAGGCCTCACCGTGAGCCTCAGAACCCTTAGAAGTGGCAGAGCAGGAGATGGAGTCAGAGGAGAGGATCGCACCCAAGGCCACATCCCCCTCTTCTCCAAACGAGGGGGTCATGCCATCACCGCCCTCCATTGCGGATGGTTTCTGCCTATTCCAGGAGCTGGCGAAGATGGTGGCCGACCTCCTCTATGCACCATTGGAGGAGGAGAAGGATATGCGTCACCAACTTTGTTGATATCCTCCACACCTCTTCTACCTCTATAATCCCCCTCCTGCTCAGTGAGGCCAACCTAGATCCCGCTAAGGGGGTGTGGGAAAACCCGGCCCCGGTGGCTCCGCCTTGCAAGGGAGCAGACGAAACTACCAGGCGCTTCTGGAAAAGTATGACTCCCCCAATTACAGGATTTTATTGACAAGGTGCCAGACAGCTCCCGGGATTCCAGGAATGCCAACTGGTGGCAAAAACAACCCTGCAGTCGGCTCTCGACACAACTCCGCTGCGGTGGGGATGAGACGCGTGTCGTAGCTGTGCTTCATGGGTTTCCCGAAGGAGGTGCAGACGATGGTGGAGGACCTCCCCTTTGAAGGGGTGAAGCTGTGTGGGGAGAAGACCGACGCCTCCTTCCACTCCTTGAAGGACTCCAGGGCCTCTCTCGGGTCCTTGGGAATCGATATACCAGGGAAAAGGAGACAAGTCAGCCCACGGTACCAGCACAGACCGTATTCGGCGGAATTCCTGGCGCAGCGGCTCTATCAGCCCCAAAGAAAGAGGGGGAGGTTCTCGAAGCAGAAGCCCTTGTGCTCCCAGGCCTCAACCCAACTGCCTGCCCCGAAACCCCGCTTTTGACAGGCCAAGACCACTCCATGCTACCACCTGTAACCTTGCACCTATTTGGCCAGCGTTTCTCAGTGCTCGGGAGCACGTAACATCGGACAGATGGGTCCTAGAGATCGTCCAATCTGGATATTCCATCCACTTCGCATCACTACCCCCCTCCACCACACCCTTCCCCGTCCCTCTTCAGGGACCCTTCTCACATGAGTCTTCTACAGCCGGAGATAGATCCACACCTGTAGTTAGGAGCCATAGAATTATACCTCAACATCTGTGAAGCAAGGGGTTCTACTCGCTACTTCCTGATACCCCAAAGGAAGGGAGGTTGGAGGCCCATCCTGGACCTCCAAGCTCTCAACTTCATCAAAGCTCAGAAGTTCAAGTTGGTCATGCTATCGACGGTCCTTCTGTCACTGGAACGGGGAGACTGGTTTTCGGCCCTCGACCTACATGATGCCTATATTTCACATCTCCATACTACTGGCTGACAGACATTTCCTCGGGTTCACTCTGCGATACGATCATTACCAATCCAGGGTCCTTCCCTTCGGTCTCTCCTCAGCCCAGAGAGGATTTTCCATCGTTCTTTCCATGGTGGCCACCCATTTAAAATCTCCAGGGATCAGGATCTACCCTGACCTAGACGATGGTCTCCTCCAAGAAGCTTGTCGAGCCCCCAAAGTTACGATGCTCTTGTTCATGGAGTTGGGACTACAGATCAGCTCCCAGAAGTCAACCCTTGCACCTGTGCAATGCCTGGAATTTATAGGGGCCAACCTAGATGCGCTATGAAGCAAAACCATCCAATCCTCCCTCCCTCAAGTGCCAGCCTGAACCTGTCTCCAGCTCCTGGGGCATATGGCAGCCAGCACGGTGGTGACTCCGCACGCCAAACTTCACATGTGATGCCTACAGCGGTGGTACAGATCGAACAGGGACAGTTTGGCCAAACCCCTGTCACTACCAACCAGGGTCAAAAACTCCCTAGACCAGTGGAAAGACCTGGTCAATGCATGCAAAGAGATCCCCTTGCCTCCAGGGACCACCTTCATTACTTCTCACCACGGATGCATCCCTCCTAAGATGGGGCACGCATTGAAATGGGGTCACAACGCAAGGCAGATGGTTTCTGGCGGAGATCTCCCTTCCTATCCGTCCTCTCGAAATGAGGGCAGTCAGGAACGCCTGCGCCACTTTCCTCCCACTGATAGCAGGCTCCAAAGTCCTGCCGGACAACATAGCCGGAATGTATTATGTCTGTCGCCAAGGAGGGGCCAGAATTGCTGCATCTCTCGAAAACACCACCTTATCCGCAGCCTACCTTCCGGGCATGCAGAACGTGGTAGCGAACAAATCCAGTCGCACCTTCCCGCTAGACCAAGAATGGGAGATGCACCCGTCAATACTTCAGGACTTGTTCGCACCATGGGGAACATCATCCATGGATTTATTTGCCACTTACCAAACCAAGAAGTGTCCATGGTTCTGTTCCAGGGCAGGGATTGGACGGCGCTCTCTGGGCGATGCTGCTGCTCCTCCTCCTGTGGGACAAGGACCTTCTTTACACCTTCCTTTTCCTATTCTGCTGAAGGTCCTGCTAAAGATAAAGAGGGACGGGGATCATGTAATTCTGATCACCCCTATCTGGCCGAGACAGACCTGGTACCCTTACCTGATGCAGCCTGCAGTGTACCTGCTGATCTCCCTCCCAACCGCCCCGCCTCTCCTCACACAAGACAAGGGACGTACCCCATACATCCCAACTTGGGGATCCATCCTCAAAGCATGTCTCCGACGTGGATCGAGCCTCTTGAGAGCTCAAGCTCAAAGGACATACAGGAGTTCCTACTACACGCATGATGTCCTCCACCCGGCGCACTTACCGACAGAGATGGTCCACGTTCCAGAGTTGGTGCACGTCCCAGCAAATCTGTCAGGAGCCCCCACCTCTTTTCCAGATTCTGGAGTCTGCTCTGACCCTTAAGAAATCGGGGTTATCCTTGAGCTGTCTCAGAGTCTACCTTGCAGCTATTACAGCTTTTCACCACTCTATATACGGGGTCCTCCATACTGTCGCACCCTGCCACAGAAAGGTTCCTCAAAGGAATAACGAACGTCTTCCGTCCCCGTCCCCCCTCCACCTTTTGGGACTGTAATTTAGTATTAAAAGGGTGGCCTCGGCCCCACTTTGAGCCCCTGGCCACCTGTTCGCTATCTCCTCTGTCAAGGTCACGCCAAGGCAGCGTCTGGGGCTTATCCCTAAAGTGGCCTCCTCGTGCCACAGGAACCAGTCTATCCACCTTCCCGCCTCACCGGGACAATAGGGAGGCCATATTCCACACCCTAGGTGGTAGGAGAGCCCTCGCGTTCTACCTCGCTAGGACAAAGGCCTCCAGGAGGTCCCCTGGATTGTCTCTCTCTATGGCAGGAAGGTCTAATGGCTCAGTGCGGTCAGCCCAATGACTTTCAAAGTGCAGCCAGATTCACGACATGGCCCCTCCAGACCATCTTGATCTCCTCCGCTCTTGCCTTCTTAAAGCCTGGCCCCGTCTCGGAGCTGTGCCGACGAGCCATACCTGGGCAGAACTTTACGGGATCACCAAGGACGCTGTCTCTGCTGCCCTATTTGGCTCCCCAGTACTTTCATCCGTGGCCCATCCGAGTCGGAAGTCCCAGCCCTCCCCGGGGGATACTGCCTGGGACTCACCTACAATGGAGCCCCCATGGGGACGTGACTTGAAGAAGAAGCGGCTCGCCCTGTGTGGTTCTTCGAGATGCGTGTCCCTGTGGGGTGCTCCATGACCCGCCCTCCTCCCCTCTACTTCGGCGTCTGGCTATGCCTCTGCAGTAGAGAAGGAACTGGGCTGGGGGTTAGCCTCGTGGCGTGGCACAACGGACATGGCTCCTGAAGTCCTCTCTTCAGCCGTGTGGGGACCACCTCCGATGGAGCATCCCTAGGGACACGCATCTCCAAGAGCCCAGGGTGAGTCACTTCTTCTGTGAGCAGTTCCTCCTTATCAGTCGAGATGAGGTCTAACATCGAATTCCCCCTGGTTCAGATGCAACCATTTTTTGAGGTAGGAAATTTTGTTCTCTGCGGTCTGTAGCCATTCCGAGGATGGTTTGGGACCGGTAACCTGAGACCTCCCGCATATCGCTCGGGCTGAAATGGCCCTCTCTTTCCCCCGCTCACCTCCACGTTGTAGAGAGTTGTGTAAAGAGCCCCTCAGCCTGTTCCCATGTGTGATTTGAGGGTCTGTAGCACATGCCTCCGACTAGCCCAACTTGTGATTTAGCTGGTTGCACGTGGACCCACAAGCGTTCAAGATCCTTTTCCTCCATGTTCTCAGTGACTTGGTAACAGGTAACATCAGTTCTGAGGCAGTGAGTGGGGTGCGGAGTGGGCGCAGGGCTCCCGTAGGGACGGGGGGGGAGTGCAGGGGAGAAGCAGGGGTCTCAAAGGGATGGAGAAGGGAGGGAGCGTGGGGTCTTGGAAGGCTGGAGAGCGGTGGGCAGGGGAGGTGAGGGGGGTCTCGGAGGGATGGAGTGGATGGGGATGGAGAGGGAGTACAGGGGAGTTGAGGGGGGTGCCAGAGCGATGGAGGGGGGAGGCTGGGGGGTTGGAGAGGGGCAGCAGAGGGTGCAGGAGGGATGGAGGGGATGGGTGGTGGGTCAAAGGGGATGGAGAGGGAATGGGGGGACTGGGTCTTGGTTGGGTGGAGAATGATCAGGGACCTGGAACATCTCGATTGTTGGTGAGTGAGGGAATGTGATAAATGTCTCTAACACCCTGGTCCCCGGGACAGGAGGGAGATCAGGAGGGCCTGCTCCCCCTGTCTCCTCACACAAGGACAAGGGGACAGTCAATGAGACTGAATTGTGGGAAATTCAAACCCAATACCCAGAAATGCTTTCTCCCTGCTGTGTCATTAACCAGTGGAACCCACTGCCACAAGGGAACCTAGTGTCACCGACACCAGCTCAGTGCGGCACTCTGTCCTCTTCTAGTAGTGTCTGGGTATGTCTACACTGCAAAATGTGTCTCCTTTGAGTGTTTGTCCACACGCACGTTTCATTAATGGGGCCGCTCGCCCCATCCTCCAGCTCAGGGTCTTTTACCAAGCAATGTTCATGTGGTGGGCCTGCCCACTGGGCCTCCTCAGCCAAGGGAAAAGCCAACCACCATCGCTTCCTCTCCACCACCTCCCAGCATCGCGACAGAGTGGTTGGTGCCCGTATGGCAGCACGACGGCTCGGCTCATTATTGTGTGATTAGAAAATATGCAACTCCTTGATGTCCCAGACCCGTAAAGGATGGCGAGGCCAGACGGCAGATCCTTCTGCAACACAAATCCGTTGGGCCAGCATCTTTGTACCAAGAGACGTGCTCTTATGTCTCCAGTTCTGCTCAGTTCCCGACTCCGGCTTTGACTCTGGATCCGACCACTAGGCCTGAGCGCCCACGCCCCACTCTGTGCCACTCTGCTTCTCAGAGTTCAGGCTCGTTACCGATGGTCGTCTCCCCCCGACTCCTGGTTCCTGCTTCCCTGCCCTGCGGTGCTCCTGGTTCCTTCCTTGTTCCTAATCCCTGCCCCTGGTCTCTGACTCATTCCAGCCCTGACCCTTGGCTTGGGTTACAGACTCCGACTGCTGCAGACTGTGTCAGCAGAACCGGGAGCAGCCTCCTCCCGGGGGAGAAACTTGGGCTGCCCGCAACATCTACCAGCACTGGGTAGATTCATGGCATGGAGCGACCTCTCAGTCCTACAGGAACCTGACGTGCTGCTTCTCCTGACTTCACCCAGACAGTCCCGAGATGGCACCAAGCCGCCCGTGATGCTCGGAGTCACTGTGAACCTGGCGCATTCGTTCTCCTTGGTGACCCTGGGTGATAACTGCACAGCTACTCCCCAAGGACCACCACCATCCTCTACCTCCCACCGGAGCTCTATGGACCACTCCAGGGATGGATACTGGGACCCCAGCACTCCATGGTCTGCTCCCCTCTGTGTCCATGTGGCCCTCTTGGGGGGATGGGGGGGGCGTGTCCATCTCATGGGAAGACGGGACTACCTGGACAGGAGTTGTACGCCAAGGGCTCCTTCAACCACGTCTGCAGCAACTCCATAGGCACCAGCTCAGCCTTCTTCTAGCTGAGTGGAGGAGCAAGGACAACTTTCCTTCCTCTAAGAGACATAAGAACGGCCATCCTGGGTCAGACCAAAGGTCCATCTAGCCCAGTGTCCTGTCTTCCGACAGTGGCCAATGCCAGGTGCGAATGAACAGAACAGGGAATGAACAGAACAGGTCATCATCAAGTGACCCACCCCCTGTTGCCCATTCTCAGCTTCTGGCAAACAGAGGCCAGCGACTCTTCAGAGTATGGTTTTGTAGATCCAGCAGGACCAGGTGCTTTGCCATCGTTGTCATCCTCATCCTCTCCAGATGAAGCAGCGGTGCCCCTCGCCCCAGCCCCACAATCGGATGGGGTTCGCCTCGTGGCGTGGCACAACGGACACTGCTCCCGAAGTTCTCTCATCAGCTGCGTGGGGACCTCTTGGAGGCTAACGGGTTCCAAGACCTCTTGACGAGAAGAGCAATGGTGCTCCTCCTACCCATGGAGGAAGTCAAGGGAGGTGACAGTACCGCTCTACTCAGTGCTGGATGGGCCTCAGCTGGAGTACGGTGTCCAGTTTTGGTCACCGCTGTATAGGAAGGAAGTAGAGAAACTGGAAAGGATCCAGAGGCAAGCGACAAAGATGTTCAGAGGGATGGGAATGCAAGCCATATGAGCAAAGGCTGAAGGAGCTGGGTATGGTTAGTTGGGAAAAGAGGAGATGAAAGGGGGACACGATAGCGGTCTTCAGATACTTGGAAAGCTGCCTGAAGAAAAGTTGTTCTCCCTTCCCACAGAGGGCAGGATAAGGGGCAGTGGGTTCAAACGACAGCCCAGCAGATGTAGATTAAATCTCAGGAAAAACTCCCTCGCTGTACGAGCAGTAGGACAATGGAACAATGTGTCTAAGCTGGAGGTGTAGTTTCCGGCTGAGGTAGACATACCTGTGTTGCCCTGATCGAGCCAGGGTGCTAAAAAGAGCAGTGTAGCCACGGTGGCGGGATGGATCAATCCTGGGATCGCTGAGGGGCAGTCGGTAATGAAAAGCGATCTGCAAGCTGCGCTGGCTGCAGCAGATGATGCTGCCTCTCGCTCCATGGCCATGGTGGTGGGCGTGCTCTGGTCGTTGCTTTCTGAAATGCTTCCTTCTAGGTGCTGGTGTGTAAACACCGAAGGATTGTGATGTCACCCCGGAGTGGTGAACTTCACCATTGCTCCTCAAAGAACAATCCTGAGCACCCTTCTTTCACCACAGGTTCATAGAACCCCTCCAGGAAGAAACAGCGCTTCTGCAGGAGAAAGGCAGCCTGCCTCATTGACCCAGCCGTCCCACCCTCCTCCTTAGAAACACCTGTGTTGATGGGTTGGCCGGGAGATCCAGACCATGAGGGTATTCACTAAAGCTCCGGAGATTGCAGCAAAACACCGAAGCAAGAAAGGCATGTTAGTATTCCCTCATCGGGACGGTTGGCTGGTTCAGGGAAAGTCGCCTTGCTGGGTCTCAAAGGCTGCTCAATATACCCGCAGCCTGGTGCCGAACCTGGAGTTCATGGGTGCACTGCTCAAACCCATGGACTTCCTACCTTGGGACAGGTTCAAGAATCTCTCGTTCCTGATCTCATGGTGGTGGTGGAGGAGTGAGACTCTCTAGTTGAGAGAACTTTCCTTGCTGCTCTTGTAGTCTGACATGAGGCTAGGAGGACCACCTCCCATGCATGGAGGGCTGGCCGAGGCCTATCTGCACCCCAGGCAAATAGCATCTGGATATGGCCCTCTTCATGCCCCCGTTGGGTCGATCATCTCTGACTTGGTGGAAAGACCCAGTGAATGCCCCATTGCACCTCCCCAACTATCCAGGATGAGGGTGATGGACACATTGCTCTCGGGATGGGCAACATATATGGACAACCTGCAGACACAGGGCCTGTGTGTGCCCTGAGGGACAGAGATGCACATCGACCTCTGAGAGCTCAGGGTGCTGCTCAAGCCCAGAGAGTCCTCCTTGAGTCATATTGCACGACAGCACAGCCAGATAAATGACGGACAATACCACCTCCATGTTCTACCTCAACAAGCCAGGGAGGTGGCAGATCCAACCCGCTTGGCCAAGAACTGAGGCCAAGAACATTTGGCTATGGAACTGAGGCATCAGATGTTGGATCGCCCTCTCGGCTGTCCATCTACCCAGTCTGAAGATCACCATAGCAGACTGTTGGAGCAGGTACATCTCCTTGAACCACAAGTGGGAACTCAAGGACTCCATTTTCCAAGCCATCTTCTCAGACTGGCGCTACCCAGGGACGCAGCCATTTGCAAGATGAAACACCTTCAGGATGTCCAGAAACCAAGATGGTCTTGGCCACAGTCTCGGCCTGAGAGCACCCGGCATGGCTGAGATAGTCTTGGTTTCTGACATCCTGACATTTTCCGAGACTTGGCTCAAGACCTTACCTCTGGTAGCAGACCTAATGTCACAGGACAAGGGGAAAGTCCTTCATCTGGATCTGAAGTCTCCTCATCTCACAGCTGGGCTGCTGGATGGTTGTTGAGAGTCCTGCTTCTCGGCCGTTTGGGCTATCCCAGTTGGCAGCTGGACAGACTCTACAAGACAGACTTACCTTGCAAAATGGCTGAGATTTTCTCACTGGTGGTGTCAAAAAATCTCTGAACGCTTAGAAGGCATCCATGCCCGTGGTCCTGGATTATCGACTGGAACTCAAATGGCTTAACTTGTCACTGAGCTCTCACTGATGTTATGCTTGGCTGTGATCTCTAAACCTCCTCCCCCTATAGAGGGCCAATCTACCTTCTCATGCCCAGTGGTCTTGACATTTTTAAAAGGCCTGATCAGTGAGTTTCCGCCTATTCTGGTTTCCCCATTGGACCTCAACCTGATTGTTTCAGTGCTGATGGACCCTCCGTTCAAGCTAATGGCGATTTGTGCTCTCTTGCAATTGTCTCTGAAAATGTCATTCAGGGTATCTATCACCTTGGTGAGGAGGGTAGGAGAGAGTCAAGCATGGCTGGCTGGCCCTCCTTCATAGAATCATAGAATATCAGGGTTGGAGGGGACTTCAGGAGATCATCTAGTCCAACCCCCTGCTCAAAGCAGGACCAATCCCCAACTAAATCATCCCAACCAGGGCTTTGTCAAGCCTGACCTTAAAAACTTCTAAGGAAGGAGATTCCACCACCTCCCTAGGTAACGCAGTCCAGTGTTTCACCACCCTCCGAGTGAAAAAGTTTTTTTCCTAATATCCAACCTAAACCTCCCCCACTGCAACTTGAGACCATTACTCCTTCATTCTGTAGTTGGCTATCCAGTGTCTTTAAGAACCCATCCAACGTTCTTGCCGAAAGGTAGTCTCAGAATTCCATCTGAACCAGCAAATCCACCTACTTGTGTTCTATCTTAAGCCTCGTGCTTCCAGCTCTTCGCACCTGAGACGTCAAACAAGTCCCGGCTTCCTATCTACAAAGAAAGAAGCCATGCAGATCTTCACTTAGCCCCTTTGTGGCCGTCGTAGGAAGGATGAGAGGCAAAGCCTTTGTCCATGTGGATTTCTGACGATATGAGGACTTGCTATGAGGTGGCAAAGGACTCCCCCATCCTTTTTGAGACTCGTTCCATCGCAGCCTCCTTAAAGAATGTGCACACATGCAGGGCAGCCACTTGGGGCGCTATCCATTCATTCACTAAGCACTAGGTACTCACTGAAGTCTCCAGCTTGGAAGCTGTGTTCAGCAGGCCCATACTTGAGTCTCTCTATTCTCTCAGACTCGATGCACTGGAGTCAGCATCAATATAATGTGCGTATAGACAATGAACCGCTGTAACTTCTCCTTTGAGCCGCTGAGATGTCGTCCATAAGCACGTGCCAGGAGCCCTTTAACTCTGATTCTGCGGTGAAGAGGAACGGAGCGTGCTGACACGCTCCATGGTTTTCCGCAAGGGTGTCTAAAGGCGAAGAGCTACCAGGATGCGGACGTGCCGTGTGGACGCTCCTGGCCACAAGACTCCGAACTCCACCGCTGTGCGTGCACCCCACCCACTTGAATGTGCACCTGGACCACACAGCTTGAACTCCAGTCACTGTACAAGGTTAGCGATTTCTCATTCTCCTCTTAACTCGGGTTCGCAGCTGGAGTTAAGAGAAGCCTGGAGTTTACAGCCGATTGGTTGGGTCTTCATTGCTGTTTTAACCCAGGTTAGCTAACGCGAATTAAGAACGTGAGTTAAAAACACACCTTTTTTGCAGTGTAGACATACCCCTAGTGGTGGAAGAGCCTGCTGTAGCCTTGATCAGGGAGCTGGGTCTCATAGCTTGGGCAGGAAAAGCTCCTGTCTTTTAAATCCAGAGGTCCCCAGTTCTATCCCTACTGCTGCTGACCCACCCATGGGTACCACATTGGTAGCAGAAGAGAAAAAGGTCTTGGACATTCATGTAGAGAACAAGAATATGCAGGGTTAGAGTGTGTACAGGAGGGAGCTAAACCTCCCGCTCCAAGGCTTAAGATCTGTAGTTAGTAAAGACCAGGGTGAGATCTGTGTGGGGAGCAGATTATTCCCCTCAGCTACTGCAGAGTCTTTACACCTTTCTGTGTTGCATCCAGTACTGGGTGCTATCAGAACTAGGATACCAAGCTGGGTGGGCCTCGGCTGTGATCCAGAGTCCTCTGGTGATTCCTATGAGAGCTGTTTGCTGGGAGGCATGGGGGTTGGGTGGCTGGTGCATTCTGTGTCCTACCGCTGACACCAGCTGTCATGGATCTACAGCTATCATTGCTCCAGCCTTCATACGGTCTCTTAAGAAGTCCCCTATTTCTTGCCAAGCCTGCACATAGCCTTTCCCAAGGGTGAATTCTGCAGCTCTCCGACTCCCAGACTGGACCTTTATCTCTGGCACCCCCTGTTTTTGTCCTGGCGCTCTACTGAGAGTGCAGCTGAGTTAAGATTCTTGTAGAGACTTGTACCCATTCAAGGAGCCATGCACCGGGGCATGCGTGGGGTGAGACCAGGAGCCTTTTCAGAACAACAGAGCATTGATCAGTACTAGAAATCCAGCACTGGAGAGTCTTTAGCCAAGTTTAAGACAGTCTATATGGGCAGAAGCAGATGCTCTCTTATCCCATGCTCTCCTTGGGTCCACCTTGTGTCTTTGTCCTAGTTCTTAACATAGAGGTAGGAGGCCCCGGGGTCTCTGTCCTCACCCCTGCAACTCCTCTGAGTCCCAGCTCTTCTATTTCCTGAGCGGCTGGGGCGAAGTGCTTATGAATGGAATCCACACAGATGAATGGAAGATCCGTTTGGTTCTTTTAGGTCCATCCCAGAGACCGCCATTGTCTGCCTGATATCCAGCCCTGCCACACTCCCCAGAGTAGGAACTGGCCCCTTTCCACTCAGTCGGTAAACTGAGTCACGCATCGTTCATAAAAAAATCACAAGCAATTCCCCCGTTCTTCACCTCGCTTCCAGAACAGAGTGAGATCGCTGCCCTCCCCCCCCCCCCCCCCCGGCAGAGATCTAAGGACATTTGAACCCCCTCTGAAGTTGGGACGCCACGTTCATAGAATTATAGAAGATCAGGGTTGGAAGAAACCTCAGGAGGTCACCTAGTCCAACCCCCTGCTTAAAGCAGGACCAACCCCAACTAAATCATCCCAGCCAGGGCTTTGTCAAGCCTGACCTTAAAAACCTCTAAGGAAGGAGATTCCACCACCTCCCTAGGTAACCCATTCCAGTGCTTCACCACCCTCCTAGTGAAATAGTGTTTCCTAATATCCAACCTAAACCTCCCGCACTGCAACTTGAGACCATTGCTCCTTGTTCGGTCATCTGCCACCACTGAGAACAGCCAAGCTCCATCCTCTTTGGACCCCCCCTTCAGGTAGTTGAAGGCTGCTATCAAATCCCCCCTCACTCTTTTCTCTTCTGCAGACTAAATAACCCCAGTTCCCTCAGCCTCTCCTCGTAAGTCATGTGCCCTAGCCCCCTAATAATTTTCGTTGCCCTCCGCTGGACTCTCTCCAATTTGTCCACATTGTTTCTGTAGCGGGGGGCCCAAAACTGGATGCAATACTCCAGATGAGGCCCCACCAGTGCCGAATAGAGGGGAATAATCGCTTCCCTTGATCTGCTGGCAATGCTCCTACTAATGCAGCCCAATATGTCGTTGGCCTTCTTGGCAGCAAGGGCTCACTGCTGACTCATATCCAGCTTCTCATCCACTGTAATCTCCAAGTCCTTTTCTGCAGAACTGCTGCCTAGCCATTCGGTCCCTAGTCTGTAGCGGGGCATGGGATTCTTCCGTCCTAAGTGCAGGACTCTGCACTTGTTGAACCCCATCAGATTTCTTTTGGCCCAATCCTCCAATTTTGTCTAGGTCACTCTGGACCCTATCCCTACCCTCCAGCGTATCTACCTCTCCCCCCAGCTTAGCGTTCTCCTACTTCAGTGAAACCCCAACAGTGATCAGAACCTGCCGGGGCAAACGTCCCCAATTCCCTGGAGAACTTTTCTTCCAGATAATCTCTAGGGTCTTACAGAAGAGCTGCTACTCATTAAACAACATGCAGTTGTCATATAGCAGGATAGAGCCGTTTCAAATCCATCCCACAGGTTTTCTCCTTTAGGGTCACGCTAGCAAGGGCCACATGGGGCGCTTTCATGCCCTCCCCTCTACACCCCTTTGCCATCCTAAAGCCTTCGGGTTTGAGGCTGTAATCAGGCCCTGCCTCTACCTCCTCCCATTCCTCCGGGTGTCAGCTGTCTGGGCTGCAGCCTGGGGTGTCCTTAAGCCCTGTTGGACTCACCTGGCCCCAGATCCAGCTGATCCCCAAAGGGAGCAAAAGGTGGGAGCTTACAGGAAGATTTTCAGGGGACAGCGGGACACTGGAGCCAATCCCCACGTAGTAAAGCCGTGTCGAACACTGCAATCTGGGGCAGGTTCCGAGTACGAAACCCATGGTACACCCGGCAGCACAGAGTTCTGGGCAGACTAGGTGCCACTAGGGTGGGCTAGGAAGTGCCTCTTGGAATAGTTTGTGGGTGGGAGCAGGGCAGGTTAGCCCAGCTCAGCAGGGGGACATAACCCAGCTGTAACTCTGGGGCTCTGGGTGTCCCGGGTGCAGCGTTGGCAGGCTCCCTCTGGAGTTGTCTCCACCCCGGGGCTGTGCGTATGCCAGGACCCCATTTCCTCTCTTGCAGAGAAGTCATTGTCTCTTTTCCCGCTCCCCGATGTTATTCAGGGCCTCTTGGTTAAGAGAGCGTACCATGGCCGTGGCCACCCTGTGAAAAGATGTCTCTGCCATCATCTGTGGCCTCTCGGCTGCTTTACCCTTCTCTGGGGCTTTTCCCACCCCCTGACAGGGTTCACGCTTCTGGCAGTCCCTCTCCCCGTGCATGCTCAGCCAGGAACTCAGCCGCGACAAGGCTCAGCTGTGCCTCAGTTTACCCAGTGCAGGCAGGCAGGGAAGTAACTGCCTTGGTCACAGATGCAGGCTTCAGGGAGTTCACCCTAGAGCTGGTGAGACTCTTGCCTCCTGGGTGGAGCTGGGTGGGGGTCCTTCCTCTGCCCCACTCCAGGTCAGGTATCCGTCTACAGACGGGGAGGTGTCGTGAGCTTACCAGCGTTTCCCTTGGGTGACCTGCTTGACACCTCCAGGCCTGTCCGTGTGGCTCCCCTCAGTGCTTGCCCCAGGCCTTTGGCTTGTACCGAGAGAAGGGCTGGACTGTGCCTTAAAGCTCCATTTACCTCACCTAGCTGGTCTTGTATCCTGGGACTGACACGGCTCCAAGAATGCTGCAACCCTTCACCGCTACAGGGTCCCTTCCAAGAAGTAATGCAAAAGGGGTCTCAGCCAGGATCCCCACCTACAGCGCTGCCGGAGTCTGCCCAGAACTCTGTGCTGCCGGGTGTACCATGGGTTTCGTACTCGGAACCTGCCCCAGATTGCAGTGTTCGACACGGCTTTACTACGTGGGGATTGGCTCCAGTGTCCCGCTGTCCCCTGAAAATCTTCCTGTAAGCTCCCACCTTTTGCTCCCTTTGGGGATCAGCTGGATCTGGGGCCAGGTGAGTCCAACAGGGCATGCGCACCAGTGTGCGGAGTGGGGACTTCTCTACCAGGAGATCGTATCCACGAGAGGCGCTGGCTGGGTAACATCTTTCTCCCACATGGTCACTCACACAGCTAATGTACCGGCTGCCTTCTTGGCTGGGCAGATGATGGATTAACCCTTCGGTTCTGAGCAGGCCCCAGGAAACGGAGATTCAGGCAGAACACTCCATTATGCCCCATCCTTCTGCAGATATTGCAGCTTAGATCTTTGGGATCCGGGGGCTACCCAGGTCAGCTGCCCCCTCCCAGTTTAGGTTTACCCAAATCCCCCATCTGGGGCACTTCCTCCCCCCATGCCTAGGCCAATCCCCTTTGGGTCTTGTTTAATAACTGGACATACTGTCCACCAACTCACGTGTCGATCAGCCTGTGACTGACATCCTTAGACTTCTGATCCACTAATCATATTTTCACGGATCTCAAGACCAGAAGGGACCGTTGTGATCATCTGGTCTGATCTCCTGTACAACGCAGGCCAGAAGATGGCCCCAAAAGACTCCCTGGAGCAGGGTCTTTCCAAAAAAGCCTCCCACCTTCTTGTAAACCATCCAATCTTTTAAATTCCACATTGGGTGGAATTGTTCTAACCCAACAAAGCATCCAGAGAAGTGACTCCTCCTTCAGTACCCCGTTGGTGGAGCTATTCTCCCACCAGGGTGGCAACTTCCGTATATGTCCCTCCCATGGTCTTCTGCACCCCTACACCCCGAAACCTTGTCCTAGAAGCCACAGGGGTCAATTCAGACATAAGCAGTAGGGCCCCTTTGCACTGCACCTAGTCCCCAGTATCAGCCCCATCAGTTTGACTAGACGCCTGATGGCTTTAGGCCCCGGTATGGGAGTGAGACATCGGAGCCCATCTGCAGGGGGGATTGGATTCAAATTACTAGCCTACTCCAAGGCAGGGAGGAAGGCCTCTCTGTCCCCATCGTCCTCCAAGTGGGGCAGTAAGGTGGTATCTGTGAAGTAGATCTCCCCAGCTGGGGCTCCATGTGGCCTCTTGCTCCTTGGTACCTTGATTTCTAGTTCCTGCGTCCCTCTGCCGTGACTCGCGTTTTGGCCGCAACATGCTTGCGCATCTTGTTCTTGCTCAGTGTGTTGGACCTGGCTGACTCCAGCTTCGGTGCCTCCATTTGGCGCTCCTTTGCTTTCAGCCCCAGTCTCTGTGGCTCCCTTGGGGCATTCTCCAATTCTCCCCTCTTCTCTGCTCTCAAGCTGAGTCGATCGCCTGGAACCCCTTCAGGGTCTGGACCATGGTTCTTGCCCAATTGTCCTTCTCTAGCCATGCAGCCATCTGTGCCTCGTTTAACAGTTCAGCATTTAGCCTTCCCGCTCTGTACAGCTCTACAGTCTTCCATGCCATTTGCCTTAACGTTTCCTTTCACTAACCTTGGTTGGTTGGTTTTTTCCTCTGCTGTGGTCACTGGATGCAAAATACTACTGGTGCATCCAAAATCCCACTTCTGCCACCAGCTGTCATGGATCAACATGGGTTCACTGCTCCAGCCTTCATCCAGTCCCTTAGAACAGTGGCTCTCAATCTTTCCAGACTACTGTAACCCTTTCAGGAGTCTGATTTGTCTTGCATACCCCCAAGTTTCACCTCCCTTAAAAACGACTTGCTTACAAAATCGGACCTAAAAAAACCCCAAAGTGTCACAGCTCAGTATTACTGAAAAATGGCTGACTCTCTCATTTTTACCATATAATTATAAAATAAACCCATTGGAATATAAACATACTTTTCAGTGTATAGCATATAGCGCAGTATACACAAGTCCTTGTATTAGATTTTAGTTTGTACTGACTTCGCTAGTGCTTTTTTATGGAGCCTGTTGTAAAATTAGGCAAATACTGTATCTAAATGAGTTGATGTCCCCCCTGGAAGATGTCTGTGTACCCTTAGGAGTATACATACCCCCGGTTGAAAACCACTGTCTTAAAAGGACCACTAGGTCTTGCCTTGCCCTGAGCATAGCCTTTCCCAAAACTCTGGTACCTTGTTTCTGTCCTGATGCTCTCCTGAGAGACCAGCCGAGTTCAGACTCCTATAGACCCTTGTACCCCTCCAGGGAGCCGGGCACCCAGGCGTACGCCTGGTGAGACGAGGCAGCCTTTTCAGGACAATGGAGCATTGATTAGTCATCAGGAATCTAGCCTCGGAGAGTGCTGAGGTCTGCATGGAAAAGCCAAGCTTAAGACCGAGTCTATCGGGGCAGAAGCAGCTGCCCTGATATCCCATGCTCTCCTGGCGTCTTATCTTGTGTCTCTGTACCTAGGCCTGGTATCTCCTACGTCTCTGTCTGCACCCTTGCAACCTTGCTCTTCTCTTTCTTGGGCGGCTGGGGGTGAAGGGTTCCTGAGCAGATCCAAGGACTGGCAATTCATCTGCGTGGGTTCCCTTCAGTTCTTGACGGCACATTTGGGCCCCATTAGAGTCGTAAAACGTAGCCTGGCATAGCTCTGTCAGTTGGGGGAGTGCAAAAGCCACTGCCCCCCTAGCCAACTTAGTTATGCCAACACAGCCGTCAGCGGGGAGACAGAGTGCTTCTGGTGGTTTGGCTACTGTCGGTCGGGGAGCTGGTGTTACCATACAGGTCAGCACTCCTTCTGTCGCATATGCTGCGTCTACACTAGGGAGCTATGCCGGTTTAGGTTCTGCAGGGTAGATCTGGCCTCAGGAAGAGCTGTTATACACGTGTGCCTCACTCCCTATCCCCAGAGGAGGCACGGACCCCTTCCCAGGCAGTGGGTAAACCGAGTCTCACACTGTTCCTTAAAATGTTACAAGACATTTCCACATTCTCCCCAGGGTGCTGGGTGTGGGGGTGGAGGTGCAGGAGCAGAGAGGGGTGTGGGAATTGGGTGGGGTGGGGAGGACAGGGTAGGGGTTAGGGTTTGGGTGGGGAGGAGGGGTGCTGGGTGTGGGTTGTGGGGGCGCTGGAGGCAGGAGCGCAAGTGCTGGAGAAGGGGGTGCAGTGGGAACTCGGGCATGGGGGGGAACAGCAAATGGACACAGGCCCTCCCCCAAAGGCAGCGCCTGACCCCCTTCCTGCCTCGACTGGGTTGGACCCTCCCTGACACATGTGGGGCAAGAAGGGGGTATTGTTCTTTTCCCTTACAGGTTGGCACTAGTGTCACCGAGCGGGGACAAGGTGGGGTCCCAGGTGGATGGAGGGGGGGTGCTTTGGGGGGAGAAGGTGTAATTGGGTGTGGGGCATGTGCTGTGGGCACACCTACTTGGCCCCATCTGTGGGGCGTGTGCAAGGTCGCTGGCCTACTCAGTTGGGGTCGGGGGGCGTGTGTGTGGGAAAACTAGACATGATGTATCTTGATTTTTAGGAAGGCTTTTGACACCTTCCCACTTGACATTCTCCTAAGCAGCCTAGGGAAGTGTGGGTCTAGATGGACTGACGACCAGGTGGGTGCGCTCGAAGAGGAGTTATCAATGGTTTGCTGTCAGTTGGGAGGGCGTAACTGGTGGGGTCCCGCAGGGGTCAGTCCTGGGGCTGGTTCCCATTCAATATTTTCACGAACGACTTGGACCACGGTGTGGAGAGGATGCTTATAAAATCTGCAGATGACACCGAGCTGGGAGGGGTCGCCAACACTTTGGAGGGGAATTGAAAACGACCTGGACAAATTGGAGAATTGGTCTGAAATCAACAAGAGGAAAATCAGTGGAGAGCAGTGTGAAATACTTCACTTGGGAAGGAAAAATCAAATGCCTGGGGAATAACTGGCCAGGGGATAATATTGTTGAAAAATAAACTAGGGGATCTAGCGGATATGAAACCGAATAGGAGTCAGCAATGTGACGCAGGTTTAATCTAATATCTGGGGTGTATTAACAGGAGTGCCGTATGTCCGAAACGGGAGGTAATTGCCCTGCTCTGTGCAGCACTGGGGAGACTTCAGCTGGAGCGCGGTGTCCAGTTCTGGGTGCCGTGCTTTAGGAGAGACGTGGGCAAATTGGAGAGAGTCCAGAGGAGAGCCACAAAAAGGATCCAAGGTTTAGCAAACCTGCCCTAGGAGAGGTTAAAAGAAGAGGGTAGGTTTAGGCTGGAGCAAAGCAGACTGAGGGGGGACCTGAGAACAGTCGTCAAAGATGTTAAGGGCTGTTCGAGAGAGGACGGGGGTCAGCTGTTCTCCATGTCCGCTGAAGGCAGGACAAGACGTAATGGGCGTAATCTGCAGCGAGGGAGACTGAAGGTAGCTATTCGGAGCTCTCAGGGAAGGGAAGCTTTGGGGTAGACTTGCAAGGGAGGTTAGGGAATCCCGTCACTGGACAATCACCTGGCCGGGCTGGTCTACGGTTACTTGGTCCAGACTCAGTACAGGGGGGCTGGACTAGATGGTCTCTTGAGGTTCCTTCTGTCCCCACATTGTGATGATTCTGTCTGCCTGGGCAGAGGGCAAGCAGCTGCTAACTGGGCAGATTCATGGCAGGTGGGGGGCACTGAGTGGGGTGGCGGATGGAGAAGGGATCCCGGGTGGGCTGGGGGCTGGGATTTAAACCAGGGGAGTGAGGGGGAGCTGGTACAACAAGTTCATTATGGGGATTAAAAAGGAAAGAATGCAGGTTAGGGGACTCTCCCCTGGGAAGCAGTGACTGAAAGACTTTTTGGGGGTGGGGAAACTGAATAACTGGCTGACTATGAGCTCCCAGTGCGACCCTGGGGCCAAAAGAGTCATGACCATCCTGGGCTGTATATACAGGGGAATCTCACATAGGAGCAGAGAGGTTCTTTCCCCTCTGTGTTTGGCTCTGGTGCGACCGCTGCTGGGATCCTGGGTCTGGTTCTTCATGAAGGAAGTTGGTAAATTGGAGGGGTCGGAGAAGAGTCAAGAGAATGATCAAAGGGTTAGAAAACCTGCCTGGTAGTGAGAGACTCACGGAGCTTGATCTGTTTAGCTTAACAAAGAGAAGGTTCAGGGGTGGCTTGATCCCCATCTATCAGCACCTACAGAGGGAACAAATATTTAATCAAGGGCTCGTCAGTCTAGTGGAAAAAGGTTAAAACGCGATCCAGTGGCTGGAAGTTGCAGCTGGAAATATTCGGATGGGGATATCAGATGCACAATTTCAACAGTGAGGGGCATTGCCCCTTGGGACAGCTCCCCACAGGCTCCATCCCTGATGATTTTAAACTTAAGACTGTGGATGTCTTACTAAACAATCTGCTCTAGCTCTGATGGGACGTTCTCTGGCCTGGGTTACACCGGGGGGTCGCGCTGGATGATCACAGAGGTCCCTCCTGTCCTTGGACCTGGCCCACACCCCTTTAAGAGTGACCCTTCCTCTGGGTAGGGAGCAAAGGGCATTACCCAGGGCAGGGCTGGGCAGGAGGAGAGAGGCATTCAATGCATTCCTGCTGCATGACAGGGCGGGGATGTCACCTGTTGAGTCAGTATTATGTGTTTCCCTCTAGTGGCTGGTCCACATAGCCAGCAGCAGTAGTAAGGCCTTTATCCTCTAACGGAGCTCCTCCTTCAGCTGAAGTGAGCAATGTCTATGCCTCGTCCCGAGGCCCTTTGACTTCAGTGGTGTCTGGCTCGGGCCCTTTGTGCTGAAGGTCCCGGTTTTTGGCCCTGCCCAAGGGGGAGGGGAAGGATTGTGCTTTTCCCAGGCTCTTCATTGACAGCCCGTTTCTCCTCTTCTCCCCCCTGACCCCCCATCAGAGGACGCCCAGAACCTGATCAGCCGCCTGGCCACGCGGCGCCGGCTGGCGGTGGGCGAGGACTGGTCCCAGGACGTGCAGCTGGGCGAGCAGAGCGAGCTGCGCTATTCCTACCATGTGCTGTGCGACGAGCACTACTATGGCGAGGGCTGCTCCGACTACTGCCGCCCCCGCGACGACGCCTTCGGGCACTACGCCTGCGACGAGCTGGGCGCCCGCATCTGCCTGCCCGGCTGGAGGGGGGAGTACTGCTCCGAGGGTGAGTGAGTGACGGCCCCCGGGATACACCCCGCCCCGGTGGACCTCTGACTACACCATGCCCCTGGATATACCATGCCCCATCCAGCGGCGGACCTCTGAATACACCCCCCCCCCCCAGCGGACCTCTGACTATATACCTCGCCCCCCCGCGGACCTCTGAATATACCACGCCCCCGGATATACCACGCCGCCCCCCCCCCCCAGCAGACCTCTGACTATACCACACCCCCCGCCCCCAGCGGACCTCTGAATACACCATGCCCCCCAGATATACCATGCCCCATCCAGCGGTGGACCTCTGAATACACCACGCCCGCCGGATATACCACCCCCCCACCAGCGGACCTCTGACTATACCTTGCTCCCCCTGCGGACCTCTGAATATACCACGCCGCCCCCCCCCCCAGCAGACCTCTGACTATACCACACCCGCCGCCCCCAGCGGACCTCTGAATACACCATGCCCCCCAGATATACCATGCCCCTTGGCAGACCTCTGACTATATACCACGCACCTGGATATACCACGCCGCCCTCCCCCGGTGGACCTCTGACTATACTGCTTCCCCCTCCCCCCATGTGGACCTCTGAATACACTACGCCCCTCCCGCAGACCTCTGAATACGCCACACCCCCCAGATATACCACACCCTCCCCTGGGACCTCTGACTATACTATGCCCCCCCGCCCCCCGCAGACCTCTGAATATACCACACCCCCCAGATACACTATGCCCCCCTCAGACCTCTGAATATACCATGCCCCCCCACCGGGACCTCTGAATACACCACACGCCCAGGATATACCACTACCCCCCCCAGACCTTGGAATATATCACCCCCCGACCTCTCTAATTACATCTTGTTCAACCCCCCCCCGACCCCTGACTATACTATGCTCTCCCCCCCCCCCCCCGACCTCTGAATATACCACACTTCCCCCCTGCCCCGGACCCCTCTAAATACACCTCGCTAGCCCCCCAGAATGCATCTTGCTCTGCCCCAACCCCCCCAGAATACATGTTGCCCTAGGTTCCCCCCAAAATGCACCTCTCTCCCCACAAACCCTCCTGAATAAACCTCGCTCCCACTGAATACACCTTGCTCACCCAATATACCTTGACCTCCCCAACACACCTCGCTCCCCTGTCCCCCCCCAACACGCCTCTCTCCCCCACGCCTCCAAACCTTCCCCAAATACACTTCTTTCCCCCAAAGACACCTCGCTCTTTCTGTCTCCCAACACACACCTCGCTCCCCCAACACACCTCAATCCAGCCATGACCTCTTCTCCCCCCCCCCCCGCCCCCATGTACCTCACTGGGACACTTTTCAGGGCTACCCGAGCTGCCCAGGTGACTTTCTACCAGAGGGGTGGGCAAACGTTTTGGCCCGAGGGCCACATCAGGGAATAGAAATTGTATGGCGGGCCATGAACACTCTCACAGAATTGGGTTTGGGGTGTGGGCTCTGGGGTGGGGCTGGGGATGAGGAATTTGGGGTGTAGGAGGGTGCTCTGGGCTGAGATCGAGGGGTTCAGAGGGCAGGAAGGAGATCAGGGCTGAGGCAGGGGTGCAGTTTCCAGCTGGGGGGTGCAGGCTCTGGGGTGGGGCTGGGGATGAGAGGTTTGGGGTGCAGGAGGGTGCTCCAGGCTGAGGCGGGGGTTGGGGCATGGGGAGAGGTCCGGGGTGCAGGCTCCAAGCGGCGCTTACCTCAAGCGGCTCCCGGAAGCAGTGGCATGTCCCTTCTCCAGCTCCTAGGCAGAGGCGTGGCCCGGCGGCTCTGCATGCTGCCCCATCTACAGGCACCACCCCCTGCAGCTCCCATTGGAGAGCGTAGGAGGTGGAGTGGGGCCATGCTGCGGCTTCCAGGAGCCGCATGGTGTGGCCCCCAACCCAGCGCCCTAGCCGGAGCACCAGAGCAGGGCCAAGCCACGTGGAGCGGCTCGTGGGCTGTAGTTTGCCCACCCCCGCTCAACCACCTGCTCACAGCATGACAGCCTATCCGCGCCCACCAGGGCGAACCCTCCCAGCTCTGCCGCCCGCTGGCAGCATGGCAAGCCGCTCTGGGCTCCGCGAGCCCCGCACTCCCCCAATGCAGGCTAGCAATTTGCACCCCCACCAACCCGCCCCTTGTTTTAGCCCAGTGCACCAACCCGCTGTCTGTGTGGAAACGGAGGGCGACCCAGGTTGCCAGCCTCCCCTCAGCTCTACAGTGTCCTGAGTGCAAAGCGCCTGGCTGTGTCCAGACTAAAACCAAACCACATATAAACTTGTTGAATGCCGCTTACGATAAAGATCCGGAATAGGTGCAAGGAACAAGACTGGCAATGCCAGGTTGGTCCCTATGGGTACGGCTACACTGCAATAACAAACCCGTGGCAGAGCCCGGTCAGCTGACTCAGACTTGCGGGGCTCGGGCTAACATTGCTGTGTAGACGCCTCGTCGTGGGATTTCAGAGCCCGGGCTCCATCCCGAGCCTAACTGTCTCCACTGCAGTTTTATAGCCCTGCAGCCCAAACCCAGCCACGGCCATGTCGCGGATCTTGCGTCGCTGTGTTGACATCCCCGATGTGTATTCCGCATGTGGCTGACATCGGAGGCTGGCAGCAAGCGGTGTCCGTTGGCTGACGCCTGCGCCGTTGTCCTCCTTGCGCTCGGACCCCAGGGCACAAAGGGCGGCGTGGACCGGTGCCCCTCCACTTTCTCCTTGACTCCGACTCAGGCCATGTGGTGGTCTCCGTGTCCGTAGCGATCCTTGTTCTTTCAGAACCTGCAGGTATAGATTGCGTCCATCGTTTCGTAGCCGTACTAGTTAACTGGTTCGTAGTCTAGTTCTCCCCGCAGAGCGGGACTATGCCCAGAGTCTTGGGATTTAAGAAACGGGTTGCCTGCCCCCGTTCCTTCTCCAGCAGCGATGAACACCAGGGCTGCCTTCGTGGCCTCGGAGACACTCGGCAAGTGCAGCGTTAGCTCCCTTCTTCGGGGAGGGAAGGAACGACAATGTTTGAAGGCCAGGAGACTGCAATCGGACCCAGGCCCACATGCAGCAGCCTCAGACTCTGGGAAACGCCCCTCTGAGTACAAGCTCCTAGTAGGGAGGCGGCCACCTGGTTTTGAACCTCTTTTTGGGGTTTGCCCCCCATCTGACACTGAGAAAAGTCAGTATTGGATGGCGGATGCCATTTTAAGGAGCACGGTGCATGGGAGCTCACGCCTGCGGGGACGGGGCAATGAGCTCCTCCAAATGGCACCCCTCACGCGGCCTGATCTTGTGTACACACTGTGTGTGTGAGGTCACACCAGCAGGAGTGGGGCTGTGGACACCTCAAAATGGCACCCCGCCGTGTGGCACCACTGCGTGCAAGGTCACACCGGTGGTGGCGGGCCCATGCCGTTCCCAGAAGTACCGGCATGCCTGGTATTCCAGGAATGTGTGAGAGGCCACCTGAGCTTCGCGATTGAGGCAGGGTCTGTGAAGCCCAAGAAACCCTCTCATGAGGGTAAGGGGCTTGGCCATCAGTGGTGTCATGGATCCACTTGTACAAAAACAAAATGGTTTCCTCCATGTGGTCACATGGAGGAAGCCATTTTGTAAAGTACACTGGGTGTCCTCCACACAGTGCGACCTCGCTGAGAGGTCACGCTGGCAGGGCAGGGTAGCAGTACTTCAGAAACTCAGGACTGCAGTAGACACAATGGCGGATTCCCTTCCAGAACAGCCTCTAAAAGAAAAGATCCCTCCCTTACTCGGTCCATGTCGGGAGAGTCCTTGCGTGCGGGTCCTAAGTACTTAGAGCTGCCTAAATCTTCCATGCAAGAAGGGACGGTGTGACAGGGGAAGGATCCATCGGTACCAGTTCCAACTCCTGGACTGACGGACCGGCATTCCACGGCTTCATCTGGGAGTTCCACCCTGGACTTCCCTTCCACAGGACTGCCTCAGTCTAGGATGGATCCGTCCTCGGGCACACCAGATCTTTCAGCACCAACCTCCAGTACTCCTTGTACTCCAGTTTAAACTGAGACCTTTACTACTCCAGAAAGTATTTTTGCCTTTATATACCTGCGGTCTCCTCTGTTATCAGTCCAGTTCTCCTCAGAGACATCTCTACACCAGAAGAAATCACTTTGAAAACCCTACTACAGCTACAGGCCGGAGCATTCCTCCTCCGGTACCTCTGGTAAAACATGAGATGACTTTTTCATCAGAGGACTCTGACCTTCTGGACAAGACTTCAACCCCTCGGAGAGAGAGATCAGCCCAGGCAGAGCCTCTAGGAGCCATCCTCCTCTCAGACAACATTACTACCAAAGGGACCGATGGTGTCCAATGCCTTGGGAGACTCCCCTTCCCCCAGCCAGTTGACCCGTCATATTGACCTCACTGGGGCTCTTGAGATCTATGCAGGAATTGTTCTGGATCCGTGCAGGAATTGCACTTATCACCTCCCCCTATATGGTACCACAGGCTCCGTCGGGGCGTGCGGAGGAGGAAATCAAACTGGCTGCGACGGTTCTAACGGGTGTGTCGTCCTCCTCCCACAATGAGGCAAATGCGCCATCATCCCCTTTCCTGACTGATGACTACAGGCAGTACCAGGAGCTTTTACAGAGGCCCGTGACCGAGCTCCAGATCCCTCTCGAGGAGGTCCATGACGCACAGTGTAGGCTCCTGGAAGGAAGCCATTTTGGAGCCCGTGAGGCCCTCCTGCGTCCATCCCCTGAACAGGGCAGAAAAGCAGAACTTGGTTCCACTGAAAGAGGCCGAGTTCCTGTTCACCCACCCAGCGCCGAACTCCTTGGTGATACAGACAGCTAGAGAGCCGTCCGGATGGCCATTCCCCAGGCCAGCTCTATCTGACCAGGGTGATAAACGCCTTAGCCTCTTAGGGCAGAAGCTATTTTCATCAACCAGCCTCCAAGTTTGAAGCGCTAACTACCAGCCCCTGTTGGCAAAACACGATTTCACAAACTGCGCTACATTGGTGGGGTTCAAAGATAAGCCATCTTGTCAATGAGAAGATGAATGAGTCACTTCACTCCCTTCAGGACTCTAGGATAATCCTCCGCTCCCTGGACCTTAGTCCCAAAGAGGGAACACCCCAAACACAGCTCCAGGCCCAGCCATGTCTCCCCCCCGCCCCAGCATCTTTATGAACTGCCATGTAAACAACAGAGGGTTTGCAGACAGAGCTCGCCGGCTTCTTCCACCTCAGCTGCCACTGCTGAAGCCCACCCACCAACCAGGGTTTCTTTTGATGGAAGGCTTGAGATAACTCTATCGTTGGGTAGCTCTATCGAGCCCCTCCCCTCCCTCAAACTTTTGGTGGTCGTCTCGCCCTCTTTGCACACCACTGGAGGGCAGGAACAACAGAGATGAGTGGGTGCTAGAGATAATCCACTTGGGCTACGGTATTGAGTTTCTTGCCCCGCTTCCCTGTCACAAGGAGATTCTCCACCAGCAGCTGAGTTCTCTCCACCAGGTGCTGCTCATGGAGCCTTGAGGCAAAGGGGTTCTACTCCCCAGTCTTCATTGCTCCCAAGAAAAATGGATGTTGAAGGCCCATTCTCAATCTTCGACAGCAAGTCAAGACTCCGAATGGTTACGCTGGCATCAATAATCCTTCCCTTAGAAGAGGGTGCGTGGTTTGTGGCTCTCAGCATGAAAGATGCTTACTTTCCTGTGGACACGTATCAGCACGACGTAAGGTCACTCGGGTTTCTGGTAGGGCAAGAACGCTGCCAGTTCAGAGTACTTCAGGACTAACCAGAGCACCGCGTGTCTTCACGAAGGTCTTCTCAGTGATGGCGGCCCAGATGAGACAAAACAGTTACACAGCCTTCCCATACCGGGATGAGTGGCTACTAACAGGCAAATCCAGTCAGGAGGTCAGTCCCCAATCATATTCTTAGACTCCCAGGAGGATGCCAGGAGAGTATGTAAACAAAGAAAAGTCCATTTCGCCTCCCACAAGAACAATAGACTTGATGGGGGCTACCCTAGTTTGGAGCTCACCAAGGGCCTGCCTGCCAGTGGAGAGAAACTCAACTTGATAAGAAAAGTCATGTTTAAACCATGAACTGCAGTCAAAGGCTGTCTTTCTCTATTAGGCCACAAGGCTTCATGTACTTGGGTCATGCCATTTTGCCAGGCTCCACTTGTTGTCTGCAGTCTTGTCTCTGATCTGACAACATGAACGTCAGGGTAACAGTTCTCATAGATTCATAGACTTTAAGGCCGGAAGGAACCATTATGGTCATCTAGGCTGACCTCGTGCACCTCACAGGCCACAGAACCTCACCCACCCACTCCTGTAATAGATCCATATTCTCTGGCTGAATTACTGAAGTCCCCAAATCTTGATGTAAAGACTTCAAGTTACAGAGAGCCCACCATTGACTCTAGGTCAAACCAGGAAGTGACCCATGCCCCATGCTAAAGAGGAAGGTGGAAAAACCTGCAGGATCTCTGCCAATCTGACCTGGGGGGAAATTCCTTCCCAAACCCAGATATGGCGATCAGTTAGACCCTGAATGTGTGGGCAAGACCCACAAGCCAGACACCTGGGAAAGAATTCTCTGTAGTAACTCACAGCCCTCCCCATCTGGTGTCCCATCTCTAGCCATTGGGGATATTTGCTAATAGCACTTAGAGCAGGGCCATATGCCATTGTAGGCAATCTCTTCATACCACCCCCTCCGTGAACTTATCAAGCTCAGTCTTGTAACAAGTTAGGGTTTTTGCCCTTTGGGATGCTGTTCCAAAACTTCACTGCTCTGATGCCTAGAAGCCTGCCTTTAATTTCAAGCCTAAACTTATTGGCCTAAGTTCCAGCCAAGCTCAAGGCTTCTCTGGCCTGGTGGACAAGCCCAGAGCCAGTGCGTGAGGGAGTCCCTTTTGTTGCATTCACACCCGATGGGGAGCGCACATGGGCAATCACACCACACAGGGCACATGGACCCCTTGAGAAGCCAGAGTGCATATCGGTTGCCTATAGCTGAGAGCAGTCTGCCTAGCCTGCCATCCATTCCTCCCACTGATTCAATCCAGCCATGTCCAAATAACATCAGACAACATGATGACTGTCTCCTACGTAAACAAACAAGGTGGAGAAAGATCCCTTCTTCTGTGTGTAGAGGCCATCAACTAATGGAACTGGTGTGTCAGGAGCTGCACAATGGTCTTGGTGACATACCTACCGGGGCACAGAATTCTTTGGAGGACAATCTCAGCAGACACGTCTCCACAGACCGTGAATGGGACTTACACGATTTCAGCCTGAACGAGAGAGTCACCCAGTGGATAATACCATCCTGGGACCTGTGGGCATCCCAGACGAACAAGGAATTCATCCTATATCGCTCCAGGGCTGCTCTGGGCAAGGGCTGCAAGAGCAAAACCCTTCTCCCACCTGAGATGCACCTTTTCCTCCCCTCCCGCTATTACCACAGGCACTGAGAGAGATATGTCACAACAAAGCTCAAATCATTCTCATTGCACCCAGTGGACCCCAGACAGCTTCCTTCTGCAAATGGCAGCCCGTCGTCCCATCAGCATCGACCCCTTCCCCAACCTGTTGACCCAGCGGAACGGCACAGCAAGACGCCCCGCAACCCAGACCCCTTCCACCTTACGGCCTGGTATTTGGATGGGCCTCAGACCTAGAATGTTCATGTTCGGAAAACATCCAATCTCTTCTTAATTGAAGCAGAAAAGAGTCCACTAGAAAATGCTGCCTGGCTAAATGGAGACATTTCTTCAATGGAACCATTTGACCTCCGGGTTGGTGGGTTTTCCTGCTATTCTTGACTACATCCTTCATCTCAAGATGTCAGGCCTATCCTTCAGCTCGCTGTGCGTCCACCTGCAGCAATTAGTGCCTTCCATTCTCCTGCTATTTGGTGTATAAAAATGGAACAACAATCAGATTTCCAAGAGGACTCATTAGAGCCTTCCCGCTGGTTATGAAACCCACACCGCATTGGGACCACAGTCCTGTGCTTTCCAGGCTTACCAGACTTCCCTTTGAACCACTGGCCACTTGTTCCATGTCCTACCTCTCCATGAAGGTCACCTTCTGAGTCTCTGTCCCAGAAGGGTGAGCAAACTAGGAGCTCTTACGGCAGACCCGCCGTTCTCCAAATTTCATAAGGAGAGGGTTTCCCTTTGCCTCCATCTGAAATTCATCCCTAACATGAGTTCCACCTGGCGAATCAACCTGTTCGCTCACCAGTTTTCTTTCCTAAACCTTATGCTTCCGAGGAAGATGGGAGACTCCACTCTTGACATCAGACGAGCTTTGGCATTCCACCTGCAGGGAACAACAACACCAATTAGAAAACCGCTTTGGGTGTGTGTTGGTAAAGCAGAACGAACCCGGGGACAAACATCTGCTCAGAAACTCTCGAAGTGAATTGCTAGCTACTTCCTCCTTCACTACCAGTTGGCACATTGCCCTTCCCCAGATGGGGCAAATTCAGCGTCATCACTTCGAGATGTACCTATCTATGCTTCTGAAAGGCAGCCTCTTCTGCAGATGCAGCTGGTGGGACAGGGGTGTTACAGACATCAGGACCAACTCATCTTTGCACCCTCATTACACAAGTGTGGAATACACATTGGGACCAGCACTCGAAGAAGAAATGGATGTTACTTACCTGTAACTAGAGGTTGTCCAAGAATGTGGTCCTTGTCTGTATTCCACTTGCCCTCTGCTGTGGATCTCATCTGATTTTGCAGTGAGGAACGAACTGGGGGGACATCGGTCAGCACTGCCCTTTATACCCTCGGATCGGAGCAAGACGAGCAACTGCACAGGTGTGGACTCTGCTGGGAACAAATCTCCAGTTTCAGGAGCGTGGAGCCCACAGGCACCCAGATACAGAATACAGATTGGGGACCACGCGTCTCCAAGAACCTCCAGTTACAGATAAAGGAAAAATATAAAACCCAATCTAGAGTCTATATTTATTACCAAGTTCCCTCCAGTCTCTCACCCAATGGTCAGTCGATCCAGAGAGCTGGGGTCCACTTTGTAAGAGAGACTCGTGCTGGCCGAGTGTTGCTTCTTCTGTAATGGATGCCATCTTGTGCCCTGTCTTTTTCTCCTATACAGTCCCAGACTTTTGGTCTCTTCTCATAACCAAGGTGTTAAGTTAACTTCAGCTCAGCCCCGAGGGCCCCCTGTTCAGAGTCTTTCCTCAGGGTTCTTTTGTCTTTGTCGAGGCTCAGGCCTACGTCTGGTCCGGACTGGAAACACAGGGCTGGGCTGGGTTGAAAGATGCTGATTGTTTGCACTCATGATTTGAGGTGGCTGCGACCCACCCTGCCGCAGGTGCGGTGCCCCATTTCCAGCGATTTTGGAACATGCTACTCGACATTTTCCACCTTTTACAGGAAATAGTTTATAAACATCCTGCAAGAACCACGATGATCAGCTAGTTCTTGGCTTTTGGCAGAGACCCCCCGTGACCCCTGCCCCCTGTTGGTGCAGTATTGAGAGGAGGGTCGGACATAGGTGTGTAATGTGTCTACCTGCATGTGTGTGTCACACACACCTTGTTCCCCCGAACCCACCTCACCCCACTCCCCAATACACCTTAACCCACACCCTAGCCCAATTATAGCTCACTTCCCCCAACCGGAATGTGCCTTGCCCCAGTCCCCCAATACATCTCATTCAACTGTCTACCCCCAATAAACGTCACCACACCCCGAATACACTTCGCTCCCCTCACTCCACACCTCCCCGCAAACACACCTCACTTCCCCCTAGTGCCCCTCAAATGCTTCCTAATGTATCTTACTCCCCTCGGGCCCCAACCTCACTCCCCTGCAATCATACCTCGCTCCCCTCATGTTCCCTAACGCACCTCGCTCCCCGCAGGCCCTCACCTGACCCCACCCCAAGGCCTCCTGCCGCACCTGACCCCACCCCAAGGCCTCCTGCCGCACCTCGCTCCCCCCAGACCACCCTGTCACACCTTCCTCCCCTCAGGACCCCACAAACACACCTCGATACACCTCACTCCCCTCGCCTCCCAATGCACCTCGCTCCCACCCAATGCCTCCATCTCCCTCCATCCCCACCTCCGAAACAAACCTCGCTCCCCTTATGCCCCACAATGCACCTTGTTCCCCTGAGACCCCGCACTCCCTTCACGCGCCCCCCACCCCTCCAAACACACCTCGTTCCCCGCATGCTGTCAGCGATCCAGGTCTTAGGCGGTCAGGCCTAATGGTTGGAGTCTGAATGCCAGAGCCAAGGGTCAAGGCAGAGTTGGAGTCTGAGCCGAGGGTCGGAACGGGATTACCAGGAGTCAGGGAAGGCAGGAGCAGGGCTGGGACAGGATGGGAACAAGGCTGGATGCAGGGCAGGGTCTGGGCTGGAGCGGTGGAGGAGCAGAGCATGAGCAGGGTTTGGAGAGAGGAGCACAGGGAGGCAGAGAGACCATGGGCACGTGTGTTGAGTAGCCAGTGAGGAGTGGCTGCTGCTACGTTTAAGAACCGGACTGCTGAATTCCTTAGCCAATCAGGCAGGATGGTCTGTCCGGCAGCCTAGTTGACTCGTTAGGGCATCAGAAGTACTGAGCAGGAGCAGAGGAGGGCCTTACTCCTGGCAGTACCACCCCCATCGAGGGTGCCCTCTAGGTACCAGCAGGACTGGTTTCTCAGGGTGGTCTCTGTGAAATGCCCACAATAGATCTGGGGCATGGATGTGATTTGCCAGTTCCCAGGACTGCTCGTCTGGGCTGTTATCCGCCTGGCCCACCAACTACTGGAGCTTCCCTCTGACTAGTCAGGAGTCAAGAATTTGCCGAACTATATACTCGTCATGCCCTTGGACTGTTATGAGGGCAGGGGGAGACCGAGGGCTGGAGTGATGTGGGGAGGGGTTCTCCCTGTATGGCTTCAGAGGGGAGACATGAAATACAGGGCAGATCTTCGGGGACTTGGGTAATTGCCATCTGAATGTTACTGGGATGATTCGTGCCTCAATCTTGAAAGGGCCCAGATACTGGTGGTCCAGTTTGGCTGCAGTGTTAGCAGATTTAAGATTGTGGGTGGACAGCCAGACTTTGTCTCCCATGGAAAGGTCAGGGACAGCTGGGCGGTCCCAATCAAAATGATGTTTATAGGCTTCCTTGTAAGTGCTATTTAAGTTCCTGGTGTACCTGGTGGAGATGGGTAGCTAGATCTGTGACAGCTGGTACTGGAGAGTTCATGGGGACGTCCGGAAGACAGCAGAGGGTGAACACCATGGTTGGCAAAAAACGGGCTTTGCTGGGTAGAGGCATGTGTGGCATTATTGTAAGCAAACTCGGCACATGGGAGTTGTCATGATCATAGTTGAAGATGCAGAGCAGGTATTGGTAAAAAAAATCTGGTTGACCTGCTCCATTTGTCCATCGGTGGGTGGGTGGGCAGTTGAGAGGAGAGGCTCAATCTCCAGAAGTTTTAGAAACGCCCGCCAGAACTGGGAAATTAACTGAGAACCACAGTCTGACACGATACTTGATGGCCATCCACGGAGCTGAAAAATGTATTCTAGGCAGAGGTAGGGGGATGGCGCAACCGGGGGCAAAATGTGCCCTTTTGGTTAAGAGATCAACCATGGCTAAGATCGTTGTATGTCCCTGGGAAGGTGGCAGCTCCACAATAAAGCCAGTGGAAATGGCAGCCTATGGTTGAGGTGGAATAGGCATGGACTGGAAAAGGCCAAGTGTTTTTAGCATGGGCACTTGATCTTAGGTAGCTCTTGTTTAAGCTGCGTAAGCCTGGGCACGAGAAACTCCTTGTGATTAGGCTCCAGGTTTTGAGGTGGCAGAAGCGCCCCGCAAGCAGTGCGTCATGATATGCCATTTCCAGACATAGCTATGGTCCTTGGGGTCCTCTTCCGTGTCTTGGAACCTGAACCCGGGGGCTGTCAGAATGGGGTGTCACCATTCTCCAGAGTTTGGAGGATCTGAGCAGTGACGGGGTCGTTGGGTAACAAGGTACGAATGGACTCCTTTGGGCTGCTGAAGTTGGATGCCTTTAGAATCGTAAAGTGCTCTTTGCAGGCACTTGGCCTTATGAGACAGGGCGCCAGCCTTCCCATTTCTTGCTCCTGGGTGGTAGGTGACTATGAAGTCAAACCAGGTGAAGAAGAGGGACTAGTGGATCTGTTGTTGGTTGAGCTGTCTGGCTGTTGGAAGATATTCCAGGTTCTTGTGATCTGTGAGCACTTGGACAGGGACCCTGGCCCCCTCTAAAAGGTGCTGCCATTCCTCAAGTGCTGCCTTGATAGCTAAGAGTTCCTTATGCCAGTTATCATAATTCTTCTCTTGTGGGGCTATCCTGCGAGAGTAATTGGCACATGGTGAAGTCATCTGACAGGACCCACCAGTTGGGGCAGTACTGCACCCAGGGCGAAACTGGCTGCATCAGCCTTCACCCCGAATGGTTTAGCAGGATCTGGGTGAACCAAGATGAGTGCTGTAGTGAGCTACTCTTTTAGCTGATCAAAGGCAGTTTGGGCTTCCAAAGACCCTGGTGAACTGGACTCCTTTTGGCTGAAGGGCAGTCAGAGGAGCAACTAGGCTGGAAAATCCCTCCGTGAACCACTGGTAGAAGTTACCGAAGCTTGGGAACTGTTGGACCCCACAGGTATCCTTCGGTGTGGACCCCGTTGGCAACGGCCGCCTCCTTGCGTGGGTGCATGGTTAATCTCTTGGGGGAGATATCGGATCCGGATCAAACTTGCATTTTTCGGGCTTCGCGTATAGATGGTGCTGGCAAAGTGCTAGGATGCTGCAGACTTGCTGATCAGGAGAAGCCTGATCGGTAGAAAAGATGAGGATGTTGTCCAGATACTACATATGATTACAGAGCACAGTCAACCACCAAAACTTGCTTTCCAAAGTCTACAAAATAACACGACTGCAACCAAACACAGTCTCTCCTGGAGAGCAGATGTTTTTATGTAGAACTGTGCAAGAAACGGAGCCGCTAGAGGCAACAATGAAATGGCCTCCCACAAGACAGTGTATCTAGCCCCAACCTTCTTCAACGTATATACCAGTGACCAGCCCATACACAGCAATAGGAGGAGCTTTATATACTCCAATGATCTATGTATCACATCACAGGAGGACTTTTCCGCTGTCAAGAATGAACTAACCTTTGGACTGAGCAACCTCACAATTTATTACAGTAAGAACCAGCTTCGTGCCAACCTGACCAAGACACAGGTGATGGCCTTTCACCTACGCCACCAAGAAGGCAAGTGGCAACTAAACATCACCTGGGGTGGAATCCCACGGGTTAATCATCCACACCTTGTCTGCCTTGGGGTGACATTGGACCGGACACTTTTTCCTTCCAAGGAGTTGAAAGGGAAAGTTAGCACCTGTAACAACTTCCTCCAAAAGTTGGTCACCTCCAAGTGGGGAGCCAATACAGTTACTTTGCGAACTAATGCTATCCCCTTGTGCTACTTCATAGCAGAGTATGCATGTACAGTGTGGGAACGATCTGTCCATGCTAAGGAATTAGACTCTGTTCTAAACAACAGTTGTCCTGGAATAACAGGAGAAAGCCAACACCAAAGGACAACCTGTATTTACTGGCTGGCTTTGTACCACCTGATCTCAGGAGGAAGGCAGCAAGCCAGAGGAAAAGATCATGGAAGATCCAAGGCATCCATTATATGGTCACACAGGAGTAATCAAATGCCTTAAATCGCAAACGCGTTTTATAACCAGCGTTGTACCTTTTGGATATGACAGCTGGCAAGGCACGACTGAGGTTATGGAATACGTGCAGTTGGATGCACTGAAATAGATCTGGAACCCCAGGAGGACCTTCTCAGAGGGGCCGATATAGACCAGTCAACGTCGTGATGCCTGAACCACCTGTGTATGCAAACTGGCAGATCAAAGACTAATATGATCAAATGGGGCTACTCTAATGACACAAATATATGTGAGTGCAGTGAGGAGCAGACAATGGAGCACCTGCTTGTTTGCCAATTCTTTGGGGAGACCTATAAGAAGGAGGACCTCCCTGTAGTGATGGAAAGACCCATCACTTGTGCACAGTTCTAGAAAAAGATCTAGTGTGTGGCAAGCACACGAGGTGAAGAAGACGACGACGACTACATAGCGGTTTAACACCTCTCTGAAGATGTCATTTATGAAGTGCTGGAATGCTGCTGGGGCATTGCACAGACTAAACGGCATGACCCGGTACTTAAAGTGTCCACACTATGTATGGAAGGCAGTCTTCCACTCAACTCCCTTGCTAATCACCAAGCTATAGGCCGTGTGAAGCTCCAGCTAAGTGAAAACCTTTGTGGAGTGGAGTCTTTTGAAAAGCTCATTAATGATAGGGTCAGGGTATTGATTTTTGAATCGTGACTCTGTTTAATGCCCAATAGTCAATACAGAGCCTTAGTGATCTGTCTTTTTTTTCTTTACAAAGAAAATTGGAGCCCCAGCTGGAGATGTGGTAGGATGGATTAACCCCTTTTGTAGATTTTTTTTTCTTATTTTTTTCTTTTTCTGGAGGCAGTTATGGAGAGCCTGAAATTCTAGCTCTGAAAGGGCGTAGATGCAGCCAAAAGGGACTTCTGCTCCAGGCGGGAGATCGATGGGATAGTCCTTAGCTGCACTCAGGTGACACAGTGTCCTTGTATTTAAGTGGTAACGCGGGGGCAGTGGACTGGACCGCAGAGGTTAACGAGACTTCCTGTTCAGACTTGGAATCTCGAGAAAGGCAGGCTGAATCCTGAAGGATTCCCAGTCTATGGTCACGTTGCAGGAGACAGAATTGTTGTCAAGGTGGGCAACAGCATTGTATCCTGCCTGTCCTCCAACAAACACATGGGCCATGGGTAGTGAGCCAGGGCATGCCGAAAACTGCTGGAAAGTGTGGTGCTTGGATAAGTTCAAACTGAAGGGTCTCTCGGTGAGTCACAACTTTCAAGGGGTTCGGTCTGGTGGGGAACCAGGCCTGATGAGAGGAGTGAGTCGTTGATAGACTTCAACAAGTCTGAAGCATCCTTGGGTTGAGGGGGGGATGTGATATATTCATGCAACGGTCCTGATCCATGAAGTTGCCTGAGGCACCTGAATCACCATCAGACAGGTACTGGTGCTGGTGCTTGATGAGAGGCAGGGAGTGCCACCCCAGCCTGGATCCACACATCAGGTACTGGGGTTTGGCCTTTCCTGACCAGGGTGCAGATTGGAGCTTAGGAGGGCAGCCCGACACAAAGTTCCTGCTCTTCCACAGTATAGGCATAGCCCCGGTGCCCGATGTCGCCTTTTCTCTGTGTTGGTGAGATGGGGCTGGACTTGGTCCGGCTGCATGGGAAGGTGCCCAAGGTTGGGCTGGAGATGCCAGGACAGGCAGGCATTGGCAAGCTGACATTTTTCTCTTGGTGGTGGTCCATCAGGCAGTTATCAACCTGGATACTGAGGTCAATCAAGGTGTCCGGAGTGGGTGGGGAGTCCACTCACACCAGCTTGTCTTTGATGTCACCCTTTTGGCCGAAGTGGAAATGATGATAATGCAGCGTGGCCTCGTTCCATGCAGTAGCCACTACCAAGCGGCGGGACGCCACGGCATATTTAGCAACAGGCCGGCGTCCCTGCCGCGACCGCCAAAGGGCGGCCTCACGTGTACGCTCGTGACTAGGGTCATTGAAGATCACAGCCAGGAGTGGGCTTGCTTTCTGCAGCAGTGGGGATGCCCAGGTCAGAGCCTCCCCAGTCAGCGGGTTGATACTCAGCCCCACCCTGCATTGGTCAGTGGGGAAAACTATGGGCACAGAAGAAGTAGTAGCCAGTATTGATTTTCCCCCCCTCCCAACCCCCGAAATGTTCCCTGAACACCATTAAACTTATGAGGCAGGGAAATCTTTGGCTCACATGGACCAAGGGGCAGAGTTGGGGGCAGTGCTGCCTGCTTGTGTCCATAGGACAGCGACCTGGACTGGCAGTGTGGGGTCAGCAAGGCACCCCATGTCTCCAGCAAGGGAATATTGGCTGGGAAAGGATCCATATGAGCCACTGGTCTGGACCTTTAGTCAGCCCAGTTCCCCTCTGTTTACTTTGGGCCGCTCAAACCGTCAGCGGAGTGGGTGGTAGGCCATCAGGCCTGGTGGTTGCAGTTTCAATGCCAGAGTCGAGGGCTGAGCCGAGGGTCGGACCCGGATTGTCAGGAAAGGCGGGACCAGGGCTGGTTCTGAGGCTGGGACAGGATGGGACCAAGGCTGGGGCAGGGCGGGATCTGGCCTGGAACAGTGGAGGAGCAGAACAGAGGCAGGGCTTGGAGAGCCGAGGAGCCCAGTCCAGCAGGGGGTCTGTCCAGCAGCCTTGCTGGGGCGTCAGAAGTACCGAGCAGGTGCAGCTAAGGGCCTTACTCCTGGCAGTACCCCCGTTGCGCTGCGCCCCCCCCACGCATTGCACTCCCCTCGTGCCCCCACCACGTGCCCCCACACGCCGCACTCCCTTCATGGCCCCCTCACGCACTTTGTGCCCCTCCCCGCCACATGCGCTCCTCACTCCTTCCGCTGTCCCTGGCTCCCTCCATGCCCTCCAATGGGCCTCGTTTCCCTGACGCCCCCCTCACACACCTCGCTCGCCGCGCCGTGCGCCCCTCACGTCCCCCCATGCGCCTCGCTCCCATCACGTCCCCCTCGCGCCCCCCCCACGCGCCTTGCCTCCCTCATGCCCCTCCTCACGCCTCACTCCCATCACATCCCCCTCGTGCCCCCCCTCACACATCTCGTCTCCCTTAGGCCCCCCTCACGTGCCATGCGCCCCTCGCGCCTCGCCTCCCTCACACACCTCGCTACCCCCTCGTGCCCCCCCGTCACGTGCCTTGCCTCCCTCACGCCCCCGACATACCTCGCTACCCCCTCGTGCCCCCCCACATGCCATGCGCCCCTCGCCCCCTCGCGTCCCCCTCACACACCTCACTCCCTGTGCCGCGCGCCCCTCACGCCCCCCCAATGGGCCTCACTCCCATCACGTCCCCTTTGTGCCCCCCGTGTGCCTTGCCTCCCTCACGCCCCTCCTCACGCCTTGCTCCCATCACATCCCCCTCGTGCCCCCCTCACACATCTCGTCTCCCTTACGCCCCCCTCACGTGCCATGCGCCCCTCACGCCTTGCCTCCCTCACGCCCCCCTCACACACCTCGCTACCCCCTCACGCCGCCATGTCTCACCCCCTTGCACCCCCCACGTGCCATGCGCCCCTCGCCCCCTCGCATTCCCCTCACACACCTCGTCTCCCTTATGCCCCCCCTCACGTGCCATGCGCCCCTCGCGCCTCGCCTCCCTCATGCCTCCTTCACACACCTCGCTGCCCCCTCGCACCCCCCCACGTGCCATGTCCCCCTCACACACCTCGCTCCCCCGATGTGCCTCGCCCCCCTCATGCGCCTCATCCCCCGACATGCCGCGCTAGCCTCAAGGCCCCCAACGCACCTTGTTCTCCTCACGCCCCCCCCAAATACACCTCGCTCCCCCTCCAGTTACACCTTGTTCCACCCGCACCTCGCTACCCCCACCCCTCGCCGGCCCTTTCAGGCATGGAGATCACCCGCCATAAGTGACCAAAACCCCCGCCTCCGCCGTGCCCCACTGGGAACTGAGGTCGCTCGCCACGAGTGCCTGCCCCCCGGCTTAGCTGCCCCCGCCCTGCCCCGATCAGCCCTGTCGAGCATGGGGGTCATCCTCGAAAGGCACCCCCCCACCTGCCTCAAGGAAATGGCCAACCCCCCCTGCTAAGCTGCCCTACCCCCGAGCCCCCTCCCCACTTAGCTGCCCCCACACCCAGCTCTACGGGGAAAGGGGGGAGGCTGAATCAGGGACTGGGTCAGGGCTGCCTCCTCTTCCCAGCCCCCTCCTTTTGTCCCAGGGTCAGGGGAGGGGGATGGAGACAGGAACCACCCCCCCCCCCGCGCGAAAAGATCCAGCACCGTGGGGCCTTTTGGGGCAGGTGGGATTGGGGGCAGGTGCCACCTGTGGTTAAAGACATTAAATCTGTACAGCAAACCTTGTTCCCCTCTTCCCCCCCCACATCCCTCCCTTCCGCCCCCCCCACATCCCTCCCTCTCTCCCCCCCGCCCCCACCTGACCCTTCCCTCTCTCCCCTCTGTTCAACTCTCCAGCCGTCTGCCTGGCGGGCTGCAGCGAGGGGCACGGCTACTGCGAGCGGCCCGGGGAGTGCAAATGCCGGATCGGCTGGCAGGGGGGCCTGTGCGACGAGTGCGTCCGCTACCCGGGCTGCCTGCACGGCACCTGCAGCCAGCCCTGGCAGTGCAACTGCCGGGAGGGCTGGGGCGGCCTCTTCTGCAACCAGGACCTGAACTACTGCACCAATCACCGGCCCTGCCGGAACGGGGCCACCTGCACCAACACGGGCCAGGGCAGCTACACCTGCAGCTGCCGGGCCGGCTTCACGGGCGCCGGCTGCGAGATCGAGACCAACGAGTGCGACAGCAACCCCTGCAAGAGCGGCGGCAGCTGTGACGTCAGTATCCCCCCGCCCTTGCGCCCCACTGCGACCCCCACCCCATCGTGACCCCCCCAAACCCCTGCAAGAGCGGCGGCAGCTGTGACGTCAGTATCCCCCTGAACCCCACTGCGACCCCCAGCCCCGCCCCGCAGCACCCCCCACCCATCGCGACCCCCCACCCCTGCCCTGCAGCACCCCCCACCCCATCGCGACCCCCCCAACCCCTGCAAGAGCAGCGGCAGCTGTGACGTCAGTATCCCCCCGCCCTTGCACCCCACTGCGATGCCCCTTGCCCCACAGCACCCCCAACCCCATCGCGACCCCCCCAACCCCTGCAAGAGCGGCGGCAGCCCCAACATCACTATCCCCCCACCCCACTGCAGCCCCACCCCACAGGAACCCCAACCCCATAGCAACCCCCTTCCCCCAAGCCCTGCAAGAGCAGAGGAAGCTGTGACGTCCGTATCCCCCCGCCCTGCTCCATGGCACCCCACCCTCATCGCTCTGTAGCCTCTGCACCCCACCGTAACCCCCCGGGACCCCTACCCTACCCCACCCCACCCTACTGTAACCCCCCCTAGACTCCACAGGGCCCCCAACCCCTTCAAGAATGAGGTGGCTGTGACATGGTTATCTCCCCTCCCTTGCCCCACGGCATCCCCCCACTGCACCCTCCGTTAACCCCCCCCCCGCTAGAATGGAGGCAGCCACAATGTCAGTATCACCCCCACAACCAGCGCCTCTGCACCCCCCCATTATCACCTCCCCCACCCCAATGTACCCCCAACTTGCCCCTCCACCACTAGATCGGCAGCAGTTGCAACATCAGCCTCCCCCTTATCTCCCCCACCCATTACCAGCAGCGGCGGGGGGGAGGGGGTGTCCATGGCTGTGCACAGCAGAGGGCCTGGGCGCTGGCTGCTGGGAGGGGTGGTGGAGATGATGAGCCTTAACCCCCCGCCCCTGCAATATGGGAGGCAGCGGCCACATCCGTCTAGGGGGCTAGATCCCCCCCAGTGGGGGTCAGTGCTCCTTCCCCCAGCCCCGGGGTCCGTGCAGCCTGGATGCTGTGGTGGTGGGCGAAGCCATCGATGTCTCCTTTCCATGTGCAGGGAGCTGGGTGAGGGGGTATCACTGCATCTAGGAAACACCCCTCCGGAAAGATCCGGGGCCGGGAGGGTGGGCTGGGGAGGGGTTGGCGGCTGTGAAAATGCCCCCCTCGTGCCCTGCAAAATGCCTCAGCTGTCCTGTAGGCCGTCTGTGCCCCCAGAGGAGCAGGGCCTTCCCATAACTGCCCCCCCCCCCAATGCAGCTGTCTCCAGTGGGTGCAGAGTTAACACAGAGGCAGGGTGGCCCAGTGATCAGAGCGCTGGCCTGGGGGAGCGGGGGACAAGGGCGAGTTCCAGTCTGGACCCTGGCCACCACAGCCTGAGATCTGAAACAGGGTGGAGGGGGGGGGTCAAGGTGGCAGCTGGCCCAGCTGCACAGCAGAAGGCTCTCACGCCTGCAGAGTGAAGGCAGGTGCTGGGCAGGGGCAGAGTCAGGGATTCCCTTTCCTTCCCCTCTCCCGGTGCTGATCCACGGCGGGGAACTAAAAATACCGAGTCAGTGCCTGCCGGGGAGGCAGTCCCGCAACTCCTACACCTGCACGGGGTCCGCTGTCCCTCGTGCAAACTAGAGCCAGACACGCACCAACCCCCTGTGCCCCCCGAGCGTCCTAGCATAGCATCATAGCATCTCAGGGTTGGAAGGGACCTCAGGAGGTCATCGAGTCCAACCCCCTGCTCAAAGCAGGACCAACCCCAACTAAATCATCCCCGCCAGGGCTTTGTCAAGCCGGGCCGTAAAAACCTCTAAAGAAAGAGATTCCCCCACCTCCCTAGGGAACCCATTCCAGGGCTTCCCCACCCTCCTAGTGAAATAGTGTTTCCGAATATCCAACCTAGACCTCCCCCACTGCAACTTGAGACCATTGCTCCTTGTTCTGCGCCCCCCTGTGCTCGCAGAATTCCCAGAGCCGCTGCTCCCAGAAGAACACGCCGGCTTACTGGGTCCACACTCCCACAGCACCGCTTAACGCCCAGCAATTCGCTTTGTCGGTAGAGAAAGCCAGGATCCGTCCGTCAAACAGAGATTCGAACGGCCGTGAGCCGAAACAGAGGAAACCAAGGGAATCTACGCGTGGATCCCAGGGTTACCTATAAAATCAAGTCTGAACTCGTATACTAGAGCCTGCCCTTGATACAAGATGCCCTCTTGTCTAATAAGTCCTGCTCCCCCCAAAGTCCTTCTCCCCATGTTTTTCAACCAGGATGGCTGAGCCCCTCCTTTTGTGAGATCAAGCCTGGGGGCAGCTTGTCTCCCCCGATGTTGTTTCACCTGTAAAACAGCCCCCTCTCCCCCCCGCGCTGTTCATCTCTTCCTGTTAATTTTCTCCTGAAGTCCCTGCAAGCTCTTCATGAGCAAATACACCCTCGTTGTAAGATACCCCAAGTTCAGCCCAAGAGAGAGGTCTCTATCTCCTGTCTGGTGGAGCCAGTTTCTGGGTCTCCTACCTGTAATGACAAGGCTTCGAGACCAGGATTTCCAATTGATATACGGATCTCCTTACATAGTATCCCCACGTACATTTCACAAAGCTGATCACGGGCTGTGTGACGGATGCGGGCTTCAGTTCGAGACCTCACGGGACTCTCTTTGGTAATCTAGTCTGTAAATACCAGGCCTAGGGCACCCCTAGAACCTATGTGCACCCCTGGGCCCTCTGCCCACTGGCAGGTGGTACGCCTGGTAGTGCAGACCCAAGGGTGGAGGGGTGTGTGCCAGGGAAGTCTCCTAGCAAGCACCTATCATTAGGGCCTCAATTCTGAGGCCCTGTCTTGGAGATTGCCCCCTACTGACCCATGTTCCCTGCATCACAGCGTCCCCTAGCACTGCGCTGGGGCATTGGGGTCAGCACTGACCACGAGGGGAGCGTTCCCCCTATTGAACTACCAGCCCAGCTTCCTGCTGTGCCCAGTTTCTCCAACCCCACGTGTTGTCTGAGATCATGGCTGCCTCTCTGAGCCTCTCAGAGGCAGCCTCACCAGACAGAGGCTGGAGGCTCGATTATTAGGCCCATAGGAACTGCCGGACCGGATCAGACTGGATCCCCATCTACCCCGATATCCCATCTTGAACAGCAGCCAGTCCCAGCTGTATCAGACGAAGGTGCAAGACACACCCCCTACTGGGCAATGATGGGATAACCTGCCCAGAGGGGAGGTTGCTTCCTGATCTGGGTTAGGTAGAGACTGGAGCGTGCGGGTTTAGCTCCTTTCCAAAACACTTCTGTCACATCATTCTGGATAGGCCCATTTTCTGCACCAATATCCAACCCTTGAGTCTGAATCCTGCCCAGCTCTTGGCTTCAGTGGTGACAATAATCATGAGGCAGTGAGTTCCGCAGGCCAGTGGTGCTTTGTGTAATGATCTAGTCATCAGCTTTAAACATGCTGCCTTGCAGCTCTTGTGTTAGGAGCCAGGGTGAAGAGCAGCCCCCAATCTACCATCTCCATCCTCTCTCTGAGTAAGTCTCCATTCTAAACTACACCACCCCCCGCCCCGTCAGCCTTCTCAATCTCTCTTGTTCTTGGGTCCGTGCAGTGCCCATCACAATGGGGTCCTGAGCAACGACAGATGCTCCCATAGGACACCTAATAGCAATACTATTGTACAGCACGTGGCACAATGGGCTCTGGGCCAGGACTGGGTCCGGGGGTGTCGCTGCAACTAGGAAACACCCCTCCAAAAAGACTGTGGCCAGGAGCGTGGAATGAGGATTACCGTAACACACCTAATAAATATTAAGTAATATAATAATAATTTTATATTATTTAATATTTAATTTAATATTAATTTAATATTACTTAATTAATAATAATATTAAGTAATATAGACCTCTAATGGTCTCCCTGCCTATCTCTGAAAACCCTCTGTGTGTCATTGCTGTGTTCCATGGTGTGACCTGAATGGAACACAGTTATCCCAAGCCAGAATGTCCTTATATAATACACACACAAATATTTTCTGCTGTTTCCCATCTCATTCCCCTCATCACTTTAACCTTTTGCTTTTTCTGGCCACTGCTGCACATTTACTATTAGGTGTATTATGGGGGAATTAGAAGCCGCAATCAAGATGAGGGCCCTGTTGCGCTGGGCACTGCCCAGACACGGAGTGACCGAGATCGGGGCCCCGTCGCGCCAGGTGCTGCCCAGACAGAGTGAGAGCCAATCCCTGTCCTGAAGAGCACAGTTGAAATAGACAGGACAGAGAGAGTTAGAATTATTCTCCTGATTTTACAGAAGGGAAACTGAGGCACAGAGGGGTTATTGATCTGGTTTAGCCTCCTGCATCAACGCTAGCCACTGAGGACTGAGGCTAGATCTACACACAGATTTTGTCCCGGTGTGGACAATGCCAGTTAGGGGTGTGGTTTTGTTTTTTTAACCTGATGTAGTTATTCTGCATCAACCCATAGTGTGGAGTATTTATAGTGGGATAAATGTGCCTTATACCAGTGTAGCTGATTCCCTTCCTGTTTGGGTGCGAGCACCTTTATCCCACTATAACTGCATCTGCTCTGGGGGTTGTACAGCTTTAACAAGACTAAGTTATCTATTAGGTGTATTATGATAGCACCTAAGAGCCTCAGTCATGGACCAAAAGCCTCACCCCATTATGCCAGGCACTGTACATTTTATTGCTATTAGGTGTATTATGGTAGCGCCTAGGTACCCCAGGCATGGAGCAGGACCCCACTGTGTCAGGTGCTGTACTTATGTATTGCTATTAGGTGTATTACGGTAGCCCCTAGGAGCCCCAGTCACGTACCGAGCCCTCACTGTGCCGGGGGCTGTATAAAGGCAGAGCAAGAAGCCAGCCACTGCCCCAAATTGCTGCCAAGCGAAGTACTTGGAGCAGGACAATTTTTGGTGCATTCACAGAGCTTTAAGACTCAGGTCCTCACAGGTACTGAGGTGCCTAATTCCTATGAGGGTTAGGAGTCTGCGTACCTCTGAGGACGTGGGCCTCAAGGAGTTGCCCAGGGGGTCTGCAGCCAAGCTGGGAATAGCGCGGTGACCACCCGAAGACGTAGAAATTAGGTTGATGTCATGACGGTGCTCAGGGGCGTGTGAAATCCACCGCTCTGCCCACCTCACCCCCCTGCGCTGGAAGAATGCTTCCGTCAGGCTAGCGACGGCCGCTCGGGGAGGTGGTTTTCCTATCCCCTTCCTGTCGCTTTCAGCTGTGGCTGCTCCGAAGCTCTTCCAGGACAGCCCCCGTAGCGTCGACAAGCCCCGAGCCCCAGCACTGCGTCTCCCCCAGAAGGCCAGCTTCCTTCTCCTGCCGAGGAGCCGGGATCTTCAGCGGTGTAATGTTCATAGCACCTGTCCGCATGAGCTCTCTGGATCCATTTGGTCCTCGTCCCCGTCCCCCCCCGGCCTCCCCCGCTGGTTACAGATTTAAATCTGTAACCTGCCGCTTCTTTCTCTCTCCCTCCCCCTGCCCCCAGGATCTGGAGAATGACTACAAGTGCACCTGCCCCCAGGGCTTCTACGGGAAGAACTGCGAGATCAGCGCCATGACCTGTGCCGACGGGCCCTGCTTCAACGGAGGCACCTGCGCCGAGAAGCCCACAGGCGGCTACACCTGCCACTGCCCTCTGGGCTACCACGGCTCCAACTGTGAGAAGAAGATCGACCGGTGCACCAATAACCCCTGTCTGAACAGTAAGGGCCACGCTGCTTTCTTCTCTGGGGTGGGGGGGGGGGGCGGGGCGGGTGAAGGCTGCACGCAGGCCTGGGCATGACTGGGGGGGAACCTGTGTTTGCTGCGCTGTCCTGCTCTCTTCTCCTGAGCTTCTGGGCTGGCGGTGACAGAAAGCCATTGGGTGGGTCTCACCCCACTTAGCCAGGGCCCAGGGTGGGGTCTCACCCCACTTAGCCAGGGCCCAAGGCTTCGCTGCAGCATGGCTTCCCCGGCAGCCCTGCTCTGAATGGGAAGTGGGCTGGAATCTCTACGCCATCCCCTGATGTTTCCCAAATCCCTGAATGGAGGGGAATAGATCCCCTGTATGCAGATCCCCAAGACACTAGAATATGCCTCTGCCCAAAGCAGAGGCATGGTGGGGATCGGGGTTCAATTCCCTGCTTTGCCATTGATCTCCTGTGTGACGCTGAGAATGTCACTTAGACTGTGCCTCAGTTTCCCCATCTGCAAAACAGGGTAATAATCCTTCCATTGTCTATTTAGATTGTAAACTCTTAGGGCATGGCCTTCTCTACATAGAGAACTATTCTGGGACAAGCCAGGCTTTGGATTTGAAATGTTAGCACTGTTCTGAAATAGCTTCCCATGTGGCTGCTCGCAATTAAGGAGACTGGGGCAAGGTTTAGGGCAGCAGTTTCTTGGCACCCCAAAGGATTGGGATGGGGGTGGGGGTTAGCCATCTCTCAGGCACACCCAGAGCAAGGGCCATCCTCCCTCAGTGGGCAGAGTTCAGTGGATCTCCCCCAGGGTACACCTGGGGGTCTGCAGTGGTCTTCCGGGGTACGTCAACTCATCTAGAGATTGGCCCAGTTTTACAACAGGCCACGTAAAAAGCGCTGGTGATGTCAGTACAAACGGCAGTTTCATTCCGACCACATGAGAGAGCCAGCAGTCGCTCAGAAGCCGTGGGCTGGGACACTTTTTGGTAATTTGATGTCTGATTTTTGCAAGCAAGTCGTTTTTAAGTGAGGTGTAATTTGGGGGTGCGCAAAACCAGGCAGACTCCTAAAAGGGATGCAGTAGTCTGGAAAGGTGGAGTGCGGTGCACCAAGGTGGCTGGGGTTTTCCTGAGAGTGTCCCTGGAAAAGGGAGGGAAATACTTTCTGCCAAGAATTCAGAAAAGAAGCCCCCAAAAAGGACCGTTTTGGGGGGTGTTTCATTTGTTATCTCCCCTTTTTCTTTGGAGGGAGCTCTGAAGCCCCACCCCCCCAGAATATCTCACACCTTGATAAATTGAAAGATCTGTTTGATGGAAAATTACAACCAGTTTCTCCTGGTCCACCCCCTCCTTCCCGCCCACCTGATGTCTTTCCTGACACCTACATTAAGAGCTCTCTGGAGAGAGGACTGTATTTTGCGTGTCTGTACAGCACCTGACACAACTGGGGCCTGGTCCAGGGCTGGGGGGTGGGCCTGCCTCAACACTACTCTAATACACCTAATAGCAACAAAAAAATGCACCGTGTCCAAGGACTGAGTCTCCTAGCAGCTCCCGTAATACACTTAAATCACAATAAAAATGTACAGCACCTGGCACAATTGGGTCCTGGTCAATGACTGGGATGCCTAGGAGCTACCATAATACACCTAATAGCAATAAAAATGTTCTATACCTGGCAGCATTGAGTCCTGGTCCATGACTGAAGCTCCCAGCTGCTACTGTAATACGTGTAATTGCAATAGAAACGTACAGCACCCAACACAATGGGCCATGACAGGCTCCTAGGTGCTACCGTAATACGCCTAATAGCCATAAAAATTTACAGCCCTTGGCACAATAGGGACCCTCCTTGGCTGGGGCTCCTAAGTGCTCCCATCATAGAAGCAGCAGTCCTATGCCGCACGTTGGAGAGGAGTCGCTCAGTAGGTAATGTGGTCTAGTGGACAGAGCACTGGACTGGGCCTCTGGAGACCTAGGTTCTAGTCCCACTTCTGCTGTTGCCTTGCTGCGTGTCCTTGGGCAAGTGCCTGTCCTCACTCTGTGCCTCAGTTTCCCCACCCACACTTCAGAGACTCCAAGGCCGGAAGGCACCATTGTGATCATCTTTCACTGACCTCCTATATAACCCAGGCCCTAGGACTGCCCTGAATTAGTTCTTAGAATCATAGAAGATCAGGATTGGAAGAGACCTCAGGAGGTTACCTCATCCATCCCCCTGCTCAAAGCAGGACCAACCCCAACTAAATCATCCCCGCCAGGGCTTTGTCAAGCCAGGGCTTAAAAACCTCTAAGAATGGAGATTCCACCGCCTCCCTAGGGAACCCATTCCAGTGCTTCACCCCCGTCCCTCAGTGAAATAGTTTTCCCTAATATCTAACCTAGACCTCCCCCACTGCAACTTGAGACCATGGCTCCTTGTTCTGTCCTCTGCCACCGCTGAGAACAGTCGAGCTCCATCCTCTTTGGACCCCCCTTCAGGTAGTTGAAGGCTGCTATCAAATCCCCCCTCACTCTTCTCTTCTGCAGACTAAACAAGCCCATTTCCCTCAGCCTCTCCTCATAAGTCATGTGTTCCAGGCCCCTGTTGCTTTACGTTGCCCTCCGCTGGACTCTCTCCAGTTTGTCCACATCCTTTCTGTAGCGGGGGGGCCCAAACTGAATGCAATACTCCAGATGTGGCTTCAGCGGTGCCAAACAGAGGGGAATAATCACTTCCCTCGATCGGCTGGCAATGCTCCTACTAATGCAGCCCAAAATGCCGTTGGCCTTCTTGGCAACAAGGGCACACTGCTGACTCATATCCAGCTTCTCGTCCACTGTAATGCCCAGGTCCTTTTCTGCAGAACTGCTGCCTAGCCATTCGGTCCCTAGTCTGTAGCGGGGCATGGGATTCTTCCGTCCTAAGTGCAGGACTCTGCGCTTGTTCTTGTTGAACCTCATCAGATTTCTGGTTTGAACTAGAGCAGATCTTCTAGGGGAAAAGAAAAATCCAGTCTTGATTGGTGTATTCGATCGTCAGCCCTTTGGGGAAGGGGCTGTCTCTCTGTCTGGGCAGCGCCCGGCACAATGCAGCCTGTAGCTGGTGCTGGAATTCTGCTGGTAGGTTGAAGTTGAACAGCCCCAGTCGGCAAGAATCATTCCAAAAGTTAGCACTAACCTTCCGAAAGGGGGATCTCAAAGAGGGCGAGGAAGCTCGTCAAAAAGGCCCTGAAGTCTAATGTGGCAAATGCTTAGACGGGAAGCTGCTTATACATACGGAGGAGAGTCCCAAGGGGCAAACAAGCTATACGTGAAAGAGACCCCCCCTCCCCGGGAGCTGAGAGCCACTCTGGGCTCTTCCTGACTCTGGTGTGACTGGGAAGGTAAGGATCCAGCAAGCCAAATTGTGCCCTCGCTTGTTTACTCAGTCCAGGATCTCTCCGGAGGTGTGGCACAGAAGGATGGTGGTAAATGGCAAATGGGTCAGAGAAAAGCCATGAGAATGATCAGGTATCAGAGGGGTAGCCATGTTAGTCTGGATCTGTAAAAGCGGCAAAGAGTCCTGTGGCACCTTATAGATTAACAGACGTATTGGAGCAGAAGCTTTCGTGGGTAAACACCCACTTCATCAGATGCATGACATGTGTCAGGTGCCACAGGACTCTTTGCCAAGAATGATCAAGGGATTGGGAAGCCTTCTAGTGAGAGACTTAAAGAACTCAATCTCTTTAGCTTAACAAAGAGAAGGTGACTTGACCCCAGCCTAGCCGTAACCACATGGCGAATAAGAATTTGATCCTGGGCTCTTCAGTCTGGCAGAGGAAGGTCAAACATGATCCAGTGGTTGGAAGCTGAAGCTAGACCAATTCAGGCTGGAAATGAAGTGTCAATTTTTAACTGTGAGAGTGATTAACCATGGGAACAACTTGCTGAGGGAGATGGCGGGGTCTTCCTTGCTGGCAATTTTTGAATCAAGGCTGGATTTTTGTTTTAAAAGACGGGCTCGAGTTCAAACAGGAATTAATTCAGTGACGTCCTATGGCCTGTGCTACACAGGGGAGCAAGATGATCACAATGGGCCCTTTTGGCCTTGGCATCTGAGGCCCTATGAATGAGAAGCACTGCGACAGAATTCTATCCCCTGGCATAAGGGGCATGGCTGGGGAGAAGCACAGCTGGCTGGGGATTCTCCCTTGGGGGGGGGGGGCGTGGCCAATGACTGTAAGTTACCGCAGCCTTGGAGCTGCTCTAACTTCTGCTGGGGATCAGCCAGCCCCAGGATCTGGAGCTGGGAGTGGGGGTTGTAAATAGAGCAGCATCCAGCCATTCTTCTCTTTTTCCTCCTGCACTGTGCTCAGATTCAGCCCTGTGTTAGGGCTCAGTGCCTTCAAATTCTGCTCTCAGGTACACCCAGGCATTGCACAGGGGTAACCAGGAGCAGCATTTGCTCCAGTGCTGGGAACAGAGCTAACCCTTCCTTTGGTGGTGGTGGTGATGAGACGCTGATTCAGGAGCTGGACTAGAATCCGGCTAATCCAGCAACCAGGAATGAGAAGTAGCAAAACCAGAAAGGTTGCTCTGGGGGCTCAGAAGGGACTGATCTGGGACCCAAGCAGTTACACCAGTGCCAATAAGGACCCAGTGTGAAATGCGCTGGATTTATAGCCCAAAGCAGGATCAGGCACCGTATCAGGCTCTACTAATAATCATTCCCCTTAGCTCTTTCCGTCAGCTGATCTCAAAGCACTTTATAAAGAAGGTTGGTATCATTATCCTCATTTTACAGGTGGGGAAACTGAGGCACAGAGCAATTGCAAAAGGAACTGATTTGCCTGTCACCCAGCAAGCAGAGCTGGAACCAGAACACAAGTCTCTAGAGTCCCTAGGCCACACGACCATTTAACATTATAATTAGCCTTGCAGTAGCACCGAGGAGCCCCAGTCATGACCCTGGCCCCTATTGTGCTAAGCACTGTACATTTTGATTGCTATTAGGTATATTACTGGAATGTCTAGGGCCACCCCCTCCCGGTCATAGCCCAGGGCTCCATTGTGCCAGGTGCTGTATATTTTTGCTGCTGTTGGGTGTATTACGGTAATGGCTAGGTGTCCCAGGACCCCATTGTGCCAGGCGCTTTACAGACATGGAACAAAACACAGTGTTTGCCCTTAATCACATCCTGCCCTGCGGTGAGCTGGGATCACAGTAACAATTACCTTTGTGTCTCCAGCTCCCTGTCACTTGTGTGGCTGGGGGAGCCAATGCCAGGAGAAATTTTTCTCGTTGCTCCTGGGGGTGCCGTCCGGCTGTGACCTGCGGATCCCAGGGGGTTGTCTGGCTGTGGCTTGCGGATCCTGGCACTGTCTGGGTGTTGCCTGCAAGTCCCTGGGGGGGGTTTGTCTGGCTGTATTCTACCCAAGGCAGCACTCCACGCCAGTCCTTTAAAAATAGAAGTGCTTGTATTACATCGTGGTGCCTCGTTAACCAGTGATACTCATTGCTGCAGGATGCTGGGGCCAGATCCGCAGGTGGTACGAAACAGTGTCGCTCCATTGGAGACAATGGGGCCAGATCCCCTCTTGGTGTAAATCGGCATTGCTCGGTGGAGCTGTGCCGGTTTACATCAGCCGAGGCTCCGGCCTGGACAGTTCAGCAAGAGGCAGGGGCATGTTTGGTGGCGGATGACTCTGAAGGTTTTTGTGCTTTAGGGTGCAATCAGGTCACTTTCCCAGGGGTGGACTGCCAAGGGAGAGGCGAAGATTCCTCTTCTCCCAGTGGGATGTTACGGCCTAATTAGGTGGCAGTGGGGTGAATCGGGGCAGGGGTTAGACCTTTCTGTGCAGCATCTGCCCTCGGTTACAGGAAGGAACGGGGCGGGACAGCACTTCCTGGGTCCTTACACTGCAGCTTCCCACTCCTTTGGGAAGGAGCAAACCCTCCCCTCAAAGCCAGGGAAGCGGCGGGCTGGTTGGCTGGAGGGGTGTTGGTGGGTGAAGTGGGATCCTTCCCCTCCAGCTGGCTCAGATGGGGCAGCCGTTTGGCAGTGTGCTCAGTGCGCAGGACATGGGAATCCACTTGGCATGAACTGGGCTCCCTTGTGGGCAACACGACTCCTGAGCCAGAGCTCCCCACCAGAGAGGGCAGATGGGGCAGGCTGTGGGGGGGCAGGGGAAGGGGGGGGAAGCTCATACATTTTGTGGGGGAAATTTCGGCTCAGGCAGTGGACTGGAACTCAGGACTCCTGGGTTCTATTCCCAGCCCCGGCACCTGCGGGACTTGGGTGAGTCGCTAACAGTTCTTTCTGTTCCCTCCCTCTGATCGGGGAAAGCAGCTCGCCTGAGATCTGGGTCTAATGTCTGTGTACCAGGCCCAGACCCTAGACGGGAGAGCGAGTTCACCTAGTCTGGCCTCCCGTGGAGCACGGGCCCTTTGGACCCCCGGAGTTGACCCCAATAGCTCTAGTGAGACTGATTCATTTCAGGCCTCGGGAGGCCGAAGGCAGAGCCCAGGAGAGTCCGAGGTGCCCACAGTGCCCGGGTCCCTGCCGGGGCGGGGAATGGTCTGGGTGGGAGGTGCCCTGGGTGGGTGGGGGCCCTGATCCCGGATTGGAGCTAGAAGAGTCTGACCCTGGGGCATCCATAGTCCTGTCCCCTGCCTTTGGCCCCATGCCTGTGCCCGTGCCCGCCAAATCTATCCCAGGCTCAGCCGGGGCCGGGCACCCCCCTGACTCGCTCCGTCGCTTCCTCCTAGGTGGCCTCTGCCTGGACGTGGGCCGCCGGGTGCTCTGCAAGTGCCGGCCGGGCTTCGCCGGCACCCGCTGCGAGCGCAACATTGACGACTGCGCCTGCAACCCCTGCGTCAACGGCGGCACCTGCCTGGACGGGGCCAACAGCTACACCTGCTCCTGCACCCTGGGCTACGGCGGCAAGGACTGCAGCGTGCGTGTGGACGCCTGCAGCTCCAGCCCCTGCCTCAACAGCGGCACCTGCTACACCCACTTCTCCGGCCACGTCTGCGAGTGCTCCGCCGGCTACATGGGCCCCAGCTGCGAGTTCAAGGTGCAGAGCCCCACCCCGGCCAGCAGCCGGCGGCTGGCGGTCGACGACCCCTTCCCGATGGCCCTGGCCGTCTCCTTCGCCCTGGGGCTGGTGACCCTGGCCCTGGGGGCGTGCGCAGCCCTGGCGGTGCTGCGGCAGATGAGGCAGGGCCGCAAGGTGGTGAAGGGCACCGTGCGGAATGACCTGGACACCATCAACAACCTGAAGGAGAGGGAAGGGTTCCTCGTTGCACCCGGGCGGTTCAAGGTGCCCAACAAAGAGCCCAAGTTTGGCAGTGACGGCCTCCGGGACAAGTTCAACTGCAAGCGGAAGCTGCTGGATCTCAGCGGGGACGCCGCCTGCAAGAAGAAGCCGGAGAAGTAAGTGTCCTGGGAGCTCCTTTCCCTTGCATCTCCTGGCGGGTCTGGGCCCAGCTCCCCTTCCCCCGGTTGGCGCTTGCGGGTTCTGCGTTCGCTGGAATCGGCGCGGCGACTCCGGATTGGTGCGGGGCAGGCGTCGGCGAATCGGTGCAAATCAGGGGGTGCGGTGCGGTTGTTGGCAAGTCAAGGCGTGATGTCTGAAACCAGTGGGGCGGGCGGCGGCAATCCTTGCCAGCCGGGTGCGTAATTTCTGAAATCAGCCAGCCATTCGGCGCATGAATTTCTGAAAGCCGCGGAGGCGCTGCAGTCCCTGGTGATGCAGTGCGTGGTTTCGGAAGCCGGCGTGCTTCAGCACCTGCGTTGCAATCACTGGCAACCCAATGGCTGGTTTCAGAGCAGCCACCGTGTTCGTCTGTATCTGCAAAAAGAGCAGGAGGACTTGGGGCACCTTAGAGACGAACCCATTTATTTGAGCATAAGCTTTCGTGAGCTACCACCCACTTCATCGGATGCATGTAGTGGAAAATACAGTGGGGAGATTTGAATTGGAATTAATTTGCAAACTGGATACAGTTAACTTAGGCTTGAATAAAGCCTGGGAGTGGATGGGTCATTACACAAAGTAAAACTATTTCCCCATGTTTATTTCCCCCTCCCCTGCTGTTCCTCAGGCGTTCTTGTCAACTGCTGGAAATGGCCCACCTTGATTATCACTACGAAAGGTTTTCCCCCACCCCCACCCCGCTCTCCTGCTGGTAATAGCTCACCTTACCTGATCACTCTCGTTATGGTGTGTATGGTAACACCCATTGTTTCATGTTCTCTGTGTCTATAAAATCTCCCCACTGTATTTTCCACAGCATGCATCCGATGAAGTGGGTGGTAGCTCACGAAAGCTTATGCTCAAATAAATGGGTTCGTCTCTAAGGTGCCCCAAGTCCTCCTGCTCTTTTGGCAACTCAGTGCAATTCAGTGGCCATGCTGCAGTCGCTGGCCATTTGGGGTGGATTTCCAGATATCTTCACAGACATTGGTCATTCACCATGCTCCAAAGCCTGGCGCTCAGAATGGCTGGGTGCTCCCAACTCGAGCTGAAATAAAGGGGCGGTCCAGGTGGTCAGCACTTCTGTTAATCAGGATCTAGCGGCCTGGGTCAAATCCAGCCCTGGTGTAAGAGGGCTCAGCTTCCGCTGATGTCAATGAGAGTTGCACCAGGACAGAATCTTGCACTATGTCCCTATGGCGTGCTCAGCTGGAATCGGGGCAGGGAATCGGGCACTGCAGATCTCCGTGGGGTGTTCTCTGCAGTGTAGGGTGGTGATTCAGTATTTGCACTGCAGGCCAGTGCAGATCTTGATTGCAGTGCGCTGATTTCACTGCCTTGTGCAATCAGCATGGCACTGCACTCAGTGGAATCACTCCACTGCATTTGAGATCTGCACTGGCATACTGACTGCAGTGCCCTATTGATCGACCGGCCCGTGAATTCAGTCCCTTGCCATTCGGATCTCTGCCCCGCGGGGGCTGAAATCGGCACGCAGCAGCGAAGTCCTCCCCCTGTTGCAACTCTGCACATTGCGGGGCCGTCTGGTGCATGGGGAATCACCTGCAGAGTTTGCAACTGGGGCTGAGGGCTCTCCGGGCAGATGAGACGTTTGTAATGAACATGGGGGAATTTTGCCTATTGGTTCTAGCAGCCGTGGAAGGTCTCAGGCCATGTAAAAAGAGTTGGTCTATGTATACAAATTATAACTGACATTTAGAGCAAGGCGTGGGGGGTTTTCCCTCTGGTGAAGGAGTGCGTCTGAATGGCCTCACCGCAGCTCTGTCCTGGGCAGCAGTATTGACGGGATGAGACGGGGGAAAGCAAAATGACAAGCTGGCGCTCAGGACGAGCTGCTTGAATCTGAGATCCGCTGGGCCGGGAATGGGCTTCATAATGGATGGGGTGCAAGTGCGGATTAAAATCCCGCTGGACACAGGCTTGGAGAATGCGCGGTATAGAGGGACCCTGCACTTGCTAAGGGATGTGGATTGAATGGGGCTTAAATATCAGGCATAGTAGTTAAGAGATGTTAGAAGCCCATCAAGTCAATTGCTGCTCTGAGAGCACCCCCCATCACTCCTTGAGCGCAAGGAGAATCCCTAGTAGTGGTATAGGGGTCTATGACACACAGCAGAGCTGTTCTGATTCCAGCCAGTCGAAGGCGGCAGCATCTGCGCAATCTGCATCCTTGAGTGTGTTTCAGCCCTGCCCCCTGCTGGATGCAATCGGAGCTGCCCAGCCGTGGGTCATAAACCCTCTAGTGCATGCAGAGCATCTCCTTTAGGCCGAGCAGCGCAGAGGGGCAGGGCAGAGCTGGGCTTGTGGAGCAGGAGGGTCTGAGCTGCGTGCCTGTGAAGGTCCAAGCGTGAAGCTTTGATGCTCTCACGAGGCTGTAACCAGATAGGGGTTTACTTGGCAGACTTGCTGGAATTACACGGCCGAGAAGAACAGCGGCACGGGTGCTTGTGTATTGCCTGGGAATGACAAGGAGGCAGGTCCTTTCCCAGCCACTGTGGCCAAACGACCCCAGCTCCTGCTAGTCTAAGAGTCCCGATTCAACCCGCAGGGGGAAGGCAGGCTGGCCTGGAACACAGGAGACCTGGGTTCATTTCCTGCCTCTGAGTTGCTCCAGACAAATCAGTGGCAGTCGCCATGGGCCTCGGTTTACCTGCGGGATAGCAATGCTCCCCTGCCTCCTGGGGGCGCTGCGACCCTCCATCCATCAACGCTGGCAGGTTGGCCGCTGTATCGGACTGAGAGAGATGTGAATCCTTGATCCTGATGCTTAGGGGCACTGGATCTAAAATAAGTGGCAGCATTGGAGTGTCTCCCCCATATACCTGAACCCCTCTCTGTGGGCCCTGAGCAGCAGGAGGGCTTGTGTGCTGAGCTCGTTGGGGCTTTGCTCCTCTGGGAAAGGTATGTTCAAAGCCAAACGCTTTGGGTTTGTCCCAGCCAAGGTTTCTCTGCCACCTTGTAGCCCTGGGGGAGGGGGGGAGAGACTGCCGCTGGGCTGCATCTCCTTGTATCTCCTCGGCAGTAGCCTGTGGCCTGTGCCACTGGCGGTCGTAGCCACGTGCGATGCAGCGACAGAGGGAATTGCTGGGGCCGGGAGCCGCGGGAGGAGTGGGGCAGCTTGGCTGTGCCAGTGGGGGTTACCCGGCTGTTCCCCCATATTGGCAGCAGGCACCAGATGGGTGGCCAGGGGGCAGTTTGTGCGCCCAGCCTCCATGACGGGATTCTGCCCTCTGCTAGCAGAAAGTATAAGGCAGGGGGTCCCCCGGGATGCAGGGCGGAGATGATGGATGCTGGACGGCTGAGCCCCAGAAGGTGCAACACCATCAGATGTTTGAGCAGCTTTGTTTGCCGAAGCACGGAGCAGGGATGTTTAAGAAAGGGAGCATTGTGCAGTGGGACCCTGGGGTTCTATCCCCAGCTCTGGGTGGGGAGTGGGGTCTAGTGGTTGGACAGGGGGGCTGGGAATCAGAACTCCTGGGTTCTCTTCTGCCTCTGAGTCCCCGGTTGATGGTGTTCAAGTCACGTTCTTCGCATGTCCCAGTTTCCTGTCTGTACAGTGGGGCCAGGGGGTGCTCAAAGGGCGTTTGTGACTAGAGAGCATTGGTGAGGCGCCTGGAGCTGGCCTCGAGCCAGCCCCCAAAGCAGCGTCTTGCTAGGGGCCTGATGGGACACCAGCCCCGCTACCCCCGGTGGTTCCCTGTCAGCTTTGGACCAGCCCTCCACGGAGGCCAGCGTCTCTCCATCAGCACCTGGCTCCGGGGGCTGAGCTGATGCCCGTGGTTTGTTCCTGTGCGTCTCTAAGCAGCGTGTGAGCTACGTGGCTCTCTGGGGCTACGCAGGCAGCCGGGCTGGGGCTTGCTCGTTGGGACGGCCTGGGATCGGCATTCTCTGCAGGCCTAGAATTCATCTCCCCCCGGAGCCGGCTCCGTTCCTCCTCCAGCCATGCTGCAAAGACCGAGCATTCGGGGCACACAGTGAGTTTTAGCGGGGGTGCTTTATTTCCGTTGAAGCATCCCCTAAGGAGCCCCCCCACCAGGCTTCCCTGGGGTACCCAGGGCTGTGCGGCACCTCGCTACTACTCATGCTTAGTGCGAGGGAGCATTGTCAGGGCCTGCCGGGGCTCAAGTCCCCGACTCCGCCGGCCAGTGGCAACTCAAGCGCTTGCCGTCCCTGTGCTCAGCCCTGAGCCCTCCGCGCACCCCCCTGGAGAGTCCAGCCCCCAGTCCGCTGGACACTTGCAGTATTTACAGCTCCTCTGCTCCCAAAGAAACAGGTCGTCCCGGCTTGCTGGTTCCGCCTCGGTTCTCTGCGCCGCTCCACACACTAGGGCTGCCAGGTGTCCGGTTTTTGACTGGAAAGTCCAGTCGAAAAGGGCACCTGACCGTGTCCAGTCGGGAAACAACCGACCGGACACCCAAAGTCCGGTTACTGCCTGCCGGGGCGCCGGAACAACTGGGGTCGAGGAAGCGGATGACAGGCAGGGAGGTGCTGCGAGAGGATCATGGCACAGAGCCAACAGTGGGGGGCAGCAAGTGGCCAAGCCACCACAATCCTCCCCCCAGTGTGCGCCCGCTCCCCCCTCACGCCGCCGGAGCCACCCTCTCCGGCTCTTCCAGCGGCAGCCGCCTCGGCGGTGGCAGCAACCCCAGGGATGGACAGCGAGAGTGCGCCCAGGAGCAGCACCCCCACCCTCCCACTGCCAGCTCCCACCATGCCTGGGTGAGTAGCTGGGTCAGGGCGTGCCCTCCCTGCGCACCTGCTGTGCCCCCTGCCTGGAGCCCGGGCCAGCCCGCGGGGAAGGGGGTTCCCACTGCCAGCTCCCACCTTGCATGGGTGAGTAGCTGGGTCAGGGCGTGCCCTCCCTGCGCACCTGCTGTGCCCAGTGCCTGGGCCAGCTTGCGGGGAAGGGGGTTCCCACTCAGCCCTGGCAGGAGGATCCCTGCTCCCCCAGGTGCAGGGGCTCCACTGGCCCCCTGGCAGGAGAGCAGGCTGCAAGCAGTGTTTCACCTCGCTTTCAACCCTGCGCGCACAGCCTGGAGCCGCTGTGTCCCCAGCCATCCCCTGCGGCTGCAAAACCCCACACACTCAATGGGGCCAGCTTGGCTCTAAGCCTCACCCCTCCTTGCCAGGCATGCACCCTGCCCGAGCAACCCTCCCCCTCCCGCCGTAGGACCTAGAGCCAGCTCCCCTCCCTCTCATTTCCCCAGGAGAAACACGAAGACCACAATCTCCCCCCCCCCGCCCCGAAAATCCCAACAGCCTGGAATTACTATGTGCTGCATCTTGGCCTCTGGTGTGTATATGTGTCTGTGGGCGTCAGTATTGGATCTTATTTAAAGCTCTAACTTTTTGAGGACCCTTTTTTTTTGGGGGGGGGGGGACACTGGAGATTTAGCTCAGTAGAGTCAGTATCTCTCCTTCTCCCTAAAAAGAAAAGGAGTACTTGTGGCACCTTAGAGACTAACCAATTTATTTGAGCATGAGCTTTCGTGAGCTACAGCTCACTTCATCAGATGTTTACCGTGGAAACTGATGAAGTGAGCTGTAGCTCACGAAAGCTCATGCTCAAATAAATTGGTTAGTCTCTAAGGTGCCACAAGTACTCCTTTTCTTTTTGCGAATACAGACTAACACGGCTGTTCCTCTGAAACCTCTCCTTCTCCCTGCATTCGTCCCTCCTCCCTCCCTGATGCATCTTAAAGAGGGTCCTAAATACCCGCTGCCTGATTGGGGTTATTTACGGGACTTGCCTCCTTGAGCCATGGACCTTTTCTCTGTCCAGCACCGAGATCTCGGACGAGAGGAACGGTTCACTGGATCGAAGTGCGGTTTTGGTGAAGGTGAGGCTCGGGCACTGGCTCTTTGAATAGAGGAGGGGGCAAGACTGGACTTTTCAGCCAAAATGAAAATGCAGCCTGCCAAAGTTCATGTTTTGCTTTCGTTGTACAGAGGGGAGAGGGGGAATCAGAGCAGGCTTCTGTGGCTGAAATGCATTTTCTGCTTGGATATTTCATGCTGCACAGTGCCTTGTGTAGGTTTCAGAGGGGTCGCGTGTTAGTCTGTATCAGCAAAAACGAGGAGTCCTTGGGGCACCTTAGAGACGAACACATTTATTTGGGCATAAGCTTTCGTGGGCTTATCACTTACCACTTCATCAGATGCATGGAGTGAAAAATACAGTAAGCAGTGTGTGTGTGTGTGTGTGTGTGTGTGTGTGTGTATATATATATATATATATATATATATATATATATATATATATATATAAATATATATAAAAAAAGATGGGAGTTGCCTTACCAAGTGGAGGGTCAGTGCTAACGAGGCCAATTCAGTTAGGGTGGATGTGGCCCATTCCCAACAGTTGACAAGAAGGGTGAATATCAAGAGAGGGAAAATTACTTTTGCAGTGCTAACAAGGCCAACGCAATCAAGGTGGATGTTGCCCGTTTCCAATAGTTGACAAGAAGGTGTGAGTATCAGCAGAGGGAAAATTACTTTTTGTAGTGACCCATCCACTCTCAGTCTTTATTCAGGCCTAATTTGATGGTGTCCAGTTTGCAAATTAATTCCAGTTCCGCAGTTTCTCGTTGAAGTCTGTTTTTGAAGTTTTTTTTGTTGAAGAACTGCCACTTTTAAGTCTGTTATTGAGTGTCCAGGGAGAGTGAAGTGCTCTCCTACTGGTTTTTGAATGTTACAATTCTTGATGTCTGATTTGTGTCCAGTACAAAGTATGGGGCCAGTACCCTGTGTAGTAACTATCAGTATCCCAGCAGTTCTCTGTTGAAGGGTTGTTGTGAGAGCAGTCTCTTCCCTCTTCTTTGCTCTAGCATCTCTGGTTCGGTGCAGTGTTAGGGATGTAGGTAATGGTACTTATTGCAACAGTTGTGAGCAACTTCTTGACACTTCCCAGACAAATATTGCATAGGGTGACCAGCTGCCCTGATTTTATAGGGATAGCCCTGATATTTGGGGCTTTGTCTTCTATAGGCACTTATTAAACCTCCCTCTCCTGTTCTGATTTTTCACACTTGCTGTCTGGTCGCCCCACTATTGCAGCAAATCTTCACCTCCCTCCTTTCCTCAGACCGTGTTGTGATAATGGTTAAGATTGAAAGAGGGGTAGGAGGGAACGTGTCATTTTCCTCAGTAATACCTGCTTTGGGGCTTAGGTGGTGGTGGTTTGATTGATTGGAGGGGAGAGAAGTGAGCGGGGGTGGGTCCTCAGGGGAGGGGGCGGAGGAGGGGGAAGGGCCTTGGGGGCAGAGCAGGGGCATCCGGTTTGGGAAAGTTGGCAACTCTAACCCTGGGGCGATGTTCTGTGAAACCGAGTATACGTTTATTTAGCAAACCTAGAGGCTCAAGGAGCAGCAAGTGGAAGAATCGGAAACAAAACCGCTATGCTTCAAATAAAATCACAAGGTGCAGTCTGTAGCCTAGACGTAATTACCAAGCTACTCTCCTGGCTAATAACATTGGGCTCACTAGTGCTTGTGAGAGAACCGTGTGGCCAGTTGGCCTCCTTGGTGAAGGATCCAGGGGGTCCCCCTGCCACCCCTAGATATACAGACCCATCCTTCGTCCTTATTTGGGAACAGAGCCCCCCCCCCATACCCCGTGCTAATCCTTCCTTCCTGTAGATTTCCTCTCTTGTCGATTTCGCAATCTCTTGATTAGCCTTAGTACGCAAACTGGCCCCCATAGTGAGGCCTAGATTCCAAGGCCACCGTGGTCATCTGGGCTGGCCTCCTGTATCGGACGGGCCAGAGAAATGCCCCACAATAATTCCGAGAGCAGATCGTTTAGAAAAAGATCCCGGCTTGATTTAAACATCGCCGGTGGCGGCGAATCCACCCTGCCCCTTGGGTTAATTACTCTCACCGCCAAAAGTGTAAGCCTTGTGTCCAGTCTGTGTACGACGCACAAGACACATGGCCGGACAGGGACATAGGAACCGATTACCTCCTCCCTGAAAGGAACATCTCCGAGGTACATCACCCCCCTGGTGCCCTCCCTTCACTCCAAGACATTAAGAGCGTAATTTCCAGTATAGCTACATAATGCCATAAATATTATCCTTGCGTATATCTGGCAATGACTTCGATGCCAATAGGTTACTGGCTATTGGCAGAGACTCACACGCCACCCTCTGGTGAATTATTAGGCATGTATCCACCCTAGAGGATTAGGGTTGTCAATTTTGGTTGGACATATTCCTGGAGGTTTCATCACATGACATCTTTAATTAAAAGATTCATTTCTAATTGCTGGAGACTCCAGGGCAATCCTGGAGGGTTGGCCACCTTAGCTGTGGCCAGGATCGGGGCTGGAGGGTGTGTGTCTTGCATTGCGGGCTGGGATTGGGGGCTGAAGGGGTGGGGGGTGGGGCTGTCGTGTTATGGACCGGGATTGGGGTTGGAGTGGATGGGCATTGTGTTGTGGGCTGGGATAAGGGGCTGGAGGAGATCTGTGTTGTGTAGTGGGCTGGGATTGGGAGCTGGAGGGTTTGTGTTGTGTTGCGGGCCAGGATCAGGGCTGGATAGGGTTGCCAACTGCCTAATCGCACCAACCCAAATACACTTGTCCCGCCCCCTGCCCCAGCCCTTCCCCAAGGCCCCACCCCCGCTCACTCCAGCCCCCTCCTCCGTCGCTCACTCTCCCCCACCCTCACTTTCTCCAGGCTGGGGAAGGGGTTTGGGTGCCGGAGGGGGTGCGGGATCTGTGCTGGAGGGTAGGGTTGAGAGGTTCAGAAAGTGCCGGGCGCTCCTAGCTGAGCCTGGGGCATGGAGTTGGGTTGTGGGAGGGAGTGAGGGGTGCGGGAGTGGGTGAGAGGCATGTGAGGGAGTTTGGGTACAGGAGGGTGCTCAGGGCTGGTGCAGGGGGTTTGGGGTGCGGGAAGGGGCGTGGGAGACAGGCTCTGGGAGGGAGTTTGGGTGTGTGGAGGGGCTCAGGGATGGGGCAGGGGGTTTGGGTGCAGGAGGTGATGAGGGGTGCGGGCTCCGGCTGGGCAGTGCTTATGTTGGTTAGCTCCTGGAAGCGGCGACTGGTCTGGCAGCAGCTCCTTGGCTCAGGGGCGGCCAGGTGGCTGTGCACGCTGCCCCTGCCTGCAGGCACCACCCCCGCAGCTCCCATTGGCTGCAGTTCCCTGTTCGGGGCGCCATTTCAGATTTTTTGGGGGGGAAGGGCGGCAACTTTAACTGCGATACCAGGGGCTACTTAGGCACCTGAAAACTCTAGGGGTTTTTTTTCAGATAATAATTTAGAAATTAGCTGATAGGAGTACTGTATCTAATTCTTATATATAAAAAAAGAGAATTCAGCAAATATTAGACCCATTCAGCTCTAATACTAACGTTCTCACGTCTTGTGTCAAGTCACTTAAGGGACACTGGTTAGGTTTAAAATTTGAGTCTATATTCTTACTTTGCTACGAACTCTTGAATACAACCATTGAAACAATTGCAGAAAAATCTTGGTGACTTTCTATCGCTTTTTTGCAGTTCACCAAGCTTGGAACAGATAGTTTAACTTTTGAAACATCCTCCTCGGGCAAGGCCCCGTGGGGTTTATACGGCACCTGCTTGGGGCTCTAGGGCTGTTACCTCACTACAAATAATAAGACTTGCAACTGACCTTAAACAGGAGTGAAAATGACACTTTCAACTATCAGAGGGGTGGCCGTGTTAGTCTGGATCTGTAAAAGCGGCAGAGAGTCCTGTGGCACCTTATAGACTAATAGACGTATTGAAGCATAAGCTTTCGTGGGTGAATACCCACTTCGTCAGATGCATGTAGTGGAAATTTCCAGAGGCAGGTACAAATATGCAAGCAAGAATCAGGCTCAGGCTAACGAGGTTAATTCAATCAGGGAAGATGAGGTCCTTTTCTAGCAGTTGAGGTGCGAACACTAAGGGAGGAGAAACTGCTTGTGTAGTTGGCGAGCCAGTCACTGTCTTTGTTTAATCCTCAGCTGATGGTGTCAAATTTGCAGATGAACTGAAGCTCGGCAGTTTCTCTTTGAAGTCTGGCCCTGAAGTTTTTTTGCTGCACGATGGCGACCTTTACATCTGCTAGTGTGTGTGCAGGGAGGTTGAAGTGGTGTCCTACAGGTTTTTGTATATTGCCATTCCTAATGTCTGACTTGTGTCCATTTATCCTTTTACGTAGGGACGCTTTCAAGTCACTTTCACAGTTTTGCCCATCCCAAATGTGCAAAACTTATGAATCAGGTGCACCAAAAATCACGAGATTGGCTTTAAAATCATGAGATGATGTAAAAATAAGGGCTTTGGGGTTCTTTTTATTGGCCTCCTGCTGTTCGACACTGTAGGGTGCCCTCGGGTCACATTTTGAAGCTTTCTCTGCAGCCACGAGGGCTAGAAACTTCATTTTTCTTTAAGAATGAAGGCTGCAATCATCATGTCTCCCCTGGACTCCAGGAGCTGGGGCTTTAAGGAGACTCATGACAAAATCACGAGAGTTGGCATCATTCCTTTCGCTTTTGTTTTAAGGCTCGTTGCTTTCCAGAAGGCTCTTAACCACAGCACTCCAGTGACCGAACTGCCGTTCTCCCAGGAGAATATTTAAAACCAAACACCAAGAAAATCCCACATTTTAAAGTTGAGGGGAAAAAAAGGGAGACTTCTGAGGTACGTCAGGGCCACTGTAGGCAGGAAAGGAAAATAAACAGGCACAGGAGCCCTGGGCAGCTCTTCCACTTGAAAGAAAGTTGGAGGGTCAAATCTTCTAGTCCTTATGCCAGTAAAACTTCTAGGGCCATGGGCACCTCCACCCACAGAGATTAACGTGAGCTCAAGAACTATCCACTTCACAGTTAAATATCGGAGCCATCTCTCCTCCAGGGCTACATATTTTACACGCATTGGCTCAGGGATGACATTTTCTGGCATATTCTGAACAGGGCTGAGCACACAGGTGGTGCCCAGTGAATAATACAAAGCATGACCATAATCGTCGACTTTATGGACTCGGTGGATGTAGTTGTTCTTTGTGCTGGAATTGGCCTGGATACAGGTGAAACCGAAGTTTCCTGTAAGCCAGGCGGCCGTGAAGCAGCCTATTTAGAGCCGCACAGGTGCTCAGGGAACCCACCGGGCAGCCCGAACTCAACCCCGCCCCACCCCCTGCCCCCGGAGACCTGCCATGGCTGGGGTGCCCTGGCCCCAACTCAGCCCCGGACCTGCCGCGGCTACCCCATCCCGGCCCAAACCCAGCCCCGGAGCTGCGGTGATGGGGAGAGGTGACTCCCCCCAGCCCAGGTGCTGCTGCGGGGAGAAAGAACTGGGGGGGAGTCCTCTCTCCCTGCTGTAGCCCCAGAGCACCCTGCTGCACCCCAAACTGCTCATCCCTGGCCCTACCCCAGAGCCTGCACCCCCAGCCGGAGTCCTCACCCCTCTACCCCACCCCTTTGCCTGAGCCCCTCATCCCCACCCCAGAGCCCGCACCCCCAGCTGGAGCCCTCACTCCCCCACATCCCAACCCTGTGCCCCAGCCCTGAGCCCCTCATCCCCACCCCCACTCCAGAGCCCGCACCCCTAGCTGGAGCCCTCAGCCCCCCACATTTCAACCCTCTGCCCCAGCCCTGAGCCCCTCATCCCCACTCCAGAGCCCTCACCCCTAGCTGAAGCCCTCAGCCCCCCACATCCCAACCCTCTGCCCCAGCCCTGAGTTCCTCATCCCTGGCCCCACCCCAGAGCCTGCACTCCCAGGTGGAGCCCTCACACCCCTGCACCCCAACCCTGTGCCCCAGCCCTGAGCCCCTCATCCCCACTCCAGAGCCCTCACCCCTAGCTGAAGCCCTCAGCCCCCCACATTCCAACCCTCTGCCCCAGCCCTGAGTTCCTCATCCCCGGCCCCACCCCAGAGCCTGCACCCCCAGTCGGAGCCCCCACCCCAAACCCTCTGTCTCAGCCCTGAGCCCCTCATCCCCGGCCCCACCCCAGAGCCTGCACCCCCAGTCGGAGCCCCCACCCCAAACCCTCTGTCTCAGCCCTGAGCCCCTCATCCCCAGCCCCACCCCAGAGCCTGCACCCCCAGCCGTTGCCCTCACCCCGCCCCCCAACCCTCTGCCCCACCCCTGAGCCCCTCATTCCCGCCCCCACCCCAGAGCCCGCACTCCCAGGTGGAGCCCTCACACCCCTGCGCCCCAGCCCTGGGCCCCCTCCCACACTCCGAACCCCTCGGCCCCTCTCCTGCCCCATGAATTTTGTTAGGTGCACCAATATGGAGGTGATGTGGCACACAGGGCCGTGTCACACCTTACCTCCATATTGGTGCACCTAACAAAATTCACCCTGCACATGGGTGGGGAAAAGTTCGAGGGAACCCTGGCTGAAACCCTAAGAATTTGAGGCATAAACCCCTCCGATCCTGATATGACACTTTCCGATTCCTTCCTTTTCTCCAACACCGAACAGAAAATGACCAAACAAACTAAACTGCACAATTGCACGGCAGCCGATGCTCTGCATCCCAGCCTGGGTCAGAACCAGCCGTCTCTTGGGAGCTGAGCAATTTCTTTCCACCAGACGCGCCTTCTCCAGCCTTCCTGACCTCTGGGCTGCTTTTCAGGCTGTCGAGCACGACGATCCATCCCGACCTCCCAGGACCGTTCGCTGGCGTCTCAGAGAACTGGGCCCCTTGGTTTTGCTCCCATCAAGCCGAGTCCTCCTTTCCTGCAGCATGCAGCAGAGCTAGACATATGACCAGGGAAGAGTATAAAAATATTGCTCGGGCATGTAGGAATGATATCAGGAGGGCCAAATCGCACCTGGAGCTGCAGCTAGCCAGAGATGTCAAGAGTAACAAGAAGGGTTTCTTCAGGTATGTTGGCAACAAGAAGAAAGCCAAGGAATGTGTGGGCCCCTTACTGAATGAGGGAGGCAAACTAGTGACAGAGGATGTGGAAAAAGCTAATGTACTCAATGCTTTTTTTGCCTCTGTTTTCACGAACAAGGTCAGCTCCCAGACTGCTACGCTGGGCATCACAAAATGGGGAAGAGATGGCCAGCCCTCTGTGGAGATAGAGGTGGTTAGGGACTATTTAGAAAAGCTGGACGTGCACAAGTCCATGGGGCCGGACGAGTTGCATCCGAGAGTGCTGAAGGAATTGGCGGCTGTGATTGCAGAGCCATTGGCCATTATCTTTGAAAACTCGTGGCGAACCGGGGAAGTCCCGGATGACTGGAAAAAGGCTAATGTAGTGCCAATCTTTAAAAAAGGGAAGAAGGAGGATCCTGGGAACTACAGGCCAGTCAGCCTCACTTCAGTCCCTGGAAAAATCATGGAGCAGGTCCTCAAAGAATCAATCCTGAAGCACTTGCATGAGAGGAAAGTGATCAGGAACAGCCAGCATGTATTCACCAAGGGAAGGTCATGCCTGACTAATCTAATCGCCTTTTATGATGAGATTACTGGTTCTGTGGATGAAGGGAAAGCAGTGGATGTATTGTTTCTTGACTTTAGCAAAGCTTTTGACACGGTCTCCCACAGTATTCTTGTCAGCAAGTTAAGGAAGTATGGGCTGGATGAATGCACTACAAGGTGGGTAGAAAGCTGGCTAGATTGTCGGGCTCAACGGGTAGTGATCAATGGCTCCATATCTAGTTGGCAGCCGGTATCAAGTGGAGTACCCCAAGGGTCGGTCCTGGGGCCGGTTTTGTTCAATATCTTCATAAATGATCTGGAGGATGGTGTGGATTGCACTCTCAGCAAATTTGCGGATGATACTAAACTGGGAGGAGTGGTAGATATGCTGGAGGGGAGGGATAGGATACAGAAAGACCTAGACAAATTGGAGGATTGGGCCAAAAGAAATCTGATGAGGTTCAATAAGGATAAGTGCAGGGTCCTGCACTTAGGACGGAAGAACCCAATGCACAGCTACAGACTAGGGACCGAATGGCTAGGCAGCAGTTCTGCGGAAAAGGACCTAGGGGTGACAGTGGACGAGAAGCTGGATATGAGTCAGCAGTGTGCCCTTGTTGCCAAGAAGGCCAATGGCATTTTGGGATGTAGAAGTAGGGGCATAGCGAGCAGATCGAGGGACGTGATCGTTCCCCTCTATTCGACATTGGTGAGGCCTCATCTGGAGTACTGTGTCCAGTTTTGGGCCCCACACTACAAGAAGGATGTGGAGAAATTGGAGAGAGTCCAGCGAAGGGCAACAAAAATGATTAGGGGTCTGGAACACATGACTTATGAGGAGAGGCTGAGGGAACTGGGATTGTTTAGCCTGCAGAAGAGAAGAATGAGGGGGGATTTGATAGCTGCTTTCAACTACCTGAAAGGGGGTTCCAAAGAGGATGGCTCTAGACTGTTCTCAATGGTAGCAGATGACAGAACGAGGAGTAATGGTCTCAAGTTGCAGTGGGGGAGGTTTAGATTGGATATTAGGAAAAACTTTTTCACTAAGAGGGTGGTGAAACACTGGAATGCGTTACCTAGGGAGGTGGTAGAATCTCCTTCCTTAGAGGTTTTTAAGGTCAGGCTAGACAAAGCCCTGGCTGGGATGATTTAACTGGGAATTGGTCCTGCTTTGAGCAGGGGGTTGGACTAGATGACCTTCTGGGGTCCCTTCCAACCCTGATATTCTATGATTCTATGATTCTAGGCTGGGCTAGTGGATGGGGAGCTAGCTCTGGAAGACCTGGGTTCTACTGCCCCGGGGCTGGAGCACCCCTGGGGGAAACCTGATGGGTGCTTAGCACCCACTGGCAAGCCTCCCTCTCGGCACCTCTTCCTGCCCAACGGCAGGCCCCGCAGATCCGTGCCTCCCGCCCACCGCAAACAACTGTTTTGTGGCGTTCGGGAGGCTGGGAGGGGAGGATGCTGGGGGGGGAGGGGGCGGGACTGGGCAGGAAGAAGCGGAGTGGGGGTGGGGTCTTGGGGGGAAGGGATGGAGTGGATGCAGAGCCGGGGGCGGGTTCGAGCACCCCCTGGCACTTTGTAAAGTCGGCGCCTGTGCGCCCAAAAATGCAGCTAGGCATCTAGTGGGGTTTACCAAGCACCTACCCTCGGCGCTTCTGAAAATCCTACGAGCTGCCTAAATGCCTTTGAAAATCTGGTCTTTAGTCTGTGTGTGCCTCAGTGCCCCATCTGTACAATGGGGATAACGGCTCGGCCTCGCTGAGGGGCTGGGAGGAGAAATCGGTTAGACCGTGTGAGGCGCTCAGATACTACGGTGATGGGGCCACAGAAGTACCACGGGGAGAGTGGGAACTTCTCTATGCACTGCTCGCCCTTCCCTTCTTTTCACCTGTGCCCCCAAATCTCCCCCCTTTTCTGAATGTAACCTTGGCTCAGAGGGCTTGGCTGTATTTGATGATTTAACTGGGAATTGGTCCTGCTTCGAGCAGGGGGTTGGACTAGATGACCTTCTGGGGTCCCTTCCAACCCTTATATTCTATGATTCTATTTTTTCTGAGTCCCCCTGCGTTCTCTCTAAAACAATCCCTCCCCCCTCTCCACAGAGGGATTCCTGTTTTATAGGCTAAACTTCCAGATCCTTTATTTAATCACCAGCCCTTTCTTATCTTAATCACCCTGCCTCTGTAAACAAAATACTGACTCCCCGCCCCAGGGGCACCTCTCCTCTGCAGAACTTACATTTCACACGAATGCTGGGCTGTCGTTTAAGACCTCCACCTGGGAGCTTGCACACCTCCTGTGTGAAATTTGGGGGGGCTTCCACCCCCTAAATGGCGCCCCATCCCCGTTCCCGGCCAATGGGAGCTGTGGAGGCGGCGCTTGGGGCGGTGGCAGCATGCGGAGACCCCCTGGCTGTGCCTCTGCCTTGGAGCTGCTGCTGGGCATGCTGGCCACTTCCTGGAGCAATGCAGAGCCAGGGCAGGCAGGGAGCCTGCCTTAGCCCCGCTGCGCTGCCAGACTTTTGCCAGCCTAAAATTTCCCGGTTTGGCTTCAGTAGCCTCTGGGAGAACCAGCCCAATTCTGGGAGACTCCCAGCCAAACCGAGGGGGTTGGCAACTCTAGGGCTGAAGGGGGTGAGCGTTGTGTTGTGGGCTGGGATCGGGACTGAAGGGGGGGTCTGTGTTGTTTTCTGGGCTGGAATCAGGGGCTCACGGGTGTGTGTGTGTTGTCTTGTGGGTCGGGATTGGGGCTGGATAGAGTTGCCAACTGTCTAATCGCACAAACCCAAACACCCTTACCCCATCCCCTGCCCTGCCCCTTCTCCGAGGCTCTGCCCCCCGCTCACTCCACCCCTCCCCCTCCATTGCTCACTCTCCCCCACTCTCACTCCCTTTCACCGAGCTGGGGCAAGGGGCTGGGGTGTGGGCTCTGGGCTGGGGGATGGGGCCAAGGGGTTCGGGGTGTGGGAAGGTGCTCCTTGCGGAGCCTGTGGCAGGGGGTTGGGGGGTGGGAGGGGGTGAGCAGTGTGGGCTCTGGGAGGGAGTTTGGGTGCAGGAGGGGGCTCAGGGCTGGGACAGGGGGTTGGGGTGCAGGAGGGGGTGAGGGGTGCTGGCTCCGGCTGGGTGGCTCTTATCTCGGGTGGCTCCCAGAAGCGATGGCATGTCTGGCAGCAGCTCCTCAGCTCAGAGGCGGCCAGGTGGCTGTGCGCACTGCCCCTGCTTTCAGGAACCGCCCCTGCAGTGGTCAAGGCAGGGGCAGTGCATGGAGACCCCCCCGGCCATGCCTCCGGCTAGGAGCGGCTGATGAATATGACGGCCGCTTCCAGGACTGGCACGGAGCCAGGGCTGTCAGGGAGCCTGCCTTAGCCCCACTGTGACGCCAGACTCTTACCGGCCTAAATTCTCCTGGATTGGGTTCAATAGCCTCCAGGAGATTGAGCCTGATTCTGGGAGACTCCTAGCCAAACTGGGAGGGTTGGCAACCCTAGGGCTGAAGGATGTGTGTGTTGAGTTGTGGGCTCAGATCTGGGGCAGGAGGGTGTGTGCATTGTGTCGTGGGCTGGGATTGGGGCCAAAGGCATGGGGTGTTCTGTTGAGGGCTGGGCTTGGGGCTGGAAGGGGTGCGCGTTGTGTTGCGGGCTGGGATTAGGGGCTGGAGGGTGTGTGTTGTGTCGTTGGCTGGGATCGGGGGCTGAAGGGATATGTGCGTTGTGTTGCGGGCTGGGATTAGGAGCTGGAGGGTGTGTGTTTTCTGTTGGGGGCTGGCGGGTTGTGTTCATTATCGTGGCCTGGGATCGGGGGCTGGAGGGGTGTGTGCATTGTGTCATGGGCTGGGATTGGGGGCCATAGGGGTGTGTGCGTTGTGTAGTGAGCTGGGATCAGGGCTAGAGGGGTGTGTGCGTTGTGTCGTGGGTGGGATCAAGGGTTGGAGGGGCAGGGGTGTTGTCGAGAGCTGGGATTGGGTGCGGGAGGGACTGTATGTTGTGTCATGGGCTTGGATTGGGGGCTGGAGGGATGTGTGTTTTGTTGGGGGCTGGAGGGTATGTGTGTTGTCGTGGGCTGGGATCAGGGACTGGAGGGGTGTGTGTGTGTTGTGTCGTGGGCTGGGGTCCAGGCTAGGGTTGCTAACCCTCCCAGATTGGCCGGTTGTTCGCTGGAATTGGCCTCAATCTCCCGCTGACTAGTAAAGGCTGTTTGGGAGATTTTAATGGCTTGCCCTGGCTCCACGCAGCTCCCGGAAGCAGCTGGCACGTCCGGCTCCTAGGCACAGGGAGCTGCAGGGGTGGCGCCCACAGGCGAGGCAGTGCGCAGAGCCGCCTGGCTGCCCCTGAGCCTAGGAGCCGGACATGCTGGCTGCTTCCGGGAGCCATCCTAGGTAAGCACTGCCCAGCTGGAGCCTACCCCTGTCACCCTCTCCCTCACCCCAATGCCTTGCCCCAGCCCTGAGCCCTCTCCCGCCCCCCAAGTCGCTCACAGAGCCTGCACCCCATCTCACACTCCGAACCCCTTGGCCCCAGCCTGGAGCCGCCTCCTACCAAACTCCTCATCCCTGGCCCCACCCCAGAACCTGTACCCCCCCAGCCAAAGCCCTCAGTCCCTCCCGCACCCCAGCCCCCTGCCCCAGCCCAGTGAAAGTGAGTGAGGGTGGCGGAGAGCAAGTGACAGAGGGAGGGGGGGACACAGAGTGACCGGGGGCGGGGCCTCGAAGAAAGGGGTGGGGCAGGGGGAGCCTCTGGGAAGGGGCAGGGCAAGGGTGTTCCGGTTTGTGCAATTAGAGTCGGCAACCGTTAACTGGGGCTGGAGCGGGGGTGTGCGTTGTGTTGTGGGCTGGGAGGAGGGGGTGGAGGGGTGCGTGCAGGGCGGGGCTGGGGCTCGCAGGCGGTGCTGGAAGTGGACGAGCGATGTCACCTTCTCCCAGCGCCTGCAGGGGCTTCCCCCCCCACCCCGCCCGGCCGCGCAGGGAAGCCCCGAGATCAGGGGTGGCACAAGGCGGCGCAGACCCGGCTCCCCGGCAGGACTCGCCCTCTCCTCCCCAGGTAGCGGCGGGGCCCTGGCGGCTCAGCATCCCGGGGGCTGGGGCTTTCCCCTTCCCGCTGCGGCCAGGGGCGCGGCGCCCTCGCCCCCTCTCAGCGGCGCAGCTCCGAGAGCGCCAGAGCCCCGAAAATAAAAAAGGGGTGGCCGGAATGTCGCCCCCGGCAATGTACCACCCCCAGTATGTGCTTGCTTTGCTGGTGCCCGGAGCCGGTCCTGGGTGTGTGTGGTGTGTGGTGGGCTGCGATCGGGGGCTGGGGTTGTGGGCTGTAATGGGAGGGTGTGGGGGGTCTTCTTTTCCCCCTTCCTCTTGCTGCTTCTGCTCCTCTTCCCCCTACAGGAGACAGGTGCAGTGCGAGGGAAGCGATAGAGCGTGTGGCGGGGGTGGGGAGATAGGTGGGTTTCCGAAGTGGGGCTCGGGGTCAAAGGCAGATGTCAGTGGCTAGGGCCATTGGCACCAGGCCCAGGGGGGGATATTTATGTGTATTACCACGTCGGGCACCGTAGACTCAAACCCGGACCCTAGACAAAGCTGAAGTTAATTGTGCCCCTTTCTCTGGAAGAGATCCCATGTGGTGGGGGGACGCAGTGTGGGAAGAGCACTGGTCTAGGAGCCAGAAGGTCTCAGTCCCATGTCCAGCTCCACCACAGACCTGCTGTGTGAACTTGAGCAAATCCCTGATCCTGCTCTGTGCCTCAGTTTCCCCTGCCACCCTCTATCTATTTACTCTGTGAGCTCTGTGTGGCAGGCACTGACCTTTGCTCTGTGTTTTTGCAGTGCCCAGCACGGCGGGTGCTGCCCAGACACACAGTGACCGAGATCTGCGCCCCATTGAGCTGGGCACTGCACAGACATAGAGTAACCAAGATCAGGGCCTCGTCGTGGCAGGTGCTGCCCAGACACACAGTGACCGAGGTCAGGGCCCCGTCGTGCCGGGTGCTGCTCAGACACAAGGTCACTGAGTGCCATATTTCAGGTTGCCTGCGTCTGTATTCCTCCTCTCCGGTCCCCAAGGGCAACCACTCTTAGAATCATAGAATATCAGGGTTGGAAGGGACCCCAGAAGGTCATCTAGTCCAACCCCCTGCTCGAAGCAGGACCAATTCCCAGTTAAATCATCCCAGCCAGGGCTTTGTCAAGCCTGACCTTAAAAACCTCTAAGGAAGGAGATTCTACCACCTCCCTAGGTAACGCATTCCAGTGTTTCACCACCCTCTTAGTGAAAAAGTTTTTCCTAATATCCAATCTAAACCTCCCCCACTGCAACTTGAGACCATTACTCCTCGTTCTGTCATCTGCTACCACTGAGAACAGTCTAGAGCCATCCTCTTTGGAACCCCCTTCCAGGTAGTTGAAAGCAGCTATCAAATCCCCCCCTCATTCTTCTCTTCTGCAGGCTAAACAATCCCAGCTCCCTCAGCCTCTCCTCATAAGTCATGTGTTCCAGACCCCTAATCATTTTTGTTGCCCTTCGCTGGATTCTCTCCAATTTATCCACATCCTTCTTGTAGTGTGGGGCCCAAAACTGGACACAGTACTCCAGATGAGGCCTCACCAATGTCGAATAGAGGGGAACGATCACGTCCCTCGATCTGCTCGCTATGCCCCTACTTCTACATCCCAAAATGCCATTGGCCTTCTTGGCAACAAGGGCACACTGCTGACTCATATCCAGCTTCTCGTCCACTGTCACCCCTAGGTCCTTTTCCGCAGAACTGCTGCCTAGCTTCTTAGCTTTCTGCTTCCCCAGCCATCACCTCTCTTGGGCACAGACCTGTGTGCCTCTCCCTTCTGAGGGTTTTTTTTCCCATGCTGCACTGTTCCCTGTCTACACTGTATATTCCCTAGCAAGACAGACTGCTTCCCCCTCTGAGCCTATCAACGGTGTAACTGCGCATAGTTTAGTTACCAACCTGCCCTTTCTAAGCAAGCACATGTATTTGTAATGTGAAAGCATTAGAGAGAAAACGTACTGAAACAATCAAAGAACCTACCCACCTGCTGACAAGCTTACCAGAGATCCGCCAACAAGGGTTCTGCCCAGGGGCTTTTCTGTGGTCACAAATTTATCATAGCTTTGGCTCAGCGCACTACCATGAATCTCTGAGCTACTTCTTTGTATGGCTTTTGCGGCTCTAATTTGCCCTCCAATAAGAGGGGATCTAGTCCCCACCTTCCCAGGGCGAAGCATCACAAGGCTAAATTCAGGCATAACTGAAGTAGGTGTATTTCCATACTTCTCAGCCTCGGGCTTTTCTGGGAAATTGTCTTATGCTTTAAAAGTTCATTCTTGTCTTGACCATTGTTTCAAACAGCTCTTTGATGCTCATAACATTTGCCAGAGTTTCCATTAGTCATGCCTCCGCCTGGAAAAGTCATCCACAATCCCACAATGGTACATAAACAATTGCATTTTTAATACAATGAATTCCTAAGATACTTAAACTTAATTCAGGAAGGACTGTCCAGAGTGTTGCAGGAAATCACCATTTCTGTCACACCAGAATCAAGGCCCCATTCTGCCGGGTGCTTCCCCGAGACACAGCAAGCAAGATCAGGGCCCCGTCGCACCTGTACTCCATCCTGCACCCAGACCCTCCTCCTACACCCTAAACCCCTCATCACCGGCCCCACCCCAGAGCCCTCACCCCCTCCCACACCCCAACCCCTTGCCTCAACCCGCAGCCCCCTCCCGCACTCCGAATCCCTCAGCCTCATCCCCAGCCTGGAGCCCCCTCCTGCACCCCACAGCCCGCACCCCCAGTTAGAGCCCTCAGCCTCTCCCGCACCCCTGTCCCAGCCTGGTGAAAGTGAGTGAGGGTGGGGGAGAGCAAGCCACTGAGGGAGAGGGAACGTAGTGAGCAGGGGGCGGGACCTTGGGGAAGGGGCAGGGCTAGGGTGTTCAGTTTTGTGCGATTAGAAAGTTGGCAACCGTAGCCCCGTCGTGCCGGGCACTGCCCAGTCACACAGTGACCGAGATCGGGGCCCCCGTCGGGCCGGGCGCTGCCCAGACACACAGTGACCGAGATCGGGGTCCCGTCGCACCAGGTGCTGCAGACACTCACTGACTGAGATCAGGGCTGTACAGACAGGCGGTAACCAGGCCAGGTACTGCACAGAGACACAGTAACTGAGATCAGGACAGTGCCTGGACACACAGTAACCGAGATTGGGGCACAGACATGGAGTCGGACACAGGACCTGCCCCAAAGAACTTCCAGCCCGAGCCCGGAGATGGATACACCAGAGACAAGGGCAAGGTAACCGTGAGCTGAGGAATTGGCATTGGTACCCTGAGTGCCAGGTCTGGCAGCAGATGGCACAAGGGGCTGGACTCAGATCTTTTCCCCCCTTCAATATTAAACTGGTATCCTAAATGACTTATTTCAGAGTAGCAGCCGTGTTAGTCTGTATCCGCAAAAAGAAAAGGAGGACTTGTGGCACCTTAGAGACTAACCAATTTAGTGTAGTGTAGCTCACGCTCAAATAAATTTGTTAGTCTCTAAGGTGCCACACGTCCTTCTGTTCATTTTGCAAATGACTTATGTATGTGTGTGTGAGAGAGATCACTGCCCTCTGCTGGATAGACTCTGAGCTGCTCCACCATGTGTCCTACACCCCTAAAATTGGCAACCTTACAGCAGTCTGAAGCCAGACTGGGGAGGTGATGCTGCTACATGTTGCCGGTGGGTAGTGAAAAAGCTGGCTCCCTCTGGGCTGTGTCGGGGGCCCATTGGGCTTGGGGGTCATGTGTTGTGTTTGTGGGACGATCCCCTGTGTCTGTCATTCCTTGTCTGGTCCTGAGCTGGGCTTGTGCCCCGTCTTTCCTCATGGAGACGTCTTATCCAGGGAATCTTTCCCCAGGCCTTGAACATCTCCCTGCATCCAGCTCTCCTTTGTTCCGTTCCCACCTCTCTGGTCCAGCCTCTGGCTCTGGTCAGAGCCCCCTGTAGTTTTAGCCCAACTCACCCAGGCAAGGTCTCCGCCAGCCCCATTACTCTGGGACTGTTCAGCTGGTTTTAATGTGTTCTTCCCAGCGCTGGCCTAGATCCCAGACCAGTACGCTAGCCCGTAGCCCAAGGACTAGTCCTCCAGTGCATACAGCCTGCTAGCCGGCTAGCTTCCCAGGGGGCCACGGCCATGGGGGGATGTTTGTTCAGGACTGTGTGGGGATGCGAGACTTGATCTGTCATCCCCTTCCCCCCACCAATCCTGTGCTCAGCCAGCTGCTGTACCCCAACCTCGGTGGGCTCCACTCCTCCCCAGTGTATTGGGGAGGGGGTGGCCTATTGGAGAAGGGGAGTGGGGGTTTTGTGCCTGGGCTGGAGGCTTGTGCTTTGTGGGGGAAGTCCCTATCTTTGCAGGGGAAGTTTGTTTAGCTGGGGCATTGGGACTGGAAGAGGCCCTGGGCAGTGATAGATTCTAGCAAAGCCATTTTGTAGCGGCAAGGGTTAAACCAGGGATTCTCAAACTGGGGGTCGGGACCCCTCAAGGGGTCACGAGGTTATTACAAGGGGGGATCGTGAGCTGTCAACCTCCATCCCAAAACCCTGCTTTGCCTCCATCATTTATAATGGTGTTAAATATATTAAAAAGTGTTTTTAATTTATTAGGGGGGGTCGTACTCAGAGGCTTGCTATGTGAAAGGGGTCACCAGTACAAAAGTTTTAGAACCACTAGGTTAAACGCTCCCAGACGCTGCCGGGAATGGGCATGCGTGCCTACTGCTACCCTCTGCGGGATGGCATTGAAACTGCTTGACCGTGTGTCATAGACCCTCCATTGCTCCTAGATGATGGGGGTTCTCCCTTTTCACTCAGGTGACTTGGGATGGGGGTGTGCGTGCAAATTTGCCAGTCCTGCTCCGGCTGTTTGGTTACTGCTCTAATGGAGTGTCCCGGACGCTTCAAGACGGGGAGCCCACAGACCACAGAGGGGACACAACAAATTGGGGGGGGGGAAGGGAAGCGAGGAGAGGACAGGTTGTGGGGAGGAGATGGGGAGAAACAGGACCAGCAGTTTGAGCAGTGGCCTGCTAAACCCAGGGTTGTGAGTTCAATCCTTGAGGGGGGCAATTTAGGGATCTGGGGCAAAAATTGGGGATTGGTCCTGCTTTGACCAGGGGGTTGGACTAGATGATCTCCTGAGGTCCCTTCCAACCCTGATATTCTATGATTCTGAGGACCTGGAGAGGAGGTGGCGGGAGCGGGGAAGGGGTATCGGTGGGGAGAAGATGTTATGGGGAAGTTGGGCTGGGAGAGGTTGGGGTGTGGGGTGGGAGAGGAAGGGGGCTGGGATTGGGGAGGAGATTGGGTGTGTTGAGGGGCTGCTGTGCTATACCCCTATCCATTAGCTGCCCTTTCTGGGTTCTCAGTGTCCCTCCTGATGTGACCCTGCTGTCCTCTGCCATCAGTGACTCCGGCCCCTGTCCAGCCCCCCCCCTTGGGGTGCTGGATCCCAAAGGGATCCAAGTGGGACTGGCCCAGTGACTGCTGGGGCCCTGCTGAGCCTCCCGAAGCACCAGCTAGACCCTAGCTCATGGGGAGGGGGAAAATCTGGGGCCAGTGCCCCCTGTAGGGGGAGTCCTGCCCACTCTAACTCTGGGGTCAGCGCCGCCCCCTCTCGCTGGCAGCAGGGCTCCCAGAGGGGCCAGGTAGGGGCAAGGATTGCGAGGGACTCGTGGTGGAAGCCACTAGCTAGGCTGGCCTCAGGGTGGGCTTCCTTAGTGGGAGACAAAGGGTTAACATCCCTTTCCTATCCGCGCCTTACCCCTGCCCCTTAGCAGGAGACAGAAAGAAACTGGAAGCCACAAAGATAAACTCAACTCCCCAAACAGGAAGGAATCATGTCGCACAAGCCCCCAGATCCGGACCCAGACCAGGGGACGGGGTGGATTCTCCATCACTCAGGGTTGATTGGCCGGCTCTTTCTAAAAGACCCACACTAGCTCAGCCACCAGATAGGGGCTGGATGCAGAAATCCCTGGCTGGGTTCTTCTGGCTTGTGCTCTGCCCGCAGTGACCTCTGCCTCGTCTCCTGCCTTTGCTCCGACAGCTCCCTCCTCTGGCCGTCCCTGTTCCCCACGCTCCAGCTGGCCTCCGCTCTCCTTTCCAGCCCTTCCCCAATCTAGCCAACTTTCTACCCACCTTATAGTGCATTCATCCAGCCCATACTTCTTTAACTTGCTGACAAGAATACTGTGGGAGACCGTGTCAAAAGCTTTGCTAAAGTCAAGAAACAATACATCCACTGCTTTCCCTTCATCCACAGAACCAGTAATCTCATCATAGAAGGCAATTAGATTAGTCAGGCATGACTTACCCTTGGTGAATCCATGCTGACTGTTCCTGATCACTTTCCTCTCATGTAAGTGCTTCAGGATTGATTCTTTGAGGACCTGCTCCATGATTTTTCCAGGGACTGAGGCGAGGCTGACTGGCCTGTAGTTCCCAGGATTCTCCTTCTTCCCTTTTTTAAAGATTGGCACTACATTAGCCTTTTTCCAGTCATCCGGGACTTCCCCCGTTCGCCACGAGTTTTCAAAGATAATGGCCAATGGCTCTGCAATCACAGCCGCCAGTTCCTTTAGCACTCTCGGATGCAACTCGTCCGGCCCCATGGACTTGTGCACGTCCAGCTTTTCTAAATAGTCCCTAACCACCTCTTTCTCCACAGAGGGCTGGCCATCTCTTCCCCATGTTGTGATGCCCAGCGCAATGACATCCGTGTTAACTTGTCTCAGAAGAACTAACAAATAAGCCTATGAAAAGTGGGGCTCCCCAGTAGTGGTGGGGTGTGGAAGATCTAATAAAGAGAAGGGGTCGAAACCTTCATATATAGGTACGATTCCCTGGGTCACTGGTGGCAGAGCACAGGCCTGCAAAGTAGCTCCATGGGGCCATTGCACTGGGGGGAAGGGCTGCACACTGGCTATTCTCACTTGCCTAAATGTCCCTGCAGGGCTATAGTCGTGCAAAGTGTAAGTTAGGGTAGCCCTGAGGCTGCTCTGACTTATGTCTGGGGGGGCCAGGCAGGCTCAAAGAGGACTCCTTCCTGCCCCAGGGTTCAGCTGGAATGGCTGCTTGCCCCCAGTCTGCTTCTCCCTGCCCCTTCCTACAGCTGCTGGGTGTGAGGGGCTTCTGCTCAGCCCACTGCCACCTGGGCCACCCTCCTGTCTGTCCTTCTAGCTCCTTCTCAAAAGCCCTCTGTTACCCTGCCCCCCCTCCGGGTGTCTGGTCTGATGGTCAGAGACGCCCATTGATCAATCAGGCCCACTCCCCCATGCCATCACGTATGCCAGGGTGAAGTGGGTGTGCCAGGCTGCCGTTCTGACCCGGGTAGCCCTTTGCACTTGATTCACTGCACGAGTTCTGGGGTGATGGAGGATGTGCAGCCACGAGGGACCTTCTGATCTGCTCAGTCTGACCTACTGCATAACCCGGGCTGGAGAATATGGCCCAGGAATTCCTGTTTCCAGCCCATATCTTGTGACCAAGCTAGACCTAGGCAGAGGAGATCCAGCATCTGAGGGTTGGACACTATAGATTCAGAGTGGAAATTATTATTGTCCGGGACCAGGACCCCTTTGTGCTAGGCACCATACAAACACGAACTACAAGGTTGTGACAGGCAGGGGGATTAACCATTTGAGCAGCTTCCCAGGGACAGAATTGTGATTGGCCAGCTCTTTCTAAAAAACCCACTCTAGCTCAAACACCAGATAGGGGCTGAATGAAGAAATCCCTTGCTGGGTTTCTCTGGCCTGTGCTATACTGGAGGTTCAGCCTGGCGGCTGAATGATCCCTTAGGCTGGAAACGTGATTGATTCCAGCTGTGGATACAGGTGGCAGTCAGCTCGGGCCCCTAAATCCATGGTATGCCTACTCCTTGAACACTGTGGGCAGTTCTGGTTGCCCCATCTCAAAAAAGAGATATTAGAATTGGAAAAGGTGCAGAGAAGGGCAGCGCAAAGGATTAAGAGGATGGAACAGCTTCCATTGGAGGAGAGATTAAAGAGGGATGGGACTGTTCTGATTAGAAAAGATACGACTAATGGGGGATAAGAGAGGGGTCTGTAAAGTCATGACTGGGGTGGAGAAAGTGACTAGGGAAGTGTTATTTACCCCTTCACATCATACAGAAATCAGGAGTCACCCGATGAAATTAACAAGCAACAGGTTTAAAACATAAGGAGGTACTTCTTCACCCAACACACAGTCAACCTGTGGAACTCCTTGCCAGGGGATGTTGTGAAGGCCAAAAGTATAACTGGGCTCAAAAAAGAATGAGAGAAGTTCCTGGAGGACAGGTCCATCAATGGCTATTAGCCAGGATAGTCAGGGATGCAACCCCATGCTTTGGGGTGTCCCTAAATCTCTGACTTTCAGAAGCTGGGCCTGGATGACAGGGGATGGATCACGTGGTAATTGACCTGTTCTGTTCATTCTCTTGGAAGCATCTGGCATCGGCTGCCGTCAGAGACAGGATCCTGGGTTAGATGGACCTTTGGTCTGACCCAGTACAGCCGTTCTTATGACCTTCTCATAAGCAAACTAGGGAAATATGGATTTGATGAAATCATTATAAGGTGGGTGAAAGACTGTACTCAAGGAGTAGTTATCAATGGTTTGCTGTCAACTGGGAGTGTGTGTCTAGTGCGGCCCCACAAGGGACAGTTCTGGTTCTAGTCAATATTTTCACTAATGGCTCAGGTAATAGAGTGGAGAATGTGATTATAAAATTTGCAGATGACACCAGGCTGGGAGGGGTTGCTAGCACTTTGAAGGACAGGACTGGATTTCAAGACGACCTTGAGAAATTGGAGAATAGGTCTGAAATCAACAAAAGGAAATTCAGTCAAGACAGTGCAGACTATTGCATTCAGGACGGAAAACTCTAACGCACAACTACAAAATTGGGGAATAACTGGTTAGGGGGTCATACTGCTGAAAAGGAGCTTGGCGTTGGAGTGGATCACAAACTGAATATGAATCACCAATGTGGTGCAGTTGTGAAAAAGGCTAATGTCTGTATGTAAGACAGAGGAGGTAATTACCCTGCTCTGTTCTGCACTGGGGAGGCCTCAGCTGGAGTCCTGTATCCAATTCAGGGTGCCACACTTCAGGAAAGACGTGGATAAATTACAGAGAGTCCAGAGGAGAGCAACAAAAGTAGGTGAGGTTTTCTAAACCTTTGAGCAGGAGGAGAGGTTTTAAAAAAATCTGGGGATGTCTTGTCTTGAGAAAAGAAGACCGGGGGTGGGGCCTGATAACAGCTTTTCAAAAGCTGCTATCTTGGTATAACTGCGTCCACACCACTAGAACTGTATCAGTTAAAAATAACTAACAGCTCTAATCAGACTAGCTATCCCGGGGCAAAATCTCTGGGTAAAGCAGGTTAGATTCTTTGGGGGTATGGCCATCTTGACAGCGTGTGGGGCCTGCTCTGTGATTGGGGCTCCTCGGTACTACCTAATACACCTACATAATTCATATTAATAACAACAATGAGATTAGCTTCGTAGTCAGGAGGTTTTTAAAAACAAAGTTTGTTGGGTGCTTTTTATCTGCCTTCCAGTTCCTGAGCTTTTGGGGTGCTCTTGGATCATGATTTCAAGCTATTCACTAGAACCTCAAGGACTGGAAAGTGACCTTTAAATTCCCTTTTATTTTTTGTCTTTAACTCTTTAAGAAGTGTTTTACCTGTAAAAAAACATTTACTTCACTTTTTAAAAAACTACTTTTGGTACTTATCTTTTTAAAGATTAAAAAAAAATTAATTTCTTTATTTAAATGAAAGCTAATCTTCCTAATCACGTGAGTCCTGGAACTGGGCCTTCAAGGATAACACCAAATATTGCAAGACTCACAGGCATCGCCAGTGCAAATGGCTTTAGAAGTAGCGAGAAGTGACTCGATTTTTTTTTTTAAATGTTCCCGTTTTAGTCAATTGCAGCCAACGTTTTCAGGAGAGGTTTGACGTGCTTCCATTTCTCAATGCCCGACTTGAAACTCATCGCCTTCAAGGCCAGAAGGAACCATCGTGATCATCTGGTCTGACCTCCTGCCCATTGCAGGCCACAGAATCTCCCCCACCCACTCTTGTGATAGACACCTAACCTCTGGCTGAGTTACTGACGTCCTCACATCATGGTTTAAAGACTTCAAGAGAGATGCCCCAAGTAAGGGGCGTAATCCGCAGCAAGGGAGACTTCGGTGAGATATTAGGACAAACTTTCTAACTCTCAGGGGAGTGAAGCTCTGGAACAGGCTCCCAAGGGAGGTTGTGGGATCCCCGTCATTGGAGGTTTTTAAGAGCAGGTTGGACAAACACCTGGCAGGGCTGGTCTAGGTTTACTTGGTCCTGCCTCGGTGCAGGGCTCTGGATTGGACGACCTCTCGAGGTCCCGTCAAGCATGACATTTCGGTGACTCTATGCAGCTAGCGGCACCATGGGGGCCTGGTTCGTGCCTGCCACCTCTAGGCACGAGTGCAATACAAATAAACCATGATATAAAGCTTGTGGCTCAGTGAGGGGTCTAGAAGCCATCCGTTTCAGCCCACTCCCAGCGCGAGGCCCGGTTCCCCTCCCTGTTAGCGAAAAGGCGCCCACGGGCTTTGAGGACTTGGCAACGGCGCCCCCTGCTGGTGGACCTCTCCTGAGTTCAACTGGGGCCTGTGCCCTCAGCTGGTGCCTGGCAGCTATGGGCCAGTGGGTCTAGAACTATGACAGTGCAGAGGAGGAGACTCTTGCGGTGGCTGGTGGAAGGAATGGAGTACTGGGGGGCGGGTACAAGCAGAGGGGGAGGCGGAGTCACCAAGGGCAGAGGCGGAGCTCCGGCTGCGGCAATGGGAGGTCACGTGACTAGCGGTAGATGGGATTCGGCAGTAGAATTGCTCTCATATTACAGGGTGGGTGAGGAGGGGTCAGCAGAAAAGGATGCATGGAGGGGGGAGGCCGAATTGATCCCTGACATAGCAGTTTTACAAACCAAGGATCTTTGGCCCAGCGTGACAAGAAAGGAGAACTGAGGCCTGCAGGCCCCCATACAGCGGAGGATGCGTGGTGAGACTTCAGCAGGCTTAAAGGCAGCATACAGAGATGAGATCAGTGCCCCAGTGTGCAAGGTGCTGTACGTAGAGTGAGGGATGGTCCCTGCCCCAAAGAGATCATTCTGGACAGCTAAGAGGGGAAACTGAGGCACAGAGAGGGGACATGGCTTGCCCAAGGTCGCCCAGCAGGGCAGAGCTGGGACTAGAACCCAGCCCTCCTGCATGACAGAACGAGGAGTAATGGTCTCAAGTTGCAGTGGGGGAGGTCTAGGTTGGATATTAGGAAACACTATTTCACTAGGAGGGTGGTGAAGCACTGGAATGGGCTACCTAGGGAGGTGGTGGAATCTCCATCCTTAGTGGTTTTTAAGGCCCAGCTTGACAAAGCCCTGGCTGGGACGATTTAGCCTAGCCTGGTGCCCTATCCACTAGGCCGCACTGCCTCCCTGTCAGAGACAGCTGGGTACAAGCAAAACTGTGCCAAGAAGAGCCTTGGCGACTCCAGCAAAGGATCCTGGGCGAAGGTCAGGTGGCTGGGGTGGCCCACAGCGGCTGAGGCCCTGGGGTGGGTGAGGAGAGGGGAGAGGCTGTTGGGATTTGCACAACCATGAGAATGGGAGTAAGAGAAAAGGGATGAAACGTAACAGCCCAAAGTCGTGCACTTGGGGACTAACAAGACTCGTTGCTATAAGCTGGGAACGTGTCTGTTGAAAATGCCCGAGGAGGGCAAAGACCTGGGTATACTGGCCGATCAGAGGATGGTGATGAGCCGCCGATGTCAGGCAGCTGTGAAAAAGGCCAATGAAGTCCTAGGAGGTGTCTGGCGAGGTATTTCCAGTAGAGAGGGGGATGTGCCAGTAACATGATACAAGGCACTGGTGAGACCTCCTCTGGGATACCATGTGCAGTCCTGGTCTCCGGTGCTGAAAGAGGAATTCACACTGGAACAGGTGCAGAGAAGGGCTATTGGCGTGAGCTGAGGCATGGAGACCCTCCCTTACAAGAGGACGTAAGGAGCTTGGCTGGTTTAACCTAACCAAACTGAAGGCTGCGGGGAGATCAGATTTCTCTCTCTAAAGGCATCAGAGGGATAAATACGAGGGAGGGACAGAAGTTGTTTAAGGGGCAATGTCAGCACAAGAATGAATGGATATCAACGGGCCATCAACACATTTAGGCTGCAATTCGATGAAGGTTTCTAACCACCAGAGGAGAGACGTTCTGGAGCAGCCTCCCAAAGGGAGCAGTGGAGGCAAAAAACCTACCCTTGTTTTAAGACTGAGCTTGACAAGTTCATGGAGGGGATGGTCTGCTGAGGTGGCCCACAATGGCATGTGACCCATTAGCAAATACCTCCAGCGTCCGGAGATGGGACACTAGAAGGGGAGGGCTCTCAGTCACTACGGTGAATTCTTTCCCAGGTATCTGGCTGGTGGGACTAGCTAACATAGATTCATAGAAGATCAGGGTTGGAAGGGACCTCAGGAGGTATCTTGTCCAACCTCCTGCTCTAAGCAGGACCAATCCCCAATTAAATCGTCCCAGCCAGGGCTTTGTCAAGCTGGGCCTTAAAAACCACTAAGGATGGAGATTCCACCACCTCCCTAGGTAACCCATTCCAGTGCTTCACCACCCTCCTAGTGAAATAGTGTTTCCTAATATCCAACCTAGACCTCCCCCACTGCAACTTGAGACCATTACTCCTCGTTCTGTCATCTGCCACCACTGAGAACAGCTGAGCTCCATCCTCTTTGGAACCCCACTTTGGGTAGTTGAAGGCTGCTATCAAATCCCCCCTGCTATCAAATCCCCCCATGCTCAGGGTCTAACTGATCGCTGTATTTGGGGTCAGGAAGGAATCTTCCCCCCAGTTCAAATTGGCAGAGACCCTGGGGTTTTTCACCTTCCTCTGCAGTGTGGGACACAGGTCACTTGCTGGTCTGAACTAGAGTAAATGCTGGATTCTCTGTAATTTAAAGACTTTAAATCAAGACTTGAGGACGTCAGTAACTCAGCCAGAAGTTATGGGCCTATTACAGGAGTGGGTGGGTGAGGGTCTGTGGCCTGTGAGGTGCACAAGGTCAGCTGAGATGGTCATGATGGTCCCTACTGGCCTTAAAGTCTATGAGCCCAGGCCGGGGCCGGCATGACATGGTTGCCCCGGAGCAGGGAGGGGACGTTCCCAGGTGCTCTGCAGAGAAAGGAGACCTCACATTGGGGTGGGTGGATGGGTGGAGCTGGGTCCCAAGCCGGGGGAGGAGGATGCTGTGATGGGCAGGAGTTGGTTGCGTTCCCAGGGGCCCAGCATGTCTGGGGGTGCAGGTGGGGAGAATTGCAGCGGTGCAGAGCATGGCTGCCCATGGCTCCCTGGTGGCCCGTGCACTGGGGTTTAGCGCGGATAGTGCTGTAACCAGGGGGTGAACAGGGGCAAATGCCTGGACGGTCCCTGAAGGGCCTAGTGCTCCCAGACCCCGAAATACTAGCAAATTCTTCCCCTGAGCTTGAAGGGCCTTGCTGGCATCCTCAGGGTCTGGCTGGTCTCACATGTGGGGTCAGGGAAGAATTCTCCCCCAGGTTAGATCAGGAGGAAGAGGCTGTTTGGGTACCTCTGCGGCGCGGGGCGCCTGTGGTCATCCCACGGGCAGATCTCCTCCGATCAGTTCCCTGCCGCAGCAGGGGCCTGGGGCGTTTGTGCCGCCGTGCTCTCGCCTGGTCTTTGTCTCCCCACATTTCCCAGGCATTCAAACGTTTTGGTCTGACTCGAATCCCTGGGCTCAGCATGGGGGCTCTGGGTGAAACTGAATGGCCCCCGCTCTGCGGGAGGTCGGGCGAGCGGATCTAACGGCCCCTTCTGGCCTTAGCAGAAGACATAGACGCTGTGAAATCAGAAGGGGGTAGATGGAGAGGAGGCAGAGGTGTGGAATTGGAGGGTGGACACACAGGGACGTACCCGCAGCAGGGCTCAATCCCTCCACCAGGAGGCAGCAGGGATAGACACCGCCCCCACCCCCACCCACCCACCGATAGCAGGGCTCATCCCCTCCAGCAGGGGGCAGAAGATGGTCAGACAGACACACCTTTGCTAATGGGGCTGCCCTGGGATTGTCTGTCCAGCTCCTAGCACAGTGTGGGCCCTAACCCCTAACTGTCCCCACCCCCCGGCCCAGGTTCTGCTTTAATACTGATAATATTGGACTTGGGAGGTGGGGCTGCTCCAGCTCAAAGAAATCAAGGGAGTGTAGTGGCAGGTCCCACGCCCCCCCACACACACACCCACGTCTCCCCCGAATGCCGCTCCCTGCCTTCATGTGGGCTGGGGTGTGTCCCGGAGGGGGGAAGGACTCTAGTTGGCAGCCGGTATCAAGTGGAGTGCCCCAAGGGTCGGTCCTGGGGCCGGTTTTGTTCAATATCTTCATAAATGATCTGGAGGATGGTGTGGATTGCACTCTCAGCAAATTTGCGGATGATACTAAACTGGGAGGAGTGGTAGATACGCTGGAGGAGAGGGATAGGATACAGAAAGACCTAGACAAATTGGAGGATTGGGCCAAAAGAAATCTGATGAGGTTCAATAAGGATAAGTGCAGGGTCCTGCACTTAGGACGGAAGAACCCAATGCACAGCTACAGACTAGGGACCGAATGGCTAGGCAGCAGTTCTGCGGAAAAGGACCTAGGGGTGACAGTGGACGAGAAGCTGGATATGAGTCAGCAGTGTGCCCTTGTTGCCAAGAAGGCCAATGGCATTTTGGGATGTAGAAGTAGGGGCATAGCGAGCAGATCGAGGGACGTGATCGTTCCCCTCTATTCGACATTGGTGAGGCCTCATCTGGAGTACTGTGTCCAGTTTTGGGCCCCATACTTCAAGAAGGATGTGGATAAATTGGAGAGAGTCCAGCGAAGGGCAACAAAAATGATTAGGGGACTGGAACACATGAGTTATGAGGAGAGGCTGAGGGAGCTGGGATTGTTTAGCCTGCAGAAGAGAAGAATGAGGGGGGATTTGATAGCTGCTTTCAACTACCTGAAAGGGGGTTCCAAAGAGGATGGCTCTAGACTGTTCTCAATGGTAGCAGATGACAGAACGAGGAGTAATGGTCTCAAGTTGCAGTGGGGGAGGTTTAGATTGGATATTAGGAAAAACTTTTTCACTAAGAGGGTGGTGAAACACTGGAATGCGTTACCTAGGGAGGTGGTAGAATCTCCTTCCTTAGAGGTTTTTAAGGTCAGGCTTGACAAAGCCCTGGCTGGGATGATTTAACTGGGAATTGGTCCTGCTTTGAGCAGGGGGTTGGACTAGATGACCTTCTGGGGTCCCTTCCAACCCTGATATTCTATGATTCTATGATTATGATTCTATGCCACACCTGGGTGGAGGGCTCAGGAGGGGAGGGGGCTTTGCTGACACCCATCCCCAGCACAGCCATGATTGTGGGTTGGCAGCAAAGGCCCCCCCCACCAGCAACTCTGGCTGGGGTGGAGATGGCAAAGGGCCCCAGAGAGGTGGGGCTTGGTGTTAACACCCCATTGGGATTTTGAGCCAGCTCCGTCTCGGAGCGCTGGGCTTGGGGTCTCTGCAGATTCAGGCAGGCTTTGTGCCATCAGTTACACTCAGGTCAGCTTTTCGAGCTTTTTCTTCACAATCACGAGGGCTAGAAGCTTGCTGTCTGGAATGAAAGCTGGTTCTTCTGTGACTCTGGGAGCCAGGGCCCCAGGCATGGGCCCTGAGTGCCTCTGCGTTCAAGCAGCCCTGGCATGGAAGTCTCTCTGTGTCAGAGGGGGCAGGGAAGGGCAGGACTGCATGACTCTGGGAGGGGAGTTAAAAACAAGTTGCTCCTTTTCCAAACGCTCCCTGGGCTCTGACAGTCCAGCTTGGGCCTACAAACTGGGGAACTGGCGCCAGGTGCCACAGACCAAAGGATCCCCTCTCCCACTTACAGGTCATTGGAAGGGGCCAAGAGGGGGCGGAGGCAGGAGCTAATCTGAGGGGTGCAGTGTGGGAAAATTAGTCCAGATGGGGGGGTGTGTGTGTGGCAGTGGATGGGCACGGCTTAGAGTTCGCAAGGTTGTCATAGCCATGTTGGTCCCAGGATATTAGAGACACAAGGTGGGTAAAGGAATCTCTCTTAGTGGACCCACTTCTGTTGGTGAAGGAGACCAGCCTTAGAGCTGCACAGAGCTCCTCCCCACAGCGGGGCCCAGAGAAGCGCTCGGTGGGGCTCACCAGCAGAAGTTGGTCCAATGAAGAGGATGCCTCACCCACCTGAGGCCGGCGCTTGGAAGGGCTGGGCTGTGACGCAATGGAGGCTGCGTGGCCCTGCTCTGCCTGCTGGAGCGGGGTGGGGAGCAGAGAGGGGTTGCACCGTTGCAATGGCCCCATGTCCCATCAGATCGGCGCTGATGTGGACCCTAGAATTCATGCAGCGCTACGGCCCCCTGCCTCTCCCTACCCACGCCAACCAGTGCAGAGTCCCTTGTCATTACTGATGTGTCTTGATTCTGTTCAGTCTGTTTTACTCGACACATCAGTTTCCAAGGCACTTTGGGGGTATCAATGGGAGGGGAAGGAACTGAGGGTTTGGGCACCCAGGGCAGGGGCAGATGACTGATGGGGGTTTTGACAGACAGGGAGGGGCTGTTTGTTTTTCCTCTCCCCACACCTTTCCATGAGGAATGGCCGTTCAAATTACCTGATACCTCCAGCATCCCTTAATCGCTACCGGCTGCCGTCCCTGCTCAGGATCTGCCAGTGCATCCAACCCCATTAGTTAGCTGTTTCTCCTAAAAGGATCAGCAGTGAAACGGTTAATTTACATGGCAGTTGTTAGACTTCAGAGTTAATGCCTTATTTAGAAGGGCGGAAGGAATTTGTGCCTCTCAGAGTAATGGTGCCAGGCTCTGTGCAGACTCAGGCATGGGCTGCTACCTGGCTCCCGGCCTGAAGGGTCACTTCCGCAGCCATCAGGGCTAGAGAGGTGAGGGGCCGAGTCTTGTTCGCAGGGCTCTTTGTGCCACTCTAGCAGCATCAATGGGCCTTAAAAGCAGTAGTGATGGTAAAGGAGAATCAGGCCGAAGAGCTGAGATCCCAGAGCAGAATCTGCCCCCATTTACACAGTCACATGAGGCTACTGCATGCGCCAATCTCAATCCAGGTCAGTGGCTGGTTCTGCTGGGCCTTCTTTACAGAGGAAGGAAAGAACCCAGCTTGACTCTCAGATCCTAGGGATAAAAAAGCCAGGCAGGGGGGACTGACCCGCCCCCCCATTACCTTGCTTGCCAGTTGGGCACCTGTTGACCTGCACCAGGTGACACCCAATAACCCCCAGTGCCATTTAGATGGTGTCTCTTCGGAAAGGGGCTTGAACGCCGATCTGGTTCCTCAGCACAGACCCCTATGGATGGGTAGATATTTTTGCTATGGTAGCACCTGCTCTGTCATAGGGGCTTCTCAAAGGCTGCAGGAGCTCTGGCATGGTCATAGACCAAGGACAGACAAATAGAAAGAGGTTAGGGGAAGAGGAATGGACAACTGGATTTTTTTTTTTTCCTACCGAAGCTGCCTAGATTTTGATCCAATTCCCATCCAGCCGAATGGGAATTTGGCTTCCGCATGTCAAGCTTCACCAAGGATCAGCCCTTTATATGACGGTTGGCTGAATTCAGCCCCCAAGATAAGGGGAGGGGCCTACATGCAGATGAGGGGTGGGGTTTGTGTATGAGGGGCGGGGCTTGGCGGATGGTCCGACCGTATGCTGCAGGGCTGATCTGTTCCAAAAGCAGCCACTGATTTTGGCGGGGGGGGTGTGCTGTGATTTTGGCAGGGGGACCCCAACCTGAGACCACTCAGGGCCTGGTTTTCGGAGGATGCTGGTGGTTCCCGTTTACCAGCTGGAGGTGCCTGGCACTTGTGACAGCCAGACTCCTGCTTCCTCTGCTCAGATGTCCCCCGTTTAGGGTCCCACAACTGAAGATACCCCAAAATTGAGAGGCTGCCCTGGGAAAAACGTGGCCTTAAGGCATTAGGTGGTTTTTGTTGACTTATCAAGCATCGGTCAGACCAGGGACTGCAACCCACTCCCCTGCTCTGCACATATTGCTGAATGAGGAGGGGAGAGGGTCATAAGAAAAGCCACGGTGGGTCAGACTGATGGTCCATCTAGCCCAGCGTCCTGTCTTCCCACAGTGGCCAGTGCCAGGTGCCCCAGAGGGAATGAACAGAACAGGGCAATTATTACGTGATCCATCCCCTGTCATCCAGTCCCAGTTTCTGGCAGTCAGAGGTTTAGTGACACCCAGAGGATGGGGTTATGTCTCTGACCGTCTTGGCTAATAGCCATTCATGGACCTCTCTAGATCTTTTTTGGAGCCCCTAAAACTCAACTTGATGTGGGGCAGGGTGAGTCCTGGGTAGATAAAGGGGGGGCCAGGAGTTCCCTGGTACGGTCATGGCATGGAAAAATATGGGACTCCCTGCTCAAGATCTTTCTGGTTGGTGCTAGTTACAACTGGTGGAAACATTTCCATCCAAACAGCCTTTTTTGGCCTACCCCCAAAAAGACTTTTCAGCCAAAATGGCCGTTGTTGTCCAGGTCTCCAATGGCCAACACATTTTCAGGGTGGGTTTTTTTCAGGGGTGGTTCCCCTAGTCCCATTTTTCACCCTCTTTTCCCTCCTTTTCATGGAACCCCAAAAGGAAAACATCAACTAAATGTGGTTTAATTTCATTCACAAAAAACCCCCCCACCACAACAAAACCAAAAGGAAAAACCCAACAGCCCTGTCCAAACAAACGTCCTTGGAAAACTAAACAAAACTAAACAAATCTTCTCCCAGGTCTGATCTGCAGAGACCCTGGGTTTTTTTTTTTTTTTTTTTTTTTTTGCCTTTCTCTGCAGCATGGGGCATGGGCCACTTGCTGGTTTGAACTAGAGTAAAGGGTGGATTCACTGTAACTTGAAGCCTTTAAATCAAGGTTTGAGGACATCAGTAGCTCAGCCAGAGGGTACAGGAGTGGGTGGAAGAGGTTCTGTGGCTTGGGACATGCAGGAGATCAGGCTAGTTGGCCAGAAGGGACCATCCTCATCTTAAATCTATTGAGATTTATCTTTTGTCTCATTCCAAGTCTTTCTTTGGAAAATGTTCCCCCTTTTCCAACCAGCCCTTTGGGCTAGATCAGTAGTTCTCAAACTTTTGTACTGGTGACCCCTTTCACATAGCAAACCTCTGAGTGCGACCGCCCCTATAAATTAAAAACACTTTTCTATATATTTAACACTATTATAAATGCTGGAGGCGAAGCAGGGTTTGGGGTGGAGGCCGGCAGCTCACGACCCCTCAGGTAATAACCTCGCGACCCCCTGAGGGGTCCCAACCCCCGGTTTGAGAACCCCTGGGCTAGATTCTCTTTGAATCCACGCTGGCTGTGATCAGGCTGGCATGGCATCTCTTTCCTGATCCGCACAGCATAAATTGATAGAAAGTAGGACCACACGAGAGCATTGGCTTGCTTGGGAATTGTTGGGACCTCCCTGTCTCCACCTTGGGTGTGCATCAGTTTAGTCTCCTGAGATCTGAGATGCTTTTTTTCATGGATTCCCAAGCAAGAAGAGCCCACTGTGATCATCTAGTCTGACGCCCCTCACTGTTAACAATGTACGCCTTACATCCAGTCTGAATGTGCCTAGCTTCAGCTTCTAGCCATTGGGTCGTGTTAGACCTGCCTCTGCTAGGCTGAAGAGCCCATGATCAAATATTTGTTCCCTGTGCAGGTACTCATAGCCTGGGATCAAGTCACCCCATCACCTTCTCTTTGTTAAGTGAACTAGATCGAGCTCCTTGAGTCTCTCACTACCAGGCAGGTTTTCTAACCCTTTGATCATTCTCATGGCTCTTGTCTGACCCCTCTCCAATTTATCAACATCCTCCTTGAATTGTGGGCACCAGAACCGGACACAGGATCCCAGCAGCGGTCGCACCAGGGCCAAACACAGAGGGGAAAGAACCTCTCTGCTCCTACGCGAGATTCCTGTTCATATATCCCAGGGTCGCATCAGTTCTTTTGGCCCCAGCGTCGCACTGGGATCTCACGATCAGCTGGCCATTTGGGAGTGGATATCTTTCAGTCACTGCTTCCCAGGAGAGAGTCCCCCATCCTGTAAGTAGGGCCTGCCTTCTGTGTTCCCAGCTGTATACGTCTTCAGTTTAGTGGCATCAAACCCCTATATTGTTTGCTTGCTCCCAGGTTATCAAGCAGTCTTGTCTCACTCAAGTCATGAGGCTCAATATTGGGCGCTCTGGGCGAAGTGTAATGGCCTGAGCTATCCAGGGGTCAGACTGGCTGATTTAATGATCCTTCCTGGCCTGAAAAGCCATTAAATCATCTCATCTGCCATCCTGCAGAGCCCGGGCCGTTCAGGTTCACCCAGATCTCCCAGTGACTCGAGTTTGGCTGAAGTGTCTCTTCCTGAAAGGCAGCCAGTCAAGAACTGACGACATCCAAAGAGGTTGATTCCAAGGGCGAGTCAGCTGCATGGTGATTAAACACACATTTGTGCCTGAGTTTATCTGGCGTCAACTTCCAGCCAGTGAGTCTCGATCTGCCTCTCTTCGCTAGCTGCTTCACCTCTAAGGACTTGTCCAAACACACAAGGTGTGTGTTTTCCCCAGTCCCGTACGGGAAGGGGAATAAGCTATAGCGGTATAAGGCACCTTTATCCTGGATGGTGTAATTTCCTCCACACCTGGGCTTGTCCTGGTAAAAGCAGAAGGGTAAAAAAATCACCCCCCTAATGGACGTCGAGTTTAGCGGTGTAAAAGCTGGTGTAGAGCAGGCTCTGTAATAGCCTAAAATATTTTCTCTCCCACGACTACATCACTTGTCAGTTTGCAGGTAACCCAGCCTTTGGGGGAGCGGTAAGTTACAAAAATGACAGGGCATGAATTCAGGGCAATCTGGGTGGCTTGGTAAACTGGGCACAAGCAAACAATGTGTGTTTTGTTATGGCTGAGGGCACTGGATTGGGGGGGCGGGGGGCAGGGGACTATGCCCTCCCAATTCCTACTGGCCATAAGGGCGAGCGATAGGCGGGGAGTGGAGAGGAGCAAGCAGGGGGCAGGGCCTCAGGGAGAAGGGGTGACGCCCTGGCCCCCCCCACTTTTAGGGACCTTCCGTCACTCCTGAATACAGCTAAATGCAAATGCGTACATCTAGGAACAAAGAATGCAGGCTGTACTTACTGGATGGGGGCGGGATTTTGACTGTGAAAAGATTTGGGGGTCATGGCAGATAATCAGCTGAGCATGAGCCCCCAGTGTGAGGCTGGGGCCGAAAGAGCTAATGCAACCCTGGGATGCGTAAAGAGGGGAATCTCGCGTAGGAGCAGAGAGGTTCTTTCCCCTCTGTGTTTGGCCCTGGTGCGACTGCTGCTGGGATCCTGTGTTTGGTTCTGGTGCCCACCATTCAAAGAGGATGTTGGTAAATTGGAGAGGGGTCAGAGAAGAGCCATGAGAATGATCGAAGGGTTAGAAAACCTGCCTGGTAGCGGGAGATGCAAGGAGCAAAATCTATTTCGCTTAACAAAGAGAAGATTCAGGGGTGATTTGATCCCAGTCTATCCCTCCATGGGGGAACAAATATTTATTAATGGGCTCTTTAATCTAGCAGAGAAAGAAATAAAATGCTCCAATGTCTGGAAGTTGAAACTGGGCAAGTTCAGACCGGAAATGAGATGTACATTCTTACATGAGAGTAAGTAACCATTGGAACAATTGACCAAAGGTCATGGTGGATTCTCCATCCATTCCTCTTGTTTTTTCCTACCCCCCCCCCCCCCAGATGTTCTGGTTTAACTTGGATTTAAACTTGGAGAGTGGTCAGTTTAGATGAGCTATTACCAGCAGGAGAGTGAGTTTGTGTGTGTATGGGGGTGGGGGGGATGTGAGAAAACCTGGATCTATGCAGGAAATAGCCCGACTTGATTATGTAAAGAGTTGTCACTTTGGATGGGCTAGCACCAGCAGGAGAGTGAATTTGTGTGTGGAGGGGTGGAGGGTGAGAAAACCTGGATTTGTGCTGGAAATGGCCCACCTGTTGATCACTTTAGATAAGCTATTACCAGCAGGACAGTGGGGTGGAAGGAGGTATTGTTTCATATTCTCTGTGTGTATATAAAGTCTGCTGCAGTTTCCACGGTACACATCTGATGAAGTGAGCTGTAGCTCACGAAAGCTCATGCTCAAATAAATTGGTTAGTCTCTAAGGTGCCCCAAGTCCTCCTTTTCTTTTTGCAAATACAGACTAACACGGCTGTTCCTCTGAAATCTCCATCCCTGGCAATTTTTAAATCAACAGTAGCTGTTTTTCTAATAGCTCTGTTCTCAGAATTATTTGGGGGAAGTTCTCTGGCCTGTATTATACAGGGGGTAGACTGGATGATCACAATGGTCCCTTCTGGCCTTGGAATCTATGAACAAAACAGTCTAAGGTTGGAAGATACAGAGCCTAGCATTTGGCTGTATCTACAGCACTCAAATTTTCCCCACTGGTTCAGCTCCCCCGTGAGGGTTAAATGATCAGTCGCTACAGAGGGAACAAAATGAACAGTCAGAATTGTTATCATTAAGGTTCAGAGTTAACAGCTGCAGTTGAGACCTGGAAGGGATTTGAACTTCTCAGTATAACCATGGAAGGTGATAATATTTTTTTCTAAGCTTGTATTCCCCCTGTTGCTATAGTTATGAGAGATGTGTGGGTTTCTCATTAGGGCATATTAACTCTGAACCTTAGTGATGATGGATTTAAATGTCCAGGCTTGTTAACTATTTTGCCGCTGGTCATTTTCCCCTCTGTGGGAGTGGACCCAGTGGGAAATCTGTTTTTTGAGGTCATATAGACAAGGCTCAAAATGCCTGTTCAAATCTGATTGTTGGCCTGGAGGTGTCTGAAGGTTGTTACCCTCTGAAACTCACATGTGAAAGTGATTGACTCTGCTCCCTGCAGGAATGGCTATTTCCAAACCCTTCCCAGTTACCCCATTTGCATTTGTTGGAGCTGTCTTCCCTTGGCCTATCCAGAGGAAGGATGGCCTATGGGTTAGAGCACCAGCAGGCGGCCTGGGCTCAATTCCTTTACCTTTTAAAGAACCCAGCCCTGAGAGACTTGCCAGGACATCTAGGGCAGAGCAGAGGCATTGAATGCAGGTCCCCTGAGTCCCAGGCTAGCATTCTAACCACTTGGCCATCCTCCCTCCGCATGGGTGGCTAATGTCTCTTTTAATGGCTCACCTGCCATTCTAGCCAGCTGCCCTGTTTGCAGATGTCCGGCAAGCGCAGCGTCCTCTGTCCCTTTCGAACGCTCCTCTCCTGGTGCCTCTTGCCGACCACGACGTGCAAGTCCCAGCTGGGCTGCTCCGTCACCCGGCGCCTCGGGGCCCCCTTCGCACTAGGGCAAAGCAACTGGAGACCACAAGGCCGTTCCCGCCTGGGTTCATCTCACGCCCATGTCACGCGCACTGGGGCAGGGCTTGGAGGGTGCCTAGATCCAGGCCTCTTCGGCACTGGGGCATGAGCGCGGGATCCTGCTCTCTTCTGCTTCTGCCGCCATCTTCCTGCCCCTGGGCTCAAGTTAGGTCCAAGCCAAGAGACAAGCAGGTGATAAAAATTCACAAGGCAGGGGCCTGACATGGTCTGACTCCCGATGGGGTGGAAGGATCAGCAGGGCCCGCCACCCTGCTTCTGTTGCACCTCAGAGCCAGAATATTCTCTCATGCCCCATTGGGTCAGATTCCCTGGTGCCACACGCAGCTGTTTACACCGGGTGCAAAATGCCCAGTCTGATTGGCATTTTTGCATCGCTTTCCCCTGCTGGTTAACACCCCCTCCTCCCTCCGGTGTATTTCCAAAGTGTGGCTATGCAGGGTCGGGGAGGGGGGGGAAGAGTTAAGAACGTCCCCACCCCGCTCCACTCCAGCAGCGTTTCAAGGCAGGTGCCACTGATGACAAAAGGGGTAGGGATGCAGCCACTTAAGGGCAGCTAGTGTAGCCAGAAGACCCAGTGCTCACACCACATCCTGCTGCTCTGCACCCGGGCTCCCCATGCTGTCAGCATAGCCGGAGCTGAATTGGCATTTGAATTGGAGGTCGGCTTTCTTTGCATTAGCCCCAGCGGTGCTAGAGGGATACTGAGCTTCCCTTCAGGCCCCAGCCCCTGAATCCTGCTTGCTGGGGTAAATCTGGAGTGGCTTCAGAACCAGATTTATCGCCAGCAACAGGATATTGTCACAACTGAGAGAGACCTACGACAGGAGCACCAACTGAGCTCAGTGCCCCTGTTGTGCCAGGTGTGGCACAGACCCTGGCTGAGATCAGGCCGCTCATTGTGCTAGGCGCTGTGCAGACAGCCCCCTACCCTCAAATCTAGTAGAATATGAGGGGAAACTGAGGCACCGGGCAGGGCAGCAACTGTCCCAAGCTCACCCAGCAGGCCAGTGGCAGACCTGGGCCTAGACTGGGGTATTCCTGCACTCGGCTATTCCCCCAGCTGCTGTAAGGCCCAGAGGGGGCAGGTTAGGGCTAAGAGGGGATACGCAAGCTCCTGTATTGGGGCATATGGCCCTGACTAAAGAGCCCCCAAATGATACCCCAGAGCCAGATCCACCAGGACCTCTTGGCAATCTAGATGGGAATCTAGATGGAGCTGTGAGTGGCAGGCCTGAGGGATGCCCCATGTGGTGACAGCGGGCTGCGCAGACTGGGGAGCGGGAGAAACTGAGATAAAGCCAGGGTCTGTCTGGGTCCAGAGCAGCCTGGAGAGTTTCGTCCCCTTTGGAGCCAATCCCATCCTGCCTCGCTTCTCTGCAGGTCTGTTGCTCCGTGGGGTGGGTGGATCTGCGAGCCCGTCTCTAACCCCAATCTGAGGTTCCCCTTTAGGCAGACCCCAGTGCACTGGCCTGAGCGAGTCAAGCCCAGCCTTAGGTCGCCCGGCTCTGGCAGGGGTGGGGAAAGAGAGGGGACCGTGGCAGCTCAAACTAGCTGGTCTCAGGGGATTCCCCATTGTCCTCTGGCAAAAAGGGGTGACAGATGGCTCGGGGCAAACCCCCTATCAACCCAGCGCGGGCCTGTGTCCCTCGCTAATAGCTGAACCAGGGAGAGTGGTTTGTGGGCCTGTCACTGGCTACCGCCTCCTGGAGCTGCCCCTTCAGCTCAGGCAAGGCGGGGTGTGCGTGTTTGGGTCCAGAGGCTGCTGGTTCAGTCCCCGCAGCAGACGAGAGCTGCTTTCCCCGCAGCCGGGCGACCTGGGAGCACAGCTTCCCTGCTGGAGCTTAGACCTGCAAGGCACCGTGAGAGGAAGGGTGCTTGATGAAGTAAGTGGGGGGTCTTGCCTGGGTGGGGACTTTTTAATAATGTAGCATTTCTGGTATTGCACATGAGGCAGTGTCATCCACTGAGTAGAGCAAGGGGAGCAGGAGTCAGAGATCCTGGCTTCTCTCCCCTGCTCTGGGAGGGGAGTGGGGTCTAGGGGTTAGAGCAGGGTGGGGGCTAGGAGACAGGACTCTTGGCTTCTATCCCCAGCTCCGGGAGGGGAGTGAGATCTAGGGGTCAGAGCAGGGAGGCAGGATTCCTGGGTTCTACTGCCAGCTCTTTCTGTGATTCACTAGGTGATCTCATGACAACCATTCTATGCCTCAGTTTACCCACCAGCAGTATGATACTGACTCTTGGAGGCTTCAGGAGCTAACGACTCCAGCTCACTGGGCTGAAAGGGGCCCCGTTGGGTCTGTGCAGGGCAGAGAGCGGGGAGGGGGGGTGGGGTACAAAACAGCCCTGAGCTGGAAGGGGAAGATAAGTCCTGTGAGAAGCTCACCAATTCAAGAGAGCCTCCTCTTTGCTTTACTTCCCCATTGCACCATGGAGAAACTGAGGCACAGAGAGGGGCGGGGACGTGCCCAGGACCAGAGTGAGAATCAGGGGCAGGGCCAGGAATAGAAACCAGCAGTCCTGCCTCCCAGCCCCCTGCTCTAACCACTAGACCCCACTCTCCTCCCAGAGAGCCAAGGGGACCCTGAGGTCTCACCCGCCCTGTGCTCTCCCTACACACAGCCAAGTGCTGCATGCACCGTTTAACCCCGGAAGTGCTGGAAAGTGGCTGCGGGTGCCGTTATCCCATCAGGAGTTGCATCCCCCTGGTTCCTGGGGACATCCTCCCCTCCCCATGGGCATGTGTTTCCCATACAATCCTCTTCCTAGAAACCCATCTCGCCTGGCAGGGGAGCTGCCTGCTATGAGGTCAAAGGGAGAACAGCTGGCGGGGTGTGTGCTAGGATTGGGGGAGTGTAGCAGGGGTGGGAAGGGAACGGAAGGGGGGCCACAGCTGTAGGTAGGGAGGCGGGGAATGGGTGGGAGAGGCATCTCCACCAGCTCAGTGGCAGCTAAAAGCTCCCACTGGCTCCAGCGCAGAGCCCACGACTGCCCGGCTAGTCGGTGCTTTGTGTGACGGCTGGAGAGTGAGTGAGCTCTGGCTGGGACTGGCTCGGCCTTGGCACTACCAGCCCAGGCCAGCAGGAGGCAGTACTGAGACCCGCTCAGCCTGGCCCCAAGGGGAAATCTAAATGTGGGTGGGATCTGTATTTGGGGGGAAGAGTCTTCCCCAGGGAAGAAGAGGCTGACTGGGAGTCTGGAGGACGGTGGGGTCCCTGGGCTTGCAACTCCCAGACCTGAGACCCAGCCTCTCTCCTGTGGGATTTTAATGGGGCGGGAGAGGTGTTAGAGGTGTTCCTGTGTGATATGAAGCCTCCGTGCCCACTGGGCCCAAAGGACAACGAGGGGGGGGGGGGAGGGGATGTTGAAACACTGTCCACCCCTAGGGGATATAACACTCGCTTGATGCATGGCATTCCCCTCCCAGCCTCCGGCAGCAGTAGTGAGTTGTTATCCTCCCCCCAGACTGGCCACCAGGGGAGCAGCTAGTGTGTTTACACTGCCGCTGGAGGGAAAGCTGATCTTACGTGCACAGTGGGTGGGGCACGCGGGCGAGGATATGGGCGTGTTAAACCCATCCCCAGTCCCAGGGGCCTGGTGCTGCTGTCACTGATTGGGAGCTCACCCCCACGCGTCTCCATCCCATTCAGGGCTGCCCCACCTGGGCTGCAGCAGCTGAAGTTACTGTTCTTATTTATTAGGTGTATTACGGTAGCACCTGGGCACCTGAGTCATGTGCTAGGTGCTGTATGTTTGTATTGCTATTAGGTGTATTACGGTAGCACCTGGGCACCTGAGTCACACTTTTGTTGCTATTAGGTGTATTACGGTAGCACCTGGTGATCATCGTGCAAGGAACCAGGGCACTAGGGCAATGGTGAAACAGGCCTCGAAGCTCTCCCTGTGGCCCAGTTCCGTGCCAACAGGCCTAGGGTCTCCCAAGATTTGTCAGCCTGGGTTGGGGCGTGGCGGGGATGCACCTGGCTTTCCAGACCCTGCTGAGCAGCGGGGAGGACTGGTGAGTGAATTTAACCCCCCCGAGGACCCCCCTGTTTGGAAAACACAGCACCTCTTTCGAAGGCTGCTTCTGCCAGATGGCAGCTCCTTTAAACACCTGCCAGAGCTTCCCTGAGTTGTCTGACCGCACCTCAACTTCCCCCTTTTCCTTTGGCTTCTCCTCTCTACCGGGCCCGCAGAGGGGGGCAGGATCCAGAATCCCCTGTGCCCAGCAGGAGGCGCTGCTTTGCAGATGGACTCCCATCCAGCTCTGGGCAGCTTCCGTCCAGTCCCCCTCCGCCCGGCTCCCTGAACCCGAATGCTTTGTATTAGATATCCCCCCGCCACCCCGCCCCCGGCCCCATCTGTGCTGACGGCCTTGATCCCTGGCTCCCATTTGAGCTAGAGGGAATTCCACCCTATTCTATTCCAGGAGTGGGGGGGAGGGGGAGATCGGGGCACTGGGGCAGGGGCACGGGGGAGGTAGCTTGGGCCATTTCAGGTCCTCCCCTCCTGGTGGTACTGCTATGGGGCTGCCCTAGCCTGCATCCATGTTGCAGTCGTCCCTACCCACCCATCTGACCCAGTCTGCCACCTCGATGTGCCCCTCCATGCCAATGTGGGAGGAGGGGATTCTGCGCCAGATCTGCACCTGAGAGAGAGGGCGGCGCTTATGTGTGCCTGCCCCTCCCATGCTATCCACCGGCCTAGCTGGCTCAAGGGGGCCATAGGGCAGCTGTGAAACTCGCCCTTGGGGGGTTGATTGAGCCAGGACCGAGTCTTCACTGAACTTCATGTGTTTCCCCCCTCCCCAGGCAGAGGGAAGGGAGTGGAGGGGAGGGGAGACTGGCTCCGGTTCTGGGGAAGGATGCACTGCCTGCTAGGAATGGGGGCGGCCAGAGTTGCTAGTGAATTTTGTGTCTGCCTGGTCCATTATCCCGCTGCATTTCTGTCTCCAGTGGTCGGGGTGCAGAGCCGGTGCCAGAGCAGGGGAGCCGTGCCATTAGGAGCGAGGCTTGCAGGGAAGGGTGTGGAGTTGCTTGGCCTAGGAAAAGATCGTTCGGGGTCCGGCTGTAGAAGTTACAGCTGAGAGGCAGTCTTACCTTGTGGTTAAAGCACGGGGCTGGGATGCGGGAAGCCAGGGTTTGGTTCCCAACTCTGCCACAGGCTACCCTGCGTTGGGCAGGTCTCTCTGTGCCTCAGTTTCCCCATCTGAGGGAATAACCCTTCCTTTGCTCATCAAGCTAGTTTGTAAGCTGTTTGGGCCAGGGACTGTCTCTCACTTAGCCTCTGCCATGATGGGAGTCCCGATCTCAGTTGGAACTGCTAGGCAAAGCCATAATTAACTACAGGTACACTGGCTAGATCCGACGGAGTGTTTTCTCCTACAGTCTGTTCCCCGGGGCTTGATAAACTCTCAAACTTTCTTTCAGGGGAGACTGTTTTTCAGCCACTTAGGAAAGAGCTGAAATTCTGAGTGAGAGGATCATAACAATAGCCCCAGAGCAACTTAATAATAATAACAACAATGTCTGTCTGCCTGTGTGCCTGGAACATCTTTTAATAGGTTTGGAGCCTTCTGGGAAAGAGCTAAGTGGGTTCTATTGACTCATGGAGGCAGGTGGTTGTATATAAAAGCCCTTTGGGAAGAGAGGACCAAGGGGGTGGGCTGAGCAGTCTGGAAAGAGGAACTCTCAGATGTAGGCTGTGTTTGTGGAGCATACTGGGATGGATGCTTGCTCAGACATGATTGCACATCACATGTCAGACAGCGATATTGACACGGCGAGCTGCGACTTGTGTTGTACAGACTCTGATCTGTATCCTGTGGGAAGGCGTAATAGACGAAGATCAGCTTCCTGTTTATGCTTTGTAACGGGTACGAACAGAGTTGAGTGAGAGAAGAGAGGTCTCTGCTTTAAACATCTCAGTTTGTCTTAGAGCTGGGGAAAAAGTGCTCCAGAGTCTCTGTGGAAAAATTTCAAACGACGTGAGACATTTTTGACTTTTTTTTGTGGGATCTTCTTTTTTTTTAAGAAAGAAAGACAAAGCAAAACTTTTTTCTTTTTCCGTCCCTTGCTCCCTTTCTCCTTGAAATAGTACGGCTGAAGAGGAGAGATGGGAAGTGGGAAGCTAAATTTATTCTTTTGTTTGGTTTCTGAAAACTTTCTTAGTCGCACTATTTTTCAGCGGGGGGGAAAATGTTTCATCCGGCTCTAATGTATCTGATGCTGCAAAAGACCCACGTGGTGCCAGATTCTGTGGTGACTTCAGTAAGGGGGTCATGTGTGTATAGCAGGGGTCACGTGGGGGCAGGACCGGATCCAGATCACGTGAAGAGTTTTTAAATGTAGGAATCATTTGCCCTTCCTCAGAACCAGCCATCTGAGAGCGACCCCTCTCAGCCGGCTTTGTCTTCGTTTTATGGTTGAGGAAGCGATTGACATAAATCGTCTCAGGTCACACACTGAGTTAGTGGTAGAGCTGGGGACAGAACCCAGGAGTCCTGACTCACAGCCCTCCCTGCTCTAACCACTAGACATACTCCCCACCCAAATCCAGGAAAAAGAACCGAGGCGTCCGACTCCTTAATCCCTTGCTATAACCACTAAACTGTGCTCAAGGAAGCATTGTCATTAGAACTGTCTGTTAGGTGGGACTCTGCTAAGAAAGACCACGTGTTAATTAAATTATGCTGTGACTTCATTGTACAGTAACTGATCTGAATGCTGTATCAATCCTTACAAGGCTGACTATTGTGCGTTGGCCCATTAGTGCAGACCATGAGGTATGTACAAAGTCTGTTCCCTACCAACTGAACCCTAAAATATTCTGTGGGGCTTATAAGAAAGGTATAAGCAAATGGAGAAGAGACGCATCAGAGGGGATCTGAAAACAGATGGGCAGCGGGGTGAGAGAAAGGAGTAGGATATCAAATAATAATCTTGAGTCACTGGGCTCAGTACAGAGCTAACTGGGGGCAAACCTGGGATTCACTTGTCTCTTTTTTTTAAAATGTAAAAATCAATAACATGAAAGTTAAACGACTTACAGCATATGTGTTCCTGAATACTGCCCCCTTCATGGGGCTCCGGTAGAATTATGCAGTTTTACAACTTATCAAAGCTGCAAGACCGAACAATGCTGCCAGGACTCAACCCCTTAGGGAGGGAGTTACGGGAATTAAGAAAAAATGTACATAAACCCTCCCCCCCTTTCCCGTTTAGGTGGAATGCAGGTCTGGCCATTCTCTGAGACCTCTTGGGGTGGGGGTCAGTGTTTTATCCAAATGTGTTTCGAAAGAGGATCCAAATTTCTTCGATGCCTTCAGATTCATATCCTCGATCCCTGCGGGGATCAACTGTTTTTTCTTTGGCTGCTATCTCAGACAAATCCGAAGACCACTGTACAACCGGGAGATATTCACTGGCCTGGGCTATGCCGGAGGCTGGGCTTGTTGGGAGAGTAAGGTGGGGAAACTGAGGCATCAGTCCTCCCAATTTAGGCTTCATCGATTTTTGTCTTTATTTAATACAGTTTCAGACAGAATTATTGTCACTTTGGGTGTCCAAATGCACATTTTATGCCAGACAATAAACAGATGAGACAGACTAAGAAGAGTACAGCATTTTGGGGCACAGGGAGTTCATGAAGGACATAGCCAGCTCTGATCCCTGGTCTGGTCCTTCAGTCCCCTTCCTTCAGTTTCTGGCCTTGTGGTTCATTGATTTGGGCCTTGTTCACTTGAGTCTTTTCATACATTGTCCTCACTGTGTATTTCTCAACCTTCCTCCAATCAGCTTCAAGCATGTAAAGTAACCCAGGCAGTACGTGGGCGAGAGTTTCTCTTTGCACGATTTTTGGTATCTAGACTATTTCAGTGTCGTTCTGCGGCATGGCATTCTGCCGCTGGGGTTTTCCCAGTAAAAAGGGCTTCGGGTCATTACAGCTTGGGTATTGCTTACTAAAATCGTTCGGCACAATATGGTACTTCTGTCCTGTTAGCAATAACATTGTTTTATCCACTTCCGTATAAAAGGAGAGGTGGCAAAACCCAAAGGCAAGGCCTTTCTGGCACGAGGGACGTGATCAAAACTCACTGTCCGTAATGATAAATTATTCAAATGTAACGAACAAAGCTCTCGATCGTACCATTTAGCAATTCTTCACTTTTCTGAGAAACGCACACTGAATGATCAGACCCAGTTTTCATTCGAGTGGTGAGAGGGGGCTATGGAAAACATGATGACCCTTTTTGTCAGCATTTCTTTTCTTTGGTCAACTTTGAACATGGACTTTGAGGGGCTCATTCACTTGGAGTCCGACCGTATGTTTGAAAACCCTTACAGAAAGCTTTCCCTTGTGCCGCATTTTGAGGCGTGTCTTAATTTTAAGGACCAATTGTTCCCCACCCGACGAGATGATCAAATGGCTCCATCTGGCCTAAAAGCATCCCAGATTTTCTAGAGTTCATCCTTCTATCGCACCCCTCTGAGAATCAGAAAACACTTCTCGAACAAAGGATTTAACGTCCTGGGTTCTTACTCGGGGGGGAAGGGGTAGCTCAGTAGGTTGGAGCATTGGCCTGCTAAACCCAGGGTTGCGAGTTCAATCCTTGAGGGGGCCATTTAGGGATCGGGGGCAAAAATTGGGGATGGGTCCTGCTTTGAGCCGGGGGTTGGACTAGATACCGCCTGAGGTCCCTTCCAACCCTGATTGTCTATGATTCGTGACCCGTGCTGCTGCTGTGAAAGTCATATCCACATGCTGCACCCATCACCATGGCATCTGGTGCCTTAGATGGCACAGGCCAACATTCTTAAAAGTGGGTGCTGATTTTGGCCCTGGTACTGCTGGAACGTCAGACACATGCTTAATGTCAGGCACGTGAGAATTTGGTCTGAAATCAACAAGAGGAAATTCAATAAAGACAAGTGCAAAGTGCTGCACTTAGGAAGGTGGGGTTGTGTGTGTGTGGGGAGTGGGAGAATCAAATGCAGCACCACAAAATGGGGAATAACTGGCTCGGGGGTCGTACGGCTGAAAAGGATCTGGGCGTTCCAGTGGGTCACAAACTGAATGAGTCAACGTATTGCTGTTGTGAGAAACGCTAATATTGCTCCGGGGTTGTGGTACGTAAGGCGTGGGAGGTAACGGTCCCGCTCTTCTCGGCGCTGGTGTGGCCTCAGCTGGAGTATTGTGTCCAGTTCTGGGCGCCGTACTGTAGGAAAGATGTGAGCAAATTGGAGAGAGGCCAGAGGAGAGCCGCAAAAAGGATCCAAGGTTTAGGAAACCTGCCCTAGGAGGAGAGGCTAAAAAACTTTGCAGGTTTTGTCTTGACAAAAGAAGACCGAGGGGGGACCTGATATGTTTTTTCAAATACGTTATGGGCTGGTGTAAAGAGGACGGGGATCTGCTGTTCTCCATGACCACTGGAGGCAGGACAAGACGTAATGGGTGTAATCCGCACCAAGGGAGATTGAGGTGAAATATCAGGACAAACTTGCTAACTCTCCGGGGAGTGAAGCTTTGGAACAGGCGTCCAAAGGAGGTTGTGGGATCCCCGTCACTGGAGAGTTTTAAGGACAGGTTGGACAAACCCCTGTCAGGGCTGCAGGGGGCCTGGGCTAGATTATCTCTCAAGAGCCCCTTCCAGCCTGACACTGTGGTCCCTCCTTGAGAGCAGAGGGACAATTTGCAAGCTTAAGGCAGAGCGTATGTCTAACCATTGCAGAATTCAGGGCTTTCCATGTCTCGGTTTCCAAGGTGCCACTGACCAGATTTTATGCCTTATGAAGAAGGTGTGAATTTTAACAGTGAGAGTAATTAAGCTTTGGAACAACTTGCCAAGGGTCCTGGTGGATTCTCCAGCATTGGCAGTTTTCTTTTTTTTAACCAAGATTGGACAGTTTTCTAAAAGATCTGCTCTAGACCAGACAGGATTAATTGAGAGCCATTTGCCGGCCGGTGTTACTCAGGAGTTCAGACTAGATGAGCACTGTGGTCCATTCTCTCCTTGAAATCTACAAATCTATGATTTTTGGAGATGCTGGCACAGACCCCACCGTGTAGCTTTTAACACACGCAGTTGGGCATGCAGTTTGTTTTCCAGACTTCTGCTCCCGCAGATCTACCTACAGAAAAGGCCGATTTGCAAAACCTCGCAGCAGCTCCCACTGTGACACTCGCAACCGGATTTTCAACAACGCTCAGGACCCAACACCCTGAGCTGCTTGGAAAGACTAGCTCAAGGTTTCACAGGTCCGGCATCCAGCAATGGACACACATCAAACCTTTCTAGAACGTGTTGGCTGCAATCAACTAAAACGGGAACGTTTTAAAAAAAAATTATCCTGTCACGTCTCGTTATTTTTAAGTCCATTTCTGTTAGCAACGTTTGCAATTCGATTGCAAGTCTTGCAATATTTGGAGGTTTTAATCCTCAGAGACCCAGCTCCAGGTGTCCCAAGATTCGGCGAGAATTTCCGCTTCCATTTTTGGGGGGGTGCTGGAGGGGATATTTGGGGGTGCTGGAGGGGATACCTGCGGCTTCACTCTCGAGGTGGGGGGCAGTGGCAGGGAGGCTGGTGCAGGCCCAAGACGCAGTACCAGCCCATCAGTCAGGGCTTCCCTGCAGGCCTCTCCCCTTCCCCAGGGCAGGGAGCCAGGGTGGCCCTGTCACCCATCCCAGCTGGACTCTGAGGCCCCACAGCAAGGCAGGTGGCCCGGCCGAGAGGCGCTTGGTGGTTCCTCTTACCTGGAGGGCCGGGCCAGGGTGGGCAGGATCTAGTGGATGCAGGGGAGGGACCAATCCGGGTGCGGAGACTGCTCTTTCTGAGCTGCAGCATCTGCACTGCAAAAATCCTGCATATTTCCTCTTATTTGAAAAATCTTGCCTGGACAGAGGGCGGAGGATCAAAAAAGAGGCCATGTTGGAGGAAATCCTGGATGTATGGTAACCCTAATACAGTTCTACTGGTGCAAGTCCTCGTGTGGACTCAGTTGTACCAGGATAGACTTGCCTTTTATCACGGTAGATAATTCCCCTCCCTGGATGGAGGCAGTGTGGCCTGGGGGGATAGAGTACTCCAGAGACCTGGGTTCTAATCCCGGCTTGGCTCCTAGCCTGCTGGGTGACCTTGGGCAAGTTAGTGCCCCTCAGTTTCTTCGTCTGTAAAATGGGGATAATAATTCCGCCCTTCTTTGCAAAGAGCTTTGAGACCTGCTGATGGAAAAATGCTGTAGAAGAGCTAGCGAATATTGTTATACCCTATTTCTATGACCACACGCCAGTTGTACCTCTCTGACTAAGCCGGGGTATCATAGAATCATAGAATATAAGGGTTGGAAGGGACCCCAGAAGGTCATCTAGTCCAACCCCCTGCTAGTTAAATTGGGTCAGCTTTTGTCTTTAGACAAAGCATGCGCGATCTCCTGATTTTAGGGCCCAACTCGTGATTTTGAATGCTTGGGCTGGTGACGCTGTGTGTGTGTTTTAAATCCTTCCTCCACACTTTGCCTCAGCTGGGGCAGTTTTATCAGAGCAAGTCAACACTTCAAAACTAAGTTGAGTTCAATCCTTGAGGGGGTCATTTAGGGATCTGGGGCAAAAAAAATTAAAAAAAATAAATAAATTGGGGATTGGTCCTGCTTTGAGCAGGGGGTTGGACTAGATGATCTCCTGAGGTCCCTTCCAACTCCGATAGTCTATGAGTCTATGAGACCTCGGTTACGGCGACATACAGCCACCTGCAGTTACTAAATCGCTTCCGCACGCCCACACAACGCTTCTTGTCTCACCAGGCGTGCTTGCACCGACTGAACTGCCAGCGTGGGGCACTGCGGGCCGGCTTCTGAAAGGCAGCAAGAATCGATGTAATTTCAGCGCAGACACTGCATTGCTCACATCGGCCTACGCGCTACGCCTCTCGCAGAGGAGGTGTTAAGCCCGTGTCGTGGGCAAGTTAAATCGGTGGGAGCGACATTTCAGTATAGACACTTGCAGAGTTCGGTTGGTGTAAGCTGCCTCGGGTTGACCTAACTCTAGAGTGTCGACCGAGCCTTAGACTAGTTAGTTACACGGTGTGGTTCTGAGTTTCGTTCGGCGCTCGGGTTCTCGCAGCTGCACCGCGGGGCCTGCCGTTGCGGAAAAGGGAAATTTTCCTGTTTCTACTGTAACGTTAAAGGGGAAAACGCTGTTCTTATGAACAGGGGGGCAGATTGTCTAAAGGCCTTTAGACACCTAAAGACGCAGGTAGACACCAGGTGGGGTTTTCAGAAGTGCCCATGAGAGTTAGGTACTTAGGTGCTTCTGACAGTTTTGCTGGGGCCTGCCGGCATCATTAGATGCCTAAATAATATTGGTTAAAAGGTGCAGCCAGTCGTCTGCCTCCGCTCGTGTAGGGTGGATTGATTTGAAATCATCAAGCGGAACGCTGCATTTAAATCCTCGATTTAACCATCTCAGCCATTCGCAGTGCCTTTATTTTCTAAACAAAGGGACTTTCTCATTGCTTGATAGAACCATTTAAAAACATTGATTTACAGTGAACTAGAGCAAAAGATGGGGGCAAAAGATCTATCTGGCTTTAAGATTAAACTCGATAAGTTTATGGAGGAGATGGTATGATGGGATAACATGGTTTTGGTAATTAAATATTCATGGTAAATAGGCCCAATGGCTTGTGATGGGATATTAGATGGGGTGGGATCTGAGTTACCCAGGAAAGAATTTTCTGTAGTATCTGGCTGGTGAATCTTGCCCATATTCTCAGGGTTTAGCTGATCGCCATATTTGGGGTCGGGAAGGAATTTTCCTCCAGGGCAGATTGGAAGAGATCCTGGAGGTTTTTCGCCTTCCTCTGTAGCATGGGGCACGGGTCAGTTGCCGGAGGATTCTCCTGCTCCTTGAAGTTTTTCAACCACGATTTGAGGACTTCAATAGCTCAGACATAGGAGAGAGGTCTTTCGCAGGAGTGGTGGGTGAAATTCTGTGGCCTGCGTTGTGCAGGAGGTCACACTAGATGATCGTAATGGTCCCTTCTGACCTAAATATCTAAAATATCTATGAAAGGGCCTTTATACTAGATTTGGTACATCTATCTAGGAGGGTACACTGTACCCATATGTAGTTATTTAAGCAATTATGTAGCTTCGTATTTTCAGGTTCTTCTTAGTTGTGCAGTTTTAGTATGTTGGAAAGTGGTGAGTGATCTTGCTTATTTGCTAGATAATTTTATTTTTGCTCATGATTTGTCAAACTGCATTAGGATGGTAACTGGAATGAAATTAAACACGCGCAATGGCAGATACAATTTATTTGTATTAAATTAAACAAGTCCTTAATACAGTACGTGACCTATCGTGCCATATTTATAAAGCTTGACCTCAAAAGTTAAACGTTTTTTCCCTTGATTCTTTCTTTATATGGAAAAGCAGCCTCTAACTCAGTAATTTTAATAGAAGCTTGTGGATTCAGCATATTTAATTTTTGTATTTAAATGTTTTAAGAGATTATAAATTTAGGCGTTAACATATATTTTTGCATTCAGTTCAGATTTTGTTTCTTAAAAAAAAGAAAACCTTGTAATTGCAATGAATAAAAATCAGATTATTTTTATTTCCCCCCCCCCCCAAATCATTTTTTTTAATCCACCCTGCACTCAAGGTTTGTTATTATTTGGTCAAGAGCCCAAATAACCAAACTTGGCTCGATTTATTGTCTAAGGACAAAGTAGTACAATACGAAAAGAAGTGTATTCACCTCACGCAGAAGGTGTGCTTCAAAGATTTGCATTTCAGCCCGTAGTATTTACAGTCCGATTTTACAAGTTACAAAACTCTGTATCCATCGCTAAAATCCACCCACTGGTTTGGAACAGTTCCGTACCTTGGTGGTGTTCTGCACTTGGCTTATGTCTGGTTTGGATCCTATCTGGCAGAAGAGCTGGGCGTGGAGGTAAATCCTGCCCCGTGCTGGGACACACGGTTCACGTGTCTTGGCTTTGACAGGGTTCCTATTTTTAAAGCCAAATCCTGCCTCCGCTTTGCAGCGTATGGTGGGATTCTTTACATGGGTGAACCGAATTGTGGGGAGAGCGTAATGGATAACTTCCCAATACTTACATGCATGTATAATGTATGTTAATACCATGTGCATAATGCCCATTAACATGGTGTATACTATGCCTAATATATATATGGCTAACAATACCTTTGATGCTCTAGCCAGTTGTCTGTGTTGCCATTAAGTTTTGGGAATGTTTTCCTGGCGGAGAAGCGGGGGCTAGCAAACTTTGAGTCGAAGGTAGCTCCTTCTGTAGAATGTAATTCCTCTTCCCCCATCCACAGATCTGGTTGAATGAAATGTTTTCCTGACAAAATGTAGGGGAGTGGGTGAAATTGGTGTGCTTTGGTTTGGTTTAGTTGGTTGGTTTGTAAAATTGTAAAATTTTAGTGACTTTTCCCACAGGACAATTCAAAGTAACTATTTTCAGAAATGTTGACTCTTCCCTTCCCTACCCCTCCTCACCCCACCATTTCAGGGTTGAACTTTTTCATTGTGCGGAAATTTGATTCCCTTCCCCCAAAACGAAAGAATCGGAGTTTCCCGCGGGATGGAAGTACCCTTGTCCGGACAGCTCTGAGTATATGTCCTCTTATTCCCCTGGCACAGATCAGCCAGGTGTGTTTTTGTGGAGCAGGTGACCTGGGATTTTGGGCGGGGGAGTTGTCTGCCCCATTGGAGACGTTGGCAGCTTGATTTTTCTAAGCTGATGAGTTCTAGCAGCTCCTGTCTGGTTTGAGAGACTGGGAAGGAGCTCTCTTTAAACGTCTGTATTGTTCTCCTTTGCCGTCCCCCTGCCAGCATGCCCAGCCCATCTTACTGACCATCTTTCCCTGATTGTTTCCTCATGTGCTATCATCTGCGTCTCCCCAGCTGTCGTCTCCTGTCTTATACTTCGATTGGAAGCTCTCTGGGGCAGGGATCATCCTTTTTGTTCTCTGTTTGTACAGCGCCTGGCACAGTGGCAGCCGGGTTTGTGACTGGGGTTCCTAGGTGCTACCATAAGACATTTGAACTGCTATTAGGTGAATTATGGTAGCACCTAGGCATCCAAGGATGGACCAGGATCCCATGGTTCAAGCACTACTGTAATACGCCTAATAGCAATACAAATGTACAGCGCCTAGAACCCTGCTCCATCCCTGGGGCACCTAGGTACTACCACAGTCCATATGATCATTTTAATGGAAGCTGGGTACATAATTCCCCAAGTCCGCTTGATTCAGCCAAGGTCACGCAGCGAGCTGGGAGGAGAACCCAGCAGGTCCTGGCTCCCTGTTCCGGGCTCCAACCACTGGATCCTGCCGCTGGTTCCAGGCTCCCTGCTCGGTTCTGATTTCCCCTTTTAACCAGGCAAACGGGGGCCACGGGCCGTGACCTCACGATGCTGCCCACATATCGCCTCCTGATGGTCAGGATTTACCCCCACTCCCCCCCATCACTCATGCTGGTTTTTTTTTTCTCTCTCTGTCTCTCTTGCAGTAAGAAATCGGAGCCGATCTTCTCCCGTGCCCCTGCTGGGTACCCCAAAGACGGCCCCTATCGCCCTATTTATATTATCCCGGACCAGACAGAGCCGTGCATCTTTGCCACCGAGGTAATGAAGATACGCGGTGCGCTTGCGACCTCCCCTCTCCCGCTTGTTCCTCGCCACCCCTGCCACTCCCTAACCCAGCCAGCCCTGCAAACCCATAGCGCGCGCTTCCTGCCACCCCAGCCCCACCCCGAGCCGCATGCCCGCTCCTCTGGGGTGGTGGGGGTAACATGCATGACCCCAAGGTGCATGAAGCTAAGACCAGTGGGTGGGTGTATGTGTGTGGGGTGGGTGATTGCAATGGGTAGGAACTGCCAGCAGTGTCTACCCATGGGGGAGGCGGGGGGCTGTTGAGTCAGCTTTGAGCGGCTGCATGGCATGCTGGCAGCAGCGCCCCCTGCGGGCGGCCAAGTATAAGCTCATCACTTTCCTTTCCAGGTGTTTTTCGGGCAGAACGCAAAGCCGGCTGCTTTTGCTGAATCCCATGGGTCGGGTTGGGATGGCTTGGAGCAGCTGCAGCAGCAGAGCTGTGGTACCTGGGGCATTATACCCCCTTAATGCCCCTGGGGGGCGCTGTGGGGAGCGAGCGCTCGCCTGGAGCAGGTGCAGAACTGGAGTTATGGTACCTGGGGTGTTATGTCCCCTCATGCCCCAAGGGGGCGCTGTGGGGAGCGAGCGCTCGCCTGGAGCAGGTGCAGAACTGGAGTTATGGTACCTGGGGTGTTATGTCCCCTCATGCCCCAAGGGGGCGCTGTGGGGAGCGAGCGCTCGCCTGGAGCAGGTGCAAGGGTGGAGCTATTGTAGCTGGGGGCATTATATCCTCATATTGCCCCCAGGGGCCCTGTGGGGAGTGAGCACTCGCCAGCACCAGTCGAGCCCATGTTTAGTGTTGGTAACCTCCCGTTTGGGGTGTTGGGCCCTGGGGAGGGGCCAGCGTGTGTAGGAAGTCTGCCTTCACCCCAAGTCTGTATTCCCCACCCCACAGGGTCAGGTCTCTGTCCCTATCACGCTAAGAGCTTCCAGTGTGTGAGCCAGCCTCTCCCCCACCTCTTCCCCCCATCGCTTGGCGTCTGGGCTGCTTTGCTACCCTTCTCCCACCCGGAATGCTAGGCTCGCTCAACCCAGACGGCCTGCACACACCCTTAAAACACCCCCATGGGTGCACTGCAGGAAGAGAGATGGAACCACTCTGACTGACGCCAGAGTTACAATGGGGGATGCCACGCCAAGCAAACGGGGGGGAGGGGGTGTCGATGCGGGCTCTGGGGCTCCGTGTGTTCCCCCATTGTGGAGTGGCCCCTGGTTTTGCAGCATTGGGTGGCGGATGCAGTGTGCGCACATGTGGGAGCTGCTGATAAGAAAACAGGGTCTGTGCTGGGGTGGGTGGGAGTCACACCTGATTCGCTGAGCTCTGGCTCCATCCTTAACACGTAAAAACTCCCCCTGGCACCATGCTGCCCGGCGCTGCCGTCCACTCCAGCATGGGTTTGGTGGTGCTGAGCTCTCGTCCAGCAGCTGGCTGCAGAGAGAGAGGGAGACACCCAGTGAGAATGAGGGTCTCTCCTCCCCTCCCCTCTGCAGGGAGGCAGCTGTGCCGATCAGCTGCTGGAGTCGGTTCGGGGAGACCCAAGTTCTTAAAGATCCCACAGGGCAGCCTGTGATGCTTCCCGAGGTCCCCCGAGCTGTGCAGCACCTCACTACCACCCCCACTTAGCGTCAGAAAGCTTCGTCTGTACCTGCTGGGAGGTCACCGGCAACATGAGCGCTCCCTGTTTAGCCCGCTCAGGTTGGCGCCAGCCAACGCCTGCCCCCAGGCTTTCCCGTGGCCAGCCCATCCCCTGATCCACTGGCCCCTCGCAGAATTCACAGATCTGCCGGTCCCAAAGAAACAGCACCCCTGGCGTACCAGCTTCACCTCCAATCGCTGCTTCACTTCCAACCCTGGGAGATTTGCAGGGTGGCTGTAGCATGTTGGTCTCAGGCTATTAGAGAGATGTCTTTATTGGACCAACATCTGTTGGAGAAAGAGACCAGCCCTTAGGTATGTTTGGAGTGAAATCAAGGATCAATTTACGTAGCAGATGCAAGTAGAGCAGAAGTCTTGGAAACCACTGGTTACGGGTAAAATAAAACCGTAACCTGCCTGCTAGACTGAACTAACAAGGTACAGTGTTATCTATCTGACTTTGAGTGAGCTAAACTCCAGGCTGGATTGGCCGTGATCCCTTTGTAATAGCACCAGATGCACATGTAGCTGCTTAAATATCATCCTTACGTACCTCTCGCGGCGCTTAGGACGACCAATGTGTTACTGCTCTCAGTAGAGACCTTCCTTTGCCACCTCTCACGTTGACTTCAGACTTCAGACTGCCAGTTGGCCTCAAGGGGTCCCTGGGTCCCAAGGGCTCTCTTGGTTCATTCTGTAGACAGGCTCGGTGGGGCACCGGGGATTATGGATCCAGAGCCGGGCTGGGCGGGTTTGCAGTAGGTGCAGCTGCAGAGCTGTGGGCATAATACACCTGTAATGCCTCCTGGGAGGGGAGGCTGTGGGGGAGTAACCTGCACCGATCATTAGTTATTGGGGGGGCCCCCGCCAGGCCTGCTGGGGTGGGGCAAGGCCATAGCCGGAGGTGTCCTTGCTGGGGTGCTCAGCCCCAGGCTGCACAGAAAGGGCTCTGGGGTTCCTCCCCTCAATTTGAAGACACAATTTGGGCCCAGCAGGGACAGGGGTTCTGCTGATATCATCTGGGCTGGCCCTGCTAGGGGCCCAGTGTGGGAAGCACCTCCCTGACTTCCAGCAGCAATGCTCCCTGGTGGGTGTGAGCCTAACTTGGGCTTCTCTTAGCATCTCCTCCACTCAAATCCAGCTGGGATCTGGGTTGCACTGGAGGGGAATCATCAAGGAGCCCAGGGCACTCGAGCCAAAGAGTCCAGCAGGGCAGTGAGGCTAGATCGGGGCCCTAATTTCTTTGTTAAGGCCGGCCCAGGCTGCTCGCTGCCAGGAGAGTTCAACCAACGAGCTCCCAGGGGCCTGGGGAAGCCCAGGAAGCATGGAGGGAAGGGGCCTGGTTCTGACAAGGCTACATCTGATTTACCCCAGGTGTAAGGGAGTGTATCTAGCTCCAGATGCAGCTGATGTCAGGATCGGGCCCACACTGAGGTCAGAATCGGTTTCGGGCTACCCCCCAATCCCTTTGTCAAGCTGTCCTGCAATGGCTCAAGAGCATGATACCAACCTCAGTGCAGACTGTTAGGAACCAGGGCACAGGCCCTGTACTGGTTGTGATTCCATCCTTCGGTCTCACCAACCAACCATCAAGTGTAAACTCCTCAGGTGCTGTAACAGCCTTGATATGGAGTCACAGACAGTCCTCTTGGGTTCTCTGGTCTCTCTCGCCCTGCAGGTGCGCCTACCTGTGTGATAGATGGCCCCTGACACCAAAAATCCCAGCAAAATTCAGGTTACTCCCAGTCCCCAAGGACTAGTCGCTTACCCCAGATCAACTGCACTTTAGATCTCGCACCAAAGACAATGCTTATAGTTTATTACAGGACTGGCTAGCTATAGATTTATTACATGGGAAAAGGAAACGAGCGAGTTCTTTACAAGGTTAAAGCAGGTGAACATACACACACGCAAGCGAGTTCCAATCTTAAATTTTAAAAAGTAATAGCAGTTCCTATAATAAGCAAGCTCTGTGTGTCCTTAGGCTAAGCACTGGGGATCTCTTGCTTATGCCTAGTAATCCTTGCCCCGCCAGAGTCCAAGCCACATAAAGATCCAATTCCTTCTGATTAGGGGTTTTTTATTCCCTTCCCTGCTTCTGCTCTGAGCTGCAGACTCCACTGATGGGAGGAATCCATTTGCAAGTCTCATCTTCACTAGGCGGGGAGGAGAGTAAACAGTATTTTGTCCTCTTTAACTTTCCCCAATAGTCCATCTGGTGTGGCTGGGCCTTCCTTGTTGAGTAGGACATAACGCCTTGAGCTGGAGACCAGCATTTCCCAGTGGTTAAGGTCCCTCTCCTCTCTGGTGATTTACAGAGTCACAGAGGCTTATAATGCGAAGGCTCAAGATATTCCCTTACAGTAGGGGACACTGATGTTATAAGTGAGATGAATGCCGGCAGCAGCTCACAAGCATTCCCGAAAGTAAACACTAAACCCATTCTGATCCTCCTAATGCCTGTTTTATCGATTCTAACACACAGGTGAGCCGGGGTGGTCCCAGCCATGTATTTGTCAGTGTTCAATGGGGACCATGGCAGCATGACTCCCCCAATGCAAACACTTCGTAGGAAGGGGTGTCGCTGACTCTCCTGCATACTCTTCAGCGTCCCTCTGTTCTTGAGAAGGCATCGGCCACTACATTTTCTTTTCCTTGATACAGATTTTTTTCCACGTCATACCCCGGCAGAGCTCAGTCTGGGATTGGTCCCTTTGGCTTGGTTGCAACCATATTAACAGGGAGTGATTGATTAAAACCTTACATTTTCTATTCTACAGTTAAGGTTTAAGTTGCTTAATCGCCCAAGTTGCTTAACCTTCCCTTTCCAGGACAGCATAGTTCTGTTCAGTGGGGGATCGGTTTTTTACAGGCCTCGGTCCCTATCACCCGATCTGCCTTCCCCCTTTTTTTGTAAGATCTATTCTGGGGCCACAGTGTCACTAGAGCCCTTTCCAGTCCTCTGGTAATGATGATCTGTTCCTTGGTCTGCGGGGCAGGCCAATTCCGAATGCTTCTACTTTTAAAAGGTCAGGGCAAGCAAAGCTGCTGCTTGCCCTGTGTCCTCTGTGACATACCCCTGTGGCCTCTCATCTTGCATTTGGACCCTTTGCCAGTGAGGCTGGCTTCTCTAAGCCTCTGCAGTACAGTTCCCCCGTGGCTCAGGTGGTCTTGCCAGGAACCACTAAAAATAGCCAAGTCGTCTACATCGGCCCTGGCAAAGGTCGGCAAACTCTGCAACATCTCCTTGATGAGCCTCTGAAAGGGAACCGCTGCACTGATTAACCCGAAAGGCAGAACCATAAACACCTTTAGGCCAGAGCCCACTATGAGAGCTGACTTCTCCTAGGCCACAGCATCTAAGGGAATTTGCCAATAGCCATGAGTCAAAGCCAGAGTGCTTATGAATTTTGCACCCTCCTCCACTAGGTCCCCTCTCCAGAGTGTGGCGTCAGGGTCAGGTTGGGTGAATGGCGTCCACCCTTCTAAAATCCACACACCATCTCCTGGTTTTATCCCTTTTAGGTACCGTCACAATGGGAGACGCCCCCATCCCTCCTGTGTCTAGCCTGCGGTCCACTTCCTCCCGGATCTGTTCCTTTGGCACAATGGGCCCTGTCATTTCAGTGGAAGGCACTGCTTTGTTAGTTAAACCTGGCTGGTTGGAAAGTACCCGGCTGTGGTGTTTCCAATATTGGGTCTAACACCCTCCCAAATCTCGCTGCTCTCCAGCTGGGTCTCTTCTTTACTCTCCCTGACCAGATCAATTAAAGGGGCAGGAAATGTTCCCTCATCAGTACAGAAAATCAAGTATCCTCCCTCCACACTTTTATGGGAAGCTTTCAACCTGTTGACAGACACTGTTTGCACAGGTCCCCTGCAGCTTCCTTACATCATCAGCCGTTCACGTGCCGTCACCCGGAAAGGTCCCTCCCAGTGATCTTGCATCTTGTTCTTCCTCACTGGAATCAACACTAGCAGCAAGTCACCGGGGGCGAAAGGCCTTTCTGCAGCCTGCCTGTCACACCGAGCATCTGAGACATCCAAATCCTTCCAATCCGTCACAGCCTTAAAATTCTCTTTAAAGCACAGTGACATGCTCACCCCCCTACAGGCTGTCCTGTCTCCTCTGTCCCACCCACCCGAGAGCTTTGCACTGAATCTTGGGCTTCCCTTGCTTGTCTCCCATAAAGGAGGGGGTGAACCCCGTAGATTCGTGGGGTATACTCCGGTACGCAAATACGGGAGCAACACACCCTGGTCGTTCTCCCACCACGTAACACACATCCCCTGTTGAATCTTTTTCTACCAGACCGTTAACGTCTGGCTGATGGGAGCAGCCTCCATATCGCTTGCTCCACAAAACTCTTGGAAACCACAGGCATGAAATTTGTACCAGAGCCTGACAAGATTTCCTGGGGAAAATGTATTCTGCTAAAACGGTGCTTAGGATCCTAGCCGGTTTCAGCATTTATATTAGAGCTGCTGGCAGGACCCTCCGCAACCGGTCCATATATTTCTTTCCGTTCCAGGAAGGTCCGGGTAGGGATCCCACAATATCTACAGACCAGACCCTCTGGCAAACACCCTCCTTTGCGTGTTTTGGCTCCATCTCCCTCTCGCTGTCTGTCTGTCCGTCCCGAGTGAGCGCTCTGTCTCTCCGCAGCGGCCCGGCTTTTAACCCTGCCATCTGACACTTTACCTCTTTGTTCTCCGGTTGGGGCTGTGCTCTGCGTCCCTGCAGAGAGGTGGAAAGAAATATCCTTCCTCTTGGCTGGGGGTTGCTAGATGTGAACATCCCGCCATGAGGGTGCCCGTTGTCTTTCTGGATTCTCCGTTGATCTGTGTCGGTTCTAGCCAGTCCCTTTAACAACCCCAGATGGTTACGTGACACCCCTCACCTCCTGCTCTGCCCCAACAGCATGGGAACCCTTTGGCACCCTCTGGGCAGCAATCACGAGTCAAGTAAGTCACTGCCATTTATATCATTCATGAACATCATGCCATCCTAGTGATGGGCAATGCCTGCAGAAGTCCCTTGTTGGGTCCTTTGGAACCTCCTACACCTCTGACGTAAGGTGCAACTCTGCCGGTAACTTGTTACTCTCGCCAACTTGTGAGGCCCACTCGCAATTCTGTTTGAGTGTCGCGCGGCTTCTCTCCCTGCCGAGCTGTCCAGCAAAGGAGCAATCCTGAGCAACTCCGTCCTCCGCTCATCCGGCACAAGCACCTGCTTGTAAACCTCACCAGGATGCTCTTTTTCTTCCCTGTGGAGGTCTCCCTGTGCAACCAACCACCTCCTAGAAACCATCTCCCCTTTTCTCCCCCAGCCAGGGTGTTTTTCTGAGCCGCCTTCCTCTCCTTGTCCTGGTGAGCCTCCATGAACTCAAAAGCAGACTCTCTGGCAATCTCCCAACCCATCCTCTGGGGACAAACTCTGCCTTTCAGCTGATAAGAGGACCGAGGGCGTTTTCCCGCCCCCCACCCCTTGCAGCGCCCCCTGCTGTCCATAGCCATGGCAGAGCCAGACTCTTTCCAGAGGCGAGTTATGATATGAACCTGCTAGCAGGGCTACAGTATCTTTACCTATTAAAACAGCAGCAGGAAGTAGATTCCTAACGCCCACACCGATATCACCTTCAAAGTCCTCAACCTGGAAGTAAATCTTGGCGAAAGGGGGAGTCCCGGGGCCTTCAGCCAAAGCTAAGATAGTTAAACTCTCACCAGGAAACCGGTCTTCCTCACTTACCAAACTTTCCTTGACCAAAGTGGCTGGAGCCGCTGTGTCCCTCCGGTCCTTGACAACCTGCGTCATTTACCTTTAGCATTCTTAATAAATCCTTCACTCCTCTCCCAAGGCTCGACCCTGATTCAATTTCCTCCTGCCCGACTGCTGCCTCTGGGGTGATTGTAGTGGCGTTCACTGGGGGGGGTGGGGTTAAGATTGGGGCAATTTGGTTTTATATGGCCGGGAGCCCCAGGGTGATGACGGAATACCTGCCTGTCCTTTTGGTAGGGGCTTTAAACTCTGGGCTCTCTTGGGGTTTTTTATCGTCAGAGTTGGGGATCAGTTTATTTCCAGCCGCTTCTCTTAACCTGGGGCACAGGGGTATTTCCCTTCCCCTGGGATTTGCCCCCCCATCCCTCTTGGGCCCTTGATTCAACATACTCATCAGCAATTTCTACAGCCTCTAAAACTGTGGATGGTTTGTTGTCACAGACGACTGCCTTCCTCTCATGTGTAACTACCCCTAACAATTGCTCCTGGACCGTCAGATCAAACCGTTCCACAGTCACCTTCGGCGCCCAGACCTGTATCCATTTTCTCATTAAAATTACACATTTTTACATATGCAACACAAGTGACCTTGTCCAACATTCAGAGGTGTCTACGCTGCGAGCGGTAGGTTTCGGGGGAATCCGAAACCTTTTCAGTCCATTGCCTTTACTTTTCTTATACATCTTAGCATCAAATTTCTCCACAGAGGCGATGCGTGCGGGTCGGGGGGTGGGTGGGGAGACACACATGGGGTCACGTGCCTTCCCCAGATTTCTGCCAGGGTTTGCTGGCCAGGCCCCCTCCCTTTCCGGCAGCCCCTGGAGCTGGCAAGCTTCAAGCTGCGGCCGCTGGAGAGAGACAACCGCAAACAGCTGGGAGCTGCAAGGAGAGGCCGCTAAGGGCAAGAGGGAGGGGGGTATGCCTGGGGGCTGGAGTGACTCAAGAGTTCGGGGCAGACATCTTTAAATTGTCGTCCCCCACCCCCCGAGGTGGTACCAGTCGTCTCTGCTCCTCCACAGCATAAAAAAGTTGGCAGGCTTTCCTCGCTAATCTGTGCAGTCAGTCTCTGTATAAAGCGGGCAGATGCTCCCACTCCCGGGTGTTGTAGGGGATGCACTCACCGGTTTTACGGCTCATGTAATTTGAGTGGCATGGTCTGAATTTCCCTCTGCCTCCTGGGTCGTCATCTCAGCTTCCTCGCTGGCTTTGACTGCATCGCTCCACTGCTGCCTCAGTTTCCCCGTTCAGCAAGTCCGCCAGTGGTGCTGCAGTTGGGCCCCTTCGACTGCGATGGTCTCGAGCCTGGGGCCGGCGGGTCCTTGGGCTCCATAAACTCCCCTTCCCCGGCGCCTGATCAAAACTTACAAGCAAAGTTCTCGGCTCCTGAATGGGGGTTTTCTCTTTCGGGGATTTCCCCTCTCCAGACATCACTGTTCAAGGTCTTCTCTCAGACCACCCTCCTCTGACTGGGGTTCCCTCATTGTGTCGATTCCTTAACCTTTAAAACTCACACTGTCAAGTTTAAATGGTACTGGTGCTGGGGCTATCCACCTGTCTACCTAACCAGGGCACCCCCTCCAAATTGGCTATACCTAGATCTCACCAAGCAACTATCAAGTGTAAACTCCTCAGGCCCCATCGCTGCCTTGATATGGACTCACAGGCAGTCCCTCTGAGTCCTCCGATCTTTCTCGCCACCCAGGTGGGCCTACCTGAGTAATAGATGGTCCCTTTCACCGAGAATCCCAGAAATATTCAGGTTACTTCCACTCCCCAAGAAGCAGTCACTTACCCCAGGTCAATTGCACTTTAGCTTTCACACCAGAGATGATGCTCATAGCCAGTCCTGTAATAAACTATCTAGAGATTTATTACATAAGCAAAGGAAATGAGTGAGTTCTTTACAAGGTTAAAGCAGGTGAACATACACACACGCAAGCAAGTTCCAATCTTAAATTTCAAAAAGTAATAACAGTTCCTATAATAAGCAAGCTCTGTGTGTCCTTAGGCTAAGCACTGGGGATCTCCTGCTTATGCCTAGTAATCCTTGCCCCGCCAGAGTCCAAGCCACATAAAGATCCAATTCCTTCTGATTAGGGGTTTTTTATTCCCTTCCCTGCTTCTGCTCTGAGCTGCAGACTCCACTGATGGGAGGAATCCATTTGCAAGTCTCATCTTCACTAGGCGGGGAGGAGAGTAAACAGTATTTTGTCCTCCTTAACGTTCCTCAATAGTCCATCTGGTGTGGCTGGGCCTTCCTTGTTGGGCGGGACATAACGCCTTGAGCTGGAGACCAGCATTTCAGACTGGTTAATGTCCCTCTCCTCTCTGGTGATTTACAGAGGCTTATAATGCAAACACTCAGATATTACCTTATGATAGGGGATACAGATGTTATAAGTCAGATGAATACCAGCAGCATTCCCTAAAGTCTAAACACATTCTTATCATCCCAACACCTGTTTTAATGATACTAACATACAGGTGAGCCAGGCTGGTCCCAGCCGTGTATTTTCAGTGTTCAGCAGGGACCCGGGGGCCTTGGCATGAGCTGGCCCTGGGTCCACCAGTGCCCCATCCCTAGCATCATGGTGACATTACCAAGCAAGCCGCGATCTTGAGGGGAACTCGGGAAATGCAGTTCAGGCTCCAGATGCCCTTAACTCTGCCCCTAGCCCCCTGCACAAAGGTCAGGGTGGAACTTACTTGGTGCTGACCTGTCTGAGAGTCGGGGCCTGATTCCCCTCTCACTCACCCCGGTGTAAATCAGCAGTCACCCCGTGGGAGTCAGTGACATGTCCCTGGTATAATGAGAGCAGAAAAGGTCCCTGAGTCTCAGAATTGTCATTGTAGTAACCCAGGACCTGACTGCCAGTCATGCTTAGGACCCTCTGGGGCGCAAGTGGGTGGGATCAGGGACGTAGCTGGAGCGCGCTGCGCTGTGGCTATTTATTTGCTTCTCGGGGCCCATAGGGGGCAGAGCATAGGCTCTGACATCAGGGCCCGCCCCAAAAGATGGGGAGAGCAAAGGGGGCTTAAAGCCCCCACATCCCTGCACCGAATACAAGAGGAGTGTGGTGGTGGTGGTGGGGGGGGGTAAGGGGAAGCTGAGAAACAGGCCTTTTGTCTCTTTGCAGCATGAGTCTGTGTGCAGGGGGGTGGTGCTGGGCATGTCTGGGCATGGACCCCGGCGGAGCATGGGGGGGGTAAACCCTACTGTCTGCAGAGCATCTCCTCTAAGTTGTCAGCCAGTCTCTGCGTCAGCTGGTCCTGTCTGGGGCGGGGGGGATGGACTGCCCGGGACTGGTGTCAGCTACAGGGAGGTGAGATCAGGGCCTTTCCCCCCACCAATGTCTCATTAGCATCATGGATGGGGCAGCTTGCGGGAGGAGGGGAGGTCGGGTCTGCACCCACAGAAGGGCCTGAATGGGGAAGATGCCCAAGGGTCGGGGAGGGGGACCTGCTGTGGGGTGGAGCTTGGGCGGGGGGAAAGGGAAGGCAAAGGGGGGGTGTCTCTCTCTCAAGCAATTCCTACGGTTTGAGCAGACCTGGGGGCTGCCCATCCTCCGAGTCGATCCAGCAGTTTGGTGCCAGTCTCTTCGGGTAAATGCGATCCAGGCCCAGTCAGGGGGAGCTGGAGCAGACGTCACCGGGGCATATTCGGCTCTTTGGGTTCAGGGCCCGCTCCAGGGCCGTGTCGCCCAGGGGTGGCCGGAGGGTACAGCAGCCGAAGCCTTGGCCGAGGGTGAAATGCCAGCGCTCTGAGCGGGCAGTTGTGCCCCACTCAATGAGGCCGGGGGGGCCAGGCCCATAGCACTGAGGGGGTTGAAATTGGGCTGTAGCAGAGCTTGCTTGGTCCTGAATAAGTGAGACCTCTGATGAGAGGCAGGGATAACGCCCTGCCCCAGTGACGGCTCGCCCCTCCATCCCAACCTGCAGCCCCCCCTGCTACCCCAGCTCCTCCCCCTGCAGTTCTGCAGCTCTGCCGGTGCCCCTCAATCCCGACCCGCAGCTCCCCCTGCTATCCCAGACCTGGGCTCCTCACACACAACTCTGCCGGGGGCCCTCAATCTCGATCCACAGCGCCCTCCTATCCCAGCCCTCAGTTTCCCCACCAGCTCTGCCGGTGCCCCTCACTCCCGACCCGCAGCACCTTCTCAGAGCATAGATTGCGTCAACCCTTCTGCGATCTCCCTGGCCATGTGGTCGTTTTGCCGTCTCCTAGGGTGATGAATCAGGACCGTGTGGCTCTGTTTGTGCAGTAGGGAGCTGGGCGCAGGAGGGGTGAGGGTAAGATGGGACGGGATGAAAGGTTGCGGAGGGCGGGGAGGTAACACCATCCAGCCTCTGCTCTGCTCCCCCTTTTTGCTGCTTTAAATTTGGCCTTTGAAATCGACCCAGGCCCGGTTCCCTTTGGGCAGCACCATCACCCTTCAGGCTGCATCTATCCTGGAGATTTAGCCCCCCCCGGTGCTTGCCCTGCACCAGCCCCTCGGGTCGGCGCGATTCCCACCACCGGGGGCTTGAATCCCCGTCCACCCGCCTTGTGGTGCCACCAACACTGGGCAGAGCGGGCGTGTGACTCGGAGCAGAGGCTCTTTGCCCTGGTACAGGGGGGCAGAGAGCCAGCCCAGGGGCGAGTGAGCCTGGGAGCAGGGCAGGGGCCCTCTCCGAGTCTGCATAGTGCCCGGCTTGGTGGGACCCCCCTCTTCCGTAATACACATAATACATGCCATTCCTGGCCACATTCAACGTACTCGGGGCTTGACCCCAAACCAGCCCCTCGCTCCCCAGTCTTTGTGCTGTGCTGTCAGATTCAGACATGTCTCCCCCCAACCCGGATCCATCCCTGTCGGTTGTGTGGGGTCTGACCCAAATCGTTCCACTTTGAGAGGCAGCTGCTGTAGCGTGAGGGGCTGGTGCCTTCCTACATGTTGTGGATTAATGATGTGGATTGTGGCAGTCATGGCCCAGGACTCCGTTGTGCCGGGTGCTGTACATTTTTGTTGCTATTGGGTGTATTACGGTAGCACCTAGGAGCCGGTCATGGATCAGGACCCCACGGTGCTAGGAACTATATGGCTTTACTGCTATTAGGTGTATCACGGTAAGCCCCACCCTCCTTGTGCCAGGCGCTGTACAAAGACCGTGCCTGCCCCAAGAGCTGACCATCTGACTGAAAGACAAGAGACAGACAGATGGGGGAGCCCAAGGGAAGAGGGAGCTGAGGAGCAGGCTAGTCTCAGCTCTCCCCCAATCTAGCAGCTCTGCCCAGGTTCTTGTCAGCCCCCTGGCCGAGGTGAGTTTGGGCGGCCCCTCTCCCTGGCCCAGCCCCTAATCCCCGAACGCCAGCCCCACTGCCAGTCTGGGACGGGAGCGTTCCCCGCGGCCTGCGTCTCCCCTCTACTCAGGGCCAGGCTGGCCTGCATCTTGGATGCCTTCCTGAGCTGCAAACCCTGGGTGCCTTGGGATCCCACCTGGGCACTAGGGGAATTAGAGGCTCCAGTCCAAAGGGCATTGGGCGCCTTGCTCCCAGGGCCTTGAGTGCGGATCGCGGCATGATTCTGCCCTGACAGAGAGCCCAGTGCCTTCCCTCTGAATACAGGGCCCTTCTCTTGTCTCCCTGGGGTTTGCTGTTTGTCCGTACAGTGCCCGGCACATCTCTGATACCGTAATACACCTAATAAATGAAAAGTGTGTTTCTACTCTGGAAAGTGACTCTAAAAAAGGGGGAGTTGGCAGGGTGGGAATCCCCGGTTTTTTGTATCTCAGGGGCCCCAGATCAAATATATTTGGTCTACCAGTAAAAGGAGGTTGAGCCCAATTCCCTGCTGCCCAGGGGGCCTGATTCTCCATGACCTGGGCCCCAGCACAGACAAAGTGGCTTTTCCCAGGTGTGAATGGCTGCTGAGGGTGACGGGTGTAGTATCAGCCGGGTCCTCTCTAGCAGCTGGTGCCTGAAACTCCCCCTGCGATCTCGGGGGGGTTTGCCTTGTGCGTCACTTGTGCGTCACTGATGAAGACTCTGGAAGAAATGCCCTGACTGCAGTAAGGTATCTACACGAATGCAACTCCCCCACCCCCAGCACAGACACCTCCCCCCAACCAAGCTCAGGATCCTGTTGGGCCAGGCGCTGCACAGACACTGCCCTCAACAGCTCAAACTCTAAATAGACAAAGGGTGGGAGGGGAAACTGAGGCACAGAACGGGGAAGGGACTGGCCTGAGGTCACCCAGCTGGCCCAGGGCTGGAACCCAGATCTCCTGTGTTTGCTGCCTGGAGCGTGAGAGCACAGAATTCAACTCTCTCCACCAGAGCCGGGCTGGCTCTGTAGGCCCAGCGGCACAAACTCTTATTGCCATCGGTAGATCTGACATGAGGCACCGAGAGCATCTGAATGGGGTGACAAGGGGGCCACGGTTGCACAGCTGCTTTTCAGAAAATTGGGCTTTAGGGCTAGCCCTTCCAAAGGGGCCTGTGGCATCTGGAATCAGGCTCCTAACTCCCTTGGCTCTGAAAATCCCAGCCGGAATTCAGCAGAAACAGCCCTTGCTCATTAGACCAAACCACTGGTTTGCTTGTAACATGGCTCTGCTGGTCAATTTCCCCCGATCGGCAATTCCTAAGCACGCCACGCTGCCCTTCGCGGCTGGTCCGCCAGAGAACAGCCTGCTACTGCTGTTGGGGTACAGAGTTCCCCCACCCCTTCAGCTGGAGTGGCCAAGGACTGTGCTTTGGGGCTGACAGTCCCAGGTTCAAGTGTGGTGTGATCTCCCTTGCTGGAACGTGTTTCAATAGGCGTGATGTGTCACGGCTGACCTGCATCTGTACCAGAGTGCTGGCTGCCCTCGAGATGAGGTTTTGCTGGTGGCAGTGTGGTGTGTGCCCTTTATTCTGGTTAAAACAAGGCCTGAATGGCTTGGTTTGGATTTTTTTTTTTTTAATTCTGCTTGTTTTGCACCTTAGAGCCATCAGATCTTGTTTTCCTTGGAGATCTCCTTGGATGACCCAGTGATGTCGATTCCTTCCACCCTTCACTGAAAGGAGTAGAGGCTGTTGGCTGTTTAACAGAGAGGGCTTTTCTCCCATCTGTTCATTATGAGTGAAAAGTGTGTGATCGAAAGCAAATGCCAGATTCAAGTACGCTGGCTCAGAGCCACTTCCTTCTCTCAGTCAATGGGGTTTCACCTCTTTGGGACCGGTGAGGATGTAATCCAATCACATGGCTGTGGTGTGAATTTCCCACAGGTAGACAAAACCCTAGGTTCTCCAGTCCTCCAGAGAATCTTCCAGGGGAAAGCAGAGCTAGACAAGAGGCTAGTTTCTGATGCAAAATATAGGCAGGAACAAATCTTTTTTGTAAGGGGGGAAAAAGTTCTTTTCCCGGTTTTTTGGGGGTTTTTTTGTCCAGGAGTAAAAAGCCCCAGATGCAGTTTTTCCTCCTTGGCAGGTTACCTGTAACTGAAAGAGTTCAGAGTCAGAGCTGGATCACTGTGTGTATTACAGTAACACTTCAACACCACAGCCGGGATCGCGGTCACGTTGTGCCATCCTTTCCCCCTATCACACTCCCCCTCAGCCCATGAGCCCCTACACCCACCCACTCCCAGGGGCCTCAGCCCTTAAGGAAGCCCTCTTTCCATCCCCTCCCAGGACCCCCTACCTCTCCTACCCCTCTCCTGACCTTACCTCTCCCTGCTGGCAAGTCCCCAATATGGGGAGGATCTGCTGTGGTTTTGGTAGCAGCCAGCAGTTGTGGACCTGGCATGCAGAGCGGCACCCAGGTGCTGGCCGTGGCTTGCTCCCAGCTGTGACGGGTGAGGCTGCTCGTACCTGCTTAAAAGTGATTGGGCCAAGGTCTAGGAGTGTCATTATCCCCATTTCACAGATGGGGAAACTGAGGCGCAGAGCAGGGAAGTGACTTTCTCAATGTCACTCTGTGGCAGAGGTGGGACTAGAAGCCTAGGTTGGCACCTTGCCCATAGTGCCACCTTTCCTCTCCACCCTACCCACCTTGTTGCATTATGTGGGGGAGGGGGTTGCATTTGAACCCCCAGCTCCCAGGGCATTCAGATGTGGGTCGCTGTCTAGTAGCTGAGCAAACCTCTCCCGCACCCCAGATCTGGGGGAGATTTGCCTTGTCTGGGGATTTGATGGTGGCGACGAAACCAGGCAAGATTCCTGGCAGACTTTTGTTGGAAGCTTCTTTCTGGGGGCGGGGCTTGATTTCCCCTGAAACAGGATTTCATGGTGGGGGGAGGGGAGTCACAATTCGCAGGCTGGGCATCTCCCTGGCTCTAGCAAGCCTGAATACCCCCACCCAATACTGACCCAACCCAGCAACTCTATGCTTACCCATGCTGTCTAATAGGGTGTAGCTCTAGGGCCTGATCCTGAGCCCCATACATACCTGGTTCTGCTCCCATTTAAGCCAATTGCCACGGACGTCAGCAGGATTCAGAGCCGGGACAATCCTCTGAGTAAAGTTAACATCAGCTCTGCCTGCATAAGGACTTCAGAATTTGGCCTTGTAAAAACTCCCCCTTATATGAGTGCTGGGTAGTCAAGTCATTTTCTCAGTTCTGTGCCTCAGTTTCCCTTCCCCCACCCTTTGTCTTTTGAGATTGGAAGCTCTTTGGGGTCTCTGTGTGTGCACAGTGCCCAGCATGATGAGGGCCCGATCTAGGCGCTCAAGAAATACAGCGAGTTAAGAAGGGGTTGTGTACCCTGGGGTGGGGCATTTCGCACGGGCGCAAGGTTGTCATTTCTACCAATGCCGCGTCGGGGCCGCCATTCCATCTACAGATGTACTGAGGGGGTCCAAGGAGGTAAACCCTGACTCGGCTCTGGGGTGGCAGGGGCAGGTCCGTGCGCGGGCAGCTAGAAGGAGCCCCCTCCCCCTTTCTGTAACATGGACTTGCCCCACTTTGGCAAGAGCTTGGAGCTCTTTGGATTGCAGATCCTCAGGGAAGACGCTTGACGTGTTCTTAACCCCCCTCAAACCCTGCTCTGAGGCAGGTAAACATCGCTCTCCCCTGTGTTACATTGGAGTGAGAATGCCACTTTGTTTCTTCGGGTCTCTGGGTTTCTGCTGAAGAGATGGGAGCTCTAGGGACCAGTGGACTAACAGACTCGTGACATGGATGCAAAACCTAGGGGAATTTCTACTAGGGGCAATGAGATGAAGCGATGGGCAAAGCAAGGGGCTGCTTCTAACTGATTAATTTCAATTTGATTCTTACTTTTTTTAAAATCGCTCTAGATGCTGGATGAATGATGGGTATTGCAGCAAAACGAAAAAGCCCCAGTAGCATTTTAATCATTCCCAAAAAGGAACAGAGCCAGGTAGTGAGGAAAAAAATCCTCTTTCTATCCTTCAGGGAAGCAGACCCTCGAACCCTCACCAGACGCGTGGCTGTAGTTTGGGAGGGCAGCTGCAAGCCTCGGGCAGGCAAGGAATTTGCCCCCCACACACATGCAGGCCCATTGGCCTGACTGGCACTGCCCCCCCAAAATATAGAAGCCAGATGACGCCTATGTCCAGCAGCCATGTCAAATAGCTTTGGACTGCGTGGATTTTAAACCTTGTCTCTGCACCCAGGTTGTCCCGCTTTAACTATCCCCGTCTGGTCAAAGCAGTTCGGCTTCTGTAGCTTAGACACACGTATACTGATGTAAAGGCGCCTTGTACCTAGGCATGGAAGGATTTGACTTTTACCGGTAAATTTCAATCAACGTCAGTTTCACCATACACACACAAGCCCCTCCCCCCCCGATAAAAAATCTCTCCATTGATAACAATCAATACTTATAGCTAGGCAAAGTAAGAAAAACGCTGCTTGAGAAATGAGTAGGGTTTGATTTAAGGATATTTATTTTATTTTTTGACGTGACGTTGGCAATGTGTGTTAGAACACAGGGGTTCTCAAACTTTCCAGATGACTGTCCCCCTTTCAGGAGTCTGATTTGTCTGGTGCACCCCCAGTTTCACCTCCCTTAAAAACGACTTGCTGACAAAATCAGCCCTAAAAAGACAAAAGTGTCCCAGCCACACTGTTACTGACAAATGGCCGACTTTCTCATTTTTACCATCTAATTATAAAATACATCCATTGGAATCATAATATTGTACTTACATGTCAGTGTACAGTACGTAGAGCAGTATAAACAAGTCATCGTCTGTATGAAATTTTAGTTTGTACTGATTTCACCAGTGCTTTTTATGTAGCCTGCTGTAAAACTAGGCAAACACCTAGATGAGCTGATGTACCCCCTGGAAGACTCTGCGTACACTTGGTTAAGAACCACTGTGGAACGGTCAGAAAGCTTTAACTTTTTGGATCTCAGCGTCTGCTGTCCTTAAGTAATTATCATCTGACCCTCCCATTGTCTGCAACCCTCGTACGTTTTGCGCAGCTGTAAACATTTAAACTGATCAAAACAATTTTGTAAAACGCTTCAGAATAAACATCCATATTATTAATCAACCTTATCAAAAAAATAAAAATCGCTTTTTGCCAAGTCTGCTTATATTGTCATAAGTATTTCTGCATGGGGAGGAGAATAAACCACACTGCTATAATGCCCCTTTGTGCTGGTATAACTGTGTCCACACTATGGATTGTACTAGTACAACAATATCGGTAAAAAAAATCACACCCTGACCTGACCTAGATATACAAGGCCAAAATCTGTTTGTAGAGCCCACGCCAGAGTTTTGTGTCAGTTCGAACTGTATGTTTGCACCAATCCTCCCACAATATAAATGGGTGGTCACAGCCGGTTGTGTCATGCAGGTCGTTGGCGAACAGGAGGGGTGGGAAGGAAGGGAGCAAGACTTTGTGGACAGAGCGGAAGACATGGGTTCTATTACTGGGTGAACTCGGGCAAGTCACTGATCTGTGCCTCGGTTTCCCCTCTCTGTAAAAGCAGGGGCGATGACAGAGGTGGGATGGGGAAGGAGGGACGATTATACTGGGGCCCCGAGCTCCAGGCTGTCCCCAAGATGCCAACTCTGTCTTCTGGCTGGGAGGATATGAATGATGAGTGTCTATAAAGGCTTTGGAGGGGAAGGTCCCCTGTTAGTTGTTTGACCTCTGAGGCTATTTGCTGAAGGCTACGTGCAAAACTAGCTCAGTGCGTTGCTCACAAATTTCATTCCCAGCCCCCAGCCCTCCTATTTTTAAAAAAATACATGTTGGGGCAAATTTTCAGCTCCAGCCTTCCCTATATTTTTTCCCCCAAGGTGCAAATATCAGGGGTACAAAAGTACACCCCTGTTCTAAGTCCCTTACATGTCTAGGGCCCGGATTGTCCCTCAGAAGTCAGGGGCTCTGAAAGGTGGGGTGAACTCAGGGACATGTGCGTGAACTAAACCGGGGGTGCAAAACTGCAGTGAGTGAATGCTTTGATTCTCCGGAGCTTCTGAGTGCCGTGGCCCTGCTGTCAATTGCAGTGACGGCTCCGGGGCCTGGTTCTTGCAGGCCATGGTCTTCCCCAGCCCCCCAAGAACAGAACCCCAACTAAATCGGGTTTGGCAATTTGCTGATCAAGAGTTACACAAGAGCAGGCAGGTGACTGGCAGGTCAGAAGTGATGCCAAGGTGCTCACAGTGGGCTGCAGCCAATCAGAGAGCGTATGCAAATCCCCCTGCATCCTGATTGGCTGAGGCATAGCTCCTCCACTCAAAAACCTCTCCGTCCCCTTTAGACCATTGACTGTGCCAGCCCTATATGGGGGCCCCTTGGCGTGAAGCGAGTTTGTTGGGTCCCAGCTCAGTTTCCCAACAGACCTCAGCCGAGAGCCTGAAGGAGAGGAGCAGAGGCTGGGGCAGGGCTGGGGCGTGTAGGTGGGGTCCGAGGGAGTGCCTGTCCTGGGGCCAGCTACGGGATTCGGTCTCCGGTGGGGTCAGCAGCAGGTTGACGCTCAATTGAAAGGGCCAGAACTTCAGTCTCCAGCCCGTGGCTGTGACGTTTCGAGGATTGCCCGGAGCAGCAAGAGGTTCAATCACTGGCTGGCCCTGTAACTTGGGGGGGCCTTGGGGCTGTGATGGCTCCGAGCTCTGACCACAAGCATAAAGGCCCCACCCTGACTTCCAGCGGCTGAGTTACTCCTTGCCAGATGATACCCCCCCGCCCATGACCTCACAGCCCTTCCCGTCCCCAAGTGACCCGATCACCAGGGGCGGGTATCAGAGCCTAAAACCGGGCATGTCTTCCCCTAGAGTTGGGCTCAAATCAAAATCCCATAGGACTGCCCCCACGCTGGAGCAGTGGGGGGCTCTGACCTCCGACCCACAGGAGAGACTTCCAAGCCTGCTCGTGCTGCTGACTCTTTATCTTAAACGGTCCACGTCCTCAACAGCAGCGCAAGAAAGGGATCGAGAATAAGGCAGAAAATATCATAATGCCACTGTATCAATCCATGGTGCGCTCACACCTTGAATCCCGCGGAGAGTGGAACTGGAAAAGGTTCAGAGACGGGCAGCAAAGATGATCAAGGGCACGGAACAGATTCCATATGAGGAGAGAGGGCTGTTCAGCTTAGGAAAGAATCGACTAAAGGAGGGGCTATGATAGAGGTCTATAAACTCGTGAATATGTGGAGAAAGTGCCTAGAGGAGTGTTGTTTGCTCTTTCCAACAATACATAAGCGAGGGGGTCACCCAATGAAATGAATAGGCAGCGGGTTTAACATCAACAAGAAGAAGTATTTCTTTGCCCAATGCATCGTTAACCTGTGGAACTCCTTGCCAGGGGGTGTTGTGAAGGCCAAAACTATAACCGGGTTCAAAAAAGAACTAGATGAGTTCCTGGAGGACAGGTCCATCAATGGCTATTAGCCCGGATGGGCAGAGATGCAACCCCATGGTTGTGGTGACCCTAAACGTCTGATTGCCAGGAGCCGGGAGCGGAAGACGGGGGAATCACCCAATAATTGCCCTGTTCTGTGCACTGCCCCCAAAGCTCTGGCACACGCCACTGTTGGAGACGGGATACCGGGCTAGATGGGCCATTGCGCTGACCCGATCTGGCAGCTCTGATGTTCTTAGCCCTTTACAGACCTCGTGGGCTTGAGGTGGCAGCTGCCGTCCTGTAGTATTGAAGACAGTCTTCACACTGCGCAAGCCCGATTCATAACCTGCCCAGAGCCTGGCCCACGGGATGGGACTGGGATCCAGGTTTATTCCTGGCTCATTCTTTGAGATCCAGAGGTCTTGGGTTCACAGATCAGAGGTTCAAAGGTCATAGCTTCAGTCTCTGCCCATGACTTCTCTTGGGGTGGCCGGTTGTTACAAAGGGTGGTCTGCCTGGGGATTCGAACTGTTGCCGAATGCTGAGTTTTGGGATGAACGTTCCCTGCCAGGGGCAAGGGGAACTTGCTTTGTCACAGCCTGCGGTTGGTGCCCTGCTGAAATCCAGATGCAAAACTTTGCATCTGGGAACGCACCCAGGCCTAAATCTCTGACTGGAAGAACTTTGTTGCATTTACTGGGTGCCCCTGATTCGTGTTCCGCTCTTGGCACTTCAGCTCTCCCGTGTGTGCTTGTAAATCGGGCTGCGGTGTGTATTGTGTTGTTGTGTCGCTCGGCTGGCGTCTAGTGACCTGGGCAGGAGGGAGCAATTCTCAGCAGCTGAGAGACAGACAAAGCAACTTTGTCAGTAGCTAAACCGTTGATCATAATGACGCCACGTTTCCTCAGCTGTGGGGTTGTTTGTATGAACTGTCCCTCAACCGCTACTGAGCTGCAGCCACCTCTGGGGTGGGGCGCAGCAGCTGTTTATACAAGGATTGCTCACGCCACACTGAAATGCAGCCCCCCTCTTGGGTGGGATGCAGCAGCCAAGCAGTGGTTTAGGACAGGAAGTGGAGTCCAGTTGCAACTGCGGGGAAAATGTTAAGAGACGCAGGCTGGAATTACCCACATTGAAATTGGGAGCTTTGGGGTGAGCAGCCACTGCGAGGGGAGAGCGCCCCCTGCTGATACCCCCCCCGCCACGCAGCACAGCCCCCCCGATCATTACACTGGGGTCAGCACACACTGCGTGAGGAGAGTGCTCCTCATGGGGTCCCCACCCCTGCAGCGCAGCGCCCCCTAGTGCCGCATGAGAGTATTGGGGGCGCTTTGCCCCTGGGCGTCAACCCCAGTGCTGCCGGTGAGGGAGGGGCACTGTGCTGTGGGGTGGGGGCTCAGTCGGAGGCGCTCTCCCCTTGGTGTTCGTGCTGACCCCTACTGAGCCCCCGGCCCTGCTCCCTGCAGCACAGCGCCCCCTAGTGCCACCCCTAGGGTACTGGAGTCAGCACTGACTGCAAGAGGAGAGCGCCCCCTGCAGCACCTTTCCTGTTCTTTTGAAGTCTCCCCTCTTCAAACTGAGCAGACCCGCTCCCGCTTAGCGCCTCACTAACCAGCTAACCCCATGCACCTGTCCAATGCAGCGTCCCCGGGGCCCAGCTCCCTGTCCAGCAGCGATCCCCGTCGGCCGCCGAAGCATGGAACTGGGGGCCGCAGGAGGATGAGGGGGCGGGAGCCGGGGTGGCCTGGAGCGTGGAAAGTGAAAGGCCAGGTGGGTGGGGCGGGGAGCTGGTGGCAGAGGCGGGGTGGAGAGAAGTAGGAAGCACAGAAGGTGGTTCGAGACACGGGGGGTGGGTGGGGGCTGGGGGGAGAGGAGACTGGAAGAGGCAATGGGACATTCATCCCGGAGCTGCCGCGATTCCCAGGTGGCAGCTTGCGCCAGCTACAAGGTTTATTACAGACCTCGCCGGCTTTAGGTGGCAGCGGCCGTCCCATATTTAAGGTGGACTTCATGCTGCAGCGTCACCAGCCTACCATGGACCGAGCATGGCTGGAGAGGGAGTGGGGTCGGCTGGGCCTCCGGACTCCTGCGTTCCATTCTTGGCTCAGCCACTGAGCAGGTGCCAGTTGCTTTGCCGCTCCGTGCCTCAGTTTCCCCCAGCAGCTACCAGCTGGAGGACGAAAGGCGAGCAGGAGCTTTGAAAGCAAGGGGCGGAGGTGTTGTGGGGATGACGGACCGGTCAGGGCAGGGATCTGGGGTCTGACGGGGGCTTGAGGGGACCGCAATGCCAATCCTGGACCTATCTGCTGCTGGCGACCCCTCAGGATCTGGCTCATTGGCAGAGATCTGTGCTTTGACACCAAACATCTTGGATTCAATCCCCGCTGACGACCCAGGGTTGGGTGGCTAGTGGGTTGTGTCCTGTCCCGATTGGGGGCAGGCAGCACCCCCTGGAAGGTGCATCCCTGCAGTGCCCTGCTGGGACTGATTGGAGGAGCTTGCTCATGCAGACTGGGTGGCACATTTGCAAGGATTCTGGAGTATGGCATGTCAGGGTGCAAGGCGAGGGGTTGGCTGTTACCTCTTCGGGTCCTGGGCACTTTCCCACAGTTCAGCCTGAGCTGCCATTCAGGTGGCATAGTCACTAGGCCGGGCACCTCGTCCCAGGGCCACTGGGCTTGCTGCCCACTTTACCCCTGCAGAGATTTCCCTGGTGCCGTGGGCAGCTCTCCAGTCCCCCAGGATTGGTTTGGTGAGTAAGGCAGCATCTCTTGATTGGGATCATGCAATGCACCAGACTTGCCATCCATGCGGGCACCATGTGTGGGGCATGGAGGTGCCAGGCATCCTGCCTGGATGGGGGGCGGGGGCGCGACTGCTGCCGTTAAAAGGGCCGGATCTGGGAGGCCTTGTTCGGGCCACAATAGCTGGATCCACCCAGGGGACAGGGCGTGGAGGGGAGCCCTGCGGGGAGACCTGCTGAGAGGGAAGTCGCTGAGAGAAGGGAGGTCGGGAGACAGGGAAGGAGAGAGATCCTGAGGTCTGGCCTGGCAGGAAGGTGGGATTCCATCCCAGCCATTTCCTAGGACAAGCTGCAGATGCAAGCTGAAGTGAGGGGGTTTATTGGGTCCCAACGTATAGCATCCCTCACCTGGCTCAGGAACTGTTATATCAGGTATACCCTGCTGTATGAAATCAAGGTTTCCCTCCGATCTCCTGTTGGCCGGGAGGACACACAGGTGGGGGGCTCTTATGGGGGGGAGCTCCCATGGTGAAGGATAAATATGAACGTAACGAATTCGAATTAGAATTAGCTTAAGTGTGGCCGGTGAGCAAGGAAGAGGGGAAGGAAAGTTTGGCTAGATGTTCACAGCCAGTCCCTTCTGACCTCAAAGTCTGCGAGTCTCTAAAGGCTGGAAGTGAGGGGGAACTGCGTCAAACTGGTTTTCAGCGGGAGTCCGCCCTCGCTTGTTCGGGAAAGGGTCTGAGAAGAGATACGGAGGGGAGGGCTCTTGGTCCCACCCGCCCTGACCGTGGGTGAACACGCCAGGGGAGACGGTTTCCCCAGGTCTGGCCCATAGGGAAGTATCCTGATCCCATGGCTATGAATTCTTGGTCGTGCTGGGTGGAGCTTAGGCTGTTCAGCGTGTGCAGAGCACTTGTGTCAACCCCCCTTTGCACTGAATAAAGGAACTGATGGTGCTGTTAGCCTCAGGCAGTATCCCCTGCGATATTATTAATAATTCCCCATGTCCCCACCGCTGGCCCAGGGCTGAGAGCAGCAGGAGCCGGCTTTGTAGACAGAGCAAGTTCCGAGTTGTGAGTTAGGTGTGCCCCTGAGCCGGGCTAGATTGGGGAGGGGGCTAAGATCCCCACCCTCCTCACACCCCCTGACTCAAGTAAGAAGGGGCTGCTGACTGCCCTGCTATTCAGAGCTAGTTTGCAGAGCAGATGCCCCACCCTAGGAAGTGGGGGTGATGGGGGAGGTGATGGCTCCCTGAGCCTGGATTGTGTGTGTATGAGAGAGAGAAATGCTGGCTGCCCCTATGTATGGGGGCAGGATGCATTAGTGGGGCCAGGCTGACAAGCACCCCCTAGAGCCTGCCGGGGTTGGCAGTGGGGGCTCCCCATCCCTTGAGCCTGGTAGACTGGCGGGAGGGGGGGGGCGTGCCCCTCCCGAGCCTGCTTCATTGGGTGTGTTTTGGGGGTGGCTGCTCTTGGTGCAGCCAATGGGGTGGGGCATGCTGGCATTCTAGGAATTCATCCAGTTTCTCCCTCCAGTTGATCCCTGCCCCCAGGCCTTTGCCCTGGTCTAGTGGGCAGAGCAGTGGCGTGGGACTCAGGAGACCTGGGTCTGCCGCTGGCCTGCTGGGTGACCTTGATCAAGTCACGTCCCTGCTCTGTGCCTCAGTTTCCCCATCAGTAATGGAGAATGGTGATGTAATCAGGGATGGTGATGCTGTGACCCCTTTTGTAAAGGGCTTTGAGATCTACCAATGCAAAGAGCCAGGGATGGTGGTTGCTTATTATCCAGTCCAGTCTAATGTCCCAACGCTGGGACTCCCAGCCCTTCCCTGGGGTGGCGCTTCCCCTGATTCGCAGATCCTATTGTGCGTTAGTTACTCCCCTTTAAATAATTCCTCTCCCTGCGAGCGGCTTCGGCAGGCAGGCTGTGCCCCACCCCAACCATGGGAGCCAGATTCCGCCCTCCATCGCTCCCCACAGCTCCGTCCCTCCAGCCCTGTGATCCTGCCTGTTGCTTAGTCGGTCAATATCTTTCCGGAGCATGTAACTGAGGGCCTTAGTCCGGGGCACTTGCAGAAGAGCCCCTGCTCTGTCAAACCCCTCCTTATACATCCCTCTTTGCTGCCATATCCCCTTGCCAGCACCTCTCTCCTTATCCCATCCTAGGGCTGATCCCACGGAAGGGGGTGGCACTCTCTAGTCAGATGTTAGATTGACAGATCTGTAATTATCAGGATCGCTCTTCCTTCCTTTCTGGAAAGCAAATACCACATTTGCTTGCCTCCCATCCTCTTGTGTCTACCGCGGTAGCGTCTAAGGACCCCAGCCAGGCCACCTCGTGCGAGGTGCTGTACAAATTAAGACCGCTCACATGCTACAGACCTTTAGCTCTCTCTGAGTCTGATCCAAAGCCTCTGGAGTTTCAACAGGCTTCAGATCGGACTGTTTTTACCTTTGCCTGCCATCGAGGCTGGCCGGTGCAGAACCAGCTACCCCCTTCCCTGCTATTCAGCGATACCTCTTTTCCCCAGGCTCTCGTCTTATTTCCTAGTTGCCCAAACTTCTCTTCCGCCATCCAAGAGGAGCTCAGCATCTCGGACATTACTGATGCCATATCTCCACCCTCCACGGGGCAAATCCTCGATCCAGGCTCAAGTGGATGAAGGAGGAATTCTGCCACCCAGGACTATAATACAGAAGGTGCCCCTGTGGATCCTTCCTGTCTACAGAGGTGTTCATACTGCCTCCAACACCATGGTATCTGGAAGCCTCATACTTGATCCTCCCAGCACCCCACTGGCAGGGAGGGGGATCATCACTGTTTATACCGGCAGGGAAACTGAGGCACAGAGCAATTAAGAGAGGCAAGGGCAGAGCTGGGACTCGAACCCAGATCTTCTGAAGCCCACCCTAAAGCTGCAGCCACAAGGCTACGTCGACATCCCTTGGGCTTGGACCAAGTGACCTCCCTAGCAAGGCTCCTCCACCCCCACCTATGCACTAACTCCGCCCCTCACCCCCAGGCTCTGTGCTGCACAGGGCTGTGTAGCCCCAAATTCTGCCCCTGCCACCAGGGGGCGCTGTGCAGAGGCTCCCTGATTGGCCAACTTGCTCTCGGCGCCTCCCCGTTTTATTTGGAAAATCCCGTCTTGTTGCCGGTTGGGCTCCCCTCGCCCCCGGGGCTCTCTCCCGTATAGCTACTTCCCCGCTTCTCTCTTCCCGGGACGGGTTCCGGCTCCGGCTCCTTGAGCCACCCCTCACGGATTCTTCTTTTGCTTATATCGGCCAAAGGCCTCGTAGACAGTCACAACACCAGGTGTGGGGGGAGGGGGCAGGTCCCCCGCTGGTGTAAACGGGCATCATTCTGTTGGTGTCAGTGGGGGCAGATCCCCGGTGGGTATAAATCAGTGCCGAGGATGCAATGTCTCGCCGTGCAGCGCAGAGGGGGTTTCACCCCTGCACCACTCTGCACCTGCTAGATTTCCTTGTTCCACACAAGGTCCTTTCCCCAGCCCCAGGCCCCGAGCTGCGGGGCTGTAATGTTGCAGTGTAGACGTGGGACCCCCACGAGAGGGGCAGGGGCCCTGAGTCCCAGGACCCTCCCAGTCCCCTAGGCCATGCTGCCTGTTGGAGCCAGCAGCTCCGCTCCCTGGATCGTAAAGCTGCCCTCTGAAAAACAGGGGAGCTCGTCGGGTTCCTGGCTGGATTTGCTCTCTGCAGAGCTTGAGTTCCCCACAGGCGTGAGATCCTCTGGGTTTGGAGTAGGACAAAAGTCCACCTAACCCTGGGCTGCAGACCCAGAGGCCTGCAGGGGGGCTTCATCTTTTGCTTTACATCCCCTTTGTCCTTCCCCCCAGAGATTCCCCGTCCCTGCCCTTTACCGCCAGAGTGCAACCCACTGGCCTCATCAATAAACTAGCCGTGAAAGCCTGCCTGGGCTAGAAGCAGCCTTGCCCAGTGGTTAGAGCACTGGGCTGGGGCTTCAGAGATGCAGGTTCTGTTCCTTCTTCTGACTTTGGTCTAATCACAACACCGTTCTGGGCCCCAGTTTCCCCTAATTTATTTACATTGTGAGTTCTTTGGGGCAGGTGCTTGCTCTGTGTCTTTTTAGGTGCAATTTGAAAAAACAGCCTGATCTCTTCTTCACTCTCTAGATCTCCTCACTCTGTATTTTGCTCCCCTGTTCCCAGCTCTACCATGGCCTCCTCCATCCCGACCCGCCTCTGTGGCATGCCCGGCAATCAATAGCCAGAAGGTCCCGTTAGGCATTAACATCCCTCTTCTTAGACTCAACCTGCCGGCTGGGATTGCAGGGCCAGATTCCCAGCAGGTGTAAATCAGCGTAGCTCCCTCCACATCCCCAGAGCCACACCGCTTCACACCAGCTAGGGGCCTAGCTCCGGATTGCAGCCTGTTTCCCCTGGCTCATGCTCTGTCCACTTGCACGCCCCTGCCTTGAGAGCACGAATGCTGTGGCCCACGCCTCTGGGTTGTCCTGCGCCTTGCGCAGTGCGAAGGACTCGCCGATTCGCTTGTGGCGCCCTGGTGGAAATGTCTCCACAAGGCAGAGTCTTTAAACCGGACAGTCCTGCTTCTGTAAGGTTTGCCCATGTCCAGCGCTGGACGTGGTTCTGTCCGGTATCGCACAGGGGGAAGGCCATTTTGCCGAGTGTGCTGCTCTGTCCCTGCTGGGGTGACCTTGCACGTGAGGTCATGCTGGCGGGGTGGCGTCATGGAGGCGGGATTGGGTCCGCCCCATTCCAGAAGTTCATGTAACCCAGCGGATATCCTGTATTCTGAGGATGCGTCAGGGGCTGCTCCGCGGTAAACTTTTGAGGTGAGGCAACCGCCCACGATCCAGACTCCACTGCCTAGGAGTCACCCTCAATCGCAGCCTTACCGATCAACGCCACTTGACACAGGGGAGCTGTAAAACGAAGAGATGCATCAGTACCCTCCCAGAGCTAGCAGGGTCTAGCTGGGCTTGCCTTGTTCGACCGTGTGTCTGCTTGGGGGTAGAAGCGCACATATGGACCTCGTCCTTATCCAGCTAAAAGCACCTATGTGGTTTGTAACTGGTACTGTGAAGTCCTGTTCCACTGTCTTGGCTTCCAGGCGTCACAGACGTCCCTCCTCCAGCTGTCTGGCGGGAGACGAGAAAACTCTCGCAAACTGAAAGCTCCCACTCCTTGACCGTCTTGTTCACCCTCCTCGCCGAGCGTTCTGGGTGGCTGGAGCATCTCTCCGGCCGTCCAACATCCATCCAGAAGTCACCTGGGCAGGCTTTGCCGTTGACGACGCACCCCTCGGAGATGGTCCCGCTGTCGAACCGCCAGGTTCTTGCTCCGCTGAAGACAGCGGACAGCCGTCAGCCGGATCCGGGAAAGATGCTGCGCCCCGATGCCCAAATGGAGGCTCCAGGATTGGGCGCGAAGGCAGAGACCTCCAAAGCATCGACCCTGCTGTGAACAAGCCTCCCATTGCCGGGAGGTCTAGCAGGGGCCCTCTGCAGCCCCAGAAGCGCTCCAGTGGGTTTCAGACTTTTCTGTTAACTTGTACATTTTGCTGTGTTCCTTCAGCAGAAGACGAGGTGGCCACGCTAGCCATGAGGAATGAGTCCTCCGGTCCTCCTCCCCGACAGTTCAGGGCGCAACCTGAATTTTCCCAAGGAGGGGGCCCAGCAGCTCTGTGTGGCAGGCACGGACACGGGGGACGTTCAGAAGCCCGACTTTGCTCGCAGCTCCATGCTGGGCCGCAGAGCCAGGGCCCAGAGAGCACCATCCAGCACGCAACGCCTATACCATGGAACTGCCCAGCCAGGGGAGGGACCAGGGGTCCTTGGAGTATTGGGGGGGGGTACGTTCTTTGCAGACCCCTGTATGGGGTGTGGCCCTGGGAGGTTCATGCCCTGAGCAGGGCTAGGGGGACTTGTCACAGCCTCTGCTCCGAACCTCGATTGGCATCCATGGCCCAAATGCCCCCGTCTCTTGCCTCAGCTCCATCTTCTGCCTCCTTTTGCCTGCCAGATGCTCTAACCCTGGACCCAGCTGGCTAGCCATGGCTGGAATCCTACTGACTGATTTCCTGCTGGACTGGTTATCTCTGGGATGAAGTCACAGCTCAGAGGGTGCGGGGGTCCAGCGCAGGGGCGGTCGTGCAGGGAAATGTGAAGGCCAGCCAAGCTAGGAAGGTAGATTTAGGCTGAACAGAACATTTGTTTGTTGCTGTTTGAGTTAGTAATAAAATCCTAGGAAGGTGGGTGAGGTGGACGAGGTGGACGAGGCTTTCTTCCAGCAAGTCACAGAAGCTACTAGATCGCACGGCCTGGTTCTCATGGGCGACTTCAATCATCCTGATATCTGCTGGGAGAGCAATACAGCGGTGCACAGACAATCCAGGAAGTTTTTGGAAAACGTAGGGGACAATTTCCTGGTGCAAGTGCTGGAGGAACCAACTAGGGGCAGAGCTCATCTTGACCTGCTGCTCACAAACCGGGAGGAATTAGTAGGGGAAGCAAAAGTGGATGGGAATCTGGGAGGCAGTGACCATGAGATGGTTGAGTTCAGGATCCTGACACAAGGAAGAAAGGAAAGCAGCAGAATACGGACCCTGGACTTCAGAAAAGCAGACTTTGACTCCCTCAGGGAACTGATGGGCAAGATCCCCTGGGAGAATAACATGAGGGGGAAAGGAGTCCAGGAGAGCTGGCTGTATTTCAAAGAATCCTTATTGAGGTTATAGGGACAAACCATCCCGATGTGTAGAAAGAATAGTAAATATGGCAGGCAACCAGCTTGGCTTAACAATGAAATCCTTGCTGATCTTAAACACAAAAAAGAGGCTTACAAGAAGTGGAAGATTGGACAAATGACCAGGGATGAGTATATAAATATTGCTTGGGCATGTAGGAATGGAATCAGGAAGGCTAAATCACACCTGGAGTTGCAGCTAGCGAGGGATGTTAAGAATAACAAGAAGGGTTTCTTCAGGTATGTTGGCAATAAAAAAAAAGAAAGCCAAGGAAAGTGTGGGCCCCTTACTAAACGAGGGAGGCAACCTAGTGACAGAGGATGTGGAAAAAGCTAACGTACTCAATGCTTTTTTTGCCTCTGTCTTCACGAACAAGGTCAGCTCCCAGACTACTGCACTGGGCAGCACAGCATGGGGAGGAGGTGACCAGCCTTCTGTGAAGGAAGAAGTGGTTCGGGACTATTTAGAAAAACTGGACGTACACAAGTCCATGGGGCCGGATGCGTTGCATCCGAGAGTGCTAAAGGAATTGGCGGATGTGATTGCAAAGCCATTGGCCATTATCTTTGAAAACTCATGGCGATTGGGGGAAGTCCTGGAAGATTGGAAAAAGGCTAATGTAGTGCCCATCTTTAAAAAAGGGAAGAAGGATGATCCTGGGAACTACAGGCTGGTCAGCCTCACCTCAGTCCCCGGAAAAATCATGCAGCATGTCCTCAAGGAATCAATTCTGAAGCACTTAGACGAGAGGAAAGTGATCAGGAACAGCCAGCATGGATTCACCAAGGGAAAGTCATGCCTGACTAATCTAATTGCCTTCTATGATGAGATAACTGGTTCTGTGGATGAAGGGAAAGCAGTGGACGTGTTATTCCTCGACTTTAGCAAAGCTTTTGACACAGTCTCCCACAGTATTCTTGTCAGCAAGTTAAAGAAGTATGGGCTGGATGAATGCACTATAAGGTGGGTAGAAAGTTGGCTAGATTATCGGGCTCAACGGGTAGTGATCAATGGCTCCATGTATGGTTGGCAGCCGGTATCTAGCGGAGTGCCCCAAGGGTCGGTCCTGGGGCCGGTTTTGTTCAATATCTTCATTAATGATCTGGAGGATGGCGTGGATTGCACCCTCAGCAAGTTTGCGGATGATACTACACTGGGAGGAGTGGTAGATACGCTGGAGGGGAGGGATAGGATACAGAGAGACCTAGACAAATTGGAGGATTGGGCCAAAAGAAATCTGATGAGGTTCAACAAGGACAAGTGCAGAGTCCTGCACTTAGGACGGAAGAATCCCATGCCCCGCTACAGACTAGGGACCGAATGGCTCGGCAGCAGTTCTGCGGAAAAGGACCTAGGGGTGACAGTGGACGAGAAGCTGGGTATGAGTCAACAGTGTGCCCTTGTTGCCAAGAAGGCCAATGGCATTTTGGGATGTATAAGTAGGGGCATTGCCAGCAGATCGAGGGAAGTGATTGTTCCCCTCTATTCGACATTGGTGAGGCCTCATCTGGAGTACTGTGTCCAGTTTTGGGCCCCACACTACAAGAAGGATGTGAAGAAATTGGAGAGAGTCCAGCGAAGGGCAACAAAAATGATTAGGGGACTGGAACACATGAGTTATGAGGAGAGGCTGAGGGAACTGGGATTGTTTAGTCTGCGGAAGAAAAGAATGAGGGGGGATTTGATAGCTGCTTTTAACTACCTGAAAGGTGGATCCAAAGAGGATGGATCTAGACTATTCTCAGTGATAGCAGATGACAGGACAAGGAGTAATGGTCTCAAGTTGCAGTGGGGGAGGTTTAGGTTGGCTATTAGGAAAAACTTTTTCACTCGGAGGGTGGTGAAACACTGGAATGCGTTACCTAGGGAGGTGGTGGAATCCCCTTCCTTAGAAGTTTTTAAGGTCAGGCTTGACAAAGCCCTGGCTGGGATGATTTAGTTGGGATCGGTCCTGCTCTGGGCAGGGGGTTGGACCAGATGGCCTCCAGAGGTCCCTTCCAACTCTGTTATTCTATGATTCTAACCCTGGGCTAGACCCTCAGTTGCTGTAAATCAGCACTGAATTCAGCTGAGGCTTACCCCAACTGAGGAGTTGGAGGGGGGTGGGGAGAGAACAGGTCCAGCTGTTTACAGATTATTGAACGAATGACAGCTCCTGCCATCTGCCCCTTAACTTTCAGTGCGTGTCCTGTGATCACAGAATGCTCTGAAACCGTCTCCTGCATGATCAGCATGCTCAGCTCTGCTTTCTCTGCTCATTCCCAGCCCCGCAATGATCTCTGCTAAGGTCACCCTCTTGATGCAATTTGTAGTCATGTCCCACCTTGCTTGGCTGCAGCTGTTTGCCCCCAGATGGGCTGCAGCCAAGGATTGGTCCCTTTTGTGGATCCATCCCGCCTTGCCGCAGAACTGTGCGGCAGGGTCTAAGCTTTCACCCCTGCAGGGAGAATCCTTCCCACAGTGACCCACGTTCAGCAATGACTGCCTGAGTCTGCAGCGAGCTTCCCTAACAAGCACTAACTGCCCTTCCCTGTTTGACTTAATGGGGTGGGGTGTTAACTCTGAACCCTACTGATGATCAGAGGTGAGCGGCACCATGAATTCTGTAGCTGTTGATTGTTTCAGTGCCAACGTCATATCAAGTGTTCTTGGGGATACCTTGGGCTTGGGGGGGGAGCTGGCATGGGGAACAAGGATCATCTTCTTCTTGCGTGCCCAGACTGACTCCCATATGCTCTCTGGTGGCAAAAGTGACACCCTCCCCCCCTTACCCAGCAACTCTGACAAAGCAGTTATGATGAACAAGAGCATGGTGCATTGGAAAGGGGACGGCGAGTTCAAATACATGGAGATTAATGTCGAAACCAGTCCCACATTAGATCCTGCTCCAGCCGCCTTAATCCCCCTCTGCCCCTTTGAGTCGTGGCAACCTCTGGTGGATCCAGCTCCTATCACACAGCACTAGTGGCTTGTGCTAGCAAAAAGGAGGTGAGAGGGGCTCTGACTGCTGGCTATAAATCTGCTAGGGGAATATCACGGAGGGTGAAGAGCTAGCTAAGCTAAAGGACAATGTTGGCACAAGAACAAAGGGCTACAAACTGGCCTGGCACCAACTCTGGCTGGAGATTAGAAAACGGTTTCTAACCATCAGAGGGGTGAGTTTAGGGATTAGCCTCCCAATAGGAGTTGGGGATGGGGAGGGCGGGGGGCAAACAACTTAGTTTTAAGAGCGAGCCAGACAAATTCACGAGTGGGATTGTATGGAAGGGGCTGCTTGTGATGATGTGGGGCAGGGCTTAGAGCCCTGGGGCTCGCGTACGGTTTATGTCTTATGTTCCTAACGCTCAGGCTTCAGGGCCTCAGCTGGCCACCAGCAGGGGTCAGGAAGGGATTCTCCCCCCTCCCCCCCCCCCCCCCCGGCGCAATGTGTTCTGAGAGAGTCTTTTCCCCTCCTCCTTCTGAAACTTCAGTTGTCTGCCTGTGCTCCGAGATGGGACACGGAGTGGGAGGGTCAGGGCTTGAGGTGGCATCGTGCGTTCTCTCTCTCAGGGGTTTAGCTGGCTGGCTCTTGCTCGCGGTCGAACTGATCATCATATGTAGGCTCAGGAAGGAATGCCCCCGCGCCACCCGGGTCAGATTGGCAGGGACCTTGGGGGATTTTCACCTTCCTGTGCAGCGTGGGGGAGCGGGTCACTTGCCAGGATGATCTGGGCGTATCTCACTTAATCCTTTCGCTGCGGGCCCCTCAGTCTCTGCCATTCTATTCTCTGAGTCTAGTCTGCCTTGGTCTCATGGCGGTTGTTGGGGGCTGCGTGCGGGTGCTGGGTGGGGTCAGTGGCCTGTGACAGACGGGTCAGACCAGGCAATCCGGTGGCCTTAAACTCTTTGGCACTCAGCTGAATGAAACTCTGCACATAATAACAGTGTGACATGGATGATGGTCCTCTTCTACCCTGCTTCAAGCAATGAGTTACCTTGCAGAATCTGCTACCGAAGGTGCAAGACGGGCTACGTCTGTCCCCGTTCAAAGATGTGTCTGTTCCACCCATCTACCGTCTTATCTCTAGGTACCCCCTCTGAACAATTTCCCTAAGGCGCCCCGATATCCCTTCCGGGCGGTATACTTGGGGTCGAACACGTTACAAACACCGCCAGTGCCTCTGTCGTGACAGATCCAACCGTCTAGCCCCCTGATTTTGCCCTTCCACACAGCGTCTGTGGGCAGAGCTCAGTGGCCTCAGAGGGTGCAGATGTTACATGGATTCAAAACTGGCTCACGGATAAGTCTCAGAGTGAAAGCGACAAGGTGGGCAAGGTTGTATCATTTGCGAGTATCATCTCCAGCTTTTGTTGGTGGAAGGCACAAGCTTCCGAGCTACACAGAGCTCCCCTTCAGCTCTGGGGGAGGAAGCCCAGTGTGTGAGCTCAGTACAAATTGAGCAGAAGGGGTGACCCATGTTGGAGGTGTTCCGTTGAAATGAAGTCGGTCATTGGAGGCTAGATTGCTTCGCGTAAAGAGTTTGAAGTGGGCAATTAAAGGTAGCAGGCAGTGGGGTGCGAAACAGATTGTGGTAATGAGCCATAAAACCAGTGTCCTTGTTTTAAGCCCATGGCTTTTGGTGTCTGGCAGAGTTATGAATTTAAGTTCCCAGGCTCGCCTCTGGAAGGTGTTGGGCAGGTTTCCCTTGAGGACAAGTATTGAAAGATCACATATGGAGAAATCCCTTTGTGAAAAGTGTTCACCCGCGGGCGATGTGCTGGTTTTGTCTTTTTTTTATCATTTTTCTTTGGGACCAACGCAGCTATAACTCTGCCAAGGTCTCAGAATGTAACTAAATGAGGGATTGTCACGGAGTGGGGGTGTTCCCAGTGGGGTCCTGCTGGGATCAGTTCTTAGCCCTGCGCTATTTAAAATTTTTATTAATGACCTAGAAGAGAACATCAAATCCTCCCTGATAACGTTTGGGGGGATGGTAAATAATGAGGCGGACATGTCACTGATACAGAGCGATCTGGATCGCTTGGTAAGGTGGGCACTTTTAATACAGCCAAATGGCAATGGAGACATCTAGGAACAAAGAAGGTAGGACATACAGGCTGGGGGACTCTCTCCTGGGAAGCCGTGACTCTGCAGAAGATCTGGGGGTCATGGAGGATAATCAGCGGAACAGGAGCACCCAGTGCGACGCCAGGGCCAAAAGAGCTAATGCGACCCTGGGAGGTATGAATAGGGGAATCTCGCGTAGGAGCAGAGAGGTTCTTTCCCCTCTGTGTTAGGCACTGGTGCGACTGCTGCTGGTATATTGTGTCCAGTTCTGGTGTCCACAAGTCAAGGAGGAGGTCAGTAAATTGGAGAGGGGTCAGAGAAGAGCCACAAGAATGATCAGAGGGTTAGAAAAGCTGCCTGGTAGTGAGAGACTCCAGGAGCTCGATCTATTTCACTTAACAAAAAGAAGGTGACGGAGTGACTTGATCCCAGGCTATCAGTACCTCCGTGGGGAACAAATATTTCATAATGGGCTCTTCAGTCTAGCAGAGGAAGGTTCTAACACGAGCCAGTGGCTGGAGTTGAAGCTGGACAAATTGAGACTGGAAATAAGGCCTAAATTTTTAGTGGTGAGAGTAATTAACCCCTGGAGCGGTTGACCAGGGGTTGTGGTGGATTCTCCATCACTGGCAAGTTTTAAATCAAGATGGGTTGTTTTCCTAAAAGATCTGAATTGTTGTGGGGCAACTTCTGGCCTGTGTTACGCAGGAGGTCGGACTAGATGATCACCGTGGTCCCTTCTGGCTTGGACTCTATGGAGCGGTCAGATGTGCTGCAAGTGGCTACAAGAGGGACCCTCCCCCGTACCTTTCCCCTTTGCCCTGTGGCCAGTTACAAGAGGTTGCTCGTGCACCTGCAGGCTGCATCCCTGGGCCAGAGCTGCCTGCTGCCCCCCGGCCTTGTGCAGTGCGCTTCCCTCAGCTATTGAGGGGTTCAGACCTTTACGCTAACCCGCGGGACTGGACCCTCTATGGAAATGGAATCCCGATCAAAATCTACTACGAGAGCAGTCGCGGCAGGTTCTGACTTTTACCAGAGATTTGGACGCCCCCCGGGCCAGAGGAAAGCAGGGTGGGATGGAGGTGGCGTTTGCAATGGGAAGGGAGGGGCGCAGGTGCTCTTTGCAATGGTACCAGCTGGTTGGGGAGGAGAGTTTGCAAAGAAACGGGGACAGGGGCACACAGCGGTCGAGTTGGCAATGGAACCGGGAGGGGGATGCAGGTGGTCTGTGCGATGGCATTAAGTAGAGCGGCTGGGTCTCTCCGTCTGTCTCGGCAGGAGCTGACGTTTCCGGCTTTTAATCTGAGGCTTCTGGGATTCAAGCGCCCAGAACGTCAAGGCTGGTCTAGGGTTACTTGGTCCTGCCACAGCACAGGGGGCTGGGCTTGTTGACCTCCCAAGGTCCCTTCCAGCCCGGCATCTCTATGACTCTCTAACGGTGCTCGCATTAGATCTGGGCGCATGATCACAGCGGTCCCTTCTGACCTGTGCAAAGTGTCTTTACCCTGCTTTGCCCCTCTTTACTAGTGGGGTGGTGGTCTCATTTGATCTGCTCTTGCATGGCCAGGGGCTGCCAGCTTCCTTGCTCAGTGCAGTTAGAGGGGCATCTCTGAGCCCTGTGCCCCTTGGAGCTGGGAAGGAGGGTCAGTAACACAGTCACCATGTTACACATGGAGAAACTGAGGCACGGGGCTTTGCAGTGAGTCAGGACCTGAGCTGGGGATAGAACCCAGGAGTCCTGACTCCATCCATGAGGATTTCATTATTTTATTATGGTTCCCCTCCCCCCCATACAGCAAAGGGGACAGGCACACAGTACCGCCCAGGCTGGCAAACGCCATCCCAAATCTGCTGCTAACACTAGAATCTTTCAGTGCCTCTCCCACAACCCCCTGAGCCTAACTCTGGTTGCATCACTGGAGTATCTGAGCCCCTTCGAATCTAACGTCTTGTGGGGTAGGACAGAGCTATTATCCCCATTGTACAGATGGGGAAACTGAGGCACAGAGCGGCTAAATGACTTGCCCAAGCTCTCGGCGCCTGTGGTGGAGCAAGAATTGAACCCAGGTCTGTCGGGAGAGCCGGAATCAAGGCTAGGGCCAAAGCTGAGATGCGCAGTCAGAGTTCCTGGCTTGGGTAGTGGGTGTGAGCCATTGGGCCACCCTGAACCTCAGGCATCCCAATGGCATGTCCCATGGGCTGATCCAGTTCAGGGGGGATGTGGCTGGGGGACCGTCCTGCTGTCTTGCCTGCCCTGTGGGGCTGGGAAGCCAGTGCCCCGCCAGGAAAGACCCCAGGAAGCCAGTCCATGGGCCCTGGATGGTGCCAGGGGTTGGTTAGGGTGGACTCACATGCCCCCTGCATCTTCCCCAGCCTTGGCAGGGTTGGCACCCTTCCCTTTGGTTTTAGGGGTGGCCTGTGCCCCCAGGGGCTGAGATCTGGGGTGGGTGGGGTCATCCTTGTGCGCTGTTGCCCGGTCTCCTTGAGCAAGAGGAGAGAGGCTCCTTGCAGACACACCCCTGAGGAGCTGGGCAAGGGCTGGGCCAGCCCTGGCTGCAGACGGGTCTCCAGGCCCTGCACAGTCATTGCATCTCGTGCTGTGGGCCAGCTTAGCCAGCACCTGTCTCTGCAACTCCAGGCCCCCTGGGAGGGAAAGGATGATGATCTGGAGCCGGGACCCCTCTCTGGTGGGTTCCTGCAGCCCCGAGGGGGTCACGGATCCCTCCCGCAGGTCATAGGGACATCCAGGACCCTCAACAAGGGAACCAGCTGGAGCAGAGAGATGCCGTTTACCCCCCCCCAACAGGGACGGGAATTAGTTGGACCCCTGTCCCCCCACCTCCCCGCTGCCCCAGATCAGCCCCTGGGCCCATCTCTGACCGCAGCCACCAGCAGCAGTGTCAGAGGAAGGTGCACAAAGCCCCCATGGACCTGACCCTGTCCTTCGGGGATGTCTTCCAGCCCCAGGCAGCCAGCACTCACCCTTTGCCCCGGGGCAGGATGGGGTCAGAGGAGAAAACAGGGTGATCTGCTCCGGATCCAACCCCCGGTCTGCAAAGCGGCTCGTGCCCCTGCCCGCGTCTCCTTCCTGGCAAGCCACGCCTGGCTTCCCCAGGGCCCCACCGGCCAGGACGCCCAATGAAGGAGAGACCGGGAACCCCGACACCGGGCTGCAGCCCTGAGGGTGGAGGGGCTGAAGGTCCAGCCCCACGGCGAGCTGTGAAAACAAGGCCTCACTGCAATAGCAACCGGCTCTGTCCCTAACCCTAGTGGGACCCTATGGCCTCCATACGGGGCCCCCAAACGGCCCCTCTGGTTGCTGTGGGGTGACCTGTGACCTCTGTGGTGGAGAGTGATGGTTTTAGCCCTGGAGCTTCCTGCTGGGATTTGCAAAGGGAGCTATGGCGCCAAGTTTAGGGGGATGCGGAGGGCCCAGCCCGAGCCGTCTAACCAGGTGCAGGGCAGGTGCAGCACCAGAAGGGGGCACCCGTGGGTGCCGGGAGAGCTGGAGCTAACCTACGAAAGCTGCAGCTCGTATGGAGGTGAGAGAGGGGCCATGCATGGGCTGTAAAACATCCACCCACCCCTACTAGCCGCGGCACTAAACCTACTAGCCCAGGGTGGGTGCAGAAGACAAGGGCAAGGTGGATCCTTCTGGGGAGCCTGGCTCTCCCATCCCTGCCCCCACCATGCCCCCTAGCTGGTGGGAGGCTGCCCTAGATACAGCTTGGACCTTGCATCTGAGCCTCTGCTGAGCAGGTGTCCAATAGATGGGGATCTACGTGCGGGAAGGTCCCCTCTCCCAGAGCCTCCGGACTGAGGGGGTAGGGGTGGCATCTCTGCGGCTGTACCCACTCTGTCCTTCGGGAGGGGGTTTCTCCTTCTTTGGGGAGGTGGGCCTCCCCCAGGAGTAAACCTGCCTCCACAGGATCTCCGCCGCCCATCGCTAGCAGCTGTGCTCTAGTTCCTTGCGTCAGCCGTGGGCTCTGTAAAGCTCTGAGCAGCCGGGGTGGCGCGGGGGCTGCCAGTCTGCAGACTCAGGCAGCTGGTGGATCGCACGCCAGTTGCAGGGATGGGCTAGAAACACTTCCCCCCCTCCCCAAATAAAAGCTTGAATCCTGCCAAAATAGTGGGCAGAGAACCCCGCTCTTGCTGGGGGAAGTTTCCTGGGGCATGGGACTCTTTCCAACCCTTGTCCCCCCTCCCCGCCTAAACTATTGGCTCACTTCATGATTAGGAGACATCTGACTATCGCCCCTTTGAGGGACTCAGGACTCTTGGGTTCTTTTTCAGCAGCTGTTAGAATCCCCTTGCTTTCATGGGGGGCAACGTGGCCTTGTCTGGACTGGGAGACCTGGGTTCTATTCCCAGCTCTGGGCCTGCTGGGCGACCTTGGGCAAGTCACAGCCCTGCTCTGGGCCTCAGTTTCCCCATCTGTAAGATGGGGATAATGGTACTGGCCCTTGCTTTGTAGAGCTACAGATGATAAAAAATGGAGATTATGAATCTTCGCCGCTCCTGTTGGGGAAACCAACTGGCAGAAGGTAGAGGACCAGAAGTCCTGGTCCCAGCCCCCTCTGGGGAAACAGGCGTGCTAGAGATGGCAAGCCTCTGCCTGAGTCTTCAGCGCCCCCTTCTGGATGAGTAGCACCTGCCATGTGCACACCTCCTTGGCTGGTGGAAGTGTTTTCACGGCAGGGAGCAGCGGAAGGGTTTAATCCCTTCTCTTGTGGTTCAAAGTGATCACCTGGGAGCTGGCAGAATTCTCTCACCCCTTCTCTGCGGCTGTGGCTTATGGTTGATATTGTAGGGTCACTTGTAAACAAAGGGGCTGAGTGTGCACTGGGGGCTAGTGAACACTGTTTTGTTACCAAAGGGGGAGAACATTGGTGTAGTGACCGGAGAATGGGGGATGCTGAGAGTCAAGACTCCCAGGTTCTATTCCCAGCTGTGCCACTATGTGACCTTAGCTAAGCCACAAAGCGCTGTGCCTCAGTTTCCCCAGGGTAACATCACAAATTCCCGTGAGCTCAGCGAACATTTAATGCACTAAAGTCTGCGCTTCATTAGCATTTTTTGTCTAGGTCTCTCTGACGACTTGACCGCCTTATTCTGGTTACTGTCAGCGCTGGCTGGGGCCTGCTGGTTTGTTATTGTAGGGCTGCACGTAGGAGTGAGTCATCTTCAACCGGGCCACCGACCAGCGTCCCACTTGTTTGCGGGTGAAATTTTGCGCCTGGGGCCGTCGGGCCTGAATCCACAGTGAATGGCTGATGCAAACGCCAGCAGGCAGCGAGGTCTGACCCAGAGGCCCAAAGACCAGGGGTGTTTTTATTCCGCAGTGCATGAGTTTGGTTCTTCTGGGCCCAAAACTGCATATAAAAAGTCTTGAAAAATCAAGGCTGCAGCCAGGCTTGTTGCTTTGCTAGCTGGTTTGGGACTGGGGGGGCATGCAGTTGCAGGAACTCGTGGGGTTATATAGGTCATCCGTGAGCGCGGGCAGCAGGCACCAGATTAGGGCAGAGTCCACAGCACGCGCGAGTTGTTGTTATTGTAGGTCTTCTTTCCATCTCTCTTCCAGTGCAGGATTCTTCCCTACCTTATGCCCTTCCCCATAGGGGGACGGTTCCCCAGCTGTATCCATCTCCCTGTTGGGGAGCAATGGGGCTCCCAGTCCTTCCCCCGCGGGGGCGATTTCCCCAGCCCCATAGCTTTCACTCTCCTGCTATTCAGGTGACATTTTCCCCTTCCTTCCTTTTGCTCCTTCCCCTTCTCAGCGATGACCCCCCTGATATGAGGCAGGGCGTAATCATGTCCTGTTGCGGACCCAAACCAGCCCTTCCCAGCTTCTTTCACCTCCCCTTCTCGCTGCCTGCAGTGCCCAGAAAGGAAGCTGGTGGGGGCAGGGGCAGGGAACGAGCTCCCCAAAACCTCAGGGAAGGAGGTCACTGATCCCAAGACATGAGGTCTGACACACAGCCCACAGATCCCGGCTGGAGGTTTCCACTGGCCTTTGTCTCCTGCCCGGGTGGCTGGATGCTGTGTCCCGTGGCTTTCACCCGTCGGTTGGGGCCGCTCGCCTCCCCCATTGAATAGCAGGATTCCAGGTTATTCCCCACCCCCTGCCAACCTTGCTAGCCCCAGCTCTTTTACTGCCCAGGCTCCTAATCCAGTCCTCCTGTCTGTCCACTGCAGGGCCTGATCCGGGGCCCATTTGTAGCACTGGAAAGACTCCTGTTGGATTTCAGCGCGTTCTGGATGGGGCCCGGGGTGGGGGGGAACGGGGGGAGGATTTTTTATTAAATATTTTTTTAGCAACACCTAAGGGACTTAGGAACCAGGGTCTGATTGAAAGTGTGTGTGTGGGGGGGGGATTTGCAGTGTTCACACACACACACACACACACACACACACACACTCTCACACCTAGAATCTTATTTTCAGATGACAGAATGAAGATCTTTAGTAGGGTCTTGTTTCCATGGGGAAATTGACTGGCCCAGCTACCCCGTTGTATTTAGATCTATAACTCCTCCATCATTCTAGTCTGAAATAAAAGTGATTTTAATCTGGATTAATTACTCCGCTTCCACTGGTGGCACCTGTTCTCAGCCTCGGTAGTCTCCTGAGGACTCAGGTGTTTTTGGTTTAACTAACATCATTGGGCTCAACGCAGGGGGATCTGGTTGAAAAGCAATAGCCTGAGGTATGCAGGAGGCCAGACTACATGATCTAATGGTCCCTTCCGACCATAAACTCTAGGAAACTATGAGTTATTTTGGCATAGCCATGCTGATCAATTTCAGCCCTGAGACCAGACCACATATTGATCCCCCACTGAACATCCCACACCCAATTCAGTACCTCCCTCCTGTGTTTTCATTCCTCCAGCTGGTGTTCAGTTCTCAGTCCAGCCTTTGGAACCGATCCGAATTAAAGTCGAGAGACAGATTTCACTGGCCGCTGCATCAAATGCTTTGTCGAAAACCTGCCACTTAATTTGCCATCCGCCTATCCTGTATTATTATGTATTTTTTATATTATGGTAGCGCCTAGAAGCCCCAGTCATGGACCAGGCCCCCATTGCGCCAGGCACTGTACATTTTTATCACTATTAGGTGTATTACGGTAGCGCCTAGGACCCCATGTCATGGCCTACATCCCCATTGCGCCAGGCGCTGTACGTTTTAATTGCTATTAGATGTATCATGGTAGCACCTAGGAACCCCACTCACAGTCCAGGATCCCATTGTGCCAGGTGCTGTCCAGACACAGAACTCCACGTCCTGTTTTTCAAATCAAGCCCTCGTTGTCTGGTGGAAGCTATTCTGAATTATTCTTAATTAATCCTCATGGTTCCAGCTGTGCAGCAGGGTGTGTGGGGTTTTTTTGTTTGTTTCTTTGTTTGTTTTCTTCCCTTTAATATACACAACCTTTACTTTGCTAATTAACAGACGTGACATTAACAAGGCTGTGATGGTCGGGATCATTCTCATTTCCTTCTTTGAAAGTCGGCACCATATTTGTTTTATTCCAGTCCACGGGGGTCTTATAACTTTCCTAACTAACAGTCAGGGGTGCGGTAAGTTGAGTTATTAATTTACTGAATGCTCTCGCTGATTGGAAGATATTCAGTGTTTCCCGTTCTTTTTTTTTTTGACCCGCTGTCTAAACAGTAATCTTTTCCAAGTATTCCCAGAACACGCTACGGGAACGTAGCTCTCCTTATGAGCACCCTTGTTTGTTTCCTGCAGGATCTGTTGTGCTACTCTGTTACAGTAGGGCTGCTCCTTCACCTTGGGTTTTGGATACTGATTGGTTATTTCAGGGTTGCTGCGGAAGCTGGGCTTCACGCACCGGACTTGGCGGGTTGCGTGCGAGTAATAGCTAACTACCTAGCTTGTTGTTGCAGGGTCAGCAATGGTCTGCCACACTGGACTTGTTTGTTATTGCAGGGTTGCCTGTATTTGTAAAGCTGTTCTGTATTTATGGGGGGGGGGGGGGAACAGATGATAGAGTCTCATCATATGGTGATCACCCTCTTTCCATTCCACTGGTGTCTCTGGAGGATGTTAGGCATTTTAAAATCAGCAGGTCCATAGAACTTGCATCCAAGAGTTTTAAAAGAGCTGGCTGAGAAGCTCGCCAAACCGTGAATGTTGATTTTTTTTCCATACATCTTGGCCCACTGGGGAAGTTCCAGAAGACTGGAAAAAAGCTAGCATTGTGCCAATTTTTAAAAAGGATAAATGGGATGACCTGGGTAATGATAGTCCTTTTAGCCTGACACCAATCCCAGCCATGATATTGAAATATCTGGTACAGAACTCAAATAATAAAGAACTCAAGGAGGGTAATGTAATTAATGTAAATCGACATGGGTTTATGGAAATCAGATCCTGTCAAACTAACTTGATCTGTTTTTTTTATGAGATTACAAGTTTAGTTGATAAAGGTAATAGCGTCATGTGATATACTCAGACTTCTTTAAGGCGTTTGACTTGGTACCTCACGACATTTTGATAAAAAAAAAAACAATATAAAAGTAACATGTCCCACATTAAATGGATTAAAAGCTGGCTAATTAATTGGTCTCAAAATATAACTATAAACAGGGAATCATCATTGAGTGAGTCTGTTTCCAGTGGGGTCCCGTAGGGATTGGTTCGGCCTCATCTGGAGAACTGTGTTCAGTTTTGGACTCCACACTACAAGAAGGATGTGAAAAAATTGGAAAGAGTCCAGTGGAGGGCAACAAAAATGATTAGGGGGCTGCGGCGCGTGACTTACGAGGAGAGGCTGAGGGAACTGGGATTGTTTAGTCTGCAGAAGAGAAGAGTGAGGGAGATTTGATAGCTGCTTTCAACTACCTGAAGGGGGGTTCCAAAGAAGATGGATCTAGATTGTTCTCAGTGGTGGCAGATGACAGAACGAGGAGTAATGGTCTCAAGTTGCAGCGGGGAAGGTTTAGGTTGGATATTAGGAAACACTATTTCACTAGGGGGGTGGTGAAGCACTGGAATGGGTTCCCTAGGAAGGTGGTGGAATCTCCTTCCTTAGAGGTTTTCAAGGCCTGGCTTGACAAAGCCCTGGCTGGGATAATTTTAGTTGGGGATTGGTCCTGCTTTGAGCAGGGGGTTGGACTAGATACCTCCTGAGGTCCCTTCCAACCCTGATCTTCTATGATTCTATGATTGGTTCTTGGCCCTGCACTGTTTCACATTTTTATCAATGACCTGGAAGAAAACTTAAAATCACCACCACGAAAATTGGGAGAGTGGCAAATAATGAAGAGGACAGAGGACAGGTCACTGATACGGAGCGATCTGGATCATTTGGTAAACTGAGTGCAAGGGAACACTATGCATTTTAATATGGCTAAAGGTAAATGGATGCATCTCGGAACAAAGAATATCAGCTGTACTTACAGGCTGGGGGACACTACCCCGAGAAACAGTGACTCTGAAAAAGATTTGGGGGTCATGGTGGATAATGAGCGGCACAGGAGCCCCCAGTGCGATGCTGGGACCGAAAGAGCCAATGTGATCCTGGGCTGTATAAACAGGGAAATCTCGCGTAGGAGCAGAGAGGCTCTTTCCCCTCTGTGTTTGGCCCTGGTGTGACCACTGCTGGGATCCTGTGTCCGGTTCTGGTACCTACAATTGAAGGACTATGTGGATAAATTGAAAAGGGGTCAGAGAAGAGCCACGAGAATGATCAGAGGGTTAGAAAACCTGCCTGGTAGTGATACATTGAAAGAGCTCAACCTATTTAGCTTAACAAAGAGAAGGCTCAGGGGTGACTTGATCCTAGTCTCTCAGTACCGACATGGGGAGCAAATATTTCATAATGGGCACTTCTTTCTAACAGAGAAAGGTCGAACATGCCTCAACCGCTGGAGTTGAAGCTGGACAAATTCAGACTGGAAATAAGGCGTGAATTTTTAACACCGAGAGTAATTAATCTTTGGAACAATTGAACAGGGGTCATGGTAGATTCTCCATCCCTGACCATTTTCAGATCAAGACTGGATGTTTTGCTGAAAGATCTGCTCTAGGAATTATTTTGGGGGCAGTTCTCTGGCCCGTGCTATACAGGTGGTCAAACTAGATGATCACAATGGGCCTGTATGTGAATGCTGGAACAAATGATTAAACAATCAGTTTGTAAGCAGCTAGAGGATATTATAACCTCGAGTTAAAAAGAATGGCTAGCATGGATTTGTCAAGAACAAATCACCAAATCAATTCCTTCTTCACCAGGGTTACTGGCTGGTGGATAGGAAGCTGTCGATGTGGTGTATCTCGGTTCGATTAAGGCTTTTGAGACTCCCACATGACACACTCGTAAGCAAACTAGAGAAATGTGGTCTAGATGGAATTACTAGAAGGTGAACGCTCAACTGGTTGAAAGACTGTACTTGAAGAATAGTTACCAGCGGGTCTCTGTCACTCTGGGAGGGCGTCTCTAGTGGGGTCCCTCAGGGGTCAATCCTGGGCCTGCTACTAGTCAATATTTTTCATTAACGTCTTGGATAATGGAGAGGAGAGTGCGCTTAGAACATTTGTGAATGACACCAAGCTGGGGGGCGGGGTTGCAATTCAAAACGACCTGGTCAAACGGAGAATTGGACTGAAATCAACTAGATGAAATTCAAGGAAGACAAATGCAAAGCACATCGCTTAGGCAGAAAAAAACCAAACGTACGGTTATAAAATGGGAAATAACTGGCTAGTGGGGGCGTACTGCTGAAAAGGATCCAGAGGTTCTCTTGGATCACGAGTGGAATGTGTGTCGACAATGGGATGCAGTTGTGAAAAAAGGCTAATATCATTCTGGGGTGCATTCACAGAAGGGTCGTGAGTAAGACATGGGAGGTCATTGTCCTGCACTGCGTGGCCTCACCTGGAGTCCTGTCTCTAATTGCCAGCCCCACACTTTAGCAAAGATGTGAATGAATTGAAGAGAGCCCAGAGGAGAGCAACAGAAATGAGCAAAGGTTTAGAAACCCTGCCCTAGGAGGAAAAGTTAAAAGAAGTGGGCATGTTTAGTCTGGGGGAAAGAAGGCTGAGGGGGGACCTGAGAACAGTTTTCAGACGCGTTAAGGGCTGTTATAACGAGGACGGGGATCCATTTTTCTCCATGTTCATTGGAGGCAGGACAAGGCGTAATAGGTGTAATCCACAACGAGGGAGATTTCGGTGAGATATCAGGACAAACTTTCCAACTCTCCGGGGAGTGAAGCTCTGGAACAGGCGTCCAAGGGCGGTCGTGGGATCCCCGTCACTGGAGGTTTTTCAGAACAGGCTGGACAAACCCCTATCGGGGCTGGTCTAGGTTTACGTGATCCGGCCTCACCACAGGGGACTGGACACGATGAACCTTGAGGTCCCTTCCAGCCTGATGTTTGTATGATTCTTTGCTATTTCTTCTAGGTTCCCTGGGAGCGTGAGGGCTGCATGCACTGGCTTGTTATTGTAGGGCAGTGGTTCTCAAACTTTTGTACTGGTGACCCCTTTCACATAGCCAGCCTCCGAGTGCGACCCTCCCTTATCAATTAAAAAACATATTTTTATAGATTTAACACCATTAGAAATGCTGGAGGAAAAGCAGGGTTTGGGGTGGAGGCTGACAGCTCGCAACCCCCCATGTAATAACCTCGTGACCCCCTGAGGGGTCCCAACCCCTAGTTTGAGAACCCCTGTTGTAGGGTCTCTTGGAAACACTCTGCCGCACCCCCCAGATTGTTATTGTAGGGTTGCAGGTGAGTGCTGACCTGCTAACACGGACATTTTGTCGTGACGGCAGGGGCATCCCACTGTTCAGCAGCATCCTGCTTTATTAGGCTCAATCTGAGGGGCTGCAGGAGAGGCAAACCGGAATGGCCACCCTTCCCAGTGTCTCTGGAATATCACGGCCATTGACAGCAGCTGCAGGTAGAAAAATGACATTCTCGTCCTTTGGCTTCCTTTAGCTCGTTGGCAGCTGAACCCTGAGCAAGCTGGCTGGTGGCTTAGCACCAAGAAGATGGCTTTGGAGGGAGAAGAGGAGGGGGAAGCTGTGTGATTGTTTCCCCAGCCTTTGCACTCAGATTGGCAGTGACCTTTGGGGGTTTTCTGCCTTCCTCTCCAGCGTCCGTGGCCCCTTGGTCTCTCCCTGTGGCAGACAGTCTCCCGATGACTGAAATGTGTTAGTCTGTCTTTGGACAGAATACCGGGGTAGGGAATGGGGTGAAAATGAATGGCCCGTGCCATAGGCTTGGCAGGATTCGATTTTATTTTTTTTCTAATTTCGATGGACAATATCAGTGTTGATTTTTAAGCATGTTGTATCCAGTGACATTGTCACCGTTGTGCAAAATGTCGGGCTTGAAGCATTTTTTAAAAATAATTTTTGTCCACTTACATTTTCACAGTCGCAGGAAATTGTGGGAGGGGGGAATCAGAGACCAGGGAGGGGGGTCAAACAATATTTATTTAATGACAGCGGATATTGAGATGCAAAAAGTTAAAGCTTTATAACCATCGGAACGTAAATCACATTTGTCAGTAGCCTTACGTCAAAAGTCAAGTCGCAAGCAGTGTTTTTCTTTCTGGGCCTAGCTGTAAATGTCTGTTATTACCGATGGAAATATTTTTCGTTGGTTTGTGTGTGTTCGACGAAATCGATGTCTATCGACCTTTACCGATAAAGATCTTGCCTTTCCAAGCCCGGATAGACAGGAGAACAAACTAGGTGACCCGCTGGCCTTTAAGTCTACAAATCCTTCAAATTGGCACTAGTACAAGGAGGTGCGAGGGCGTAGCTGCCAAGTCTCGGTGAGGCGGCCCGCTGGAAAAGGGGGAAGAAGGATTTGAGTTGAGACTGAGGACAAGTCCTACTGTAGAGACAGGAAGCCTCAGTTGTTTGGTCCATTCTGTCTTCAGCGCTGTAAGGGTTAACAGTTCCTTAAAGGGACAGTGTCAGGGTAAAAATGGCCTTGCTCCAAATGAGTCCATCGGTTATTAAAACGGAAGGAATTTACAAAATAATTTCTTCAATGTCTGTTTCTCAGTCTCTTGGGGCAGGGATCTGTGTCTTCCTCCACATTCAGAAAGCACCTAGAACATACCAGGTGCCCGCAAGGTACATAACCAGTACCAACTTACTCACGCAAGTCATTTCATACACCATGACCAGCTGCGACTGAGCTGAGCAGAGCCACTCATGTATGTCAAGGTTCCTCTTGCTGGATCTGGGGGCCTTCCGTGCCATTGGCTGCTTTGCTCCGCTTGAGGGAAGAGTCACTTCCACCCGGGTTTCTAGCCCGTTTCACTCGGGGAGCCTCATGCACTAACCCAAAGCTGCAGTGACCCTCTTTGATCATTCTCTGTTTGCCCAGCACCTGGCACAGTGAGGTCCTGGTCTGTGACTGGGGAGCCTAGGGGCTACCGCAATACACCTAATAGCAATAAAAATGTACAGTGCCTTGCATAACTGGATCCTGGTCCATGCCTGGGGTGGCTAGGTGCTACTGTTATACACCTAATAGCAATAGAAATATACAGTGCTTAGCACGATGGGCTCTATGACCGGAGCACCCATGTGTTACTGTAATATACCTAATAGCAATAATCATGTACAGCGTCTTGCACAGTGGGGTCCTGATCTATAACTAGGAGCTTTGGGGTGCGATGCTAATATAGATAATAATAATAATAATAATAAATAATAATAGACACTCTCTGAACAGCAAAGAAGGTGTGAACTCTAGTTTGGGAAGATCACAATGTAAAGCGAGTGAAATAAATAGACGGGAGGTAGGGGAAGGATCACAGTTGGTATCCAGGTGTGTGTGGTTGTGCATCTCCCTACCAGCCCCTGCTGGAGGGAATGAGCCCATGTGTGTGTGTGTGTGTGTACCTATAAAGAATGACCCAGCCCCATTGACTTTCACCTGGACCCTTGTTCATAAATCCTTTAGGCTCCCCGATCATTTTTTTTCCAACTCTAAGGGTTTGTCTTCACTGCAGAGTTAGGTGGTGCTGTTTCTACTTGAGTTAACGCCTCTTGGGTTGGCCTAGCTGGAGCGAAAGCAGCCGCGCTCCGAATACCCCGGGAACTGCATGGAGCGGCTGCATTAGCAGCTGGTGAGCGATGCTCCCTGGAGCAGGAGCCGGTTCCCCCTGGCCAGCTGGCCAGCCATCTTGAGTTAAAAGCCGTGCTGCGCTGAGTGAAGGGTTTGTATGTGTATGTGGACGGGGCTTGGTTTATAACTCAAGTTAACTCTGTGGGCACAAGCCCGAACTCTTTCATTGTTCTTGGCCAGGAGCAACCCATCCAGTGTCCCGCATGGGACAACAGCTTCCTTCTTCTTTCAACGTTTGCTCAGCACGAGGGGGTGGAGGGTTTTATATTTAATCTTAGTCATATTTTGGAGGGGGATGAGTATTGAAAATAACCAGACGGGGCTGCTGAAAGATCGTCCCCTTTTTCTAAAAAAAAGAAAAGGAGGACTTGTGGCACCTTAGAGTCTAACCAATTTATTTGAGCATAAGCTTTCGTGAGCTACAGCTCACTTCATCGGATGCATACTGTGGAAAGTGTAGAAGATCTTTTATACACACAAAGCATGGAAAAATACCTCCCCCCACCCCACTCTCCTGCTGGCAATAGCTTATCTAAAGTGATCACTCTCCTTACAATGTGTATGATAATCAAGTTGGGCCATTTCCAGCACAAATCCAGGTTTTCTCACCCCCAACCCCCAACACAAACCCACTCTCCTGCTGGTAATAGCTTATCTAAAGTGACCACTCTCCTTACAATGTGTATGATAATCAAGGTGGGCCATTTCCAGCACAAATCCTGGAATTTCCAGCCACGGCTAAGTCATTCCAGCCACATTTCCAGCCACGGCTAAGTCATTATGCAAGGTAACCTATTTCCCCTTGTTTTTTCCTAACCACTCCCCCCCCCCCCCCCCCGACGTTCTTGTTAAACCCTGGATTTGTGCTGGAAATGGCCCACCTTGATTAGCATACACATTGTAAGGAGAGTGATCACTTTAGATAAAAAGAAAAGGAGTACTTGTGGCACCTTAGAGACTAACCAATTTATTTGAGCATGAGCTTTCGTGAGCTACAGCTCACTTCATCAGATGTATACCGTGGATATACATCTGTATACCACGGTATACATCTGATGAAGTGAGCTGTAGCTCACGAAAGCTCATGCTCAAATAAATTGGTTAGTCTCTAAGGTGCCACAAGTACTCCTTTTCTTTTTACGAATACAGACTAACACGGCTGTTCCTCTGAAACCTGTCACTTTAGATAAGCTATTGCCAGCAGGAAAGTGGGGTGGGGGGGTATTTTTTCATGCTTTGTGTGTATAAAAGATCTTCTACACTTTCCACAGTATGCATCCGATGAAGTGAGCTGTAGCTCACGAAAGCTTATGCTCAAATAAATTGGTTAGTCTCTAAGGTGCCACAAGTACTCCTTTTCTTTTTGCGAATACAGACTAACACGGCTGTTACTCTGAAACCCCTTTTTCTAGCCATGCATACTGAGGTAGGAAAGGTTGTGTTCACAGCAGAGACACACAGAAATTAGATAAAAATTTAAATACTCGGGCTGGAAGGTCACCATGTAACACGACTGTATTCTCAGAATCCAGAATCCTAACACACAAGAACCAAAAGCAGAGAGAGACAAAGCAGGCTGCTCCCAGAGGCAGAAAGGCCCAACTCCTCCCTCTAATTCTAGACCGGCTCCCTGCAGATTGACTGCTGCTCAAACCCAGATCACAGGCTTCCACTACAGAGCCCCCAGCCTGCAAACAGGAGCAGGAAACCCTTTACTCTTAAAGCGATAGCTTGCAATTCCAACACAGTCCTTGCTATACCACATGGATTGGGATGGAAGAGGCTGGGGCTCATTGTCTGGCTCTGCCATGGGTTCCCCATGGGACCTGAATTGCTCTGGGCCCCAGCTGTAAAACAGGGAGGATTTTATTCTATGTAGGTTCTTGTCGTAGCCCCTCTTGACTATAGCAACTGAGCCCCTTGTAGCCGTCTATTGGCACTGGGTATCCCCTAGCACATCAGAGGCCGGATGGCGGTTTGCCAACCGTACCCGCATGCTCCTTCGGAGATGCCCATGCTGCGTTGTAAACCCAGGCCTGTGGCTCCCGGGCTTGTGAACTCGGTGTTTCCAAGCCGACGCCTGAGCATCCGCACTGCATTGTTAACCTGGGTTTATAATTGCTGGCGCCGGGTCTCAACGCCGGTCCAACGCATCCATACTGTGCCGTGCAGCCCTTCTGACTTCAGTTCTGCGGCTTGAGCGGCATCCACACTGCAAAATGACAGGGCTTGGACCTGCGTTACAGTGAGTCCTCGGCCCTGGGTCCTGAGTGCTTGCTGACCTGAGTCAGACTGATTTGTGTGTGGACAGAAAGGGGGGGCTCAAACCTGAGTCAGAGCCCGGGCTTCATGTTCAGTGTAGACTTACCCTTAGGGTTTGTGTACATGAGGACACTCAGGAAAGTTTCCTCTGAATTAACTTTTAAAGTGGATTGGTTAAATTGCATTACACCTCTGTGTGGACGCTCCTTTTCAGAATTAAAGTGGCCTCAATTCAATTTAACGTAATTCACTTCCAAGGTGAATGAAGGGTTTATTTGCAAAGTGAAGCTAAATCGAATTAAGGCCACTTTAATTCTGAATCAGCGCAATTAACTCTCTGGGCATGTCTACATGGGAACACTTGGGAAAATTCCTCCGAATTAACGGGAGGTTTGAATGTAAAGTAGATTAGCTACCCCGCATTGGAGATTTTTTTCTGGCCATCTGATACTGAGGCTTGGCCTAAGGCAGCCGTTTCTGAATACGCAGGGTTTAGCTAGCAAGGCTTTCGTCAGTCTCCATGATTCGGGGCCATGCAGTAACACTGATGTTACAGTGGGGTGATGTTAAATATTTGAGGTTTAGTCTGGAGGGCAAGATTTCTGTTCTCCAGTTCCACACTAGAGGTACAAAAAGCACGCCCGGCTTTCCCTCTTCTGGAAAAAATCACAAACGAAGAACTCTGGACTGTGGCAAAACCGAATCTGACAGGGAACTGTGGAATGAAAACAGATGGCTGGGACATAGATGGAGGGAAGGTCCGGGGAGCATAACAAGAACTCCCAGAGCAAGAGGCGACGAGACAGACCAAAGATAACACAGAAATTCCCAAAAGCAGCAGAACTGAAAACTATCAAAATGAGAAGCGAAGAAGCTAAATCTGCGGCAGGAGACGGGCAAAGATGGACGGCCGTAGTGAAGGCCCTGTGTTCCCCATGGAATAGAGAGGCATAAGACAGAGAGAGAGGGTGCGTCTACACACGCTGCGTCTACACACGGCGACGGTGTGATGGTAGCACAGGGCGAGATACTCACGCGAGCATCAATCTAGCTAGCAGAGATCGTGACGATCGCAGCGAAGACGTGAGAGCATGCCAGCCGCAAGAGAGCCCTGGGGATGGGGCCGGTGCCACCGCGCCTACACTGGGCAGGCAACTGTGCTAACGAGATTAAAGCCTACCCGTGCTACAGTCACATCCCTCAGTTACCTGACCGCAGCCTCACCCCACCCATGTGAGACAGGACAGCATTAGCCCTGCTTTACAGCTGGGGCCGTATCTCACCCCAGGTAGGACAAGAACCTACCCAGTCCAGTGCGGTTGCTCCTAGGACGCCGACCTGGGGTCTGTTCTGCCTGGGTTATTGTCACTGTCTGACTCTCCCTGCTGGGGAAAAGGGCTGGGCTTGACAAGACCGAGCCCTTTGGATACCCCCAGAACTGGCAGAGCCCAATCCAAGCACACACACCTCGCCTGCCCCCTCTCTCCCCAGCTCCTCCACAGGCTCATCCAATCCTTTCCCCATGAAGAGGCCCGGTTGCGGTTCCTGCCCATCCTGCCCAGAGTTTGGCTGAGACCTGGCAAACTCATTTCAGACCTGCTGAAATCAGAGCTGGGGAAAGCCCTCTTATTCTTCTCGAGCTCTGGAAATGAGAGCCCCTTCTGCCTGCACCAATCCGGGCCTTGATTGTCCGGGATGGTCCGGGTCTGCCTAGCAGGGCCGGGGGGACACCCACAAGACAGGGTATCACTGTCCCTGTTTCTCCCCCTGCCATCAGGACTCTGACATGCTGGGGCTGGGGCTGCTGCGAGAGAATGTGCCGAATCTCCCCCCCACCTAGCCATGCCCACTTCCCGCCCAGCACCGCCCGCTTCAGGGCCGTGCTGCCCCTCACACTGCTGAGTCCCTGCTCCAAAATAACGGCTGGGGAAGCACGTGGCCACCACCCTTGGTTTCCCGCTCGTGATTATCCCGGAGCATCCTGGAATCCAAGACACCGGAGCTAGAAAAGCCCGGCTAGGGGCCAGCTAGCCCATTGCATCGCAGCCGCCGTTCCGGCACAGAGCCGCCTTCTCTTAACCATCCCTCCCCTTCCCCTTGGGCTTGTGTTAGTCTGTCTCGTTAGCAGGACGTCTGTCTTGCGATTCAGCTCCCGTGATCTTAATTCCAACCCTCTGCTCCCAGTTACAACACCTGTAAATCTCCTCCCCCCACCCAGTAATTCTGAGTCTTACAGCCTTCCGCTATCCTTCCCTTCAGGAAGAAAAATCACACGCACAGCTACAAAGTGGGGAACAGCCAGCTAAGGGGTCGTACTGCCGAAAAGGATCTGGGCGTTGGAGTGGCCCACAAACTGAATGTGAATCGAGACCGTGATGCAATTGCGATATCGTTCTGGGGTGTATTAACAGGAGTGAGGGGTATACGACACGGGAGGTCCTTGCCCGCTCTGCTCAGCGCTGGCGAGGCCTAGGCTGGCAGGCTGCTGCCAGTTCTGGGCACCGCGCTTTGGGAAAGACATGGGCAGATTGGAGCCAGCCTGGAGGAGAGCAACAAAAATGATTCAAGGTTTCGAAAATCTTCCTAGGAGGAGAGGTTAAAAGAAACGGGGCATGTTTCGGCTTCAGCAAAGACTGAGGGGGGGCCCTGAGAACGGTCGTCAGACATGTTAAGGGCTGTTGTAAAGGGGACGGGGATCCATTCTTCTCCATGTCCGCTGAACGTAGGACAAGGAGCAATGGGCTTAATCCACAGCGAGGCAGATTGAGGTGAGATATCAGGACAAACTTTCCAACTCTCCGGGGAATGAAGCTCCAGAACAGGCTCCCCAGGGAGGTCGTGGGATCCCCATCATGGGAGGATTTTAGGAACAGGCTGGACAAACCCCTGTCAGCGCTGGTCTAGGTTTACACGGCCCTGCCTCAGTGTAGGGAGCTGGAGATGACCTCTCGAGGTCCCGACATTTCGATGATACTGTTTGCTGTCCCTTTGTCGCCAGGCCAGCAGAGCCGGTTGATGTTTAGCTCACCCCTGGCAAAGCAAGCCCTCCACCAGCCCCCTGATAATCTCCAGGTCTCTTTCCTTCATCTCCGGAGGACGCAGACCCCTCTTTCTGGTCCTGAACCACTGCGTTCCCGCGGAGTCCTAATAACTCTCTGATTCACCCCGCTGGTGCCTCTGAGCACGCACCCCCAAATCACAGTGGGTGATAGTAACAAAAATCCCTCGCTCTTACCCACAGATCTCAAAGTGCTTTAAGGACAGTATCCTTATCTTCATTTTACAGGTGGGGAAACTGAGTCACAGGCAGACTGATTTGCCTGAGGACACCTAGTGGCAGAGGCTGGGAACTGGGGTCCAGTGCTCTCCCAGCTGCCTGTGGTGCAGAGGAACCAACACATGGCGTAGGTGCCCCGGTGCCCCACTATGCTTGAGTGGGATTTCTGTGGGGTTTGGGTTGTGCACAGTGGGAGGAATTTCCCTCTGTGTCCCCTTTTGGTGCCATGTGGCAAACCCTTGCGCCATTTGCTGTCTACTGTCACCCCACTGGTCTCTTTCCCGTAGAGTCTCCATGTTTCAGGTGAGTTCCTGCCCCATGTGTATCAGCTGCAATTTTCCCAGGTTGAATCCCCACTCCCTGCAGCACAGCGCCCCCTAGCTCGGCCATGGGGATCAGCACTGACTGCGAGGGGAGAGTGCCCCCTACGGAGCCTCCCACCCCACTCCCTGCAGCACAGCGCCCCCAAGCTCGGCCATGGGGGTCAGCACTGACTGCAAGGGGAGAGTGCCCCCTACGGAGCCTCCCCACTCCACTCCCTGCAGCACAGCGCCCCCTAGCACAGACATGGGGGTCAGCACCAACTGTGCAGGGACAGCGCCCCCTACGGAGCCTCCCACCCCACTCCCTGCAGCACAGCGCCCCCAAGCTCGGCCATGGGGGTCAGCACTGACTGCAAGGGGAGAGTGCCCCCTACGGAGCCTCCCACTCCACTCCCTGCAGCACAGCGCCCCCTAGCTCGGACATGGGGGTCAGCGCCAACTGCGAGGGGAGAGTGCCCCCTACTGAGCCTCCCCACTCCACTCCCTGCAGCACAGCGCCCCCTAGCACAGACATGGGGGTCAGCACCAACTGTGCAGGGACAGCACCCCCTACTGAGCCTCCCCCCCCACTTCCTGCAGCACAGCACCCCCTAGCTCGGACATGGGGGTCAGCACTGACTGCGAGGGGAGAGTGCCCCCTACGGAGCCTCCCACCCCACTCCCTGCGGCACAGCGCCCCCTAGCTCGGACATGGGGGTCAGCACTTACTGCGAGGGGAGAGTGCCCCCTACGGAGCCTCCCACCCCACTCCCTGCAGCACAGCGCCCCCTAGCTCTGACATGGGGGGGTCAGCACCGATAGCAAGGGGAGAGCGCCCCCTGTGGAACCTCCCATCCCACTCTCATGTCCTACCCCCTGCCTAGCACCTCCCTCCCCCAAGTCATTCACCAGTCAGGAGGCTCCCCTCCCCCCCGCCCCCAGTGTTTTTTGTTCCTGTAGCCAGATGAAAACCCTGGTCCCGTCCATATTAATTTTATGAGCTACCTGATCAAGTTCTTTGCTAACATCCAGGGGCAATGCTTTTTTCAGACTTGGGGTGGGGGAGCCTAAAGCAAGCCCCTTAAGTCCATGTGTGTCAGCTCTTTGTGGCAGGGGCTTCTGCATCTGTACAGCTCCTGGCACAGTGGGGGTGTAATCCATGCCCGGGGTGCCTAGGCACTACCGTAATACCCCTAATAGCAATAAAAATGCACAGCGCCTGGCACAATGGGGCCCTGCTCCATGCCTAGGGCTCCTAGATGCTGCCATAACACATTTAATAATAATCACCTGAATACAAGCTGCCCCAAAGTCCAGGATTGCTGCGTGCCCACAAATCCAGCTGAAGTCATTGGGGCCTGATTCTCTATAATCATTACCCCCGTGCAAAGCAGTTGTAAAATGGGCCCGTTTAACTGGGCAGCACTTTACTTCACTTTGCACTATTTAAATGCCTGCCCGAGGGGCAAAGAATTGACCTCACTAGAAGGTGCAGATGCTCAGTACACTTTGATTTGGTGCCAAGATAAGTTTAGGCAGAAATTCCCAGAGCAGATCAGACCATGGGATCAATTACTCCAGTGTCCCATTTCCACCAGTGTACAGGGCCCGCTATTTCAGAGGAAGGTGCAAGTCAACCCTAGTGGGCAATGATGAGATAACCTGCACTGAAGGGAAGTTCCTTCCTGACCCATGTCAATCAGAGGCTGGTTTATGCCCTGAAGCATAAGGGTTTAGATCCCTTCCAAACTGTTAAAGCTGCCCAAGTCTGCAGATTTCAGCCTTGATTTGTTCTCTCTCTTGCTTCCACTTCCCCATAACTTCTGTGCAGTTTGCTGGGCGCTGTCACCCCAATGGTCTTTAATACTTTTGCAGTCAAGTTTTCTTGGTAAAATCTAGACCAGTATTGGGAATCACATTGATTGAGAAGCCTAAATATGGATTTAAGAGCCTAACTTTAGGGATGCTGGAAATCATAGAAGGTTAGGGTTGAAAGGGACCTCAGGAGGTCATCTAGTCCAACCCCCTGCTTGAAGCAGGACCAATCCCCAATTTTTGCCCCAGATCCCTAAATGGCCCCCTCAAGGATTGAACTCACAACCCTAGGTTTAGCAGGCCAGTGCTCAAACCACTGAGCTACCCCTCCCCCCCCAAGCGGAGCAGCTCACACCAAGGGCTCTGCTATATAGAGTAGACCTATATAGGAAGGGGAATAAGATACACTGGGATAAGGCACCTTTATCTGGGTATGACTGCATCCACAGTGGGGGTTGCCCTGCTAGCATGATATCGGTAAAAAATCAGCCCCCTTATGCACATTGTTACACAAGGACAAAATCTGGGAGTGCAGCAGGTTTTACAATTCGATTCTTATAACTTAGATTGCCAGTTCTTTGGGGGCAGGAACTGTCTTTTTGTTCTGTGTGTTTATGGCATCTAACACAATGGCAGCCGGGTCCCTGACTACCACAAAGCACATCATAAAAGGTAGCCAGTGGTGATCAATTTGGCTGTTGGCTCCCCGCACTCATTGCAGAGAGGAGTTAGACATTAAAGGCAGCGTGACCCAGAGACTAGAGCAGCAGACTGCGACTCGAGAGATGCGGGTTTTGTTGCCGACGCTGCTGCTGGGTGAACTGGGGCAAGTCACTGCCTCGCTCTTTGCCTCGGTTTCCCCATGTGTACAGCAGAGAGAATGTTTCTGCCTTGCTTTGTAAAGTGCTTTGAGATCGGCTGATGATGAGAGCTTGGGGTAGTTGTTATTCAAAGCTCGATATGCTTTGAGAAAAGGAGTACTTGTGGCACCTTAGAGACTAACCAACATCTGATGAAGTGAGCTGTAGCTCACGAAAGCTCATGCTCAAATAAATTGGTTAGTCTCTAAGGTGCCACAAGTCCTCCTTTTCTTTTTGCGAATACAGACTAACACGGCTGTTCCTCTGAAACCTGTCTATATGCTTTGAGTGACCTTTCCAAAAGCTTTCTTGTGTCTCACTTTAGCCGCCGACGTTTCTCTGTGTGGTGCCCAGAACTGGAGACCATACTCCAGCTTAAGCCAAGAAGGGCGGAACAATTACCTCCCCTGTCTTATATGCAAAATTCCTCTCAATACGCCCAGAACGATTCTCGCCTTTTTTTTCAACTGCTTCACATGCTTGACTCCTATTCAGTTTGTGATCCACTCTTAAAGCCCAGATCCTTTTCAGCAGTCTGACCCCCTAGCCAGTTGTTCCCCACTTTGCAGTTCTGCCTGTGATTTTCCTAAGTGTAGCACTTTGCACTTGCCTTGGCTGAATGTCGTCTTGTTGATTTCAGACCAATTCTCCAGTGTGCAATGGTCGTTTTGAGTTCCAGTCCCTGTCCCCCAAAGTGCTTGCAACCCCTCCTAGCTTGCGGTCGTCCACAAATGTTATAAGCGTACTCTCCCCTCCATTACCCAGGCTATGAATACTAATAATAGTACCAGATCCAGGCCTCACATGGGCCCCATGGTTAGGGGCACTAGCCTAGAATGTGGTCGACCTGGGGCAACATTCTGCTGTGCCAGACTTCCCGTGGGATGTTGGGCAATCACTTAGCCTTTCTGTGCCTCAGTTTCCCCATGAGAAGAATAGCCCTGCCCTGCCCTCCCTGCCAGTGCTGTAAACATAAATACATTAAAAACTGTGAATGGGGGGGGGGGGGTGTTTCTATCCCAGCTGTGGGAAGGGAGTGGTGTCTAGTGGTTAGAGCAAGGTGAACTGGGAGTCAGGTCTCCTGGGTTCTATCCCAGCTTTGGGAGGAGAGTGGGAACTAGTAGTTAGCGCGGCGGAGGTCAGGACTCCTGCATTTTATTCCTGGTTCTGCCGCAGTCCCACTGCAGACCTGTTAAAGTAAGACACATCCTTAATTACCATGCTGACGGTGGGGGCCCGATAGCGGCTTCAATTTGACCCACTGAGCTAGCCCCTGTCGGCATTTGACTGCTTTGATCATTCCCCTGGGGAAGAAATACAGGCCAAGGGAAAGCACCTAGTGCTGTCTCGGGGCTGAGGAAGGCGTAGCCCTCCGATGCATTTAGGAAAGAAACACTCATCACCCATCCCGTCCAGTACCTATGTTCTAACCCCATTCACCTTCAAGGGACAGCATCCTGTGCTAGCAGTTTGATTGCAGCTTTCCTGTGGTATGGAAGAAGGTTGGGCTGCCTGCTTGGGGAGGGGAGAGGTGTCTAGTGGTTAGAGCTAGGGGGCTGGGCATCAGGATGCCTGGGTTTTATTCCTGGCTCCAGGAGGGGAGTGGTGTCTAGTGGTCATAGCGGGGGCGGTGGGTTGGGCCTCAGGACTCCTGGGTTCCACTCCCAGCTCCCAGAAGGGAGTGGGGTCTAGTGGTTAGAGCTGGGGGGCAGGGGCTGGGAGTCAGGATTCCTGGGTTCTACTCCCAGCTCCCGGAACAGGAGTGGTGTCTAGTGGTTAGAGCTGGGGGGACGGGGGCTGGGAGCCAGGACTCCTGGCTTCTGTTCCTGGCTCTGTAGGATGTGGAACTCGCATCCCCACTTGCTCTCCCACAATCCATCTCTCCTCAGTTTATAAAAACCCCAAGGGCCCAATTCTCCATGGTTCTGCAACTCCCTTAGTTATTTTGGCCTTGTCTAGAGACACAAGTTGTCCCACTCTGTATCTCTTTAACTAGACCAAGATAGTTAATCCCCCCCCCCACACACACACACACACACATGCTGCAGCCTGGACACACTCATACTGCGATAAAAGGGCTTATGGCAGTATAGCTCTTCCATACGGGGCGGGGAATAAGCGATACTAGTTATGTCCCCTTTATCCCGGGATAACTGGGTCCCTACTAGGGGTGGTAGTGGTAGACTGGAGAGCAACAAAAATGACCGGAGGTTTAAAGCTCGGCGTGGATACAAAATCCGATCCCCGATCCGCAAACATGGTCCGTTGCTAGAAAGCGGATAGCCGCAGATTTGCAGGGCTCTCCCTATAAGGGACGGTCTAAAGAACTGGGCAGGTTTAGTCTTGAGAAAAGAAGACCGAGGGGGGTCCTGAGACCAGTTTTCAGATATGTTAATGGCTGTTATGAGGAGGATGTGGATCAGCTGTTCTCCAGGTCCGCTGTAGATGAAACAAGACACAATGGGCTTAATCTGCAGCAAAGGAGATTTCGGTGAGATATCAGGACAAACTTGCTAACTCTCCGGGGAGTGAGGCTCTGGAACAGGCGTCCAAGGGAGGCTGTGGGATCCCCGTCACTGGAGGTTTTTCAGAACAGCTGAACAAACCCCTGTTAGGGTTGGGCTAGGTTTATTTGGCTTGGCCTCAGCGCAGCGGGCTGCACTGGCTAACTTCCTGAGGTCCCTTCCAGCCTGACATGTCCAGGAGTCTGTACCTAGAGCAGTAAAAAGTCACCTCCTTAACCCACATAATCCTACAGGTGCAAAACCCATGTGTGGAGCTGGCCTTTGCACCGCTGCAGAACGTGCACCAGCACTGTGATCTGCTGACGATACACACGGTGCACGAGTGTAAAGTGACAGCCGTGGAAAAACCTGCAGTCCGTATCTGACCCCCCATCACGGTAGCCTGTGAGCCCCTCACACCCGTTGATGCTCCCAAACCCCCTGTGGGGCAGGGCTACTTTCCCCTTTGTACAGATGGGGAAACTGAGTCACAGAGAGGCGCAGTGACTTGGGCATTGTCACCCAGGAAGTCTGTGGCAGAGCGGGGAATTAACCCACATCTGCTAAGCATTGGGCTGATGCTCTAATTACTGGGCCCTCCTTGGGCATTCTCCTGGGGCCCAGTATACACTGAAAAGTTAGGCCGACCCGGCTCCATTGCTCAGGGGTGTGAAAAATCAGACCCCTGAGCAGCATAGTTAAGCCGGCCCAACTCCCGTGTAGACAGCACTAGATGGATGGAAGTGGATTACCCATGCCAATGGGAGAACCCCTCCTGCCAGCGTAGGTCATGTCTACACTGAGGCTCTGCAGCTGAACCGCTGCAGTTTCAAGTGGGAACAAGCCCTGGGCGTGTTTTCCCCTCCTTTTGTACAGATCGCCCGGGTTGAATTTGATTGGGTTGGGGAGCAGGAGGAACAGCTCAGCAAGAATTAGGGCTTGTCTGCGTGGGAGAGGGGGGACATCAATCCACATTAACCAAAGGTGTGAATGTAAACCGGATTAAGACATCCTGTGGGATAAGAGTGGCTTTCCTTGGGTTTGGTTCAGTTCACTTCCAAAGGGGAGTCGTTGTTCTGGAGTCACTTCTGTTCCAGGGGAGACCGTCCATGTAAGACGCTCCTCCTGAGTAGCTACTGCAGACAGTCCATACCCCCAGGTGCCTTTTCTCCTTTGTTGTCCTCCCCCCCGCCCGCAATTAACTGTAGCCTGGATTTAGTGGTTCCTCCCGCTCTGTTGAGGGAGGGTCTTTAGTTTTGGGCGGGCCTAGAGTCACTCCCTTCCACATTTCTTTATTTCCAATAGGGCAGTGAAGGGGGACCAGGGGGGAGTCTCCGTCTATCTGTTAGCATTTACAGCCAGGGGGTGAAATCAGATGGCATGAGCAGAAAGGACCCTCCCTTCCCCCAAACATCCCCCTTCGTCCCTCTGCTCCCCCTCCCCAAGCACCCAATGCATAGCCCAGCCCCAGATCACCTGGTGTGAACCCCTGGTTTGCCAGGGAGCAGCCAGTGTGGGGCCAGCATGGCCCCTTGGCTAGAGCAGGGGTTCTCAAACTTCACTGCACCGCGACCCCCTTCTGACAACAAAAATTACTACACGACCCCAGGAGCGGGGACCGAAGCCTGAGCCCGTCCGAGTCCTGCTGCCCTGGGTGGGGGTGGGGGGCCAAAATTGAAGCCCAAGGGTGTCAACCCAGGCAGGGGGCCTGTAACCCTCGGGCTTTGGCTTTGGCCCTGGGCGGTGGAGCTCAAGCTTCAGCTTTGGCCCCAGGCCCCAGCAAGTCTAACGCCAGCCCCATTAAAACGGAGCCACGACCTACTTTGGGGTCTCAACCCACAGTTTGAGAACCGCTGGGATAGGGCAGTGGATTAGGACTCAGGCGACCTGGGGGACTGCAGTTATGTACTGCAGGGGGACCTTGGGCAAGTTGCATCGCCTCCCCGTGCCTCAGTTTCCCCATCTGCAAATTGGGGATCATGATACTGATCCCCTTTCTGGCATGCTTTGAGGTTTGGGTCTGATAGGAGTATTCAGGGTGTGCGCCCCTAGCGGGGCTTCTAAACTGTGTCTTGGTTATTGATTTTGTCCTTCTGGGCTCAGCTTTGTCAATACCGTTGTTTTCGGGCCAGATACCCCCGATCCTGGTGCAAAACCTCGGGGTTGGAGGCAAGAAGGGGAGGGGCCTGGATAGATTCTCTACCCACCCCCAAAGGGCCCCGTGGGCTATTAATGCAGTTCTAAGGCTTTGCACTCCACTTATCGTGGGCAGGGATTTTGCCAGCGGGTCCACAGGTGTGCAAGCCCCCCCCCCCCTCCTTGGGCTGCAGGCTCTGCCCCCTATCCCTCCTCTCCTTGCAAAGCATGGGCCCCAGGAGACCTTGAAATTGACCATCTCCCCCCAGAAAGCATAAAAGTCTCACGGCAGGGAGGGGAAAATGTGAGATCCCAGCCCCCTACCAAGCCTCTCCCCCACCCCCACATGTCCCCCACATAGGGGGCCCCCGCGGCAGTCGATCTCAGAGAGGGAGGATGAGCAGGCAGGAGGCAGATGGGATAGGATGACAGAGGATCCCCCACAATATGCCCTCTCCGCTTTTGGTGGGGGAATTTGTGAGCTGCTGTTATTACTGATTAATGTAGACCCTTTAATAATTAAGGGTCAGGAAGCTGAAGGGCAGGGTGGGGGACTCAGATGGAAGCAGGATGGCCCAGTGGTTAGTGGGCACAGCTTGGCCTTAGGGGAGCTGAGTTCAAGTCCTGCTACTGACTTATTGTGTGACTTGGTCAAGTCACTTATTTGTTCCGTGTCTCCGTTTCCCCCTTTGTAAAAATGGGGACGATGCTTCCCTCCCTCCCACCCCCCCTCCCCGCCCCCCAGGGGCTTACAAAGATGTATGCTTTACATATTGGGCGGGGCTGTGTCCAGGGGGAGCCATCAGCAGCTAGACCCCGGTGGCACCTCCTCCTTGATTTCTAGGGCCATTCCGCTCTGACCCCAGCAGAACGCAGGCCGGAGAATCCCACCCCGCAGCTCTGATTTCTCCCATCACTGGAGTACCAGGAGCCCACCTCCTGTATGTGGCTTTCCACTGACAGTTCCCCAACTTTCTCATGCTGTGACCCCCTTTGTCCCTAGCGTGGGATGCGGCCCCCAAGTGTTGGGAGGCACAGGGGGGCAGGGATTGCAGAGTGAGCTCTCCCCATAAGCGGTGGCTCCTGTCCCACGAGGTTGCTTATCTGGGTTCTGCTCCTGGCTCCAGATATTGCAACCTGGCCCCTAGCAGACACGGCAGCCTCCCTCAAATTTGGCCCGACCCCTCCCCATCCCCCTGCACCAGGGGCCAGGATGCAACATCTGGATCAGGGAGCCAAGCCCAGCCAGCCACATGGGACAGGAGCTGCTTCACCCTGGATGGGAGAGGAGTGTCAAAGCAGGAGGGTCTCATGACACACACGCACCCACAGGTGTTGAGACCCACAGTTTGGGAAACACTGGGCTATAGAGCTCTCTCTCCTCCTGGCCTTAAACTTGGTGATGATGTGGACAAAGTAGTCATTAACAGACAGGTGGGAGGAAAGAATTTTGGATATATGCAAATAGGCTGGTGCAGACGAGGTGTTATCTCGAGTGACAAGGCACCCTGCCTGCAATTCTCTGGGTTACTTGGGGGCTCAGGTTGGATTGTTGTCATCATAGCCCCATCCGGCCAGGAACTCAGAGCCCGGCAAACCAGAAGTGCTTTGCTTGGTGGGCTAAGAACGCTTCTGCATAGAGGCAAGATAAGCTCTCCCACACTCGGCTGCAAAACTGTTTCTGAAGCGGAGCGGCATTGTACGGTGCAAAGAACCCTGGGCTTTGTCTCCAGCAGTCCTAGCATCTCCCCTGGATTAGAGCGAAACCACCATGGGCCCAGCTCCAGGGGTGTGACTGGGGTGTGGCGTAAGAGTGTGTGGACGCTCACAGCTGGCCTCGGCTAAGCACCTCCAGACCCAGGCTTGGACCAGCTTCCATACAAGAAGAGATTGAAAAGCCTGGGGCTGTTTGGCTTGGAAAAGAGACGACTAAGGGGAGATAGGAGAGCGGTCTATAAAGTCATGCCTGGTGTGAGAAAGTGATTGGCGACCATGTTATTCACCCCTTCACATCACACAAGAACCAAGGGTCAGCCAATGAAATCAATAGGCAGCAGGTTGAAAACAAACAAAAGGACGTATTTCTTCACCCTGTGCACTGTCAACCTGTGGAACTCCTTGCCAGGGGATGTTGTGAAGGCCAAAAGTACAACTGGGTTCAAAAAAGAATGAGAGAAGTTCATAGAGGAGAGGTCCATCTATGGCTATTAGCCAAGATGGTCAGGGATGCAACCCCATACTCCAGGGGTCCCTGAACCTCTGACTGCCAGAAGCTGGGACTGGAGGACAGGGGACGTACCTTTCTGGGTGTTAAATGTTTCCACTCTGATTTCACATCTGCTCTGGGCTGGCGGCAATGGGGCAGATCTGAGGCCTGGTCTTCACCTAAAATGTAGCTCCATCTAGCTGCGCCGCTCAGGGGTATGAAGAATTCACATCCCAGGACTCTTGGCCAGCCCAAGCCCCGGTGTAGACCTGGCTCCCGGTGTTTGGGAAGGGGGGTTACCTACAGCAACGGAAACACCCCTTCCGGTGATGGAGCCAGCGCCTACCCTACGGCGCAACCTCGGCACGTTGGCAGCATCCTAGCTGCGCCGCTGCAGCACCCCGAGTGTCGGCGTGGCCCGAGAGCCGATGACCGACGGGATGGGCTGCGTGGCCGACAGCTACACGCAGCGCTGGGGAACTGGAGTGAGAGCGGGGTTGTTTCATGGGTGGGGGACAACCAGGGTGGGCCCGGTCTCCCCAGAAGGGCAAGAAGAGCGACCCTGGGAGCCAATGTCGGGGAGAAACTAATTTCACTCGCTTATAATAATAAAATCGCCTACCACTTTTCATCAGCAAAGCAGTTACGAAGGAGGCCAGTCTCCTTATCCCCATTGTACAGGTGGGGAAACCGACGCACAGAGAGGGGCGGGGACTGGGCCATGGCAAAGCCAGGATTAGAATAGGAGGTCTTCAGAGGCCCAGTCCAGTGCACTATCCACTAGGTCCCGAATCGCAAACAACTAACAGATAATGGAGCACTGTTGGGGGAGGGGACAGCAAAGAACAGACCAGGATAAAGAACCTGGATGAATCATCCTGGGTAAATTCATTCCAGCAGTAAACAGAACCAAAGTTAAGGGGGAAGGAGGGAGCAAGGTCGTGGTAACTCGTGGACTGAAGAGATTTGTACAGCACCTGGCACAATGGAGATCCGGTCTGTGACGGACTCAGAGGTGCTACTGTTATACACCTAATAGCAATGAAAATGTACAGTACCTGGCATAATGGGGTCCTGGCTGGTGACTGGGGCTCCTGGGCAAGACCATAAAATACTACTAGCAATAAAAACGTACAGCATCTGGCACAATGGATGGATGGTCCGTGACGGGCTCTTAGGCACTGCTGTAATACACCTAACAGGAGACTAGGAAGGATTCAATTTTTATCAGTAAATGTCGGTAAACATCGATTTCAGCGCGCGCACACAAACCGACAAAAAAAAATTGTCTCTATCAATAATAATCAACATTTACAGACAGGCAAAGTAAGAAAAATGCGGCTTTAGAACTCACTGGAGTTTGATTTACGCCTATGTCCTTTGTATATTTTGACATGAGATCATGAGATTGTGTTTTCACCGTTATAAAACTTTAACTCCTTGAACCTCAACGTCGACTGTCATTAAATAATTATTGGCTGACTCCCCGCCCCCCCCCAACACATACACACACCCCATTGGCTGGTCCCTCAATAATTTTGCATCACTGAACATTTAAATCAATTAAAACATTTTCAAAATCAACATCAAGATTATCCATTGACATTATTTTAAAAACAATTTAATTCTGCCAAACCTACCTTATAGTAATAAAAATGTACAGCACCTAACACAGTGGTGGAGTAGTGGTCCATGACTGGAACTCTGAGGTGTTACCACAATGCACAGAATACTAATGGTGTGATTACAGCTGGATGGTAGCAAGGGGTGTTTTTTTTCCTCCAAAAACATCTTGCTTGCAAAATGAAATTGTCTTGGTTTCCATGTGGCAGCTCTGGCAGGTGGGTTGGTAACTGCTCTGCAGGTGTAACTCAGAGGTTTGGCTGGGCTAGTGGCGAGCTAAGTTAACCGAGTCCACGCGTTGGTAGAGGCGAGTGCGGGGACCCCCTGAACTTTCGTTCTAGGAGACGCTGGGGCAAAGCACAAAGGGTTGTCGCTTGGGTCAACAGTTTCATGGGATTTCCCACTCCGCTTTACAAACAATCAGCACAACTCCAGGTTTAAAAGGAGTCTGCACTGACAAGATGTGTTCATAGAATCATAGAATATCAGGGTTGGAAGGGACCCCAGAAGGTCATCTAGTCCAACCCCCTGCTCGAAGCAGGACCAATTCCCAGTTAAATCATCCCAGCCAGGGCTTTGTCAAGCCTGACCTTAAAAACCTCTAAGGAAGGAGATTCTACCACCTCCCTAGGTAACGCATTCCAGTGTTTCACCACCCTCTTAGTGAAAACGTTTTTCCTAATATCCAATCTAAACCTCCCCCACTGCAACTTGAGACCATTACTCCTCGTTCTGTCATCTGATACCATTGAGAACAGTCTAGATCCATCCTCTTTGGAACCCCCTTTCAGGTAGTTGAAAGCAGCTATCAAATCCCCCCTCATTCTTCTCTTCTGCAGGCTAAACAATCCCAGCTCCCTCAGCCTCTCCTCATAAGTCATGTGTTCCAGACCCCTAATCATTTTTGTTGCCCTTCGCTGGATTCTCTCCAATTTATCCACATCCTTCTTGTAGTGTGGGGCCCAAAACTGGACACAGTACTCCAGATGAGGCCTCACCAATGTCGAATAGAGGGGAACGATCACATCCCTCCATCTGCTCGCTATGCCCCTACTTCTACATCCCAAAATGCCATTGGCCTTCTTGGCAACAAGGGCACACTGCTGACTCATATCCAGCTTCTCGTCCACTGTCACCCCTAGGTCCTTTTCCGCAGAACTGCTGCCTAGCCATTCGGTCCCTAGTCTGTAGCTGTGCATTGGGTTCTTCCGTCCTAAGTGCAGGACCCTGTACTTATCCTTATTGAACCTCATCAGATTTCTTTTGGCCCAATCCTCCAATTTGTCTAGGTCCTTCTGTATCCTATCCCTGCCCTCCAGCGTATCTACCACTTCTCCCAGTTTAGTATCATCCGCAAATTTGCTGAGAGTGCAATCCACACCATCCTCCAGATCATTTATGAAGATATTGAACAAAACCGGCCCCAGGACCGACCCTTGGGGCACTCCACTTGATACCGGCTGCCAACTAGACATGGAGCCATTGATCACTACCCGTTGAGCTCGACAATCTCGCCAGCTTTCTACCCACCTTATAGTGCATTCATCCAGCCCATACTTCCTTAACTTGCTGACAAGAATACTGTGGGAGACCGTGTCAAAAGCTTTGCTAAAGTCAAGAAACAATACATCCACTGCTTTCCCTTCATCCACAGAACCAGTAATCTCATCATAGAAGGCGATTAGATTAGTCAGGCATGACCTTCCCTTGGTGAATACATGCTGGCTGTTCCTGATCACTTTCCTCTCATGCAAGTGCTTCAGGATTGATTCTTTGAGGACCTGCTCCATGATTTTTCCAGGGACTGAGGTGAGGCTGACTGGCCTGTAGTTCCCAGGATCCTCCTTCTTCCCTTTTTTAAAGATTGGCACTACATTAGCCTTTTTCCAGTCATCCGGGACTTCCCCGGTTCGCCACGAGTTTTCAAAGATAATGGCCAATGGCTCTGCAATCACAGCCGCCAATTCCTTCAGCACTCTCAGATGCAACTCGTCCGGCCCCATGGACTTGTGCACGTCCAGCTTTTCTAAATAGTCCCTAACCACCTCTATCTCCACAGAGGGCTGGCCATCTCTTCCCCATTTTGTGATGCCCAGCGCAGCAGTCTGGGAGCTGACCTTGTTAGTGAAAACAGAGGCAAAAAAAGCATTGAGTACATTAGCTTTTTCCACATCCTCTGTCACTAGGTTGCCTCCCTCATTCAGTAAGGGGCCCACACTTTCCTTGGCTTTCTTCTTGTTGCCAACATACCTGAAGAAACCCTTCTTGTTACTCTTAACATCTCTGGCTAGCTGCAGCTCCAGGTGCGATTTGGCCCTCCTGATATCATTCCTACATGCCCGAGCAATATTTTTATACTCATCCCTGGTCATATGTCCAACCTTCCACTTCTTGTAAGCTTCTTTTTTATGTTTAAGATCCGCTAGGATTTCACCATTAAGCCAAGCTGGTCGCCTGCCATATTTACTATTCTTTCGACTCATTGGGATGGTTTGTCCCTGTAACCTCAACAGGGATTCCTTGAAATACAGCCAGCTCTCCTGGACTCCTTTCCCCTTCAAGTTAGTCCCCCAGGGGATCCTGGCCATCCGTTCCCTGAGGGAGTCGAAGTCTGCTTTCCTGAAGTCCAGGGTCCGTATCCTGCTGCTTACCTTTCTTCCCTGCGTCAGGATCCTGAACTCAACCAACTCATGGTCACTGCCTCCCAGATTCCCATCCACTTTTGCTTCCCCCACTAATTCTACCCGGTTTGTGAGCAGCAGGTCAAGAAAAGCGCCCCCCCTAGTTGGCTCCTCGAGCACTTGCGCCAGGAAATTGTCCCCTACGCTTTCCAAAAACTTCCTGGATTGTCTATGCACCGCTGTATTGCTCTCCCAGCAGATATCAGGAAAATTAAAGTCACCCATGAGAATCAGGGCATGCGATCTAGTAGCTTCCGTGAGCTGCCGGAAGAAAGCCTCATCTACCTCATCCCCCTGGTCCGGTGGTCTATAGCAGACTCCCACCACTACATCACTCTTGTTGCACACACTTCTAAACTTAATCCAGAGACACTCAGGTTTTTCTGCAGTTTCGTACCGGAGCTCTGAGCAGTCATACTGCTCCCTTACATACAGTGCTACTCCCCCACCTTTTCTGCCCTGCCTGTCCTTCCTGAACAGTTTATAACCATCCATGTTGTACCCCCCGCCCCCCCGGGGCTTGGCCACATGCAGGATAAGAGCCCACTACTGCTGCTAGCTAATGGAATCTCTCCTTTTGGCTCAAGTGGTAGCGGTCTGTGTTTCGGTGCTGAAGGTTCTGTTGAAGATCCATTCTGGGGTAATTGCCTGTTTTAAGTACTAGAATGGTCCTGGAACCAAATAACTCGAGCATCTCACAGTCTTGAATGTATTTATCCCTGTAAGGTAGGGCAGGATTATTATTATACAAATGAGGAAACTGAGGCACGCAGCCACTAATCTACTTGCCTAGGGTCTCTTAGAGAGGCAGGGCTGGGAATTGAACCCAGGTGTCTCAAATCTAACCTAACCATTAGGCCATCATAGAATCATAGAATATCAGGGTTTGGAAGGGACCTCAGGAGGTACCTAGTCCAACCCCCTGCTCAAAGCAGGACCAATCCCCAATTAAATCATCCCAGCCAGGGCTTTGTCAAGCCTGACCTGAAAAACTTCTAAGGAAGGAGATTCCACCACCTCCCTAGGTAACGCATTCCAGTGTTTCACCACCCTCCTAGTGAAAAAGTTTTTCCTAATATCCAACCTAAATCTCCCCCACTGCAACTTGAGACCATTACTCCTCGTTCTGTCATCTGCTATCACTGAGAACAGTCTAGAGCCATCCTCTTTGGAACCCTCTTTCAGGTAGTTGAAAGCAGCTATCAAATCCCCCCTCATTCTTCTCTTCCGTAGACTAAACAATCCCAGTTCCCTCAGCCTCTCCTCATAACTCATGTGTTCCAGTCCCCTAATCATTTTTGTTACCCTCCGCTGGACTCTTTCCAATTTTTCCACATCCTTCTTGTAGTGTGGGGCCCAAAACTGGACACAGTACTCCAGATAAGGCCTCACCAGTGTCGAATAGAGGGGAACGATCATGTCCCTCGACCTGCTGGCAATGCCCCTACTTATACATCCCAAAATGCCATTGGCCTTCTTGGCAACAAGGGCACACTGCTGACTCATATCCAGCTTCTCGTCCACTGTCACCCCTAGGTCCTTTTCTGCAGAACTGCTGCCGAGCCATTCGGTCCCTAGTCTGTAGCAATGCATGGGATTCTTCCATCCTAAGTGCAGGACTCTGCACTTGTCCTTGTTGAACCTCATCAGATTTCTTTTGGCCCAATCCTCCAATTTGTCTAGATCCCTCTGTATCCTATCCCTACCCTCCAGTGTATCTACCTCTCCTCCCAGTTTAGTGTCATCTGCAAACTTGCCGAGGGTGCAATCCACACCATCCTCCAGATCATTTATGAAGATATTGAACAAAACCGGCGCCAGGACCGACCCGTGGGGCACTCCACTTGATACCAGCTGCCAACTAGACATGGAGCCATTGATCACTACCCGTTGAGCCCGACAATCTAGCCAGCTTTCTATCCTTCCTCTTGATCCAAATCAGCGCTCCTGCCTGGCCTGTGCCCGTGAACCAGGTGTTGAGCAGGATGAGACAAAGATCAGTGTTAGCTGTGGTCTTATTTAATATCTTCCCGAGAGCGGTAGGACCCAGAGCCAATGCCTGTTGGCAGCCTATGGAAAGATTCCCAGTGACTGCAGTTCGCTTTGGATCGGGTACTAGGAGAAAGCAAGTAGGCCAGGGGTGGCCAACCTGTGGGTCCGGAGCCCCATGCGGCTCTTCAAACGATAAGATGCAGCTCCTTGTACAGGCCCCGACTCTGGGGCTGGAGCTACTGTCGCCAAATTTCCAGTGTGCCAGGGGGTGCTCACTGCTCAACCCCCGGCTCTGCCACAGGCCCTGCCCCCACTCCACCCCTTCCTGCCCCCTCCCCTGAGCCAGCCGTGCCCTCGCTCCTCCCCCCGCCGCCCCCCAGAGCCTCCTGCAAGCCACAAAACAGCTGAGCGGG